>NC_060119.1:861617220-862259143 GCF_021461395.2 Schistocerca americana | reverse complement strand
AATCTGTAGCTTCAGTACCTTCTTAGGTTTTGTGCTTCTCTTACTTTTTTTTCCTTTCTTCGCAGTCGCCATACAATACCAATGCTGTAAGGGTCCTACTATTTAGTACCCTTGAATTATGACACAGCTTCTCGCTCATGGACTTCAATCCCATGTGTTGAAGATGCTGAAAAGAGACTTTTCTTGTTCCAGTGGAGTAACACACTCAGAAGATGAACTCTATGTATTTCCTACAATGTACAACTAACTTCTCTTAATGAATTTACTACACATGCATTACATTCCAGGTAGATATTGTCATGCATCCATCTCAAAAGAGGCTCAGAACGATAGTACAATCAGAAACATAACATCAATGTTCTTTGGCATCTTGAAGGTCACATGCACTCCATGCCTTTCCTTCATGGCTCCACAGACCAAACAACTCCACCCAGCATGTAGAAGCACTGGTCTGGGGCTCACATCACTGATAGCACAAGATTGGTACAATGCTGATCTGCAAAACCTATCAAAAAACCTCCTAAAAGTGGGTTACTTCCTACTTACTAACTACCTGAACCCACTAACATCTTTCATCAGCCAACAGATATCAAGGATGTGGAAAATCTCACTCTACAAATGACACACTGACTTCATGAATTATCTGTGCTGAATGGCATATCAGAAGTGAAGCTGATAATACATTTTCTGGCATATATGAGCCGTGGCAGCATTGTGGTATCTTTGGATTCCCTGACTGACTGACTGACTGACTGACTGACATCCTGGTAGGAGGCATGAGTGTCACAATGATTCACTTGGTTTATTGCTGTTTGCAACTGAGGAAAAGTTGGTACCCATGCCGCAGACGGTGAGATGATGATGGTACAAGGTGGCAGCAGGTACGGACTGAGGGGCCAACCTGTTGACATGGTGGCTGTTGGGGCCTCTTGTATTAGGAGCCATATGCACGATAGCATCCACTGTGGCTGATTTCTGGGTTTTAGAAAGAGAGGGGGGGAGGGAGGGGGGGAGAGGGGAGGGGAGAGAGGGGGGGGAGGAGAGAAAGAGAGAGAGAGAGAGAGAGAGAGAGAGAGAGAGAGAGAGAGAGAGAACCAACAAGTTGCCTTCTGGAGTGTTCTCACCGCGTGCAGTTTGGATGTTGGTGGCCGAAATAGTGCTTTGAACGATAGCATGTGGAGTACCAAAGAAGTTACAGTACATACTGTATTTTTTCCCTCAGTGAACCTTGCCTGTGGAGTTGAAAGATTAGGTTTTCCGCAACTACTGTAACCTATTTGAAGCCACAAGTGTAACTCTCCTGAATTGCTTAGTGATTTCTGTTTATGTATGTGTAAGAAGTGTTGTCCAAGCAGCCAGTCTATTAGAACCTCGTAGCCAGTCTCAGCTTACATGAATGTTTTAGATGGGCTACTGACTGAAGTGGTAAATTTGTCTTTGAATTATCCTAACCAATTCTGCCAGCGATAATATGCACTGGTGTTTCCATTTATTGTTACTCAGCTTTAAGTCATTCATTATCTGTTGTAAGTTTTAAGCAATGCTGAATCAGCTTTTGATGTTTAAACTAAAGTTCTTTTAAATTTAACAGTATTATGAGAAGGAATGTGCTACTCACTATGTAGAGGGGATGGGGATGGTGGTGGTGGTGGTGGTGGTGGTGGTGGTGGTGGTGGTGGTCGTATGTATGGGACAAGTCTTGCATCTAGGTCTATTACAGGGGTATGAGCCATGAGGTAAGGGATTGGGAGCAGGGGTTGTTTGAGGATGGACAAGTATATTGTGTAGGTTCAGTGGACAGTGAAATACCACTGTGGGAGGGCTGGGAAGGATAGTGGAGCAGGACATTTCTCATTTCAGGGCAAGATGAGAGGTAATCGAAACCCTGACGAATAATGTAATTCAGTTGCTCCAGTCCTGGGTGGTATTGAGTTACGAGGGGAATGCTCCTCTGTGGCCACACAGTGGGTCTTTGGAAGGTGGTGGGAGACTGGAAAGATAAGGCATGGGAGATTTGTTTTTGTACAAGGTGGGTAGGATAATTATGGTCAGTGATGACTTCAGTGAGAACCTCTGTATTTTTCGAGAGGGACTGCTCATCACTGTAGATGTGACGACCACGTGTGGCTAGGCTATACAGAAGGGACGTCTTGATATGGAATGGGTAGCAGTGTCAAAGTGGAGGTATTGCTGGTGGTTAGTAGGTTTGATATGGACGGAGGTACTGATGTAGCTATCTTTTGAGGTGGAAATCAACATATAGGAAGGTTGCTTGTTGGGTTGAGGAGGACCAGGTGAAGCAAATGGGGGAGAAGTTGCTGAGGTTCTGGATGAATGTGGATAAGGTGCCCTCAACTTCAATCCATATAGCAAAGATGTTATCAATGAATCTGAATCAGGTGAGGGATTCTGGGTTTTTAGGAAGGATTCCTCTAGATGGCCCATGAATAGGTTGGCATAGGATGGTGCTATGAGGGTGCTAATAGCTGTACCCCAGATTTGTTTGTAGGTAATGCCTTCAAAGGAGAAGTAACTGTGGGTGAGGACATAGTTGGTCATGGCAACTAGGAATGAGGTGGTTGGTTTGGAATTCTTTGGGCTTCGGGAAAGGTAGTGTTCGATAGCATTAAGTCCGGGGGCATTAAGAATGTTGGTGTACAGGGAGGCGGCATCAATAGTGACAAGCAAGGCACCGTGTGGTAGAGGAAGATGAAGTGTGGAGAGTCAGTGATGGGAATGGTTGGTATCTTTTATATAGGAGGGCAGGTTCCAGGTAATAGTCTGAAGGTGTTGGTCTACAAGAGCAGAGATTCTCTCAGTGGGGGCACAGTAACCAGCCACAATGGGGCATCCTGGGTGGTTTCGTTTATGGACTTTAGGAAGCATGTAAGAGGTAGGAGTGCAGCAAGTGGTATGGGTGAGTAGAAAGATGGACTCTGGGGAGAGGTTCTAGGATGGGCCTAAGGATTTGAGGAGTGACTGGAGATGCTGCTGGATTTCTGGAATGGGGTCACTGTGGCAAGGTTTGTAGGTGGAAGTATCTGACAGCTCTTTGAGTCCTTCTACCAGGCAATCCTTGCGGTTCAAAACAACAGTGGTGGAGCCTTTAAAGTTGTTGTAGAGTTGCTGGACAGTGGTACTCCAAGGCGGGAGCAGGAAGTGAGCAAGATGGAGAGCTTTTTGAGGTGGCATTGTGCATGTTGCTCATGTTGCTGGAGGTAAAAAGTTTCAATGTGCGTTACGAGTTCAAGGAATTTGGGATTGAATAGCAGGAGAATTTTGCAAATGAGAGAAGGTACTGCAAGGTGGTTTGGGCTTGGCTGATATGGTTTTGCAGTGCTATGTTTGTGAGGGCTAAGGATTAGTGAAACCCAAACAGGCAGAGGTCATTGTGGAAGTAGGGGTAGCAGCCAGAGATGGGTAATTTGATGGTGAGGTCATTGGGAGGATTCCATGAACTAGGCAATAATGCAGGAACAGTATATGGGTCTGGCTAAGAATAAGGAAACTTTTCTGTACTGGCACAGATGGAAGGAGCAAGGATCCATGGTGGGGGGAAAAATGTGAAAAATTACGTAAATAATGTAGAATTATATCCAAAAAATTTCGCAGAAATACATCCAAATGCATGTGAAAATTCAAGAAAAGGATGAAATGAATGCAAAATGGGGAACCAGGATGAAATCTGATGGAGTCACTCCAGCTTTCGATAGCAAAAGACGAGCCTGTGCCGTATGGATCCTTCCCACCATGACAACCACCACCACCACCACCACCACCACCACCACCAGCTTTTCTGAACTGCGCAGCTGGGAACTTTCCCTGCAACACATCCTATGTTCCTGTAACCCTTCTGGCCTCAACCTTCGTTAGTCACTGTCCTCACCCATCCAGCCCCTTCCCTGTTCCCATTCCAGCACTACACAGCCGTCATTCCACCACCAGACCCAGGCTTTTTATTTCTCTCCTTTTCCACTATTCTCCCGCTCCCCCTCCAATCTATCCCCTGCCCTCCATCTAACTTGCAGAACTTCATTGTCTCCCACCCCCACCATACTATCCGTCCCCCTACCTGCCCCAGTCTTCTCCTTACAACCACCCAGTCGCCACTCCCATCACGCTTTGGTGCTGCTCTGCTGCTCGCAGTGTGGTTTCAGTTGCCTGAGACTGAAATCTGTGTGTGTGTGTGTGTGTGTGTGTGTGTGTGTGTGTGTGTGTGTGTGTGTGCGCGCGCGTGCGTGTGCATTGTTCACAAAGGCCTTAAGGGCCGAAAGCTATAATTGTGAGAGTCTTTTTGTTGTGCCTATCTGCAATTCAGCATTTCTGCTATATGGTGAGTAACAACTTTCATTCTCATAATATTGTTACATTCCATCCCGTATTTTACATCGTTTGGTTCTTTTAAATTTGTTTTAGATGCGTTTAAATCTTGAGGATCTGCAACCTCAAAGTTATCTATAAATACTAAGCCTGAAGTCAGTGTTAGGCACGCAAGCTTGTATCTATTGTGTAGTTTCAGAAGAGCATTCGGTGTCTGTTGCTTAGTCTGCTATTGATTATCGTAAGCGTCTTCTTCTCTTATATTAACATCTTTGGTAAAATAATTGAAATTTCTGTTTATAATTAATAGGTTCCAACCTCATTCACTTCACTTAGAGTTAAGCAATTGCTTAGCAAATGTTACGTTACTTTAAGGGCTTTATTCAGTTTTTAAAGATCTAAACAGCTTATTGCCAGAGCTCTTTAATTTAGTGCTGTAATGTGTGTGGTATTTGTTAGCAGCCTTGGCTTCTGAGCCATGACATTTTAATCAACACAGCAGTCACCCGCATGTATGTACTCTTGTATGTACCCAGATGGCATCTCCAGTGGCCATTAGCTCTCGCATGGAGTTTTGATTCCAGCTGCAGCTGCTAACCAAAATAAGTTTTATGGATATTCTAGTTGATGGGTGGTTTTAAGCAACTGCCTTTTCAAGCTTACCCTGTCTTGGAATCTAACTAATGAAGCTAAGAATCTGTTTTCTGTACTTGCAGTAATGAACATATACTGTGCTCTTCAACTCAAGTTTTTTAATGTTTAAATTCCATCTGCACTTCACTGTCCTCTACTCTTGATAGTCAGCTTGGCGTAACTTAGTTGCACACCTCTTATAACCCATTGGAAGATTACCAGAATGAAGGTTGTAAATTTGCCCTTCTTCTCAGGTGATTGATTTTTGGTCTTGGTTAATGTGTAATTTAATTTAGAAATCTTTACTTAATACCACTATTATACATGTGGGGGTTTTATTAAAAGGCCTTACAGCCGTTTAAAATTGTGTGTGACTAACTTGTTGTCTACTGAGTTTTAAGGGGACACAGTCGCGAGGGACTCCCACAAGGAATCAATGCTAAAACGAGCAAACGTCAGGTACACTTTCTGAAGTAACTAATGGAGATAAAGACCTGAAACTTTTACAGTGTACAGCTGAAACATCATTCTCAAATCACATAAAAAATGGTTAATGTATTTTATATATTTCATGAGTAATCATTTTTTTGTTCTATAAGACAAAAAATTAAAACTTTTCTAAACACCTTGGAGCTTGTAAATCTGTTCTTTTTATCACTATTGGTCTATTTTTTTTTATCTAATTAATCATCGTTGTATTAACAAGAGATACTGTAAGTCTGATGTCTGTAGCAGTCATAGTTTTTGAGAAAAGTGTACCAGAAGGTCAAAAAATGTAGTTTTGAGAAAAATGGTATTAAAGTTTTACATGCAAGAAAGGAATGTACAATGTCATACAGACACACTTAAAACATTCCAGGGCTATACTGTGGCTCAGCTTCTTGATCTTTATCTTCTTTTCTTTGATCTTCTGGCTATCCTGGCCTCCTTGGTAGCATGTCCTGCAGAAATATCAGCATAACGGATACAGTCCATGTCAATCTTTTTCAGTCCCCTTTCAGTATTGATACCATCCTTTGTTCCCAAGACTCTTAATACATCGGTCTTCTTTGACACACCAGCACTGAAGCACATCACTGCATCATGAACATCAAATTTTAGTGTTTCTTTTCTAACGAAAACAGTTTTTGGTAGCCTTGTCTAAATGACAGAATTCAAATTTTCATTTGAGTTTTGAGTTTTTCCATGCAGACACTTTTTCAAGAGCTCTTGTTGGGTAAGGTCTCTGAAAATTGGTTTCACAGCTAGCAGGATTTTTTTCTGGAATTGAATGTTTGTGCTTATAGCTGGAAGATGTAGCTGGGTTGTTGAATTTGCACCAGCTGTCAGGTCCCTGTGGGCAAAGGTTATGTTGTGGTTCCTCATCTGTTGAAATTTTATGAAAGAATACAGCCCAGATGGCTCTCCTCATTTCTTCTACATTGTTGTAATTATTTCTAATGGCCATACCATAATAAGTCTGGATCCTGTCTATTTCAGCCTTTGTCAGGCCCCCTTTACCACCTAACTTTTTTTCCTTACATATATTTAGCAGTCGTGATCCCATTCTTTTCTGTACATGTCCTATGCATTACAGTTTATTAATTTTGACTCTAGCTAGGCTCATAAGGTTTATCTTCTACCACTTTCTGATAAGCCTTACTGTCCCCGTCCCATTATAGTCTGTATAGAGGATACCTCTTGACTGCACAGACCTTTTGAAAATGTTAGCAACACCAGCCACTTCCATGCCTCCACTAGAACCATCATAGTCCTTTTTGCACACATGTTGTATAGTGGGATTTTTGCTACAGATGTCACAGAACTTAGTAATAATTTCAATATCCAGAACCTTCGCAGTATCAAAAGAAGTTGTTGACACAATGCCATTTAGGGATGTATGCCCATGTTTCTGCCAACTGCCATCAAAACCAGCAGAAATTTGCCTTGGGTCAGATTTCATATCATTCAACTGAATTGCTTCTTTGGCTGCTTGCAACATTGTAGATTCACTTACCTCAGCTAAAACTGCACCAGTAGTCTTGTTGTAAACATCAAACTTTCTTGGAGGTGGAGGAATGTTTATCACTGCACAATGAACAGCACCTGCACTTCGCCCTTTTCCAATAGATCTAAGTGCATACACTAATCTTATATTGTTTTCATACAATCTGCTTCTTGCTACGTGGGATGACATTGTATTGGCAGTACAGCTACATTCCAAACTTGTCAAAACTAAATTACAAACAATTCCCTTGGTTTTCACCACATCTTCGTGCAAAGTAACGTTTCCACCACAGTTTTTACAATTTGTGTGTTTTTCAATAAGTTCACATAATAACCTCATGGAGATCAGAATGTTTGTGTCAGTAACAACAGAAACACTGTTCACACCACATACTGCATTGTCACGCATTTGAGAGGCACTTGGAAAACCGGCAGCACCTAGAAGCTTCTTGCTTGAAGCACTGACACTCGCACTGACTTCACTTTCAATATTATTTTCTGCCCTCTGTTCAAAACTAGCAGTTTTGCGGTTTATTTTTACATATTTATTTCAACGAAACTTAGGCTTATATCCAAACTTCCTTATTCTACCCATTGTGTTATAACGTTTCAAAAAATCAATACATTTGTATCACCAAAACGTAAACAACTAGGATGAAGAAACTGACAAACGAGTCAACAATGCAGACAGGCTGGCAAACATAAGCATAACAATTCTCTCTTGCAACCCAAATAAAGAGTATTTATATCCGTGGAACATAAATGATTGTTGTACTATAGTCAATGCTGACTACTGCGCAAGACACAGCAAAAATGGACGTGGCGCTAGTTACCATGCTTCACGAACAAATTCATAACTCCGAATCTAATAATCATATTTGTATGAAACGAACGGCATTTTGGAGCCAAATAATTGGAGCATAGATTAAAAAAAAAATCGATTTTTTTGAGCCTGTTCGCGACTGTGTCCCCTTAAGAGTGGCCCCTGCACGGGTAAGGGTGGTTTCGGCCCACTTATTATGATGAACAGTAGCTGTTTCAACTATTGTTTCTCCATTATAAATTTGCTTGTGTAAGTGAAGCTTGTTATTTGAATTGATGCTTCTCTTGCCTTAAAGACTGCTTATGTAAGAGCAACTTTCTCTTCATTATTACACATCCGGTGAAAGAAGAAGACTGCAGTTTTAATCATCATTCTGACTGTTGCCATATATTGAAATAAATTTGTAATTTTTAAGGAAAACTGATGTGTTTCAAGGAAAACTGATGTGCTCGGGATGGGTTTGTTCTTCCAAGTCTCCTATCCTTTGTCCAACCTATGTTCAGACATTTAAATATAGGTAATGTTTAAAAGGTGTAAAGGTAAATGCAGAGAAAGGTCACACACAAAATATAGCTCACACCAGACTAGTGCTGGACTTGGGCAGCCAGTTAGTGGCCATGGCTCACACCAATTCCAACAGTTGGGTGGACTGTGTCATACTGGTGGTGAAGCTGGGCAGGTGGGAAGTCATGGCATGTCATTTTAAATGCCAATTAAATATGGAGCAGGTAACATTCTTGTCCCCTGAGAACTTTCCCTCATACACATTGTGTAAATCATTTAAGTTACATTGCAATGCATTATGCTACCGCTGATTTCTACCTGGAGAGATCAACGAACAGCAATGTTTCTGGTGGGCGAGCACGCAACTATTTAGTACATTTAGTGGCTTGAATACTTGTGCTGGGGCTGGTTGTGTGCCGCTGCTTTGTTCCCTGTACAATACACACAAATAAAGGACTATACTATTGTCTTATTTATATGTATTATACATCCGGAACAGTGAATGGACAATTTACAGCACAAATATGAAACATCAAATAAGAAACTGGGAAAGGCTTGTGTGGACAATGATGTATCCTGACACAGGTTTTGACTCAAGTTTAGTTTTATTACACTCATCAAACACATTCCCTCAACCAGTGGCCTACAGGAACTAATATTCACAATAATTAAACACAATTTTAGCTTATAGCACACAATTTAGTATCCGTACACTAGACAAGTTGTCGGCCATATGTCTGTCATAGATGTCTGTTTTTGGACTGCTATGTAAAGTTATGATTAAAATTCAGACAGCAAAGTTAGGTAACTGAATATTTCCACTTTCATATCGTGATGTTACAAGCTATAGGTTTTATATGTATAATTGATGATGGAGAGCAAAGACTGGGTTGAACAACATATAAGTGGCTAGCAAGATGCCTGTATAAAGTATGTGATACATATGCCAAAAGGAAGGTTGGGACCTCAGAGCCACAGGTGGCAACTGCGTCCAGAAAATCTCGGGCCATTAAGTACACCACATGGCCGAGCACTAGCAGACAGCACAACTTGTACTACAGTGGTTGTGTTCCAGAACAGAAAATCTGCCTCAACTACAGAAAAAGATTAACCTCTGCATAATACAATACGATAAAACAATAGTATAGACTTCAGTTTATATGTATTGGTAAGAAAGTGTAATATGTTGTAAGTGTGTCATTTGACTAAATCAGTAATTGTAAACATGAAGAATTAAGTTGTGAACTTGGATAGGTTACAACAGTCCAGATTCGTAGTGTAAAATATTTACCTAAACGGGATACTTTCAGTGACATAGGAAATTAATATGTGTAATATTGGAATTCAAATGAAAAGTAAAAATATATTTAATTTGTTTAATATGAAATATGTTAAACCTAAATAATTTCAAATGGTGGTCTAGAAGTTAAGAATTAACATAATTCAAGTAGTGATCATGTGATAAAGGTGAAGAGGAAGAGAGCAGGGGAGGTTTAAGGGTATTTTGTCAGTGTTCTTGGTTGGGATAAGAACTGTGTGGCCTAAGAGCCATTGGTGGTAGTGATAATATGGTAGGCAGTTTGAACTTATTCATTTTCAGTGAAAACGGTTTACATTTGCGAGACTGTTATTCAAGAGATGTGTGAACTAGATAAATGTGGGGAATTTATCGACATTAGCGAGTTAGAGTACTGGATGATGCCATTGCTCAAGTAAAAAATTACCTGTGTAGAAACTAATTGTTTGCTTGTGCTGCTATAGGCTAAAATTGTGTTTAATTATTGTGAATATTAGTTCCTGTAGGCCACTGGTTGAGGGAATGTGTTTGATGAGTGTAATAAAACTAAACTTGAGTCAAAACCTGTGTCAGGATACATCATTGTCCACACAAGCCTTTCCCAGTTTCTTATTTGATGTTTCATATTTGTGCTGTAAATTGTCCATTCACTGTTCCGGATGTATAATACATATAAATAAGACAATAGTATAGTCCTTTATTTGTGTGTATTGTACAGGGAACAAAGCAGCGGCACACAACCAGCCCCAGCACAAGTATTCAAGTCACTAAATGTACTAAATAGTTGCGTGCTCGCCCACCAGAAACATTGCTGTTCGTTGATCTCTCCCGGTAGAAATCAGCGGTAGCATAATGCATTGCAATGTAACTTAAATGATTTACACAATGTGTATGAGGGAAAGTTCTCAGGGGACAAGAATGTTACCTGCTCCATATTTAATTGGCATTTGAAATGACATGCCATGACTTCCCACCTGCCCAGCTTCACCACCAGTATGACACAGTCCACCCAACTGTTGGAATTGGTGTGAGCCATGGCCACTAACTGGCTGCCCAAGTCCAGCACCAGTCTGGTGTGAGCTATATTTTGTGTGTGACCTTTCTCTGCATTTACCTTTACACCTTTTAAACATTACCTATATTTAAATGTCTGAACATAGGTTGGACAAAGGATAGGAGACTTGGAAGAACAAACCCATCCCGAGCACATCAGTTTTCCTTGAAACACATCAGTTTTCCTTAAAAATTACAAATTTATTTCAATATATGGCAACAGTCAGAATGATGATTAAAACTGCAGTCTTCTTCTTTCACCGGATGTGTAATAATGAAGAGAAAGTTGCTCTTACATAAGCAGTCTTTAAGGCAAGAGAAGCATCAATTCAAATAACAAGCTTCACTTACACAAGCAAATTTATAATGGAGAAACAATAGTTGAAACAGCTACTGTTCATCATAATAAGTGGGCCGAAACCACCCTTACCCGTGCAGGGGCCACTCTTAAGGGGACACAGTCGCGAACAGGCTCAAAAAAATCGATTTTTTTTTTAATCTATGCTCCAATTATTTGGCTCCAAAATGCCGTTCGTTTCATACAAATATGATTATTAGATTCGGAGTTATGAATTTGTTCGTGAAGCATGGTAACTAGCGCCACGTCCATTTTTGCTGTGTCTTGCGCAGTAGTCAGCATTGACTATAGTACAACAATCATTTATGTTCCACGGATATAAATACTCTTTATTTGGGTTGCAAGAGAGAATTGTTATGCTTATGTTTGCCAGCCTGTCTGCATTGTTGACTCGTTTGTCAGTTTCTTCATCCTAGTTGTTTACGTTTTGGTGATACAAATGTATTGATTTTTTGAAACGTTATAACACAATGGGTAGAATAAGGAAGTTTGGATATAAGCCTAAGTTTCGTTGAAATAAATATGTAAAAATAAACCGCAAAACTGCTAGTTTTGAACAGAGGGCAGAAAATAATATTGAAAGTGAAGTCAGTGCGAGTGTCAGTGCTTCAAGCAAGAAGCTTCTAGGTGCTGCCGGTTTTCCAAGTGCCTCTCAAATGCGTGACAATGCAGTATGTGGTGTGAACAGTGTTTCTTGAGCGCGATCCGCCGCGGCTGCCAAGCGAAGCTCGTTCAAGGTCACCCGCCAATATGGCGGCGCACACAGCAATGATACTAAATTATGTGCACGCGCGCACACACACACACACACACACACACACACACACACACACACACACACACACACACACACACACACACAATCAATATCCCTGCAATAGTTCCCAACAACTTCTCATACACAGAGAAGACTGCAAAAGGGGACTAATTTAGTAATCGACATCTAAGATCTTCCAACATATATCCAAGAAGCAGAAATACTTCTCTTTGCTGACTAAGCAAGCATTATAATCAAGCCTAACTGAGAAATTTCGACACTGGTTAACTACAAGTGGACTATCTTAGAAATAAGCTCAATGTTTTGCAGACCTTTTGTAAATGATCATTCACCTCATGTAGCTGTGTTAACCGAGCATGGACTGAAATCTGAGAAAATTATTTACTTTAAACTAGTTGGCTATTTCCTAGGAAATAGCTACTGTAGACACCATCTTAAAGGTGGAGGTGTAGCAGTATTTGTTAGAGTGCAACTCAAAGTAAATAAATTTAACCATATAGATCTGCATAATAATCAAGACTTGACTGAAGTGACAGGCTTTGAACCCCATATCAAAGGTTGCAGAAAGGGCACGGTGAAACAGAAAATAGAGGCAACATCTCACAATAACCATAACTGAGGCTAATAGATACCCTTAACTCCTAAAATCTTATGGATGCAGTAAATTCAGATACAAGAGTAACTCAGTCTACTTCAAGTAGAACAGACTACATAATACTAAGTAAAGAGATAAAAGATAGTATTAGATGCTGTAATGTGGACTTCCACTACTCAGACCACAAATGTCAATTTGTAGATTATGGACACACAAGCATCCAAGAAAGGACTCAGGTCATAGAACATAAAAGTATGCTTAAAGAGAAAAACAATGCTTTTAAAAGTAAACTAGCATCTGAGGAATGGGAACTAGTTCTTCAGCAAAAAGGGTCCAAATAGAAATTGGCCAAATTTTATAATATTATTTTACAGTATCTTAATTTTTGCTGCCCAGTGAAAGAAATTAAGGAAGTAGTAACTCACAACCAAAATGTAAAAAACACCAGACTGACTCTTCCAGCTTACATGATTAAACTCAGGCAAAATATCGAGGATCAAAGTGTGCTACATAAGTCAAATAAATTGCAAATGTTTAAGGGTAAGTACAATCAAGCTAAAAAACAATTTCGGGAACAGCTCTCAAATTTAAGAAGACAGATCCTAGATAAGGAAATAGCTCAGTCAACACATATAGGAAAGACTTCACGGAATATAATAAATAGATATTGCAAAGTCACTCTGATGTTAGATGCTCAAATTGACAGAACCAACATGAAGGAAACCATATTATTGATCCAGATAAAATCTGCAATATATTTAATGATTATTTTATATCTTTAGCTGAGAATCCAGATAATAACACAAGTCTGACTCAGATGGTAAAGCCTTACCCTAAGCTGAAAACTGCTTTTGACTTTAAGGAAGTGAGAGTGGACGAAATAGGAAACATAATAAATAAGTTAAAGAATAAGACCTCATCTGGCTGGGATGGACTGAGTAGTATTATAATTAAAAAATGCAATAAGGAATTAGTTGGAATAATTACCCATATGATCAACAGCAGTATCAGGGAGCACACATTTCCAAATATATTGAAGAAAAGGACAGTTACACCTGTGCCTAATAAAGGATCGAAAGAAGAGCTATCAAACTTCAGGCCCATATCACTAATACCGATTTTCAGTAAAATATTTGAAATTGTTTTGTTGACAACTTATCGATTATTTCACAAAGAATAATTTTCTAGCAGAAACACAGCATGGCTTCAGAAAGCAATCACAGTACCATTACGGCAATTACTGTATTTCTCCATAAGGTGTATGATGCCCTGAATGAGGGAATGCAGATCATAAGGATATTTCTAGACCTTACTAAAGCATTAGACTCCGTGAACCATGAGCTACTATTAAGCAAACTGGAAACTTACAATATAAATGCCACATCCATACAACTACTGATCACTTATCTAACCAATTGTAAGCAGTGTACAAAGCTGAGTTATGAAATTAGTGATCAGATCAAACATTTCCAATTCAGCTACGAAACAGTAAAACACGGTGTACCTTAGGGCTCCGTATTGGGCCCTTTCCTTTTCCTGGTCTACATTAATGATTTAGAGGCACCTCTGTACTGCCAATTAGTAAGTTATTCAGATAATACCTCACTTTTGTTGTTCTGCAAACAAACTAATGACTTGACACTGACTGCAACTGATGGCTTAAGTCAAATAACTACTTACTACCATGATCGAGGTCTAAAAGTTAACATTAGCAAATTCTTGCTATTACCATTTAAACTTGGTAATTCATACCAAACCTATATTGATTATTATCAATTATTATTAAGTGGCATCAAAAAAGTAGACACTGACAAATGTAAATTTTTGGGTTTATGCCTGCTTATTATGGGACAATATTTGCACATATTAATTATGGAATAGAGGTATGGGAATGTGCTGCTGTTAGACACATGAACAGAATCCTAACACTGCAGAAAAGAGCAATCAGGACCATGCATCGACTAGGATACAGAGATTCATGTAGGGAAACCTTTGTACAACATAAATATCTAACAGTACATTCCTTGTATCTGTACAAATTAATAACATTCTTTGTGGACCATAAAAATAATGAAACCAAGTGCTCTGGTGTGCATACCCATACCACAAGACAAAAAGATTGCTTCTTCAGAAACAGAACTAAACTGAAGACAACAGATCATAGTCCTTGGATTTGTGGCCACATGTGGTTTAACAAACTGCCAAGTGCTATAAGACGCTACAGAGGTAAAGTATTCAAAAGGGAATTAAAATCATTCTCAACTCTCAAATGTTTGTACTCATTGAATGAATACTGATATTAAAATGTAGCTATTCTTAAATGTAGGCCTAACTCTTGTAAATTCAAATACCTATACTATGTAACAACTGTATGATGCATTATAAAGTACTGCACCATATATTGCCAAGTGCATCACCTGTAAGAGACTTTTGCAATTCAGATGTCTGAATTGCAGATTCCTACTGTTTGCACAAAAATTGTATAAAAATGCTATGACATTTGCAAAAGTCACCAGTTGGTGACTATATGCAATAAAAGATAATAAATAAATATAAATAAAATAAATAAACTAACTACTGCAAAATGCTTCATCCACAAGTAAAAGTAATGCATGAGAAAATTCAATAAACGGAACAGAATATGTTCAATTCTTAAAAAACGATTCAAAAGCCAAGATAGCACAAAATATTTTTATTTAAGACAACTGGTTTCAAAAGTCTTATCTGTATCTTCAGGCCTTAACTTTTTTTTGTAAAACATTTTCATTTTACACAACCTCATACACAAGAAGTCAAGTGGATAAAACCCAGTACATTAAAAATGTCTGTCATTGCTAAAATATTAAAAATACATAGCACATTGTCCAGAGGGGCATGTCCATATACATATTGCTCACAGATGCTTGTTACACGATACAAGTACTGCACACGATACAAGTACTGCACACGATACAAGTACTGCACACGATACAAGTACTGCACACGATACAAGTACTGCACACGATACAAGTACTGCACACGATACAAGTACTGCACACGATACAAGTACTGCACACGATACAAGTACTGCACACGATACAAGTACTGCACACGATACAAATACTGCACACGATACAAATACTGCACACAATATCACATCTGTTTAAATACACTGGACACATACTAAACAGTGCAAATCCACAATAAATGGCCTATACGCCATTTAAAGTGATTTGCACTGTTCAGTATGTGTCCTGCTTATGTAAACAGATGTGCTATTGTAGGCCATTTAAAGTGTGTTTGCACTGTTTAGTATGTGTCCAGCATATGTAAACAGATGTGCTATTGTGTACCATATTTGTATCAAGTACAAGCATCTGTGAGAAATATGTACATGGACATGGCCTGCTGGACAACGTGCTGTGTGTTTTTCAATATTTTAGCAATGACAGACTGGTGCTGAGTTTTATCAACTTCACATCTTGTTCATGAGGTCCAGCATAAAGTGAAAATGTTTTAGGCCTACTAAAAAAATAATAATAATAATAAATTAAGTCCTGAAGTTGACAGCTATGACAGTTTAAACCAGTTGTCACGAATAAAAAAATATTTTGTGAGATCTTTGCTTTTGTATGATTTTTAACAATTAAAATACATTGCCCTTCAATATTCTCATAATGAGAAAATTAATGACAATGTTAAATGCTGACAGGAATGAAACTGGAAGTCGTATGTTCTAGATCTTATTTAAAACTAAGCTCGCACCTTGTTCACTACATAAGAAGATTCTGGAGATTAAAATGTCAGGAATATGAAATGCAGCTAAAAGAATATTTGCAAGCCCTGGAGAGCATACCAGTGTATCTAAATGTATCAAGTACTTCAGGAAATGTCAATTAATTCAGGTATTAAAGAAACCTGCTTTGAACACTCTTATTATTTTATGGCCTGTATTATACAGAGGCAGCAGCATTTATATCCTGTATGCTGATGGCTAGCAATAATCAATAGTTGATTTAACAGACCTGTTGAGCAGTAGCAGCTTGAAAGGTAAGTCCTCCCATGGGACAGGGGACGTCTGATGAGTACCGAGGGCAGCTGCGCTTTGTGAGGAACTGTCCACCATTGAAGACATCTATGTAATAGACTGGGCTACCACCATCTGGTGCAGTATCAGTTCTGTAAAAATCCAAATTACCAACATCCCAGACCCACAATGCAAGAATGTCAAACCATATTCATATTATTTGGTACTGTGATATCCAAAGTGGAATACAAACAACAGATTCCGTCAGAAAAACTCACACTGTAGTGGAGGACTAAGCAGGCACTCTACAACATCTATGTATACGCACACTCACATGTACATATTCTAGATCATCCCCCCCCCCCCACACACACACACACACACACACACACACACACACACACACACACACACACACACACACACACACACACACAGAGAGAGAGAGAGAGTTGCTTACAATGTTCCTTATAGCTACAGCAGCCTTTTCACTAATTTGAAAACAACAGAACAAGCAATGACCAATACAAAGCATTCAGTAATGCCTACAGCAACTGCTCGTTGAGTTTTGCAATGCCACAAACAATCTAGTGCCGGCTCAATTTATACTGATATCTAACACAACCAACACTAGCAACACAAAACCTTCACATTAAAGTGACTCCACAATAATCAATGTAATATCACCACTGATGTTAATATGACATTTTAACTAGTCGCACAATATAAGACACAATACTGACCCATAATGATCTCTCCATCGCAATAAGAAATGTGCAGGAAAACTAACTGGTTCACACCTCACACCCAGGCGTCTCGCAATACTTTCAAACAGAATACTCAGAGTAATGGGTATGCCACGTCGATACTGCAGTACCTGGTTTGTGAAAAAGCAATAATTATGTATTAAGAACTGACAACACACAATTACAATATCTAAGCATTATGAGTACCATTTATAAGTAATTCAAAGACATGGACACATTACCTGATCCAAGCAAAAAGTATCCTAAAAGTAATAGAACAACACAAATATACCTTAAGTTCTGCTTATGGGCTGATCTGAGCAGCAGTTATATAGTATCAATCACCTGCACTTTTAATAGGAAGATATTTAAGGAATATCCTATTTCAATTTACACATTTTCCATTCCCTTTACACTAAATGCAACTGTGTAGATCTGGACTGCAATAGAAAATCAAAGGATGGCCCCAATAATAAAGGCTTCTAATTTGGATCTGAAAGAAGAGGAATTTTGATTTTCTCTTTTCACTGGTAATGATGCATGTATAATAATACACTTTTGTGCATTATTTTCAGAACTATGCAAAAAAATTACAACTCTCTTCTCATTACATAAATAATCCAGGTTCTAGGGTAGGCAGGATACAAAACTAAATGTTAATAGCATCCATACAACAAATTTTTATTTTCTAGAATACTGATTGTGTGAACTGTGTATTACATTTAATTAAATCGTAAGTACATTTGAAAGCCACCACATACAATCTGAAAATTAAATTAAAAAAGCTTGTTAAAATTGCAAAACCAGAGAAGGAAAGTTGCTACTCACCATATAGCGGAGATGCTGAGTCGCGATAGGCACAATAAAAAGATACACACACACACACACACACACACACACACACACACACACACACACACACACACACCTGCAGTCTCAGAGAGCTGAAACTACACTGCAAGCAGCAGCACCAGTGCATGATGGGAGTGGCGACTGGGTGGGGGTAAGGAGAGGACTGGGGCGGGGAGGGGGAGGAATAGGGGGAGTGCCCTCCGTCTAAACTGCAACACTTCACTGTCTGCCACTCCCACCATTCTATCCCTCCCCCTCCCCACCCCAGCCTCCTCCTTACCCAGTGTAGTTTCAGCTCTCTGAGACTGCAGATGTGTGTGCAAGTTGCATTTGTGTGTGTGCGTGCGTGTGTGTGTGTGTGTGCGCGCGCGCGCGTACTGCTAACAAAGGCCTTAATGCCTGAAAGCTAAGAGCGTGTGAATCTTTTCATTGCGCCTATCAGGACTCAGCATCTCTAATATATATGGTGAGTAGCAACTTTCCTTCTCTGGTATTGTTACATTCCAGCCTGGATTTTCCATTGTTTAATTTTGCAAAGAGACAGGAAGACTGGTCAGTACTTAACCTTCAGGAGGCACAACTCTCAATATTCCTAAGAGAAACACTTAACATGGGAAGCAGTATGTCTTGCTATTAGAACTATACACTCCTTCCTCAGGGAAGGAGGGGGGACTGGTTGAAGTTCAGAAAGGATTGGACAGGGGAGTGAATTCAGGTCACTCAGTCCTCGCACTAAGGTGTGAGAGCCCTTCCCCTTTTCCCCCCCACTTCACTCACCCCCCCCCCCCTGCTCTCTCTCTCTCTCTCTCTCTCTCTCTCTCTCTCTCTCTCTCTCTCTCTCTCTCTCTCTCTCTCTCTCTCCCCCCCCCCCCCCCCCCCCTCCTAAAAGGAGGAATGTATAGCTTCGAAAGTCACTATTATTTTCTACTTAAAAAGTTACAATTATTGCTTTCTACTTAAAACATTTCTACCATATTTCTACCGCCAGTTTGTAATTGCACCACTGAAGATAAGCATGATCAGCCTTGCTACCTCTGTAATTATGGTAACTATCTGAAATATCACTGTTTGCCTTTTATCTGCATGCATAATAAGCACATAGATGGCCTACAATTCTACCAATAAACATTAAGCTCTCCATCCTACCAGATCAATGAGGCAGACAAGTATTCTGCCAGTGTTTACACACTGTATCAACCTAAATTTATGATGATTTACCTAATAGTACAAGTGATGAGTCATCAACAGATGAGATAAGCTAGCTTTCAGAATATACCCTTTGTCCAGGCAGTGTGTGTGTGTGTGTGTGTGTGTGTGTGTGTGCGCACTATGGAGATGACTAAGGCACGGATTTGAAGGCGTAATAGGACAGAGAAAGGGGAAACTGTTGGGCAGAGTGTGTGGGGACAGTGGGTTACTGGAGATGGAAACCAGAAGTGTTACAGGAGTGGAGGGTGTGTTGCAAGTATCGCTCTCATCTATGTAGTCTAGCAAAGCTGGTGCTGTAGAGAAGAATCCAGGTGACAAAGATGTGAAACAATCACTGAACTCTGGCACGTTATACTCAGCAGAGTGCCGTGTCAGTGCATGGTTAACTTTGTCCTTGGCCAATTTGGCAGCAGCCATTCATTCTGGTGAAAAGTTGCTTGGTGGTCATGTCCACATAAAATGCTATACAGTACTTGCAGCAGAGCTAGTTATGGCACGGCAGCTCCCACAGGTGGTCTTGCTTTTGATGGTATAGGCTATGACTGCGACAGGACTTGAGTGGGATGTGCAGGGTGGGTGAATCTGGTAGGATTTGCATCTGGGTCTTCCACAAGGCTATGATTCCTGTGGTTGGGAGTTGAGAGTGGGAGTGTGACTAAACAAGCTGGGATATTTTTACTTCCCCTATTGTTTTGCCATCTGTCTCCTTAAAATTCCTTTTTCCATTTTGAATTAATTACCCTTAACGTACCTGAGTATAATCTACATTTTCATAGATGAGAAAGATTGGGCCTAGATGAGAAAGATTGGGCCTCAGTTCTAAAGAATATAACACCAGGTCTAATTTTGTGCTTAATTTTATGTATGTCATTTATCTTCTAAATTATTTGCACTATTACTAGTTAGTATCTTTCATTACAGAGCGAGATCAGCAATTGTTTCGTAACTTAAAGTCTATTGCTGACTTACAAATAAATATAAATTCTGTACTAATTATAAACATTTGGAGGAACAACTAACAGTATTCTTGAAGGATCTATCTGGCTCTATTTGAAAACATGTTAGCGAAGCCAGCCCTTAATTCCAAAGTAATTAACAGTTTTGTCAAAAGTATTGTTTGTGTAACTATATATGTTAATTTGATGATTTAAACAAATAATTCAGCTTAACCCTTTTAGTAGAAGAAACTATAAAAAAGAGCCAATTTTTGATGTATTCAGTTAATTTAATGAATTAAGTTTTAATTGTAATTTCTGCAAATTAAACTTTGAACAATGTGTAGTTTCAGAAACTATTACTGTAAGGCTATATAAGGGCCCGATTTCTGGTCCCGAGTCAGTCAGTCCACGGCCAAGTTTCAGACAAGAACCTGTGTTGGCTGAAACAACAACAACGATGCATCAACTTACCTGTGGAATAAGTTTAACAATTATGCAGTGTGTTAAACCAATGACAGACTGTGAAATGTGTGGTTAGGTTTTTACTGCTTGTAGGTGTTCAACAGTAATCTATTGTAGCAGTATGTGGATGTTTGCCTGAGATCTACTAATGAGGCTTTTTGAAAGTTAAACAATAGCACACTGGCCATATAACTGTATATTATTTTTGGGGGGGGGGGGGGGGGTTGCAAACAGTGAAAGTAAAGAACCGTGAAATGCAACTGTGCACCTGTCTGCTACATTATTTACAGTAGTCAGTGTCGAAATTACAAACCCCATTTGTCAGCCAATGTAGCAACGCAGTACATTGACACTGAGGACAATCAATTAAGAAATAAAGCAGGTCACTGTCACAATGGGTCAGGACATTGTGTAGGTTGGGTGGATGGTGGAATATCCCTTCAGGAAAGGTGGGAGGATCTTTAGCAGGGCAGCCCTCATTTGGGCATGGCTCCAGAAGTATTTACATTAAATTTATGATACATCTTTTACTCCTGACTAAAATGTCCTGTACTAAAATGGGAGGGGGGTAACTTACACAGAGACACTGACAAAGTGCTACACACCAAAGGGTGACAAGTGCAAAACCTTTTTCACAATAATTGTGCTCATTTAACTCCATGAATGTGATTGTAGCACCATAAATAATTGTCTTAATAGTTGGCTTTACAGGTGCAACTTGTCTGTTAGAAGAATGAAAACCAAAATTTTTAGCAAATTGGTAATTTGAATGTTCAGAGGAACATTCTCAATAATCCTCATCACACACACTCAAAGGAACCCAAGAGAGACAAACATCAAAGACGTCGAGCAGATGAGAATCTTCCCCTATAGCTGCAGTTCATCACCTCATGTGCATTTTGGATGTTCTACATCCTATACAATATTCATTTCATCGCACTGAAAAAACCTAGGAGATAACTACATTTCAGAAACACCAAATTTGGATGAAAGTTTCGCTGCAGTTAGGTATAACAATTCATATAAAATCATGGTAAACATCTGAAGTATAATTAAAAATAGATTTATAATTCTTTACTGTGAGAATACAGTACCTCGTTTTTTGTCATTTCTGACAACAATGTGTGATTTTTTAATGACAAAAAGCATCTACCTACATGATACAGATAAAAATTGGTACTGGCCTTCCCGAGTATGGATTCTAAAAGTTTTTGTTTCATGCGAGTTATTTACAGACAACGACAGAAAACTATTTCCAGAGAAACCACCTCACAGAATGCGGACTCATAGGTCTGTACTAGACACTAGACAGGTTAAACAAGCACAGGTTATCAGAATACTTCCTTGTGTATAATTAAACACCACTTCATGAGAGGTGGGAAGGATTTTGTGTAGGATGTCCCTCAGTTTAGGGCATCATGATAGGTAATCAATGCCCTGACAAAGGATGTGATCCAACTGTTCCAGTCCCAGTGGTATTAGGGTGACGAGATGAGTGCTCCTTCGTAGCTGGTTCTTGGGGGTGGTGGGAGATTTGGGAGTGTGTGAGAATGACTTGGGAAACTGTTTGCGGATTAATAGTGGGGGATAGTGTCTGTCTATGAAAGCCTTTGAGAGACCCTCAGCATACTGGGCAAGGGAGTTCTTGTCGCTGCAGATATAACATACCTGAATGGCCAGGCTGTATGGGAGGGATCTTTTGGTATTGAATGGATGGCAGCTGTTGAAATGCAGATACTGTTGACGGCTGGTGAATTTAATGCGGGCAGAGGTGTGGATGGAACCATCACAGATGAAAAAGTCAACATCCAGGAATGTTGCACACTGAGTTAAACAGGATCAGATCATGAAAACAAGGTGTTTGGAATTTTGGAAGGCTAGGAAGGTTTCCTCTACATGACCCATAAAAAGGTTGGCCAACAAGGGTACCATTTGGGTGCCCATGGCTGTGCCACAGATTTGTTTGTATACCTAGCCTTCAAAGGAGTAGTAGTATTCTGTTACAATTAAGTTGTTAAGGTGTACGAGGCATGAGGAACTGGGTATGTAGCCTCAACGATGCGGGGAAAGGTAGTGTTCAATAGTTGCAACACAATGGACACAGTGTATGCTTGTGTATATGGAAGTGGCACGAGTATGGACACAGGAGGTGAAGGGATGGGGTTGGCTGAGAGTCTGCGAATTACGTGGTTCTTATACTTGACATGGGAGGCTACATTTCGGGCAACTGGTTGGAAGTATTGGGCAATGAGGGCCGAAATGTTTTCAGAACGAGCACAATATCCAGCTACAATAGCAATTCCATGAGTGTTGGGTTTGCAGATTTTGGGGAGCATGTAGAAAGCATGTATGTGGGGTTGTGTTGTATGAGGAGGGAAATTTTATGTTGTACTTCTGGAATGAGATCACTATGACAGAGTTTATAGGTAGTGGACTCAGACATCTGGCTAACGTCTTCTGCCAGGTAATCACGGGAATCCATAATGACAGTAGTGGAACCTTTGTCTACAGGTAGAATGATCAGGTCGGTATCTGTTCCGAGGCTGTGTATGGCTGTTCTTTCTTCTTCTGGAAGCTTAAGTGTTTTTAGGAAGGGTCCTGAGGAAGGGCAGCGAGACCCAAGTTGGAGGTAAGAAATTCCTGAAACGTGACCAGGGGGTGGTTACGTGGGGGTGAGGGGAGAGGATCACAGCTGGATGATGGTATGAACTAGAAGAGGTAGGGTTCATTGTTGGAATTGGGTTGGTTTTGGATGGAGGGACTAATGGCAGAGAAGCGTTTCCATTGCAGGGGTTAGGAGAAGGGAAGTAGATGTTTGATAAGTCCAAAATGGTTAACCTTGGGTATGAGGCTAAGTGTTAGGCCTCTGGATAGGACAAACTTCTGTGGGGCTGAAGATTTTGGTGGAGATGTTAACAACAATATTCTGGGAATGTTTCAGCTCTGGATTTAGTCAAGTATTGGTAGAAAGTTTTGGGGAAGCAGCAAGTTGAAAAAGTCAGTTAGGCAGGTGTTATGAGAGGTTGATGATGAGGAACACTATGGGTAGGATAGGGACTGGATAATGGTGCCTCAAGGCAGCAGTAGGATGTCAGCAGGCTGAATAACTTACGGAGGTGGTATCTAGAATGCTCTTCCAGGTGCTGAAGAACACGGGACTCAGAGATGGGATGTATGTAGTAGGGATTACAGAGCAGCAGTATCTTACAGAGGGAGCAGAAAAAGTTATGGGATTCCTGGGTCATGGATGTGTTTTCGCAGAACCGGGTTTGCGAGGGACAGGGTTGGCAGAAACTGGAAAGGTGAAGGTCATTGTGAAAGGAAGGGTGGAATCCAGCTAGGCCATTGGGGATTCATGCTTTAAGCAGATTTAAAGAACAAGATTTATGATTATTTTAGCTAGGAGAAGGAATACTCTTCTGAACTGGTGCAGAAACATAGAAAAGGGATCCACTGAGGCAGAGATGGCATTGGAGAAACAGGAAATGATTTAGGAAATGGGCAAATGAAGGTGCAGCAGTTGTGAGGGAAGACGGAATAACAAAACGACAAGTAAAAATACATACAGATACATAAAAAGACACAAATTCGTAAAAAACGTAGTAAAAGTGGCAGAACAGATGAAGTATGGGAATATGTGCAGGGTGGGATAAGTAAGGAGAAAGAGAAGGGGTGAGGGAAATTGGTTAAGGCAACATTCGCAAATTAGTGTGGCACAGGTAGGAGAGGAAAATAACACACAACAACAGAGAAAGACGAGGGAAGAAATGTGATCAATAGGAATAATTATGACCATCAGCTGGCAGAGATACTGCCCTGACCATCCACATTGTCACACAGTGGTGTGTTGAGTGTAGACGAGACTGTTGGTACAGTGTTGCTTGGACATCAGAGCAATTCCAGTTTGGAAAGCAATTAAAATACACAGGAAGGAAGATAATGAACAGACAGTGAGTAATAACAAAATAAACATCACTGGGTTGTGGGATGGAAGGAAAGCTGTTAGGCAAAATCAAACAATGTAATACTGTCACATATTGAGCATCATGCACCATGACCACTCTCTCCAGCCAGAAATGAACTGTGTAACTGAAGCAGCAGGAAGAGTCCAGTGGGCGTATTGGCAGAGAATGGTGTAGAATGGGAGTGAGGAGACATGAACTGGGAGGGGTTGATAGGAAAAAGGGTGTGGAAACTGTTGGATGGAAGGTGTGGTGACAGTAAATACTCTTATGTTGACACCACGATGATTCTGGTAGAGGAGAATGTGTTGTAAGGATAACTCCAATCTGCAAAGATCAGAAAAGTTGGTAGTTGAGGTGAGGACCCACATGGCCCAGGTTGTGAAGCAGCCATTGAAATCAAGGATTTGATGTTCAGCTGTATGTTGTATATGCTAATAACCTACTATGAACTCCAGGCCTGCGACTCCAATTCCAATTATATTTCCATAATTAGCACATTGCAACTCTGTGTCTACAATTCTGATAACATTCTTGGGATTAATTCACATCATGTTAATGGCATACACTCTTTTTACTCTTAATCCGCAACTGAGCACTCCAAAAGATGGCCTCCTACTGCAGGTATACTATCCACACAACTTAAGTAAATACTCACCACTGCAGGTACAATATGCCACTGTCTAAAGCTGGCACGGCTATGAATTTGGCTCATGAGTCATGCCCTGAAATGAGTGTTATAGCACTCAGCCTTGCTGCATACTTTCCCCCACCATCATATCATGCTGTCTGAACCTGAGGGGCTCGAGCAGAGGAGGAAAGGGGGGGGGGGGGGGGGAGGACCATTTAAATGCCAATGCAGTCGCACTGCATACAACTTGGTTTTATACTTCACATCCTCCACAACATAGGTCACAAACCAAAAAGATCTTCAGTATTATTTTCAGTGCACTGAAAGCATAACATAATTTATATGTGGTACAAACTGTCGGCATATGGGCAGCTTGTCATGTATGATTAATATGGTTTCATAATTGATAAAAGGTCTTTCACACAAATATGTTGCTCAAAATATTGTAGCACATTTGCAACCTCATTATGGAGAACTGGAAACTGTACCTGAGAAAAGCAATGTGGACAGTTTTAATGCAAAAGGATTTGTCATTAAAATCGGAATTACTTAGCAAGTCAATCAGTTATATCTCCAATCCACAGGGACACCTTCAAGTGGAACAGCAAACAGTCTCAAAAAAAAAAAAAAAAAAAAAAAAAAAAAACACAAAACAAACTTGAAAACAGCCATCATCAGAATGGCAGCGACCCCAAAATTTTCACGAAACTATTCTTTTAATTCTTTCAAGGCCACAATAAAGCCTTTAAACATCACATTTTCACCTCATGACAGTAAGTTAAGTGAACTGGAATGCATTTTCCAGTACGTGTCTGCTCTATAATGGAATTCTCTCTTTAAATTTGCTGTCATTAAATCAGTAAGAAATTTTTCACCTTGCAATGTCTTACTATAGGCAGTGTGCAATCAAGTCCAATTGAAATGTGACATTTCCAATCCATTCTAATAATTCTACTTTTCATTCCTGCACTCTTTTCCTAGTTCATACATTCAATAACATCGAATTTTAAATCTAAAAGTAATTTGAGACATGCCCTTTCACTTGACCAATATACTTTTCAGTAATATATAAAATCTCCATATTCCACTCCACTGAAAATGGCTACAACTGACAGTATAACAATGGGTGTGATTATGAAAACTTTACTATTCATATCACTAATTTCATCAAGTGCTGCATGCCTGCAAATTTAGCACAAAGTGCTTTTTGGTGTACAGAACAATGAATCTTTTTTGTCAAACACTGTTTTCATTGTCAGCTAATTCTTTAAACTCTTTCTACTTGGTATTGTAACATTGTTTCATAACAACTCCGCAATACCTGTCACCTATGCAGTTGCATTATATACGCTGAGAATTTTCATCCCTTTATTTCGTAATTCAAATAAATTTTTTAAAACCTTATGATGACAGATCACTAGACTGCCTCTTTTAGTGCAAATAGTAATCAGATCTGTTAACATGCTTCATACCACAAACAAACAATGGAAAATCCCGGATGGAGTGTAACAATATTAGGAAAAGGAAAGTTGCTGCTCACCATATAGTGGAGATGCTGAGTCACAGACAGGCACAACAAAAAGACTGTCACAAATAAATAAAGCTTTCGGCCATTAAGGCCTTCATCAACAATAGATGTAGACAACACAACACAACACAAAGTAGTGGAAAAGGAGAGAAGTAAAAAGACTGGGTGTGGTGGTTGAATGAAGGCTGTGTAGTGCTGGAATAGGAACAGGGAAGAGGCTAGATAGGTGAGGACAGTGACTAATGAAGGTCGAGGCCAAGAGGGTTAGGGAACATAGAATGTATTGCAGGTGCAGGGAGAGTTCCCAACTGCACAATTCAGAAACGCTGGTGTTGGTGGGAAGGATCCATATGGTACAGGCTGTGAAGCAATCATTGAAATTAAGTATATCATGTTTAGCAGTGTGTTCAGCTACAGGGTGAGCCACTTGTTTCTTTGCCACAGTTTGTCGGTGGCCATTTGTACAGATAGACAGTTTTTTGGTTGTCATGCCCACATAGAATGCAGCACAGTGGTTGCAGCTTACCTTGTAGATGACATGACTGGTTTCACAAGTAGCCCTCCCTTTGATGGGATGGGTGCTGTTTGTGACCGGCCTGTAATAGGTGGTGATGGGAGGATATACGGGACATGTCTTCTATCTGGTCCATTAAAGGCGTATGAGCCATGAGGTAAGGGGTTGTGTAAGGACGGTGTAGGTTTGGTGGACAGCGAATACCACTGTGGGCGGGGTGGGGAGGATAGTGGACAGAAAATCTCATTTCCGGGCATGACGAAAGGTAAACAAGGAGCAAGTGAATTACATTCTCTGTCAGGGTATCTACTACCTTTCGCCGTGCCCAGAAATGATAAGTGTCCTGCCCACTATCCTTTCCAACCCTCTCACAGTGGTATTTCTCTGTCCACCAAACCTTCACAATATACTTGTCCATCCTTACACAACCCCTGCTCCCAACCCCTTACCTCATGGCTCATACCCCTGTAATAGACCTAGATGCAAGACCTGTCCCATACATTCTCCCACCACCACCACCTACTCCAGACCAGTCACAATCACCACCTATCCCATCAAAAGCAGGGCTAACCTGTGAAGCCAGTCATGTGATCTAGAAGCTAAGCTGCAACGACTGTGCTGTATTCGATATGGACATGACAACCAACAAGCTGTCTGTCCGCATGAATGGCCACCGACAAACTGTGGCCACGAAACAAGTGCAGCACCCAGTTGCTGAACACGCTGCCTAACATGACATCCTTCATTTCCATGAGTGCTTCACAGTGTGCCATATAGACCTTCCCACCTACACCAGCTTTTCTGAATAGCACAGGTGGGAACTCTTCTTGCAATGCATTCTATGTTCCCGTAACCCTCCTGGCCTCAACCTTCATTAGTCACTGTCCTCACCCATCCAGCCCCTTCCCTGTTCCCATTCCAGAACTACACTGCCATCATTCCACCATCACACTCAGTCTTTTTACTTCACTCCTTTGCCACTACTTCCCCCTCTCCCCTGCCCTTCGTCTAACATGCAGCCCTTCACTGTCTGCCCACCCTCCCCTCACCTCACCTGCCTCCTCCTTACCCCCACCCAGTCACCACTCCCATCATACACTGGTACTGCCACTTGCAGTGTGGTTTCAATTGCCTGAGACTGTGTGTGTGTGTGTGTGTGTGTGTGTGTGTGTGTGTGTGTGTGAAGGGGGGGGGGGGGGCGGCACTCGACACTCTTTATTGTGCATATCTGCGACTCAGCATCTCCGCTATGGTGCATAGGAACTTTCCTTTTCATCATTCCATGAACAAATAGCTGAGAGTGAACGGTGCTGATAAGACAATTCTCCCAGACCAAAGAGTGTTTTCTCGCCTGAAAAATCCCATACCACAATACTAAACAAAATGTTGCACTGTAGCAAGTATTTCCAGGAAGGAACGAGTGAAGCCGACAGGCTGAGCCAGGTCCACATGTGGCCTGCAGACCCAGTCTGTCTGAAGTTTGTCACAGTGTAACCAGGCCTGGCCTACAGGCACTAGCACACAACAGCTTCATTTTGCTTGCAAATGGCTCATACCAGTGTCTTTGGGATGAGTGATTTGTATTCTAAGTGCATTTTTGAGGGGTTTTAAGCATTCAGCATCATTAATTTCCCTTGTTAGTATTTCTGTTGCAAGTCATTTTTCCTCACCCTCATAATTCTAAACATTGCTATAGTTATTCTAAATAATGCTAGAGTTTCTCGAGAAAGGGTGATCTGTATCTTCACAGTGACCTTTAAATTTAGACTGACAATCTTTGTTCTCCAATGAACAAGCTGCCCTCTGCGTACCCGCCAGCAGCTTTGTGACTCATCATAACCAATTGTCATTTTAACTGTCCATTTTTTGGGCAGTGGCTGTCCACCTTAGGAGAAATTACCATGAACTTTCACAATGGAGCAGCCATAAAACTCCACAACCTTGTTTTCCCAATCTTCACTTCAGCTCCCTTATGTTCATGAAGCCCCAGTGAATGTTTTACTTTTAACAGTGCTAACAGTGCCTTTTTTCAACACAGATAATAATAAAATGAGATGGCACCACAGGTAGATAAGTTAACCACAAAGCTCAGTTGTGATTTGTTTCCACTAAGAAATATCCCATTCTGTTGCCTGCTGGTAGGGCTGCTAGCACAGGTTGCATACTTTCACTCAACACTGCCCACAGGAATACTCTTCTTGGGCACTATAATTAAGGTCAAAGACCATTTTACAGAAATCTGCAGTAAGAATATTGCATGAAGTTCATAACCAAACTGTTTATGTAGTCTCTTCAAGGCCTCTGGTGAATAAGTTGAAAGCTGCAATTCAGAACTTAAATACCAGTAATAAAAACAGAGATCATGTAACTGTATTTCGTGTTCCGAATACAGTTATATATTATGATGCAAGAGTATACACAAAAGGTTGCTGTATACATCAGGCAGGAAGTTTGAAACACCCAAAAATCGAAAAAAGAAGTAACAGAATATCTGATTAGCCAGCCTTATAATTTACGAGAATAATTAGCCCCTTGATTGTAAAATTTCATTTAACTATAATGATATGTACTGAGCAGATCTTGACTTTACCAGTATATACACTATTTGATAAAAATAATCTGGACATCTATCTATTAGTAAGCATTAACAAGGGGTGTGCCCACCCTTCAACTTTACAACAGCTTGAACTCTACTGGGAAGCATTTCAATTAAGTGTCTGAATGTACGTGGAGGAATGGCATCCCATTCTTCCTCAACAGCCAAAGCCAGAAAAAGTAGTGATGCCCAATGCCAGGATCTGAAGCGAAGTTGACGTTCTAACTCATCCCAAAGATGGTTCACTGGGTTCAGGTCGGGGCTCTGGGGAGGCCAGTCCATGTCAGGAATGTTATTATCCACAAACCATTGCTCCACAGATGCTTTATTGGAGAAGATCAATGTTTAATGTCCCGTCAACAATAATGAGGTCATTAGAGATGGAGAAAAAGCACGGATTAGGAAAGGCTGTGGAAGGAAATTTGCAGTGCCCATTCAAAGACCCCATCGCAGCATTTGTCTGAAGCGATTTACGGAAATCACGAAAAACCTAAATCAGGATGGCCTGTTTGAACTATCATTCCCTCGAATGCAAGTCCAGAATGCTAACCAATGTGCCACCTTGCTCGGTCAGATGCCTTATTACAGGCTGCATTGTCGTGCTGATACAGTCATCACCTCTGGATTGTTTCTTTACCATATGCAGCACACAATATTATAAAATGTGTTCTTATCCTTCCTCATTTAGCATTTTATTAATAATATTAAAAACAGACCACATCACAGCCATGAAGAACACTCCTATAAAGTAACACCAAAACCACCATACTTCACTGCTGACATTACACACGATTGCAGGTAATGTTATCCAATCATTTGCCAAATCCAAACCCTTCCATTCGATTGCCACAGGGTATTGCCCAGTTCATCGCTCCAAATCACACTTTTCCTGTCATCCACTATCGAGTGGCATCATTCTTGACATCACCTCATGTGTTGCTTAGCACCAACTATAGAAATTTGTGGTTTATTGTACCACATTCCTTTTAGCTCTTTACAGTCTCTGTGTCAGCTGGATTGCTGGTAGCACTTTGGAACTCTCAAGCAATTCCTTTAGCCAATTTCACATGCCTTTTTTTTTTTTTTCAGTCACGCAATGCAATGCTTGGCAATTTTTTTTACAGTCACCCAATGCAATGCTTGGCAGTCCCTTTCCACCAGTGTATAAGGGCTGCTTGGTCTCTTTTTAGCTGTAACTGTTCCTTTGCATTTCCACTTCACAATCCCATTACCAACAGTCTATTTTGACATCTTTAGAAGGGATGATGTTTCGCTGACAGATTTGTTGCTCAGATGGTATCCAATGACTAATCTACATTCAAAGTTACCAAGACCTCCTAATTGACCCAATCTTCTATTACTGCTTCTCTATTGGAAACACAATACTCTCGGCCTCTTTTTTATATGGGCGGTCTGCCTCATGACATGCAGTGGTCAATTGCGCACTACATAGGAGCGTCTGGATTGTAGAGGTCTGTGTTGCATAAATGCTTTGTCTGAACTGTTAGATAAAAACAGCTGAGCAGAATAGGCAGAAGAGCAGTACAATTCTTTCAAAGCTGTTCTCCTAGTATTTATAAGCATGTACAAAGTAATCTAGCAGTAATTCCCATAATTATCACTGTGTAAGATCAGCACTGGTCATAATTTGTCGTTACTATATTTGATAGAAGTAGCTAGTAGTTAATGTGTCCACATCCCTGAAGATATCTTTCACAATGAAACTGACTGAACACAAAATATGAAAGAATCTATGAACGAATGAGTACGCTTTCAGGCTGAAATACTTACACCATTATTTGGCATGCAGTCTTTATCTCTCTTGTGTAATATTCCCAACAAATTGCAGATGGCAAAATTTCTATGGCTGAGTTGCTGCCTTTTTTGCAACATGGCTGAGAGCTAGGTGGTCTAACAGAGACTCAGTTCATAAAGCAGAACATCTTAATCTTTTCCTTTTTTAATGGAGAATTAGCCAAAGCATCATTAAGCAAATTGCTGAAGGTAATTAATTTGAGCTACATTTTACCAATAGACTTTGCAAGTTAATTTCAAGTTATTTGATTCTAGAGATGAAAAGGCTTTAGAATAAAGAGCAATTAAAAAAAAATTTTTTTTTGTCCTCTCCCCTCTCAACAGGTTCTAGGAACACACATTAACATTTATAACCAAAATATTCAATATTTCATAATGACCAGTAACTGTAACTGTGAGCACACAAAATTCACCAATCATAACTGGAGCAAACCACTTGTCTCTAAATTTGCACCTTTAATTTTTGAGTTGCAGCCTTCTGCATGTGAAGAAAAACCACAAATATTTACCTTGTCAATGTAAGAATTATCTGCAGAATAATACATCGTACTGTTGCCATGGAATCCCATCTCCTGGAACAGAACATGGCATACAGCACTGAGGACTTCTTGTGATTCACTTGGCTTCCACTGATTATCTGGAATATTGCACTCCCGGAAACGGTGCAGGTCCTCAACAGATGCTGATAAAAGGGGATGATTCGGGTGTTCTTCTTGCAATACTTCTTTAGCACGAGCAGCTATTGAATCAAGCTGTGTAGCAATAGACTGGTATGGAACCTGTATTACAATGTAAATCATGGAACATGAATAACATAAAATGCAGTCAAATAACTATCTGATTAAAGTGAGTTAAAAATTCAACTAAAAATATATGTGTATAAAACAGTCCTCAAGATTACACATTACAATACATTTATTAAAAGAATAATGCAATGTTCCTGGTCTTACATTCACTAAAATACACTCCCATGGTGCACAATGAAAACACACTTTACATATGGAGTACAATATAAAGAGAACTCTTTCTTGTTTAAATAGCGGCGACAAATATAGGGGACCAACTTTGTTTCACCATAAAGGTTTGCTCAGGATTTCTCAAATGAAATTCCTAACTCCAATATTGTTGTATGTGAACTCTAGTTTTACTTCAGTAGTTTTCGTAGCTGCAGATGACTTTTTCATTTACCATAGTGCTTAATGATTATTCCACAGTTAGCTAAAATTTACTGTTTGATCAACAATTCAGTAGGTTACAAAGTCTTGGCACCCCTGGACATTCCTTAATTAGGATCATCCCTCTCCATTTCATGCCATGTCATTTTCTCTTACAATATCCTCAAATATAGATAAAACATCACAAAAACATGCTTCAAATTTTCACCCGAGTGTACTATCAACAAACTTGATAGCAACAACACATCACGTTTCAGCCCATATTACATTAAGTATACTTAGCTCCATACATTCATAATGAGGAGATCCTCAAAGACAAAGAACATGTCATAAAACAAGAATACGTAACACCCTTTTAAAAGAAAAAGTTATCCTAACATTCCTTAAACAATCCATAAGTGAAATAAAACTCACAGTTGTGGGAAAAGGCAAAAATCTGAAACATTTTCATTTAAGAAGCAATAACAAATGTGTGATAGAATATGTAAATGTACAACACAGTATAGTTCTAATAGAGGGAAACATTCCACATGGGAAAAATATATCTAAAAACAAAGATGATGTGACTTACCAAACAAAAGCGCTGGCACGTCGATAGACACACAAACAAACACAAACATACACACAAAATACTAGCTTTCGCAACCAACGGTTGCTTCGTCAGGAAAGAGGGAAGGAGAGGGAAAGACAAAAGGATTTGGGGAAAGACGAAAGGATGTGGGTTTTAAGGGAGAGGGTAAGGAGTCATTCCAATCCCGGGAGCGGAAAGACTTACCTTAGGGGGAAAAAAGGACAGGTATACACTCGCACACACACACACACACACACACACACACACACACACACACACACACCCATCCACACCTATACAGACACAAGCAGACATATACAGAGGCAAAGAGTTTGGGCAGAAACGTCGGTCAAGGCGGAAGTGCAGAGGCAAAGATGTTGTTGAATGACAGGTGAGGTATGAGTGGCGGCAACTTGAAATTAGCGGAGATTGAGGCCTGGTGGATAACGGGAAGAGAGGATATATTGAAGAGCAAGTTCCCATCTCCGGAGTTCGGATAGGTTGGTGTTAGTGGGAAGTATCCAGATATGTGTGTGTGTGCGCGCGCGAGTGTATACCTGTCCTTTTTTCCCCCCTAAGGTAAGTCTTTCCGCTCCCGGGATTGGAATGACTCCTTACCCTCTCCCTTAAAACCCACATCCTTTCGTCTTTCCCTCTCCTTCCCTCTTTCCTGACGAAGCAACCGTTGGTTGCGAAAGCTAGTATTTTGTGTGTATGTTTGTGTGTCTATCGACGTGCCAACGCTTTCGTTTGGTAAGTCACATCATCTTTGTTTTTAGATACACAGTATAGTTCGTATGATACTCTTAGGCTATTTGAACAACACAATATCAAACAGAAAGCAGTCTGCGAGGCTTAGAAGATGTGCGGAAATCAGGTTTTACTTAATACTCATCTTATTTCAAATTTAAAACAAAACACACACACACACACACACACACACACACACACACACACACACACACACACACACACACGGCAGCTGTACATTAAATCCCAACTGTGTGTGATCTGACTGAGCAGGAATCTGCTGGGTTGGGTGATGCGGGTAAGGAGGCAGCATGATGTGTGGGGAAGGGATAGCAGGGTATGGGTAAGGGAAGATACTAGCACTGCCTGGTGGTACATGCAGGGACTTGGTGGGACAAGATAGAGCTGTTAGATGCTGTGTCGGGAGGGGCATGGGGGGGGGGGGGGGGGGGGAGGGGAGTCAGGAGGAAAGGGGAGAGGAAAAAGGAGAGAAATGTGGGAAGGGGAAGGCGTTTTAGTGTGTTGGTGGGATAGAGGATGCGTGTAGTACTGGAGTGGGAGCTCAAAGGGGAACAAACAGATAGGTGGGGACAGACTAGCAAAGGTTTAGGCCAGAGGGGCTTCACAAACAATATGCTGTAGGGAAAGTTCTCATCTGCACAAAATTTGGAAAAACTATGGTTGGTAGGAAGAATCCAGATAGTGGGGGTTGTGAATCAGTCAAAGTGAAGCATATAACATTGGCAGCACGTTCAGCAACAGATAGTTCAGCTGTCTCTGGGCCACAATTTGTCTGTGGGCATTCATGCAGACAGAGCTTGTTGGTTGTCATGCCAATGGAGAGGGAGACAGCAGTTGCAGCTTAGCTGGTCAATCACATGGTTGCTTTCACAGGTGTCCCTGCCTCTCATGAGTAAGACATGCCTGTGACAGGATTGGAGTTTGTGGCAGTGTGAATATGTAAGGGACAGGTCTTGCATTTAGGTCTAGTGCAAAGATATGAGCCATAGAACATCGGGTTGGAAGCCGAGGCAGAGTAGGGACAGTAAAGAATATTGCGTAGGTTTGGTGGATGATAGAATAGCACTCTGAGAATGGAGGGAAGGATAGTGTAGAGGATATTCCACATTCCAGGACACAGTGACATGTAGTCAAAACCCTGGGGGAGAATGCGATACAATTGCTCCTGACCTGGATGGTACTGAGTCATGAGAGGAGTGCTCCTTTGTGGACAGACAGTGGGTACGTGGAAGACAGTGACTGGAGAGATGTGGCATAGGAGGTCTGTTTCAGGACAAGATTGGGAGGGAAATTTTGGTCTGTGAATGCCTTCACGAAACCCTTTGCATGTATGGAGAGGCCTGTATCACCCTAGATGCAAGAACCATGGGTGGCTAGGCCATATGGAAGGGACTTCTAGGTATGATTCTTTTTTTTTTTTTTTTTTTTTTTTGGGTAGGGTTTAAGGGCGCTCAACTGCTGAGGTCATTAGCGCCCAGTCACTGGTGTTAGAGCACATGGAATCTGCTAAAACTCAAGGGGATGGGGGGACATCAGAAGGACCTGACAAAGATGCAGATAAAATAAGTAAAAAGGTTAAATGTCTTTGGACAAGGCAGTTAAAGTTATAAAACGCAGAATACGAGCAGCTGCTCGAGCGTCATCAGCTAAAACATCCGGTAAAGTAGATGGCAGGGACAGGATAACACGAAATTGACTAAAACGGGGACACGACAATAAAACAGGGCGCACTGTTAATGCCTGACCACAAGGGCACTGCGGGGCTGGGTCACCGGAGAGCAGGTAGCGGTGGCTAAACCGGCAATGCCCAATCCGCAACCTGGTCAGAAGGACCTCCTCGTGCCGAGATGGTCGGGAGGATGTTGTCCAAGCAGTTGGGAGCGGTTTTACTGCCCGGAGCTTGTTTCCTTGGAGGCATGACCAAGCATCCCACCACGACGACACAAGCCTCTTACATACATCCCCACGAACGTCAGATGACGGGACACAATGGGAGGCTGGCCGAGGCAGGACGACTGCAGCCTTGGCTGCAGCATCCGCAGCCTCATTCTCAGGCACTCCTACATGTCCGGGAACCCACAGAAAGCTGACAGAACCACCATTATCAGCGAAAGAATGGAGGGAATGCTGTATCTGTTGAATCAAGGGATGGACCGGATTGGGAGCTCCAAAGCTCTGAAGAGCACTGAATGAGTCAGAGCAGAGTACATACGATGAATGGCGGTGGCGGCGGGCATACTGAACGGCCTGATGGAGAGCAAAAAGCTCGGCCGTAAAGCTGGAACATTGGTCGAGGAGGCGGTATTTAAAGGTGGCGGCCCCGACGACAAAGGCACAGCCGACTCCGTCGTCAGTTTTGGAGCCATCAGTGTAAATAAAGGTGTGACCGGCAAGTCAAGCACGAAGTTCGACAAACCGTGAGCAATACACTGCAGCCGGAGTACCCTCCTTCGGGAGTGAGCTGAGGTCGAGATAAATAGGAACCGGAGCCTGGAGCCAAGGTGGTGTCGGGCTCTCACCTTCTCTGAAGGTGGTAGGGAGGGCAAAATCCAATTGTCGAAGCAGGCGACGGAAGCGGACTCCGGGGGGCAGCAGGGCAGACACATACAACCCGTACTGACGGTCGAGAGAATCGGCGAAGAAGGACTCGTAAGAGGGGTGGTCGGGCATAGACAACAGCCGGCAGGCATACCGACACAGCAGTACGTCGCGCCGGTAGGTCAATGGTAACTCGGCAGCTTCAGCATAAAGACTCTCGGCAGGACTAGTGTAGAAGGCTCCGCTCGCAAGACGTATCCCCCGATGGTGGATGGAGTTGAGCCGGCGTAAGAGGGATGGCCGAGCGAACGAGTAGACGAGTAGACGAAGCTCCCATAATCCAGCTTCGATCGGACTATGGACCGATACAAGCGAAGCAGGACAGTGCGATCCGCTCCCCAAGATGAACCGCTAAGAACTCTGAGGACATTAAGGGAACGTGTACAACGGGCCGCCAAATAAGAGACATGTGGAGACCAACACAGTTTCCTGTCCAACGTGAGCCCTAGAAACTTAGTTGTGTCCACGAATGGGAGAACAATGGGACCGAGATGTAAGGATGGCGGAAGGAACGCTTTATATCGCCAAAAGTTGATACAAACCGTCTTCTCTTCAGAGAACCAGAAGCCATTTGCCACGCTCCAAGAGTAGAGGCTGTCTAGACAACGCTGAAGGCAGCGCTCCAGGAGGCATGTTCTCTGGGCACTGCAGTAGATCGCGAAGTCATTGACAAAGAGAGAGCCTGAGACATTAGGTGGAATGCAATCCATAATTGGATTGATCGCGATGGCAAAAAGGGCTACACTCAAGACGGATCCCTGAGGCACTCCGTTCTCCTGGAGGAAGACGTCGGACAATATGGAACCCACACGTACCCTAAACTTTCGTTCCGTTAAAAAGGAATCAATAAAAAGGGGCAGGCGACCGCGTAGGCCCCACCTGTGCATAGAGCGGAGGATACCTCCTCTCCAACAGGTATCATAAGCCTTCTCCAAGTCGAAGAACACGGCTACCGTTTGGCGCCTTCGCAAAAAGTTGTTCATGATGAATGTCGATAAGGTCACAAGGTGGTCAACAGCGGAGCGGCGGCGACGAAAGCCGCATTGGACATTAGTAAGTAGTCGTCGAGATTCAAGAATCCAGACTAACCGAGCATTAACCATGCGCTCCATCACCTTACAGACACAGCTTGTAAGAGAAATGGGGCGGTAACTAGAAGGAAGGTCTCTATCCTTCCCGGGTTTGGGTATAGGAACAACAACGGCGTCACGCCAACGCATGGGGACTTGACCTTCGGTCCAGACGCGATTGTAGGTACGAAGAAGGAAGCTTTTGCCCGCCGGAGAAAGGTGTGCCAGCATCTGAACGTGAATGGCATCTGGCCCCGGAGCAGAGGACCGGGACAGTGCAAGCGCACGTTCGAGTTCCCGCATAGTAAAGGGGGCATTATAAGTTTCCAGATTCAGCGAGTGGAAGGAAGGTCGCCGAGCCTCTTCTGCCTCTTTCCTGGGAAGGAAGGCAGGATGGTAATGGGCGGAGCTTGAAACCTCCGCGAAAAAGCGGCCAAAGGCGTTGGAGACAGCCACAGGATCAACAAGGACCTCATTACCTGAGGTCAGGCCAGGTACTGAGGAGTGGGCCTTAATGCCCGACAGCCGGCGCAGGCTACCCCAAACGACGGAAGAGGGAGTAAAACTGTTAAAGGAGCTGGTGAAAGAGGCCCAACAAGCTTTTTTGCTGTCTTTGATGACTCTACGACTTTGCGCTTGGAGTCGTTTGTATTAAATAGAATTCGCCAACGTAGGATGGCGGCGAAAGATGCGTAAAGCACGTCGTCGAGCATGGATAGCGTCCCTACAAGCCTCGTTCCACCAGGGGACGGAAACGCGACGTGAAGAAGAAGTAGTACGAGGAATGGAACGTTCGGCAGCATTGATGATAACAGCCGTGAGGTATTCAACCTGACTGTCACAAGTGGGAAAATCGTGGTCTGGAAAGGTCGCCAGGGAGGAGTAAAGTCCCCAGTCAGCTTTCAGTATGTTCCAGCTCGAAGGACGTGGGGATGGGGTGTGGTGCAGGAGACGAACGACACAGGGGAAGTGGTCGCTCGAATAGGTGTCAGAAAGGACATACCACTCGAACCAACGGGCAAGAGTGGTAGAACAGATCGAGAGGTCCAAGTGGGAGTAGGTATGAGTAGAGTCCGAGAGGAAAGTCGGGGCGCCGGTATTGAGGCAGACAAGATTGAGATGGTTGAAGACATCCGCCAAGAGTGAGCCTCTTGGACAGGATGCAGGAGAGCCCCAAAGGGGATGATGGGCATTGAAGTCGCCAAACAATAAGAACGGCGGGGGAAGCTGAACGATCAGGTGCATCATGTCAGCCCGACTAACAGCAGATGACGGTGGAGTGTAGATGGTACAAACTGAAAAAGTAAAAGCAGAAAGAGTAATGCGGACAGCTATTGCTTGGAGTGGGGTGGTCAATGGGATGGGATGGTAATAAACATCGTCCCGAACGAGCAACATGACCCCACCATGAGCTGGGATACCGTCCACAGGGGTGAGGTCATACCGCTCCGAGGTATAGTGGGTAAAAGCAATACGGTCAGTGGGGCGCAACTTGGTTTCCTGGAGACCAAGGACGAGCGGACAGTGCAGGCGGAGGAGCAGTTGTAATTCCTCCCGATTAGATCGAATACCTCCTATGTTCCAATGAAACAACGCCATCGCTAGTCGAAAGGTTGGGGGAACGAGACGGGGGAAGAGCTGGTCACCTCGACGGCCGCGGAGGGCCAGGTTGCGAGGGAACAACGCTACAACCGACGAGAGGCGGATCCGGTTCCATCGAATCGTCGCCAGCCGCGGCCGCTGTCCCTGGTTGTGTAGGAGGGGCCGCATCATTTGCCGACGAAAGGCCGGCGGAGCGCCTGGCAGCAGAGTGTCCCGGCGAAACTGAGGACGGCCGGGAGCAGCGACTCACGGATGGAGCGTCAGACGAAACGCGCCGGGGTGGAGAGGGGGATAGAGACTTCTTCTTGGAGGCCTTCTTGGAAGGCCGAGGAGGCACAGGGATGGTGGGCTGGACCCGAAGAAGGTCCTCACGCGCGGGGTCCATTTTGGAACGCCGGACCTCGGAAGCTGGGGTCCGGAACGTTGCCCCGATGGACGCCTGAGAAGAGGATCGCTTCTCAGGTGGCGTGGGGGGAGGAGGAGGAGGAGGAAGGGTGGCCCCTGGGGCAGAGGGGGTGGGGGCCACGGGGGAGGAGGATTTGGAAGGGAGGGATTTGGGAGGCGGAGGCAGAGCCCCCTGATGGGCGGAGGAGGGACAGGATAGGGGTGAGGATACCGCAGAAGGAGTGGACACAACTGAGGCGAACGAAGTGGTCAATGACACGGGATGGAGGCGGTCGTACTTCTTCCGGGCCTCAGAATAAGAGAGCCGATCCAAAGTTTTGATTTCTTGTATCTTCTTCTCCTTCTGATATGCCGGGCAGTCCGAGGATCTAGGCGAGTGGACGCCAGGACAATTAACGCACCGAGGTGGTGGGGTGCATGTATGTTCCTCACGAAGAGGACGTCCACAATCGCCACAAAGGGGCTTAGCCTCACACCGTGATGACATGTGCCCAAAGCGCAAACACCTAAAACAGCGCATAGGAGGCGGGACGTAAGGGCGCACGTCACAACGGTAGCACATCACCTTTACCTTCTCCGGGAGAACGTCCCCCTCGAAGGGGAGGATAAAGGCCCCGGTGTCGATGCGACGGTCATTGGGGCCGCGCTGGACTCGCCGGACGAAATGCACGCCTCGGCGCTCCAGGTTGGCCCTGAGCTCCTCATCAGATTGTAGCAGGAGGTCACGATGAAAAATAACCCCCTGCGTCCTATTTAGTGCCAGATGTGGGACAATGGATACTGGGATGTCCCCTAGGCGGTCGCACGCCTGGAGCGCCGTCGACTGTGTGGCGGAGGTGGTCTTGAGAAGAACGGACCCCGAACGCATCTTGCTGAGAGCCTCGATTTCCCCGAAGATGTCCTCAATGTGCTGAACAAAGAACATGGGCTTGGAGGTGGCGAACGTCCCCCCATCGGTTCGAGAACAGACCAAATAGCGGGGGAAGTACTTCGCCCCAAGCCGGCGGGCCTGTCCCTCCTCCCATGGAGTGGCCAAGGGGGAAAGGGCAGGAGAACCAGAACTAGAAACGGTACCTTTTCTTTTGAAAGACTCGGCCGCAGAGCGACCTGATACATGTTGACGTTTCATCTGCGAAACGTCCGCCCCGATACCACCCACTCCGACCAGGGGCTCTCCCCACGGGCGCCACCCAGCCGCAGCAAGGGCCACCTGGCAGGATGACCATTACCGGGAGTCCTTGATGCCCCAAGGAGACGGGCATCTACTCCTTGGCCGACGTGGGGAGGGTGCAGCTCAGGTATCGGCAGTACGATCCCTGTGTTGTCAGGGGGCTACAACCTAGAGGGTACATGACGACCCCACCACAACGGGCTGGCTACCATGCTGGATTTCTGGTGCCATGGAAAGTCCATCATGATCGCCGGTGCAGATGGAGATGCACGATGGGCGTAACTTGGACAACCCATCACGCGTTGAGGCCCAATTTGAGGAATAGTGGGTATGGTTACAACGCCAGTGCAATGCTGAGTGCCAAGGTCTTAGTGCACTTAGGACCAGTGGTACACCATGTAAGGTGTCCTTCCCCAAAAGGCTCATACTTTTGTAGAATTTTGAAAAATGGAGGTCAAACCTCAAGGGGGACCATCAAATGGAAAGCCGAAACGGTTGAAACTCCTTTTAGTCGCCTCGTACGACAGGCAGGAATACCGCGGGCCTATTCTAATCCCCGGACCCGCAGGGGGGACTTCTAGGTATGAGATGGATCGCAGCTGGCCAAGTGGTGATTTGCTAGTGGTTGGTAATGCTTGATGTGGACAGAGGTACTGATGATGTTGAGGTCAACACTGAAGAAGGTGCACCTAACAGCCCCATCCTGTCCCTGTACACTCCACCAGGCAGCACTAGTATCTTATTCCATCCATATCAGCCATCCCTCTCCACCTCATCCTGCCGTTTTCTTAGTACTATCAACACCACCACCCCCCCCCCTCCCCTCCCAGCAGATCGCTGCTTCGTCAGACCCAGTCAAATCTGCACTCTTGTGGCCAGAGACAGTGACCATGTTTGTGCAAGTTGCACTTGTGTGTGTGTGTGTGTGTGTGTGTGTGTGTGTGTGTGCGCGCAGCAGTGTGAGTAGATGGCCACTGATAAATCCTTAAATCTTTGAGGCTTCTCTTAAATTGAGCTTTACAAGTATTTTAACTTCTTATGGCTGTGACAAGTTATTGAAAATGTGTTTTCCTGACTAATGGACACAATTTTGGACCAAAGAACATGAATGTAAATCTTTTAAGTCTTTTTTAAATTTATAGTATTAATTCCATTAATTAACCTGTTGGTATGAAAAAGAAAAAGATATGTTTCATTACATAATAAATACACTGCAAAGGAGTTGTTAGTATCCCGTTTCTCTAACAGACCACTGCAGCAAGTTCTAAGTTCACACCACAAATCATCTGTGTTACATGTCTTTGGACTTGGAGAATTATTGCTTGGCATGATGAGTTGTCCTAAAAATGATCCTGCAAGACATTATGTACTGAAAGTAAGTGAATTATGTTAGTATTTCTTTTTATAAAAAATCCCCTGCGTCTGGTAACACCTGCACTGCCAATGATGACTTGTTTAGGAACTCCAGCAGTTCTGTGGTATGCTCCTCCCAAATTAATTTACTATGAAGTGGTTTGTCCAAAAATTTAACACTGTCAACCTCTTCTATCTTGTTAAAATCAAACAATGGAAAATCCAGGATGAGATGTGAATATTACAAAAAGGATATAGTGGAGATGCAGAGTTGCAGACAGGCGCAACAAAAACGTTGTCACAAAGTAAGCTTTCAGCCAAGGCCTTCATTGGAAACAGACAAAAAATGCACACACAGTTTCTGGCTGCTGAAGTCAGACTGCAAGAAGAAGTGCATGATGGGACAAACAACCAGGTGGTGGGGGTAAGGAGGAGGCTGGGTCATGGAGCGGGAGGGATAGAATAGTAGGAGTAGGAGATAATGAAGTGCTGCGTATGTGGGAGCAAATGGAGGTGACGTGATGAGAGTGCAGGGCAGCTAGGTGCCCTACACCATCACCCACAATTACTTATCCTTTGGAGGCATCACCTACAAACAGTTCCAGAATACAGCTATGGGCCCCACATGGTGTCATCCCATGACAACCTATTCATGGGCCACCTAGAGGAATCCGTCCTAACCACCCATTATTCCAGATCTCGCAGCTGCTTCAATTCACTGATGACATTTTTGTGATCTGTATCGAGGGTGGGGACACCCTATCTACATTCCTCCCAAACCTCAACACCTTCTCTATCTTTGCTGCTACATTTAGAAAGTGATTGTTAAAAGTACTCTCAACTTGGGAATTATCAGTCACAACATTTTCATTTAGCTTAACTGTTATGGTATCTTGTATACTGATTGGTTGTCCTGTGTCTAATTCGACAATATCGCATACAGTTTAAATCTTATTACCTGCATTATTTATTTCTGTCATGACATGCATACTTCTGGTTATTTTGATGACTTTCCTTTAAATGCTACAGTATTTTTTGTAGTATGCAAGTGATGTTGGATCTTGTCTTTATCCCTCTTCCTCTTACATGAGATTTTAACTCCCTTAGTTGGACTTTTTTAATAACTTTTAGGAAAGCAATTTTCAAATACTGACACAAATTTACCACAAAATAAGTTTGACATTATCATCTCTTTCTACACATGCCTCACCCCATACTACCTATTAACTTAATCCTAAAACATTGTATCCTGTTCTCATTAATTAGCCTCAATTAACTATAAAAATGTTTATGAAAATCTAAGGCTTAAATATTTTTTAAATAAATTCTCATAAAGTAAGGATGTTGTTTGCGGACAAATGGTAGCACAAGTTGGGAAACTTCATGGTCTGCCCACATGTGGCAGAAGGCGAGCTGTTTGCAGTTACACAGTAGTGTTAATGACTGATGTAGCTCAGATTGCATTTTAGAGTCATGAGAATATGGCATTAAACATGTACCATTGCTAAGTATGACTTCTTATATTTTTTTTTAAAAAAAAAAAGAGCAACAGCATTAAATAGAAACCTTTGAGGCCAGGGATGTATCTCGTGTAAAATAACAAGCAATTAGCTAGTACTCAAACACAGAGCTGCCTAAGTGGTGCAGAACAGGGAGGGGGGGGGGGGGGGGGCGGAGGGGGGGGGGGGGAAGCATCAGATGTTTCTTATTCAACACGATTACAAAATTTTTAGCATTGTAGTGGCTTTCTGTGAAATTAATAAAAGAATTCAAGCAGATTGCTAAAAAATTGGGTTGCTATACTTTCTGAAGTTCTTAGTCTTGTCCAATTAAGCTATTAAGAGAGAGAGAGAGAGAGAGAGAGAGAGAGAGAGAGAGAGAGAGAGAGAATCTTCAAGACAAATTGAACATGCACACATCAGGTAACAACGTACAAGTATTTCTACCCATCACATAATAAACTTTTTTATAAGGACTTTTGATTAAGAAATATGAATAGCAAGAGAGAAGCAACAGGTCAACCTAAGTTCGCAGTACCCTCCATCGGCTTTGATGCACGACTTAGCTATGATTTGTTACATGACTAAATGTTTGTGTGGCAAATTCAAATGCATCATGTTTGGATATGACATTTTATCATCTGTGAACCACACTAGATTTGAATGTCTATGTTTCAAAATTTTAAGTGAATAATGTTAGTGAAACATTGACTTAGTACTGTCTATTACTGTGTTCTGGAAGTTTGTTTTTGTTGGTTTATTCAGAGAGTTACTTTCATGTCATTAGTTATTGGCTACTCATTTGTTTTTGGTTTCAGAACTGTTAAGTTCACTGTGTGGTTATTAGCTGGAAATTTAATTGTTTGCTTTTCCTATGTTACTAGTTATGGATGTTATGATGAAATTCATGATTTATAATTTTTATGTTGCTATGGGCAACAATATGGCCTCTACAAGCAATTTTCTGCATTTGTATGGTACGGCAGAATGTTTTTAAGTGTCAACGGCACGGTGAAGTAATGACATTGAGAAAAGGTGCTGCATCTCTAATGTAGTAGAACATGTACATGGAGCAGAATTATTATGTAATTATTATGTAAGTGTGTTTTGCCAAAAATATTATAAATGTTAATTTTTTTATTTATTATATTTTCATTTGGATATTGTGTTGGTAGGCCAGTGGTTTGGTTGGTATTTATGGGGCTAGGGTTAGCTGGATACGGATTTAATAAACAGTTGTTAGTTTGTTTCCTTTAGTGAACTGTGTGAGGCTGGGAGGAGGGTGGACAAGAGGGGGGCGAGTTTCTTAGTTGAAGTTCACAATATTCAGTTTTTTTTTTTTTTTTTTTTTTTTTAAGGATTTCATCTCAATTTTTGTATTACTTGTTTTAATATACCTTCATTATAAGGATTCTCATACATTTAGTATGTCTAAACCCCTCAATTCCCACAGTTATCCCATTAGTTCCATGTTATTTCTGCTATTAAACATTTTTCGCATTATTTGTGTATGTTCACATGTGTAACGAATGATGTCATGATTGCCAGGTTGTACAAGCTCAAAACAGATGTGTCTGCCAGACAGATGATGTCACATGTCAAAGCCGATGGGTGGTACTGCAATTTTAAGTTAGGTCAGTGCAACTCTATATAGTTTTTACAGTTGCAGGGCTCATCTGTTCTTAGTAAGAAACTTGGGAAATTAATGCATCTCCCAGAAATTTATATTAGTTCAGACATTTGTGTCCACCTCTGTTTACACAATAATATCCGAGTTAATTTATATTATTAAATGAAGAACTCAACTACTGACCTCTATAAGAGGTTGACACCATTGTGCTACCATTGTTGCCCCACGCTCCAGGATCTGGCGCTCAGGAGGTAATGCAATGAAATTCTTCCACTTCTTAGTCAAATGTGCTTGGCGTACCAAGCGAGTAACCTTCTCAGCATAGTACTTCAAAGTCAGATCTGTGCTACTGTAATAGAAATTCAGTACACGGTAACTTACGATAAGTGCAAGACGTCGGGACTAGTGTAGCAGGGGATACAACCCGTCAGCTTTGGACAATGACGTCACAAGTCGCCAAACGAGAAGCGATTCTTCTTAGTGTTGTAGCTCCCTTCAGTAGCTGATAAGTGTTTTTTTGGCTTTTTTAAAAAAAATCTCACGAGATAGAATAAACAGATCCACTTTATTAAGCAATCAGTAAAAAAACGAAACTGAAACATAACAGCAAAAGCGAAAATGGTAAACTGCTCTCTGGCGACTTGTGACGTCGTCGTCCAAAGCCGACAGGTTGTATCCCCTGCTACACTAGACCCAAGATGTCTATGATGGCTGTTTTTTAATTTAGTGTGTTCTGTCACTCATATGAAAGTTACTTATCAGTGGGAAATATGCAAGGCAATCGTATAACATCAAGCACAATAACTCCAAAGCACAATTTCTTTCGTTACTTTAAATTCATTAATGTATAGTGCATACAATGATATAAATCAACCATGTCAATAATTTACTATGGCTACATTAGCTACAGAAATGTTTTTCTACTTACACACTATGGTCATACAGTATCAGCATCAGTTCACTGATCATGAAAGGATAAGCATGTGGATGATGTTCCAGCAACGCCCAAAAATCTGACAGCTGTGCATGAGAAATGTCCTCCTTTTTGTAAAACTTTGCAGACATTTGTGATAACAGTTGTCTAACCTTCCACCCAAAGTGGAGTCTGGTTTTAAACTCCGTTCTCCAATCAGCAACATAGTGCCGTTTCGAATTGCAGACAAGTCGTGGCCACCTTCACACACACATACCACTAATTACACACAAGATTCACAAGAACCAGGCATTATAAAATTTCACAGATACCATTAAATATAATTTAATCCTACAACCTTATGTTTTTTACCATTGAAGAAAGTAATATTGACAACAATGTAACATCACTGAATAGAAGCTACCTTATTATCAGTTCAACTCTATGAATTGTTGCATAATTAGAGAGCTTAAATCAGCATCAGTACTTAGGTAATAATTTTGGACGAATACAGTTTAAATATTTAAATGTTATGTTTTAAAGGTGAAATTTATAAAAATTTTAGTTTCATAAATTTACAACCTATCCCAAAATTCAGAACAATCACTATGAGAGCTCAAGATTAACAAATGCGCAGACCCAAAAATTTCTTCACATCAAGTGCCACAGACTTTATTAGGAATGTGGTTTCACATTTGGGGTTTCTTGAATCTTAAATATGCAGGAGTACATTGTTGAGTGCTCAAGCAAAATATGGTATCAACCAATCACTGACAGTTAAAACTCTGCTCACTTTCTATTTTAAGGAGAAGTACGATCAAAATAAATATTAAAAATATACACTACACTCATTCTACTATTATCTGAAATGGCAGACTGGTTTCTATTTAAACCAGTGAAATACACTCGATATGGATGCAGCTGGATGGAGTTATGCCACAGCCTGTTGTAGCCTCACATAACAAAAGTTGTTGCTCACTTACCTACTTTCAGGTAATGTAACAGTTCAACGCCAAGCTAACCGCTGGGTTCAGCACTCTCAGAATCTTATCAAATGGAGAATTCACATCCCAATCGCATCTTATCTACTGGATGAAAGGTCTTGTCATTATCCGAATAAAATCTGCCTTAAGATACTTATGCTTCTTTGGCATACTGAAGGTTATAACAAATCCTGCAATTCGAAGAAGTATGATATTTACCTCTTCCATTAGATTATGTTCTGTGACACCTAGTTCTCCTTTATGCAGATCTGACTGCATCTACATCAATTATATTTCAGTATGTCACAACGCATTTACTGGAGTTATTCCAAAAATTGATAGGTTCTTCCAGTTGCTGTTTCAAGACATTCAACAATAGCAATCATATGAGCAAATCATCTAGTGTTTGGACTGTGATATGACAGTGATAATCCTAAAGTACTCAAACAGAACAGTAACATCATCATCTGATGTAGTTCAGTGATGATCCGACAGTACTTGAGTTGAATTACAAGCTGTATAGCTTGGCAAGATCAAATTTTCTTCTCTGACAAGTGTTGTCACATTATTCCTTAACTTATTCTTCAGGGCAGACTTCGAACTCTCCTAAACAGTCTGATAGCTTGAAGTTATTTTAACTGAAGCCTTTGATACCACTTCGCCTAGTCCTCTGGCTACACTAGAAATCGGCCAGCTATCAAAATATATATAGCAAAAAATAAAGGATGCCAAATATTTGTCACTGTTCTGTTCTCTTCCTGTTTGCATATCTACGATATCACACACTATGGAGTTACACCACAGAACGAAGCCGATATCCCGGATCAGCTGAACTTTTGATTTCTGAAAGTGTTCTAAGTTCTACAAAACAAAAAGACAATGTTAATATCACAAAACAAACTGTGATGGTGCAGATAATATTCAATTTCCTAGAGGTCTTTGTAAATTCTAAAATTTGTGCAAGAATGATAATGAGTGGAATTTCGATGGTAAAACTACATTAAATAAATAATTTTTGCTTGTCACTTGTGACCACTCAATCTTATAAAATTTAAATGTTACTAGGAGGATGCGTGGGAACACTATGATAAAATTACAAGCCCCGTTCAGCCCAAAGAAAACTTTATCAAATTATTCAAAACACTGTCGATTCTTCAACTTCAATGTGGCCATTTGGTGACTAAAATGATGGAATGGTGTCATTTTTAGTTCTCTTCCGTATAGTTTAGCTGCTTCCACTATACGACGTGTATCACTGATTTCTGCAATACAAATTATTCTGCGCCTCTAAATTCCAGCGAATGATGAAAACGCTTTTACTAAAAACTGCTGCATTATTGCAGCTCATCAAAAAATACATTAACATCACGACATACGTCTCCGTTAAATACATTCTGTGTGCCGGAACTATAAAATCACTAAATGTATAATTGTTGCACTCACATTCAATCATATTAACACGTAAATATACTGCACTAAGTGGGGAAAGTGATATAATCATTCCTTGATTTACTCATTACACAATGGACAGGAAAACAAAAATATTGTGAATCAAGTACAAAATAGATCTTTTAACACTATTTAAATAAGACCTGTTCTAATTTAAGGACTGAAAATCAGCACCCGTGTTTCTTAATTAAATGACAGTATATTTTGCTTCACTAAATATTTGAGTTTTATTACCAAAAATTGGTATCTATTACAGTCCGAAGCGATGTACTCACGATTGATGAAACTTGATTTTCCACAGCTTATTGTTGTTGATGAGTAGGTTTCTGAATTTGGTACATGTTGCTTCAAAGTTGCATAAATCTTTCGCCGTTAAACATTCACTTTCTAGGATATGTTCTATTATCTCATTGGGTAAGTAAGTTATAGACAAAGCACCATCCATGTCAACTGACTTCAACCATTCATCTTCCCAATATTTACCCTTCTCAATCGCCCTGTCAAAGCTGCCTACCAAAGAACTTCAAAAGAAGATTTCATAGTAACTCTTATTAAATCCGGCTAAGAAGCAGTAATCCCACAGACAACGAAAAGTTGCACATGCATCCTCTGAAGCAATTCGTGCAGGCATACATGTACCCCAGCAGATTGTATGTTGGGAGCTTACAGAAACGCTAGAGGTGATTTACACATGACGTAAGTGTCAGCGGCACAATATTAGTGTTCTTTAATTTTCTTTACCCTCTGTATGCATTATTGTCGTCTGCCATTGACTTACATATTACAATTTTGAGTGAGTCTGTACGAACAGACTTACAATAGAGCTTCATTTACTGCACCTGATTACAGGTTATAGGCGCAGGTGAATAAGTGTAGTGTAGTGGCAGAGTTTTTTGGTGATACCGCTAGTAATAGCAAATTTGACCTTACCGCCATAGTGTTGGCATGACACAGTGGAACAATTAACGCGTAAGTATATGAAGTTGTCTGGAAGGGACAATTGGGTTGTGTGAAAATTCCAAATCGAAGTAACATTCAGAGGAAAAAACCTTCTAGATATTATCAATGACATAGCTATTAAGCCTCCGAAACAGAAAGAATGCGAGGAGAAAACATTACTGCATAAAGACGTAAAGGCAAGGTACTTATTGTGATGCAGATGAAGGTAGCTCATGTAATTTCATATACGACGTCACTGGCATGTGGACTAAACTAAAAAAAAGTATGAGAAAGAGTCAGCCGTGAGCATCCACCTACTTCCGTAAATGATTTTCTTGCTCCAAGTGCTAACTCGGTGGTTGCAGTTATGCCGAAAATATGAGAAATCAACACCAAATTAAAGCAGGGGTTTCAGAGAAACTAATAATAACCAAGTTAGAATGAAATTTTCACTCTACAGCGGAGTGTGCGCTGATATGAAACTTCCTGGCAGATTAAAACTGTGTGCCGGACCGACACTCGAACTCGGGACCTTTGCCTTTTGCGGGCAAGTGCTCTACCAACTGAGCTACCCAAGCACGACTCACGCCCCGTCTTCACAGCTTTAATTCCGCTAGTACCTCGTCTCCTATCTTCCAAACTTTACAGAAGCTCTCCTGCGAACCTTGCAGAACTAGCACTAATGAAAGAAAGGATATTGCGGGGACATGGCTTAGCCACAGCCTGGGGGATGTTTCTAGAATGAAATTTTCACTCTATAGTGGAGAGCACTCGCCCGCGAAAGGCAAAGGTCCCGAGTTCGAGTCTCGGTCCGGCACACAGTTTTAATCTGCCAGGAAGTTTAATAACCAAGTTGTTGATGTCATTGCCAGAGAGATATCAATATTTCTCTTCAGCATGGGAGTCTGTCCCCTTTGAGAAGCAAACACTTAACGAATTAAGTTCAAGATTGCTTATTGAAGAAGAGAGAAACAATGTCTGATCAGCAGGAGGCAGCTTTGGACAGTGTAAGCAGGCAGAAAAAAATTACTTGTTATGTTTGTGGCAAGGAGCACCAATTTGTAAAGGATTGCAAAAATACAGCGAAGAGAGAAAAGGGGAGCTACAATTATTGTAAGCAAAGAGGCCATTTGAAGTCATATTGCAGGTTGTTGAAGTCCAAGGATGGCAAAAAAGGCTCAGGATATAAATGCCTTTTGCATGTGAGTCAAGGAGTTAACCTAGAAGATTATTGGTTCATTGATACAGGAGCTAGAGAGCATATTGCAGTAAGAGAGAACTGGTTAAGAAACCTGATCATGTGCAAAGATCAATGAAAGTGACTGTGGGTAACAGTAAACTTGGTGGTAAAATTTGGCATGGTACTGTGGAACTGTATGCATGGAACGGGGCAACAGTGCTTAGTCGAGTACTTTTTGTGCCTGAACTGAAATTCAATCTGTTTAAGCAGGTACTGCGTTGGACAAAAGTATGTGTTTAGTTTCAAACAAGGAAAGACGTGAATTCTTGAACAGTGAAGTTTACCATCATCCAAATACGTCAATACAACGTATCGAGGTTGTTTTCCCTAACTGAAATACAATCATAACCGTCAATGGTTACTCTCACGCGTGCTGTTACGCACACTCTGTGGTTGACAATAATGAGCTTCCATTGATCAATATTGATAGTGGTCTGGTGAATTTGTGTAAACATGTTGAAAACTTGAATGTTTGGCATTAAAAAAATGTGCCCTCAGACCATTATACATATGAGGGACTTCTTGTCATGTATAGGAATGGACTTCGTTATCGACTTTGTCACTTGTTAAGAGTGTTCGGTGGGTAAACAACATCGCTTGCCTTTCGTCCAGTGGTAATGCTCCACTTGAAATGGTACATGCAGAAGTCTATGGACTGATGGAGATGTGAGAAACTTTCGGCATTTGAAGGATGACCACTCAGTTTACCTCAAAGTATTCTTTAAGAAACAGAAGGATGAAGTTAAAGCTTTGAACAAGAACTTTACTGGAAAAGCTCAGAGAGAAACCAATCTGAATATTAAGCATGTAAGGAGTGATAATAGTCTAAAGTTTATGAACTCTGACATAGGTATATAGTGAACTGGTCCAAGTCGTGTCAGAGGTAAAACTACATTTTAAGTATTTTATGCCAGAGAATTGCACTAGGAAGATTTGAAAATATTACTTAGAGGATAAAGAGTTGGGCCTGTGTATTGCAGTGAAAGGGGATGACTGCAGCACCTACATTGAAGTGATGTCTCATAGTGATGATGAAAATGGGAAGGATGAGATAGCAAGGGAAAATAATATGGAAGAAAATAATATGTGGGATCATACATTGAAACCAAATGATTGTAATGTTATTGACACAAAGTGAGGTTTTAGGCAAAAAAGAGATGAGAAACGAAATGTTGTTTCTTATAAAGCTCATCTTATAGCTAATAGTTTCCATCAAAGATTGACTTATTCAGAAATATGCAACCAGTATCAAAATTAACTTCAGTGAGATTTCTCAGTCTTTTTTCGATTTTTTTTTTTTTTTTGTATTGAGGATAACTTTAGCACCTATGTGCTTTTTTCTATGGAGAGATAACCGGAGACATTTATGCTGAATTACCTACTGGGTATTTCAGTAACATGAATGGTAAATTTTGTGAACTTGAAAGGTTCTGGACTCACCTAAAACTAGGATGTTAAATCCAACACAGTTATAACTGCCTCAGGATTGGTAAGAACTGATTTTAAGTATGGCTTGTATATAAAGATAGAAGATAGTCATAGAAAATACCTATTTGTTTACTCTGATGACCTGCTGATAGCTTCAAATTCCCAGACTGAAGCTGATAATTCAAGTGAACACTTTAAAATGAAAGATTTAAGTCTGATTCGGAAATATTTGGGCATGAATATTGTTCAGAAATTACAGGAGGGTACTATTACTATTTTTCAAATTATCTATCTTGAAAAAGTGTTGAATGTGTTTGATATATTTGAATGTAACTCCGTTTTAGCTCTTATAGAGGAAAATTTTGATCACAGTGTCAAAAAGAGAAAAATCTGAAAATGAAGACGTTGAGAAAAGATGTAAAAATTAATATTGCACCGATGTATGCCATGTTAGGTTCCAGCCAGATATTTGTGCAGTAATAAGTATTTTAAACAGGTGCCAATCATGTGCAAGTCTGGATTTATGATAACGTTCAAAACATGTGTTATGTTAAGGGAACCCTAAGACTTAGTCTGTTATATGCTTGGGAGAAAAATTGTACCAATCCCATAATTGGTGACGTTGACTGTGCCTGGGCTGGTAGCAGAGTAAATAGAAAGCCCACAAATGGTTATCTTTCCAAAGCTTTGGATTGTAGCGTTTCATGGTTATCTAAGAAGAAACCCACAGTGCTTCTGTCATTAACAGAATAAGAATTTGTAGCCTTAAGCATGGCAGCTAGCGAGTAATTTGTATTGTAGTCTTTCTGACAGTCAAATAGCTATTGTACTTTATGAAGACAATATGCCAGTAACAAATGTTTGCAAGAACCCACAGTTCCATCGTAAACTAAAGCATATAGAAGTCAAAATTTTACTTGTGATTGGGAAAGATTTTGCTATGAAAGTTATGTAAAAGCACTTTAGCACAAATGAGCAACAAGTTGATGGTCTGACATAGTCACTACAAAGAGTAAAATCTGACAAATTTGGAGCCTTGTTAGGACTTGCTTAAAGTTTGTAATTTTGTTTTTGTAACGCCGATAATTAACATTGAGAGAGGGTGTTAATGATACAATGTTAATGTTCTTTTGGTTTGTGTTAATTTACATTTGTCAGGTGCTTTTTTTTACACTCTGTGTGCATCATCGTCATCCACCATTGAGTGTAAACTATTTCATACTGGGTAGTTATAATTGAACTTTCCCTATTTAACACATTATAACGTGGACTCTAATAACCATATGAGGACCAAACTTGATAGCATTAATGTCAAGGACATGGGGAAGAGAAATAATGCAGAATCAATTCAATTGAAACACTTTCAATGTGTTACTACAGTACATCATACCATTACATACCAGTACCATTACTGCTACAAAACGAGCTCAAATGGCGCCCATCAGTGTCCAGAAGAGTCTGAATAGACAGTATTGCATTTTACACAACAGAACAAATCATATCCATAGTTATGCTGGCTACCTCTCATGATATGCTGCACTTGAGATTAGCATATGTGTGAATGTTCCCCTGGTAAACCTTGTCCTTCAGGTAGCCCCACAACCAGAAATCACAGGGAATGAGATCAGTTAATTGTGCTGGCCAATCATTTGGAAACAATCGGCTGATAATACGATCATTTCCAAATGTGTTTTGGAGAAGCAGGTGAACTGCATGAGCGATGTACGGTGGGGCCCCATCTTACATGAAAACTGCTGAGTTCAATGTCTCTCCTGTAGTACAGGTATGACATGCTGGTGCAGTATATCACAGTAACGCTGACCAGTCACATTGCACATCTTTGGTAACTGAGCGTCAACCTGCTCAAAAAACAATGGGCCAATGATGAACATAGCAGTGAAGCGACACCATACAGTGGTACATTCACCATACACAGAAACTTCAAGCACCTTTACTGGAAGTGAAGAGCCTCACACTCAGCAATTCTGTGTTCACCTCACCCATCAGAGAAAAATGAGCTTCCTCTGTCCATAGGATGGTCTAGGACCAGCGCTTGTCAACTTCAAGCCTTGTGAGAAAGTGGAGAGCGAAATCAATACGCGTCCTTTGGTGCGATCTGCTGTACAATGTGGACCTTGTACAGATACCATTTGAGAATGGTTCGAAGTATCTTCCATACAGTGGACTACAGGATGTTCAACTGTCATGACACAGCATGCACACTGCCTGACAATCGGGAATTGCGCGCAGCGTTGTCTGCCATAGCAACAGCGATTTCATCAACCACCTGTGGTACTTCCTGGAGCGAGACCACTTCTCCAGTTGATTCGAAGTTCCTCACCATGCACCACACAGCAGGTGGAGAAAGAGGACTCTTCCATAATCCTTTCAGTCAGTGATGTTCTCGAAGCGCAGCTGCAGCATTACTGTTGTTTTGATAACAGACTTCCACTAATAATACCCTGCTCCTATTGTCCAAGCTCATGTCGACATATCAACAAGTGAGCTGCAACTGTTCAGTTGAATGAGACTGTGAATCACGATTACTGATCACGGCAACTGGTGGCCATAGTTGGAACTGGACGATGGAACTGTGACACATGGAAATCATGCATCCCATAATCTGGACATTAATGTTACCAAGTTTGGTACTCATACAGTAATTAGTTTCCATGTTATAAAGTGTTAAATATGGGAAGTTTAATCATAACTACCTGGCATTTCAATAAACTCTGTGCAAACAGGCTTATAATGGACCTTCATGTACTGCGACTGTTTACAAGAATAGAACATCAACACAGTCCACGCTGCATATCAAATGGTAGCATTCCTATAGGCTGTTAACAGAATGGAATGAGACATGAACATCATGATTTCTTGCAGAGGTCTCTATACCCAGATCAGAATATCAAAGTGATTGACACTGAAGCACAGTTGAATGTGGAAGTGGGCGAGTTGTCGGTTTACTGGTGCATGTGTGCACATTATGGCTGTAGCCTGTGCAAGCAGGCTTATAATGGACCTTCATGTACTGCGACTGATTACAAGAATAGAACATCAACACAATCCATACTGCATATCAAATGGCAGCGTTTCTATAGGCTGTTAACAGAATGGAATGGGACATGAACATCATGATTTCTCGCAGAGGTCTCTGTATCCAGATCGAAATAAAAAAGTGATTGACACTGAAGCACAGTTGAGCGTGGAAGGGGGCGATGCTGTCAGTTTGCCGGTGCGTGTGTGCACATTATGGCTGTAGAAGCAATAGCTGTACAGCTCCTTACTGAACTACCCTCTCACAACACCTTTTAGTGTGTGGTATTGAGATCACTCTACAGAATTGTTATATCCTTAACCCTCAACAAACATACTTCTGTGTATAAAATGATATCACGTTCCTATTGTTTGTATATCTCAAAAAAAGCAACAAGAAGCATACTGTTTTTACAATAATCAGAATGAATCACATTCAATTATCGTATTCGATCTGGATCTGAATCGTTCATGTAATAGAGTAACTAACAACAATAAAATAATATAAACTGCTTGAGTACTTACTAATCACTGTAGTGTGTATGTTTGTGCAGAGGAGTACTTCTTAATAATTAGATGAGATTTATTGTGCAACTGCTGTACACACCATTCAGTCAAAACTAAGGAATACAAACACAAAAATAAAGACTAGCTAAGGCAAAGGATAAATGCCTCTTAGTTTAGAATCACTTTCTCACTCAACCCTGTCGTTATCTGGACGAGCCATTGGAACTGTCCAAAGATACAATTATATCTTCATATTACTCTCGACATTCACTTCACTTTTCCATGCTTTTTTAACAACTGTTTCTGTGTGGCGCACATTTCTCCACTTCTCTGGCGTTATTTGTGGCACTGCTTCCTCTAACAGTCTTTGAATTTTTGTGTCAGCGAAACTTTCGACATTTGTTGCCATGTAATTTATTAATATGTGTCCAAATCATTTCGATGGCGTTAAAGAGGCGTGGTATGGTGGAAGCCCAAGAGCCCTGTGGCCATGTTCTTTAGCTAGCTCGTCCACAACATACTGTCGAAACTGTGGCTTATTTTTCTCTACTATTTCCATGAGCTCCGCCTTACATAAATCGTACTGAATTTTCACATTGTGGCGTTTCAACCACTCAACAAGGTCGGAGTTTTTCGTTTCCATCGCTGGAACTTTTTCTTTTGTAACTGAATGGTGCGGGGCATTATCCATTACAGTGACAGATATCCGATTTAAGTTTTCCAGATAACTATCGTTGTTCATCTCCTCATTGCAGTCGTTTGTTTTCCTCGATTTGTAAACAAGGAGACAGGTACGAAACCAGATGAAGTTCCAGCACGCAAGACAATAATTCCTGCGCCCTTTCCCACTGGAACAGAAGATCTTCCACATATGCTATCATCTGTCCAGTCTTTTCTGACTGAATGACCAGAGTTTATCAAGGTTTCGTTGAGCCACACAATGTCTTCAAATAGCACTTTAATGATATTTCTTAAAAATCGACACCGTCAAACTACGATATCACTTCTTTCCATTATAATGTTCGGTCCATTAATATTTTTGTACCGAAAAGGAAGGGCTCTGACAACCGTTAAAATCACGTTTTGCTGCTGTTCAATAACTCTGCCTCACGAAGAGTAACTCACAGATTTTTATAGTTGGATGTTCTTTTCTTTCGTAATATTATATGTACAGCATTTTATTGAAAAGAGTAAAAGTTTGTTACATGTGGTTCTGTCCTCCTCTTCTTTCCGCCTGTCCGCAGTTTCGATGAACCAGGCTCTTCCCCTTCTGCACAGTATTTCGCCTTACAAATTTTGACGACAGTATTTTTGTGTATCTCCAAGGTGTCTGCAGTTCTTTCGACTACCTTTGTTAAATGCAATAGAGTTACACCATTCTCTCTCTCGTTTTCGAAATATTGCCCTCACCAAGCACACAAACTCACGTGTCTGACCACACGAAACATCTGTAGATCGCTGAACTTCCCGTTTAGCAGCCACACAAGCTTCAGACATTCTGCAGCGCAAAACAAACTCACCGCACATAGAAATAAAGCACACAACAAAAAGGACCACAGCTGTTTACGTTTCTAGTAGCTAACGTCGTCTACAGCTGGCTACAGCAGCTATTACCTGCTATACCGATGCTTCTTCTGAGGCTGTTTCTTCTTCCTGTTGTGTGTGTAATGGGCCTTACTACGTCGCAAATCGTTCTAATGAATTAATTAAGCTGCTGTACAGTGTTGGTAGGCAATGTAATCAACAAGGTGATACATGTCTCAGTTCAAACTGGACCCCGATATTTTGAATAAACTTCTGGTTCAATTTTTGACAAAATCAACGCTTGTCTCAAAATTGATTTCCAACTTCGTGCATTAAGTCCAAACGCATTTGCAATTATTGTACGCACTTTGCTGGATAACTCGATCACGCACTGGTGTGTAGCGTATTTCAAATCGAGCGGGCATGTTTCAGTTTTTCCTAATGGGCTGAACGACTCTTTTGATATAACATGATGTGTTTATCTCATGTATAGATTAAATGAAACTCCATTCGGGTCAAGATCACAAATAAAATTCACCACATAGGTCAGCGAACTGCACGTGTGCACCTTTAGCACTCTAAGTGATGATTTGTCTCAGAGTAAAAGCCACACATAAATTGACACTTTTTTTGCATACAAAATTCAAAACCCTTTATAGTACACAAATAAATTATGGCATGTAATTACTAATTAAATATTTCCAATTATGAATAAACATCAAGAACTTGTATTTGATAATCAATAAAATTTTATTGCCTGAGAGAAATTATTATTTTTAGTCAACTAGTGTCTGAAGGATGACATAACGAATCGACACTTGGTGGGAATGAACGAAATACCTGTGCTGAAAAATAATGTCCTTTGAGTAATTTACTGACTTTTATAACAAATTTGGTGCCCCTTGCATTGCTAAACTGCCTTCTCCCCCCCCCCCCCCCCGATTATGTAATGTCGCGATAAGATCGAAGACGTTACAGGATTCACTGGAGCGTACTAGGGTTGTGTACTGTGCTGTTATACCTTAGTTCAGCCATCCCAAGATTCGTACCACAAGTTGTAACATATACTTTACATCAAATTTTAAATAATAATTGTAAATTTGAATTTAAATTTAAATAATAATTGTAAATGGGGGCCTAACAGAAATTGCCGTTTAAATGAATCTTCAAAAGTCAATCAATCTGTTCGAATTTCACTTTCTGACACAATGCACTTCATGTTTACTACACAACACACACACAGCTATTCACTATTTGGTGAGAAGCCCTTTCAACTGCCGGCAGCCGAGGTCGAGTGGTTCTAGGCGCTTCAGTCCGGAACACGTGGCTGCAACGGTAGCAGGTTCTAATCCTGCCTCGGGCATAGATGTGTGTAAGGTAGTTCTAAGTCTAGGGGACTGATGACCTCAGAAGTTAAGTCCCATAGTGCTTAGAGCCATTTGAACCATTTGAACCCTTTCAACTGGCTGCAAAAGGGGATTGCAGCCAGTTCTGATAGAAAATGGATACAACTGTGACCTCCACCGATCTGTATACACAGGTATAGTCGGCTCGGTCGTCTTCTTTCTTGGGATGGCTGAACCATGTACATTGTTGGGTCGCATGACATATCAGCTGGTAACATCATCTCTGCTTCTCCACCGTGTGTCTTGCGAGTCTCTCTGGAGAAAGTGCTGTGTCTTTGCCTGAAATTGTTTTGTCAACAAGAAAACTAAGTGAATGCGAAATTCTTCCAGTTATTCGGCGAATGTGTTTCATAATTGTTTTAATAAAGATTATTTCCTTGAAATTTGGATTACAGCATTTCTTTTCTGTTTCACGGCTTGAAGCTGCTTACTGCAGGTTAGGAATATTCTCGTTGATATGTGTATCGCAATATATTCCTGTGTTGAAAATGTTTCGTTCAATAACCCTCAAGTGCTGGCTTATTGTTATAAAAGTGAGGTACAGATTTGCTAATGCGTTTTCCCCTTATTGTGCAGATTTGCGTCTTCATCATAAATACTGTGGGTATTGTTCACCTGTGCTTGCTTTGGTGCCTTTTTTCTGTCGTATACATTGTCATCCAGTATTGAAGTTTCTTCCGTCACATAATTGTCCTATGTTTATGTTTGACAATAGTTCTTCCATCTTCCTACCATTGTACCTTCATTAGATTTGTATTCATTTTCCTTACCATAATGGTTATCAGTTCATCATGAAATTCAAATAATTATTTCCATATGTTTTGTATCATACTTTCATTGTCTTCAACACCTGGTTTTCTTCTTATTATGTTTTCCAGATTATAACATTGATTAGACAGTTACATCAGCTTTCTTTTCATTCCTTTCTCATATTTCCTTTAGCTTTGACCATGCCGATTACTCATACATGAAACATACTTCAATCATTAATACATATAAAATTTCTTCAACAATTCATAAACATAAAATACTTATGCTTCTAGGGTAGCATTCCTTTAAATTTAGCTAACTATCATGAAATCAGTTAATCTTGCTTTCTCTTGTTCTTCAATCTATTAACTGCTTCTTTCTCTTTTCAGAAATTATCTTTTCTGCAAACTTTTTCATTCTAATCTTCTAAAATTATATTATTGTGGCATGTTTGCCATAACACATACATTATATTTAATAATAATTGAATAAAATAAGCCTCATAACTATATATAAAATAATGAAGAAAATAATGCATCTTACAGTTCATCCTGTGTTTCAAGTCTAATATCAGTGTCCTGTTAGTAAACACTCTTCTCATTCTCTTTTCCTCCATTTTCTCTTCACAAATGGTACATGTCTTCTCATTGATAATATTTCTTTATCTCTGTGTGGTGGAATAAACCTTTTATCACATCAGAGTTACAGTCAGCAAGTATATAACTTCCTTCATGGGGAATTTGTATCATTCTGTATGGTCCCATATGTAAATATTGCCGTTTCGTATTTAACTTTTTCTTTATCGAGGCCTTTGGATGCTTTTTCACCAATATTTCTTCTCCATCAACATAGGTTAATACCTTCTTCACATTTTTATCGAATTTTGCCTTTCATACTTGAGCTTGCTGTTGTAGATTTAAGTAAACTTTCTTCAAAATGTCCTTCTTAGTGAGATTGTCTCCTTCAATTTGTGGCCAAACCTTTAGCCAGTCTTGAGAATCATACTTGCCATACATCACTTGGTTGGGAGAATATCCTTTAGAAGAATGAGACAAGTCGATATAAATCCTTTCAAATTCTGATAACCACTCGATCCATTTGTAATGTTGCTGTGTGGCATAGGTATTTAGAAATCGATTTAATTCATGGAACAATCTTGCGATTGGATTCCTGCAGGGATAAAAACGTGACGTGTGTGTGTGTGTGTGTGTGTGTGTGTGTGTGTGTGTGTGTGTGTGTGTGTGTGTGTAAAACAGAAGTAGTATCCAGCCCGGTGTTCCCCAAGAAAGTGTTATAGGCCCTCTATTGTTCCTGATCCATATTAATGACATAGGAGACAACCTGAGTAGCCGTCTTAGATTGTTTGCAGATGATGCTGTCATTTACTGTCTTGTAAAGTCATCAGATGATCAAAACGACTTGCAAAATGATTTATATAAGATATCTGTATGGTGCAAAAAGTGGCAATTGACACTGAATAAGGAAAAGTGTAAAGTTATTCACATGAGTACTAATATAAATCAGCTAAATTTAGATTACGTGATAAGTCACACAAATCTGAAGGCTGTAAATTCAACTAAATACTTAGGGATTACAATTACAAATAACCTAAATTGGAACGATCACATAGATAATATTGTGGGTAGAGCCAACCAAAGACTGCGATTTATTGGCAGAACACTTAGAAGGTGCAACAGGTCTACTAAAGAGACTGCTTACACCACGCCCTATTCTGGAGTATTGCTACATGCTGTGGGAACTGCATCAGGTGGGCCTGACGGATGACATCGAAAAAAGTACAAAGAAGGTCAGCTCGTTTTGTATTATCGCGAAATAGGGGAGATAGTGTCACAGACATGATAGTGAATTGGAGTGGCAATCATTAAAACAAAGGCGTTTTTCGTTGCGACAAGATCTCATGAAATTTCAATCACCAGTTTTCTCCTCCGATTATGATAACGTTCTGTTGGCACCCACCTATATAGGGAGAAATGATCACCACGATTAAGAGAAATCAGGGCTCGCACAGAAATATTTAAGTGCTCGTTTTTCCCATGTGCTGTTCGAGAGTGGAACGGTAGAGAGACATTCTGAAGGTGGTTCATTGAACACTCTGTCAGCCACGTTATTGTGAATAGCAGAGTAATCAGGTAGATGTAGATGTAGATGTAGAATATTGTATTCCTTTGTAGTCTCTCTCCAGATTCTGCTGGTGAAATAGGCAGCATTGTCTGTTAATATCATCTTTGGTTTTCCAACCTCTGTTTTGAAATCATTGACAAATTTCTCTAACATAGGATTCACATGTAGATACAATTTCACATACTTCAAAAAATATTGTGGAATGCCAGAATATACTTAAATCTTCCATGAGCAGTAAGACATGGTCCACTCTCATCACAAGATATCAATGTCAAAGGTTGGGGTGGTATGACTGGATGAAATTCAATTTTTTTGGCAATAGTTGAGGGGTTTAGTTTTCTGGCAAATCTCACCCAGGAGGATTCCCTCTTTTATGGGTCTATGGAATGAATAATTAATCCAATCTAATTTAATCTAGCCAAGCGTTTCTAAGTTCAGATGGTAGCAATATTGGGCTAACTTTGGCTTTGCATTTTAAAGGTCCAAACTGTCCCCACTTCAGATGTGTATACCACAGTAATGATTCCAGATGTTCCTTTGGAATGCATACTTTCCATGGTTCGTCATGAGTTTTTCTTCGAAATTATATGAATTTGCGCAGCTGAATAAGTATTAAGGAGAAAAAAAGGACATTTTACTAATGACTATATTTGCACATTCAAGAACAAAAAGAAATTTACGGCGAACACAACAGAATAATTAGCGCACACAAAGAGTGTTAGACAATGCCAAAGAGGTCTATTTTACACAGTGCACTTTGCGCCGTCACACACGAAACATATTGTTCACACAATTCCAACCCCCCCCCCCCCTTGAACTTATATTTTGTGTGTTGCTTCCACAAGATAAACCAAATAGTCCCACAATCTTCTCAAGCTTCTCCCTTTCCAAGGGTTTGGTCAGAAGGTCAGCTAACATGTCTTCTGTGCGCAGATAGTCCACGGCAATTTTCTGTCGCTTGGGTTCTGTTTCACTTATTAATGTTCGTAGCCATAATGCTTCCTGTGTGGTGTAAGATAGTGTCATATACTCGGCCTCTACGGTGCTCAATGCAACAGTTTTTCCTTTTGACAGGACCATGATGTGAGGCCTCCCATTAATTTAAAACAGCAGCCAGTGGTGGAGTATCTGTCTCCCAATTAACTCCCCCAGTCCACATCGCTATATCCCTCTAGTTTTGCGTTACCATCTCTATGGTATTTTAACTCACAGTTTGAGGTTCCTCTTAGGTATCGGAATATCCTCTTTACAGCTTTCCAGTGCTTTTCCTTTGGGTCTCTGCAATATCTTCTCACTGCATTGGTGGCAAAAGCAATGTCGGGTCGTGATGTTTGAGACAAATATAACAGACTCCCTACTGCTTCTAAATAAGGAACATTCTTGTCACATTCTACATCAGTCTCATTTACACTTAACTTCACTCCTACTTCCATTGAAGTACTTATGGGTTTGCAATCACTCATGCCAAATTTCTTTAATATTTTTTCCGTGTATGATGATTGACTTATGCTCAATTCTTGTCTTTCTTCATCCTTAGTAATCTGCATAACTAAATAACGTTTAACTTCTCCCAAATCATGCACCTTAAACTTGGTTTGCAGCTGTTTCTTGAAAATTCTCATTTGGCCTTCACTTTCAGTCAGGATAAAAAAATCGTCCACCCATATCGCCATTATTATTATTTCTTCTTTTCTCCCTTTATAAAAAATGCTGGGATCTGCCTTGGATTGCTTCGTATTCATATATACGAGGGTTATTCCAAAAGTAAGGTCCGATCGGTCGCGAAATGGAAACGACTATGAAAATCCGATAAAGCTTTGCACAGATGTGTTGGGTAGTGTCTCTAGTATAACCCCAGTTAGCATCACGTCGCTCTTCTCATTTCTGAGCTCGCAGTGAGTGCGTAAAGATGTCTAGAAAATAGTGTCTGCCGCCAAGTACGTAGGCCTGGTGAGAAATTTCGCCTGAAGCTATGCAGCCAACATTACATAACTGTCGTGCTGTTTCGTCTTCACGACAATTCTCAGCCGCATTCTGCAGGGGCAATGAAGATGCTCCTGCATCGTTTTCAAATGGAAATGTGAGATTACCCACAATACAGTCCGCAATTGTCTCCCCCTGAGTTTCATCTCTGGTCACATGAACCGCTGTCTTTGAAGACAACATTTTGACACAGACAACGAGGTGTAGGCCAGCGTGGAGAATTGGCGGAAAGCACTGGCGGCTGCCTTCTATGATGAGGCTATTGAAAAGTTGGTACAACGCTATGACAAAAGTCTAAGTCAGAACGGCGACTACGTAGAGAAGTAGCTGAAAGGTGTAGCTAATTGTTACAAGTAAAACATTTCTGATGTTCACTGTGGTTTCAATTTGGCAATCAATCGGACCTTACTTTTGGAATAACCCTCGTATTAGAGTTTCATGTAGACATCGATTCCAGCAATGTCCACTTTGTTTAAGTCCATAAATACTTTTTCTCAAACACCAAATGTTTTTACTTTCTGATCTGGTTTTTATGGCTTCCCTTGGTGGAATGACATATATCTCCTCCTCCAATTTCCCATTTAAATATGCCGTTTTAACATCCATATGATGAATTATTAAATTTCGTTTTACTGCCAAGGCTAAAAGGTATCTCAATTATGCATACTTGACTACAGGTGAAAAAGTTTCTTCGTAAACTACCCCTTGTTTTTGTGAATATCCCTTTACCACAAGTCTTGCTTTGTATTTTGGTGATGAGCTTTCAGGGTTCTTCAAATTGAATACCCATCTTGCCTGCAGTGGTTTCTTATCTCCTGGCATATCTACCCATTCAAATGTGTCGTTCTGATATAAAAATTCTAATTCTCTCTCCATCCCTTCTTTCCATTCTTGAGAGTTTGGGCCACTCATTGCTTCTTCTGCTGTCCTTGGCTCATCATTAAAAGACTGTGCTGTATACATCTAAAAATCCGGATATTCCTTCAGTTTTGGTACACGAGAAGAACGCCTTACATTGTTTTCTTCATTTTTTTCATCCTCTAACTCATTGTCATCATAAATTGTATCCATTTGTCCTTGGCTGTCGTCTTCCTCTTCTTCACTTTCTATTTCCTCACACAAGGTTTCACCTTCTGAACTAGGTGCAGTTGACTTAGTGGTTTTGCTCTCTTTTGAGTCCTTTCTATTTTCAAAGAATATTACATCTCTACTTGTGACAATCTTTTTAGTCAATGGATCCATTAATCGGTAGCCCTTTGAATTCTCACAATAGCCTACAAAAATATACTTTTTAGCTTTCGGATCCCATTTTCCTCTTAGCTGTTTTGGAATATATGCCATTGCATCACACCCAAAAACCCTTATATTGCTTAGATCATGTTTCTTTCCTATCCATATCTCATAAGGGGTTCTATTCTTTAATGTTTTTGTAGGTGATCTATTGTTCAAATATACAGCTGTTGACACTGCCTCTGCCCAAAAATCTTTGGATAATTCAGTGTCAGTCATCGTGCTCCTTGCTTTCTCAACAATGGTCCTATTAGCCCTCTCAGCAACCCCATTTTGAGATGGGCTGTACCTTATGGTAGTTTGATGACTGATTCCCTTTTCTGCCAGAAGTTTCTTCAATTTCTGGTTAATGTATTCTTTCCCATTATCAGACCTGATGATCTTGATCTTCTTTCCCATCCACCTTTCAACCATATTGCAATATTCCTCAAAGATATCTCTCACTTGGTCTTTAGAACTAAGAAAATAAACATGAGTATATCGTGAGTAATCATCAATAAACATAAGAAAATAATTACTCCCACCTATGGATTCACTCTCCATCGGGCCACATACATCTGTGTGGATTAACTGTATGACTTCTCTGGATTTACTCTTACTAGTCTTGAAGGGTAACCTTGCTTGTTTTCCCTTTATACATGTCTCACAAGGATCCTTGGACATACTAAAATTCTGTATTCCCTTTACCATATCCTTTATTATAGACATACTCTTTCTATTTAGATGTCCAAGCCTCCGGTGCCATAAAAAACCTTCTGCTGAATATACTGAATCACTAAAATTTTTATGTTTACTGTCAATGGTATCCAGCTTAAAAATACCCCTTTCGTTACTTGCTGTAGCTATAACTTCACCACTTTCACTGATTACTCTTGCACCCTGCATGTGAAAAGTGACTGTATTTCCTTTCTTGACAATTTCCCCTACAGACAGCAGGTTAGTTGCCTCATTTTTCAGATAATGAACATTGTGTGCTGTAACCGTATCTGATTCACCATTTACACTTACATGTAGATCTAGTTTCCCAGCCAGGTGACACTGGAGCTTGTTGCCATCATCAGTAGATATTCCCATATGAGTCTTATCTTTGATGTCATAAAGAAGTGATTTATCTTTAACAATATGCACAGATGCACCTGAGTCTAAAATCCATTCCATATCACGATTACTCATCCCACCAAAAGAATAAAAACATGAGAGTACCTTACCTTTGTTATTGGTCCTTCTCTCTGGGCTGTCAGTAACATACCTCTTTTGCTGAGTGTCTGATCTTGGGCTTACTTTTTCTTTGCACTGAGACGCAATATGTCCCATGTTCTGACATTTATAGCACCTCACCGATTTCTTCTTTTTATTTTTTGAGTAGAGAGCAGACGCACCTTCCTTCTCCAATGTACAACAGCTTGGAGCACTCTTTACGTCCTGCAGGATTTTCACCTTAACACTGTCGCCTGTAATTGGTATACCCGAGCTTTCAAGTCCCATAATCATAGGTGCATACTTTTCGGGCAGTCCTGCCAACAGCAATGTTCCTATCCATTCGTCAGCGATCTCGAATTGATGTTTCTCAGTCGGTTCGAGGTGGTTATTATTTTGTTAACGTATTCGTCTACACTCTTATATTTGTCCAGACGAGTGGTAATTAACTCGCGTAATAATCCTACTTTTCTCGTAAGACCACCATCCTCGAATGCACTTCGTAAATTGTCCAAGACTTCTTTCGCTGTAGCAGCTTTTTCAACGTGAACATAATTCACCGAATCAATCAGTAATATCAATTTTGATTTTGCTTTCCTATCCTTACTTGAATAATTCTGATCTGTGGATTTCATTGTCCCATCTACCACGTCCCATAGGTCGTCTAAACGTAAATACGCTTCTACTGAGAACTTCCAGGTTGCGTAGTTTTCGCGACCTATAAGTCTTTCAATCTGTGGAATTTGTGCCGCACTCATTCTTAACGGTAACTTGCTTTTTATTGCCGTAAAGAACACCGAAAAATAATGCGGAAAAAAACTGCGATCGTCTTGTAAGGATAACTCGCACTTCACGTAAATTGGAACTTTTCCAATACTTTCTCCCTACTATTTTATTGATATACTTATTCCAAATGCAGCCTGGGCCCATAACCTATTGGAATTTGCGCAGCTGGATAAGTATTAAGGAGAAAAAAAAGGACATTTTACTAATAACTATATTTGCACGTTCAAGAACAAAAAAAAATTTACAGCGAACACAACAGAATAATTAGCGCACACAAAGAGTGTTAGACAATGCCAAAGAGGTCTATTTTACACTGTGCACTTTGCGCCATCACACACGAAATATATTGTTCACACAATTCCAACAGAAATAGTATATTAAATTGTAAAGTATATAGACTACCAGAATAATTCGTAGCTCCTTGGCTGATTACATCTCCTATAGATTTCCAATAAGGATCTTGTTCTTGCAACTGCGACATATTGTGACATGACTTTGAAATTTGTTTCTCACAAAATGCAGTAGACAAATTCATAACTTTGAAATTGGAAGTCTGTTCCTCAAATTCTTCACTATCCTGTCTCCTAGGCATACGAGATAGAGAATTTGCCACAACATTGTCCTTCCCTTTTATAATTGCACTGAAATGTTACATCCTTGAAGTAACAAGGCCCATCTGGTTAACCTTGAGTTAACATTCTTCTCGTTAAAATATAAGACAAAGCTTTACAGTCACAAAATATGGTTATTCTTTTTCCATAACCAAAATATCTAAACTTTTTAAGCGCCCACACCACATCTAGCACCTCTAACTCTATGTTACAGTATGCCCTTTCACATTTAGAGAGCGTTCTACTTGCGAATCCTATAAGCTTAATGGTATTCATATCTTGTGGATCATCCATTTGGAAAGGTGTAGCGCCTAGGCCTGTTTCAGAAGCATCAGTGGCGATGACAAAATCCTGTTCAAGTTTTGGATGATATGACAATGGGGCATTAACTAAAGTGTCTCAGATTTTGTCAAATTCTTGACTACACTCAGGGGTCCATTTCCACATGATATTCTTTCGCAATAACTGTAATAAACATTATTGGCTGATTAATTGATTAGGCAAAAATCGGCGGAAAAATGAGGCTAATCCCATGAAAGATTTTAATTCCTTTTTATTTTTAGGATAGGGACACTCTTTGATAGTACTCATTTTCTTAGGATTCGGCATAATACCGTCTGGCGTAATTATATGTCCTAGGAACTTCAGTTGGGTTCTGGCGAATCTAGATTTCATTAAATTTACTGTTACTACATACTCTAAGAATTTCACAAATACTCTTTCAAGCAGCTCGAGATGCTTCTCCCATGTTTCGGTAGCAATCAATAAGTCGTCCACATACAAGGTAACTCTATCGAGCAAATATCGTCAGAGTACAATGTCTAGCACCGATATAAATACACTTCCACTAATACTTAGTCCAAATGGCATAACAGTGAATCGGTAACTTCTGCCCATAAAAATAAAAGCAGTATACTTTCGAGAGTCAATAGAGATTTTCGTTTGCCCGTATGAACTTCGCATATCAAGGGATGTCAGGAAGCGAGCAGCACAGATTTTCTGAATTAATTCATCTAATTCCTCAGGTCTTGTCTGTATCGGTATGTTTATCTTGTTTATCTCTCTGGCGTATTTGTATCTCGGTTGTCGTCATTGTTATTACTATTATTATAATTACATTGTGAGGTAGACATTTGATTATTATTCCATACTTGGGCATCTTCTAGTATCATATCGATCGAATCGACCACAGACAGGATCTGTTCCACGTCATTGTCAAGGACATTTATAAGTTTCTCACGTATATCAATAGGTAATCTTCCTTTCAAAATACATATCACTTCTCTATGGGAAATAGGATCACTCCAGTACCTCCTTTTATTAATGTATTTCTCGAAATACTGTTTTAATGAACCTCGTTTACTATTATAAAATTCCGGTTAATACACTTCCTTTCGCCGGCCGGAGTGGCCGAGCGATTCTAGGTGCTGCAGTCTGGAACCACGCGACCGCTACGTCGCAGGTTCGTATCCTGCCTCAAGTATGGATGTGTGTGATGTCATTAGGTTAGTTAGGTTTAAGTAGTTCTAAGTTCTAGGGGACTGATGACATCAGAAGTTAAGCCCCATAGTGCTCAGAGCCATTTGAACCGTTTGAACCACTTCCTTTCGTAACTCTCTTGTTTGCTACTCGACCATTATTTCGCTAAGCAAAGTTGTTCAAACTTCGCGCATGTATTACGATTCTCACTCGTTTCTGCAGCTCACAGTGCTACTTCACCTGTGATCTTAGATACAACTAATTGAAGTCTATCTTGTTCAGACTAACTGCGAGGAAAAATATGCTTAAAATTGTGAATCTTCAGGTTTTGGCAGCGCAAAGACTGTTCCATTAAGCTGCACACCCGAAACTTAATGGAACATGCTTAAAATTGTTCATGAAAATTTTTTGATGGATGTCTGCTTTTGAATACGCTTGTCTCAGCCTCTAAAGACAGCAAGTACCCCTTTGGACAAAGGTGTCATTTTCATTTCCGTAACAGTCACAAAATTTATTGGGGTATTCAACACTTACATTTTACTTCACTACTGGATTTATTATTCCTAAGCCTGTCTTCAGAATAGTTCTCTTTAGTCTATACATTTCGTGAAGATTTTTGTTCTAATTCTGACAATTTACAATTTGTTTCACTTTGTCACTTAGGTTATTACTTTAATAGCCTGAAAATCAGTAGTAAATAAGTTGATAAGTTCATCATTTGCCATTTGTTTATCCTTAACTTCCTCAGCTTGTTTCAACTCGACACTGATATTGACTTTCTCTTCGATTTCCTTATTTTTAACTTCTGTCCACTCAGGAAGATCTACTTTTTTTAGTTTGATCCTTTAAATATTTATCTATGGCCTTACAAGCGTTTATTTCAAATTCTGACGTATTTTTAGACAGATCCTTAAATTGCACATTAGCCTTCAAGTAACTACTTTCACAGTTACAGATTTTATTCGACAAATCACTATGCCCCTTTGAAATAGTTCCATATTTATTTTCCGTCTCATTAATTTTATCCATAAATTCGGTGTGTAGGTTAGTCATATCCACGGAAACTTTTATTTCTAATTCACTAAATTTAGTATTTAATCGTTCTTCCCACTCTACTTTTAAGTTATCGAATTTCTCATTTAATTGTCTGTTAGCATTTTTAAGTGACTCAAACTTGTTATGAAATTTTTCATTGAGTAAACCCATTTGGGTGTCGAATTTTTAAGTTTGGGAATTAAATTTAGTATCAAACTTATTATTTAAACGTCGCATATTCTCATTTAACTGACGTTGCATACTCGCCATGAATTTAATAATAATATCATCTCTAAGCTCTGTAACATTTGATGTAAGTTTCACAATTTCCTGTGTAACTTTGGTGTTTATAGACTCCTGTATATTACTATTTCTACTTGTACTTGGGTCTGCTTCTACTGTCACCCTACATCAATGATGTTACTATCACTTAAATTATGTGATTGCTGTCCTACGTTTATTATATTTGGGACTCTTTCACCAAGATTTTCCTCACTCAATTATGCGATTGCTGGTCCATAATTGGTTCCCTAGTTACCTCCTCATGAGGATTATATCCACTTTCACTCCCCTCGCCTGTCACTTTCCAACTCTGGGTTGCATCATCTCGTGCTCTCCTTGTTCGGGTGCACATTTTTCCTAATATCTTGTCAGCCGCGATCAGCTGACGATACGCGAGTGTCAACGAGGTTAGCGTGCCGGCCGCCAGGACCACTGACATATACGTACTCCTTGCCGCGGCGCGCGAGCGTTCCATGACTCTTAAACGATGTGCTACGTTATAATTGTTCCGTTATTGATTTCACGTTTCTCGGGAGCTCTACCCAAGTTTTCTGTAACGTTCCATTGGTTATTATAGTGTAATCACTGCCTATGTTATGTGTTCTTTCCTGAGTGATCTTCAGTAAAAACATAATAAACATAGAAGACCTACTTCTTCCACAATAAGAACAACGCGATAGTTAGTCGCGAACCTAACGCACATTAGCAACGTGACTTCTAATGATCGCGACGTGATTGTGGCTAAGAAGACGATTCATTAGGACCTAGAAAGTGACATTCGCTATCGGGAACATGACAGATACACCAGAAACTCCCTGGAATCCGAGACTGGCAGTACGACTACTGTCATTCTGGCCTCACAACCCTGTGTTATGGCTCACACAAGTCGAGGCGAGTTTTCTTTGTGCAGGTGTGACGTCGGATTCCACCAAATTTGCATTGGTAGTGAGCCAATTAGTCCATTGATACGCTGCCGAAGTACAGGATATAATAACTTCGCCGCCCAACACAGAGACCTACACGAAACTCAAGACCGAGCTAATTCGACGAGTATCCGCCTCGCACGAGGAGAGGGTACGGCAGGTTCTAACAGGTTCTAAAACCGTCCCAATACCTCCGTCACGTGAGGAGCAAAGTCGATGCAGACACGGTCCTGGATACTCTACTTCGTACATTATGGAACAGTAGATTGCCAGCTGAAGTGAAAGCCCTCGTCGTGTCACAAACCGATATGCCGCTTGGCGCCGTAGCCGATCTCGCCGACCGTATTCAAGACGCAATTGTGCCCGATTCCTATTCTGATCCATCGACGGCGTGTTCCAGTGCTTCGATGGGAACTAAACTTGACTACAATAATCTCACAAATAAAGTGGAAACACTTAAGAAACAGCTGAACGAGAACTTATTAAGCAAGGTTAAAGGACAGTTCCGACGGAGCTCTAGACTTGCACTTCCGGCCGGGGTGGCTGGGTAGAAGAAGGTGGCTGTTTTTAGCAATCTTCCTCTTTATTGTCGGTTCTCCAAATACATTTTCCGGTAGTTCAGCCCCACCGCTCGAGTCGTGGTGGAGACGAGCTGATGCACGCAGTCCGGGGAACGCGACGCCGCGCTCGGTCAGCGGCTGCGCAGGCGGTAGGAGGTTAGCAGCACGAAGCGCGGCCCAGCTCGCAGACGCGGCGGCTTGTGACGACGCCGGGAGGCGCTGATGCAGCAGCGGGCAACGCCCCCCCACCGGCCGGTCCTCGGAGACAGCGTCACTGATAACGACGACGTGACAGCGACCGAACGCCCAGTCGGTCGAACCGAATTCCGACGCCCACCTCTAGTGCCCTTAAATAGTGCAGGCCGCTGCTGAATCCGCCAGTTACGCGGCGGCGAGTTTACTAGAAGGTTCTCGATGAGTTGGCTAGCGCAACCGCGCCACACGCGGCCTGCGTCTACGTAATTCTGCTATTGCTGCGTTCTGATGGCTGCCGAGCACGTACACACATACCGATGCTCGTTGCTAAACTGTGTCACCTGCATAACGCGCCGGCCAACCTTCGTCCGCCGTTTGCCGTGAGCCTGGCGCATCGCGCACTGAAACACACTAAATAACAGTTTCGCACCGTATTTCCTAAGAATAACTCCTTGTCCTCTACTATCGCTAGGGACACAGGTTCGAATCCTGCCTCGGGCATGGATGTGTGTGATGTCCTTAGGTTAGTTAGGTTTAAGTAGTTCTAAGTTCTAGGGGACTGATGACCTCAGAAGTTAAGTCCCATAGTGCTCAGAGACATTTGAACTTGCACTGTTAATTTCGAAACAGTGGAGACGGTGTTTAGAAAGGATAGATTGCATGCAACCGGTGGTGGAGTGTTCGTCGCTGTTAGTAGTAGTTTATCCTGTAGTGAAGTAGAAGTGAATAGTTCCTGTGAATTATTATGGGTGGAGGTTACACTCAACAACCGAACTAGGTTAATAATTGGCTCCTTTTACCGACCTCCCGACTCAGCAGCATTAGTGGCAGAACAACTGAGAGAAAATTTGGAATACATTTCACATAAATATTCTCAGCATGTTATAGTCTTAGGTGGAGATTTCAATTTACCAGATATAGACTGGGACACTCAGATGTTTAGGACGGGTGGTAGGGACAGAGCATCGAGTGACATTATACTGAGTGCACTATCCGAAAATTACCTCGAGCAGTTAAACAGAGAACCGACTCGTGGAGATAACATCTTGGACCTACTGATAACAAACAGACCCGAACTTTTCGACTCTGTATGTACAGAACAGGGAATCAGTGATCATAAGGCCGTTGCAGCATCCCTGAATATGGAAGTTAATAAGAATATAAAAAAAGGGAGGAAGGTTTATCTGTTTAGCAAGAGTAATAGAAGGCAGATTTCAGACTACCCAACAGATCAAAACGAAAATTTCTGTTCCGACACTGACAATGTTGAGTGTTTATGGAAAAAGTTCAAGGCAATCGTAAAATGCGTTTTAGACAGGTACGTGCCGAGTAAAACTGTGAGGGACGGGAAAAACCCACCGTGGTACAACAACAAAGTTAGGAAACTACTGCGAAAGCAAAGAGAGCTCCACTCCGAGTTTAAACGCAGCCAAAACCTCTCAGACAAACAGAAGCTAAACGATGTCAAAGTTAGCGTAAGGAGGGCTAGACGTGAAGCGTTCAGTGAATTCGAAAGTAAAATTCTATGTACCGACTTGACAGAAAATCCTAGGAAGTTCTGGTCTTACGTTAAATCAGTAAGTGGCTCGAAACAGCATATCCAGACACTACGGGGTGATGATGGCATTGAAACAGAGGATGACAAGCGTAAAGCTGAAATACTAAACACCTTTTTCCAAAGCTGTTTCACAGAGGAAGACCGCACTGCAGTTCCTTCTCTAAATCCTCGCACAAACGAAAAAATGGCTGACATCGAAATAAGTGTCCAAGGAATAGAAAAGCAACTGGAATCACTCAATAGAGGAAAGTCCACTGGACCTGACGGGATACCAATTCGATTCTACACAGAGTACGCGAAAGAACTTGCCCCCCTTCTAACAGCCGTGTACTGCAAGTCTCTAGAGGAACGGAGGGTTCCAAATGATTGGAAAAGAGCACAGATAGTCCCAGTCTTCAAGAAGGGTCGTCGAGCAGATGCGCAAAACTATAGAACTATATCTCTGACGTCTATCTGTTGTAGAATTTTAGAACATGTTTTTTGCTCGAGTATCATGTCGTTTTTGGAAACCCAGAATCTACTATGTAGAAATCAACATGGATTCCGGAAACAGCGATCGTGTGAGACCCAACTCGCTTTATTTGTTCATGAGACCCAGAAAATATTAGATACAGGCTCCCAGGTAGATGCTATTTTTCTTGACTTCCGGAAGGCGTTCGATACAGTTCCGCACTGTCGCCTGATAAACAAAGTAAGAGCCTACGGAATATCAGACCAGCTGTGTGGCTGGATTGAAGAGTTTTTAGCAAACAGAACACAGCATGTTGTTATCAATGGAGAGACGTCTACAGACGTTAAAGCAAGCTCTGGCGTGCCACAGGGGAGTGTTATGGGACCATTGCTTTTCACAATATATATAAATGACCTAGTAGATAGTGTCGGAAGTTCCATGCGGCTTTTCGCGGATGATGCTGTAGTATACAGAGAAGTTGCAGCATTAGAAAATTGTAGCGAAATGCAGGAAGATCTGCAGCGGATAGGCACTTGGTGCAGGGAGTGGCAACTGACCCTTAACATAGACAAATGTAATGTATTGCGAATACATAGAAAGAAGGATCCTTTATCGTATGATTATATGATAGCGGAACAAACACTGGTAGCAGTTACTTCTGTAAAATATCTGGGAGTATGCGTGCGGAACGATTTGAAGTGGAATGATCATATAAAATTAATTGTTGGTAAGGCGGGTACCAGGTTGAGATTCATTGGGAGAGTGCTTAGAAAATGTAGTCCATCAACAAAGGAGGTGGCTTACAAAACACTCGTTCGACCTATACTTGAGTATTGCTCATCAGTGTGGGATCCGTACCAGATCGGTTTGACGGAGGAGATAGAGAAGATCCAAAGAAGAGCGGTGCGTTTCGTCACAGGGTTATTTGGTAACCGTGATAGCGTTACGGAGATGTTTAATAAACTCAAGTGGCAGACTCTGCAAGAGAGGCGCTCTGCATCGCGGTGTAGCTTGCTCGCCAGGTTTCGAGAGGGTGCGTTTGTGGATGAGGTATCGAATATATTGCTTCCCCCTACTTATACCTCCCGAGGAGATCACGACTGTAAAATTAGAGAGATTAGAGCGCGCACGGAGGCTTTCAGACAGTCGTTCTTCCCGCGAACCATACGCGACTGGAACAGGATAGGGAGGTAATGACAGTGGCACGTAAAGTGCCCTCCGCCACACACCGTTGGGTGGCTTGCGGAGTATAAATGTAGATGTAGATGTAGATGTAGACTGTCTCTCAGGGAGGTGTCAGCCGAGTTTTTGTCTTCTTTTTTGAACAGATGTATCTTTAGTCTTGTTTTGGTGAATTTGGGAGTTAAAGTATTCAGTCTCGCTATGACAACCCTGCGTTCTCTAATCCCTGGATCCGTTTCGATGCTCGTAATTAGCTCAGGATTATTTGTTGTAAAAAGATCAAGTGTGTCTTCACAACTGTTTACTATTTGAGCGGGCTCACGAGCCAGCTGCTCAAAATAACTTTCTAGCACAATTTCAGATGATGTTTTATGCATACCTCCAGATGTAAACACATATCTTCGCCATCATATCGAGGTAAATTGAAGTCACCACCAAATATAATTGCATGAGGTTCGGTATGTGTTTGAAATTAGACGCAAATATTTTTTGAAGGTCGGTAAAAAGTATCTAATTATTATTTTATTTCAATTATTATGTGATTGAGGTAGCCAATAACGTCTTTACTTCTATTGCACTACAAAACAAACTACTTCTAACAGCAACAAAAACGCCACTGCACTTGTATTTAGCCTACTCTTTCTGAACACCATTTCGTCCTTCGCAAAAATTTCCCCTGAACTTATCTCTGGCTTTAGCCAGCTTTAAGTACATATAATGATTTAAGCATCAGTGCTTTCTATTAGTGCTTAGAGCTCTGGTACTTTCCCAGCTTAGCTATGGTAATTTACAGCTGTTATACTGATGGTTCCTATACCTATGTTCTTCCTTTGTTCAACTTGCACCCTTTGAGACTGAAGGCTTTTTTGGTTTGCCCTGAGACCCTCTAACCTAAAAAAACGCCAAGTGCATAACACACAGTCCCCACTACCTGTGTAGCCACCTCCTGTTTGTAATTGACTCCTGACCTGTTTAGTGGAACACAAAACCCCATTACCCCATGACACAAGTTGAGGAATCTGCAGCCTACAGGGTCACAGAACCATCTGAGGCTCTGATTTGGATGCTTCACTGAGCTCTGTGCCAGATGACTGCAATCAGTCCTGTCGACCATGCAGCAAATGGTGAGCTCTGCTTTCATCTTGCAAGCTTGAAACCAGAGAGAATCTCTTCTGATCCGAAGCAACACACATCATCATTACTGACGTGAGCCACCACCCACCACTGGCTGCACTCCATGCACTTCATGGCAATTCCATGTCTGGCATGACTACCTCTGATATGCACATGGAGTGCTCACTGGCTTTCTTCCCCTCCTTGGCAACCATGTACCTAAGTGGCTCCATAATGGGCCTAACATTGCAGCTCCCAGCTACCGATAATCCCACCTTGTGTGGCCGCCCAAATCCTGCAAGTTGGGAATTTCCTGTGGAACAAGGCAAGTGACTGCACCTGCCTGAGGAGCCACAGACAGCACCTGGAGGCCTTATGCTTGCCCTCCCCACTCTCCCCCCTGTGGGAAGTCATTCACATCATGGTACAGCCTGAGGCAACCTCCCACTTGACCATGGGTGAGAGGTCAACCTCCATTTGAGCAGTAACTAAGCTGGCCACCTGTATGGACTGATCAGCCAACTTGTGGGTCATGCTAGATGTCCTTTGGATCTCCACAGCCAGTCCTCAACAGTTATGCCCATCCACTGCAGCCTCAGGTTGTGTAACCGAAGCCAACACAATCTGGAGCTTAACAGCAATTGCAGTCCCTACTCACATTAAAGAGACTGGAAAACTGCACTCCACAGACAAACAAATGATTATCAACACACAGTGTGGAGCTTTCCTGTAGACACTGAAGAAAACGCAAGACCTGTGTCTAATAATTTAGATTACATGCTGAGATTAAAAAACTTAACTACCAAAGCACACAGGTGAAACTATACAATTCGCTTTCCAGAGTGGGACTGCTGTTGTTAGAGAAAGATTAAAGAGCCAGCTCACATATATATCTCCACCCCAAATCAGACTTCCATTCTCAGACGTTCATTGCACCCAGCAGTATACCAGTGAGTACAGTATGTTGCGCAACACAGTATACACAAGCTGATGACTACAAGATGGAGGCCTCTTGCAGTAACAGAAGATGCAGCTGTCTACCATCCACAGACTTTGCATTCAGTAGCTGCAGGCTCCCTCCTGAGCTAAAGTCTGCATGTGGTCTACTCGGTGCCCTACTGGGTGACTACCTTCTGCTGGAAATCATCTGCCTGGTTGACTATGAGTATGAACCTAGGTCAGCTACCTGCCCAGCTACAATGACACTGTCATCTGGCATGCATGGTCATACATTCTTTCTGACCATCCCCTGCGGCAGGTGTAAGCCATGGCCCTTGGTCATACTGGGCACATGGTTTAAACACTGCCTATCCTGGTGCGTTGTCACTGCAGCCACGGGGCAGCGGAGCAGTGAAGGGGCTCTCTGTCCTCCATTGCATATGGCAACCCACTTGCATCACGCCTCTATGGCTAACACTGCCATCATGAACTGCTGATTCCCAAATGTTTTCCTACCTGGAATGCAAATCGCTAACATTGTCACCCATGGCCACCTATGTCACAGAGGACAATACCCTCCTCTCCAGCTATGGTTTCATCTGTATAACCGACATAAATAAAAGGTACTAATTGGCTCTGAGCACTATGGGACTTAACATCTGTGGTCATCAGTCCCCTAGAACTTAGAACTACTTAAACCTAACTAACCTAAGGACATCACACAACACCCAGTCATCACGACGCAGAGAAAATCCCTGACCCCGCTGGGAATCGAACCCGGGAACCCGGGCGCGGGAAGCGAGAACGCTACCGCGCGACCACGAGCTGCGGACAAAAGGTACTATAATCAGAAATGTTTTACAGAGGGTTCGTCATAGGATTCCAGTCACCACCATCTCCACATCCCATGTTCTGGCAGTGAAACTGTGGTCCATACTCATTTGCCTGAAGTCAATTCACCTGCCACTGTGAGTCACGTCCCGGCCCTTACAAAAGTTAATCATTGCTAGTTCCTTAGTCCTGATACTGTATCCAGACTGTGGAAAATAGATTGTTTCAGACTGGATGTAAAGGATGTATCATCTAAAACTTGCACCACAGATATTGTGGAAATGAGAAGTGGTACTGATGTGCAGTTTTCACAGAATGGATTGGTAGTAAGGGTCCCGTATTGTTAGGCAATAAACAGATTGTAATAATAGTTAGAAAGTGTATTTTTGTGCAAACATACACTTTGAAAATGGAACAATGCCTATTGAACTAACAAACTGAAAGTAGAGTAAATTAGAATGTCAGTGGTGTTTGTTGTAGGAGTGTAGCATCGTTCAGCTTTCCCCACAGAAAAAAGGCAACAGGTGATAAATTTGGGGAATTGACTGACCAAGGTCCAGGTCCTCTGCGTTCAATCCCACAATTTGGAAAGAATTCGTGAAGATATGCTGTAGTACTTAGTGTGCTATGGGCTGGACAGCCATCATGTTGTTACCACAAGTTCCTCCTAATCTGCAGAGGAGCACCTTCTAGCATCCGTGTAAGATTGCAATACTTGTGTATGTTCATTGTTCCATCTATGAAAAACAAGCTAAGAGCTAATGGTTGACTATCGTACAACACACGTTTACACTCCATGGATGCTGTCCCACCTGACGAAGTCAATGGGAGGATGTTGAAAGACCAATAGTGCATGGGCCTTGATTGGTAGATATGGCTTCATCACTAAACAAGATACAGGGTGGATCTGGAGTATCCCATCTTAATACCTTTATACAGAAGTTAACATGGGTTTCGTAATCGTTTCCTTGCATCTCTAGATGGAGAGAATAGTGTTAGGGATGAAACCTTTGTCGATGGAGAATGCGTAGATCACTTGCCTGACTCGTGCCAGTTCCTCGTGCAGTTGCGCAGGAGCTAACGTGCGAATCAGTGTGGATCAACTGAAACAGCAGCAACAACATCAATTTCCCCCTCTTCTGTCGTTATTTGTTTCTTTCTCTTGCGTTGTCTAGGTGTTACACTACCATTTTCACATATCTGGTTGAAGAGGTTGATAAAATATTACTGAGGAGGTTGACGTCTATTGGGATATCTTGCCACATACACTGTACAGGAACAAACCGTATTCTTCCTACACTCTCTATGCACCATGACCATGTCGGCTTTCTCTGCATTGGTAAATTCCACCGTCCACTCACAGTCTACTGCTTCGACTGTCGCACACTGACTAGCAATTCGTGATGCACTCAAGGAACACGCAAGCACACTGTAAACAAACATAACAACATCGTATCCAGCAACTACGAAGGCTGAATGGCACCAGCAAGTGTCAGAGGAGCACCTTCTAGCATCCGTGTAAGATTGCAATACTTTTAGAAATCAGATCCTTCGTAAATGACTCTCACTAGAATCCAGCACAAACACTACTGACATTCTTATTCATCCTACTTTTAGTTTATTAATCTCAACAGGCATTGTCCTATTTAGAAAACTGTATGTTTGTACAAAAAGTGCACTTTGTAAGTATTATTACAATCTCTTTATTCGCTAACAGTACGAGCCCCTGACTACCAATCCATTCTGTGAAAACTACACATCAAAGCACTTTCTATTTCCGCAATATTTGCAGTGCAAGGTTTAGGTGATTCACCCTGTATAATGCTAAGAGATAAATTTCAAAACCACATTTTAAACTGTAAGACGTTTTATGGGGCAGATGCAGACTCTGGCCAAACTTGTTGGTTATGAACTGCAGATTAAAGACAATGTTAATAAATTAAAGACAACAGATCTCGAAAAACTGAAGTAAACATTAGCTACTAGGCAATGTTTGACTGAAACAAGGAAAAAGAATACAATAGAAGACAAATCAGTAACACTGAAGGATGAAATACTGATGGCAATAGAAGATCACATAGGACAAAGGAAAAGGTCTAATGGAGATCCCTGGGTAACACAGAGACTGAATTTAATTGACGAAGGATAAAATATAAAACTGTGCAAATAAAGCAGGCAGAAGGAAATGCATACGTCCAAGAACTGAGACTGACAGAAAGTGCAAAACGACAACGCAGAAATGGCTAGAGAACAAAAGCAAGGCTGCAGTAGAGTGCATTACTAGGGGCAAGACAGCTGCCACCTGAAACGAAATTAAAGAGAACTTTGGAGAAAACAAAAACACATGCCTGAATATCGAGAACTTAGATGGCAATTCTGTGCGGAGCTATGAAGGGAAAGATAGTGGGATAATATGAAGGGTCTATATAAGGGGAACAAACATCATGATAATTTTATAGAAAAAAGAGAGGAAGAAAGCGAGACAGAAAAAGTATATCTATGCCGACTGTTGCACATTTCTCGGTGCATAAGTACCATACTGAGCTTTGTATCGTACCCATGACATCACACAGGCAGGTTTCCTATACACAGGGGCAGGAGAGTGGCGATATGATCTATCAACAGTAAACTGTCACAGATTCACCAGCAAAGCACACACACACGCGCGCGCACACACACACACACACACACACATACACACAAGCGCACGTGCTCGCACACAGAAATGTACGTACAAAATTAAGTGTCGCAATGATATTTCCATACCTGAAATGTCTTTGACACGAATGAGCTGAACTGCATAAATGAAACAACCAGTCAGAATGTAACTCTAGAGCAGCCATCTTGACCATGTCTCCAAAAGTATCCAAACCATCTAAACTGCAAAATTGGCGCTACTTTCAAGGGCATCCAAAATATACACACAATCGAAATATTTTGGAACTTGTAGCTTCAAACAGACATGATCTTATCGATAATGTCACTATTGAGACAGGCATTAGTGATAAGGATGACATCATAGCGACGATGGTTACTAAACTCAATCAACTGGCCAAGATGGCTAGAAGAGTATTTTTACTAGAAAGAATAGATAAGCAGTTATTAGTGTCCCGCTTAGAAAATGAATGGACGCCAATGTAGTTCCAGTGTAATGGATGTAGAGGAATTATGAATAAAATTTAAGCAGACTGTATATCGTGCTCTTGAGAAGTATGTGCCGAATAAGTGCATTAAGGACAGAAAAAACCCTCCATGGCTTAATAACAGAATTCGGAAATCGCTGAGGAAGCAGGGACTGTTGCACTCTCGTATCAAAAAGAAGGTGAAAATTACGACAGGCATCAGTTGGCAGAAATTAGTGCATCTGTGAAAAGATCTATTGACAAAGCATCATACCTTAGCACAAGTCCTTGACGAGAAATTGAGAAAATTGTGACCCTACGTAAAATCGCTAAGAGGGTCGAAGTCTTTTAACCTGATGTGGCAATAGTAGACAGCAAAAGGAAAATCGAAGTTTTAAATTTCGCATTTAAGAAATCATTCACACAGGGGGATCATACAACATACTGCCGTCTATCATACAGACTCCCAAATGGAGGACATAGTACCAGACATACCTGTTGTAGAGAATTACCCGAAAGAGTTAAAAAAATAAGTCACCGGGTCTGGGGGAAACCTCAGTTCAGTTTTACAAAGAGTATTCTATGGCATTGACCCCTTACTCAGATTGTATTTATCATGAATCTCGAAACTGGTGCAAAGTCCCAAGCGTCTGGAAAGAGTGTAGGTGTATAAGGACTGTAAAACAACTGTCCTGCAAAATTATAGACCAATATCCTTAACATCGTTTTGCTGCAGAATTCTTGAACATATCCTCAGTTCGAATAAAATAAACTTTCTTGAGACAGCAAAGCTTATGTTCACAAATCAGAGCAGATTTAAAAAGAATCGCCCTTGCGAAACTGAGCTTGCCCTTTTCTCACATAGTATCTTGCGAATGATGGATGAAGGACAGCAAGCAGGTTCTATATACATGGATCAGGTTCACAGATACCTGAGTAGCTTGAGGACTTCTTAAGCAAAGGATTCATTATCTTGTCGTTCATGGCAAGTGTTCATCAGAGACAAGGGTACTGTCAGGGGTGTCCCAGGGAATTGTGATAGGACGGCACTTATTCTCTGTATACATAAATGATCTGATGGGCAGAATGAGCAGCAATCTGCGGCCGTTTGCAGCTGATTTTGTGGTGCACAAGAAGATGTTTTTATCGAGTAACTGCAGGAGGATAAAAGATAACTTTCGAAAAATTTCTAGTTGTGTGATGAATTGCAGCTTGCTCTAAACGTAGAAAAATGCAAGTTAGTACAGATGAGTAGAAAAAACAATCCCATAATGTGCGCTGCTTGACTCAGCCATACGATTAAACATCGATGTGCAACGTTACAAACTGGTATGTAATTGAACGAGCTAGTGGTCGACTTCAGTTTACTGGGAAAAGTGCGGTTCTTCTGTAAAAGAGACCGCTCACAGAACACTACTACAACCCATTCTTGAGAACTGCTCGACTGTTTAGGATCGCCACTAGATCTTCTTATGATGCTGTGGTATACAGGAAGATGCTATTGTTGAGTGTCTGTAGGAAGATACAAGATAACTTAGACAACATTTCCAGTTGGTGTCATGAATGGCAGCTTGCTCTAAATCTAAAAAAATAAGTTAATGCAGCTGAGTAGGAAAAACAATCACCTAATGTCCGAATACAGCACTTGTAATGTGTAGCTTGACACAGCGATGTCAATTAAGTATCCTGTCATAACATTGCAAAGCGATATGAAATCGAACAGGCACGTGAAAAAGGTAGTAGTGAAGGCGATTGGTCGAGTTCAACTTATTTATTTTAGGAAAGTGTGGTACATCTGTAAAATAGACCATGCAAAGAACACTACTGCGACCCATTCTTGAGTACTTATTGAGTGTTTTGGATTCTCATCAGATCAGATTACAGGAAGACATCGAAGCAAGTCAGAGGTGGGATGCTAGATTTATTACCAGTAGGTTCGAGAAACAAGTGAATATTACTGAGATCCTTCACGAACTCAAATGGAATACTCTGGGAGAAGACAACATTATTTTCCTATAACACTACTGAGAATATTTAGAGAACCTGCATTTGAAGCTGACTGTAGAACTGTTCTACTGCTGGCAATACATTTCGCATAATGTAACGTCAGATCCATAAAATTAAACTTTCTTCTGCATCCAGTGACCCATTTTGACAACATCAGACAGTTAGCCCTTTTCTGTGTAATTCATTACACCAATTTTGCTCCTCATTAGTTTTATCTGATGTTTACTTTTCCTTCATCTCAAGTACGCATGTGAGGGAATCGGGTGGTATCCGAAATTGCTCTCCAACAGTATTAGATTCAAAACACATTTGATTTGATTTGGCATATAGATACGCCAGGAGCACAGGCACTATTGTAAAAAGGTATGTTACCTGCCATCTTGCATTCTGAGAAGAGAATTAAAAAAGAGATACAGAATTGTCCTGTGTTACTTATTTTTAGATAGATATCATGGTAATGCACTCACCATTTTATGTCTGATCTCTTTGTTTGAGTTTATATCTATTGCAAGGTGCGTGTTTCTAAGAACGAAGTGTAGTGAAAACATCATGGAAAGTACAATGTAGAAAAACACACATCTACACCCATTGTCAAGCAAAATAATGAGAGAGCCTAAAAGCAGTCTTTGTTGAACATTTATCATTATAATTCTGGTTATACGACCGTAATACAACAATTAAGTTTATATTACTGATGTCAGAATACTATGTATATATATCCCCAAACATCGACACTACTTTATAAGGCCAGTCATTGTTTAATCTTGTTACCAAAAATCTCGAAAATACTTGACTGATTAACTTCAAGTTTTTACATGAAACCCTAATGAATATTCCGACGAACAAAGGCTATATATTATAAATCTGTGTGTTATGTAAAGAATATGTAATAAAGGGGGAATGTTGTTAGCAAAAATCTCAATAGATTCTTGAGACTAGTTTACTGGAAAATTTTACATGTCACTCTGATAAACATTCAGAGAGACATAGGCTGCAGATTTTTAATGGGGAAAATTTATCAGCAACAATCTCGAAAAGTTATTGACTAATTTGCATTAAATTTTTACACGATACTGTAATAAAAATACGGATGGATTCAACCCTTACAATACCAGGAGGGGCAGGGTGGGGTACTTTGTGCCCACCCCTTGAAAATATCATAATGTAGTCTGTTACTTTCTGCTTTAAAATTTTGAAAAAATATCCATTGTTTTAATGATTTCCTATGTCAATTTCATAACAGTTTTAAATTTAAGTGTCAATGATAATGTGCATTTCACAACAGATATCATATTCTTAGTTTTGGGTTCAGGACCTTCGTTAGACATCTATATAACTTGAAAAGCCATGATACAAATGAAAATCAACGACAGTTAACGAAATTTGTATTTTTTTTAAATTTTAGTGGTGATCATAAATACCCCCCCTTTCAGTGTAAACATTATGGAAAATGTGTTGACGCTGGTAGGATTTTCATTTAAAAAGTATGTTTTCAATAAAAGTTAAACCTGTTAAAGACGATTCGTTTTATTTGAGGTCTTTTTGGTGGTTGGCACACAGTAACCCCCGTCTTACTTTTCATTATGGAAAATTCGATGGTACTCCTAGGATTAAACAAGGATGTACAAGTTTTCTGTTAAAACCGACTATAAGATAGAAATGCTGTGAAAATGTGCTATTTTATTTTCTGCCTCACTGTTGATTTCCACAGGAAAGGTGAAAGTTGCATTTATGTCTTATCAGCTTATGATTATAATACCATTACAGAATCCGAATTAGCAATAACAGGAAGCAATACTCAAGGCCAGAGAGAAGGGAAAAAAAGATGGATAGAGAAGAAGAGAGGAAATGGACATAGAGAGGGGGAACAAAAATATGGAGAGAGAGAGGATGAGAAAGAGACGGACAGAGAGAGGGAGGATAAAGAGATTCTATGGTGATTAGGACACATATCTAATTTGCACTGATATTAAGCAATTGAGAAGCATTGCCAGGCTTGCTAGCGTTTCTGTATTTTTGATCAATAAGAAAATCATATCACCTTTAATATACTGAAAAGACATTGGTCACCATGTTAAAGAACTCGATTATTGTTTATTAGTCTTTGTGTTATTTCCACAAAACCCCAATTCCAATCGTATTGAGCTTATGGAGATATACCATTCTAGAAGGAAGAGAAAGAATTCAAGATGAGCCAGCTGATAACTTCTGTCAATGGATGTGTAAAAAGTCATAATTTTCCCTTATCACTAACCTCTGAAAAGATTCTCTAGGCTGAGATCAAATACTTGAAAACCAATTCATACACTGTATTTAATAAAATTACTCAATTTATTAATGCTGTAACAAAGATTCTTGAAGATACCAGTCAACTATCAGTATCTGCAGAAAATTAATCGGTGTGTGAACTCTTTGAACATACACTTAACGTGAGTTATTGGCATCATAAAGGTGACTTGTTGCTGTAGAAAGAAAAGTCCAAATCCTGATACAAGAATGACTGACCTAAGTGGACAAAATACTCACATTAATTCATGCCACACATGGTTTCGAGTTTCAATGTGATGTATTTCCTAGAAGTTACTCAAGTAATGAAACAAGCCATATCACAACTGAACTAAACTAACTCAATGTGTGCCTCTAAGAATCGATTAGATATTTACAAATCAGATTGGCATGGAGGTCACCTTGAAAGATTGAACAAAACTGGCATCCAATAGTGGACTCACAAGGCCTAATATAGATTTTTCTACAATGCTGCTGATTGTTATAACAGAAAATCAATGAAAGACAATGAACTTTCAAAGATATTGGAATAGAAAAGAACATAGTACAAATCATAAAATATTATATGAGTCTTGTTAAACAAAAGTCTCATTTACAATGAAAATAGATATGTAAATATAACAATATGTACCGCATTTTAGTGGATTACATGAAACATATCAAATGTAAATTCTTCCTAGCATGTTTTCTAACTTCAATAAAAATGTATTTAATTTTAGTAATAACAATCTTTCGAAAAATGGTCTGGAAGTTCCTTAAAGAAGTTTGATAACATTATTTGCAGTTATAGTTCCTGTTAATTACAATAATTAAATTTCACACAGGCAGGAACAAGTTCTGCAGTTACATAGTGAGACTCAGATTTTAATTTAATTCAGTTTTCTACTTTCAAATAACATAGGAATTACAGCATCTGTCATGGACATGATAGTAACTTATTTCATCGTTTTTAAGTAAATAGTATGGTTTCAAACATTCCTACCGAATACAGTGTCTACTTGAGGCATAAGGAATACTTGGTTTATTTTATGATAACAATTCCCAAAGGGTGGTATTACGTATGTTGCCCATATTTCGCTATGCTTATGATTGTGGTTTCAATTAATTTATGTGGATGAAACTCTGGTGGTAGCAAACTTTAATGAAGAGGAAAGGTCTAACTGTTACATTTCGCCACATTTCTACACAGAGCAGTAGTATTTTTTTTCGAAATTTTTCTGCGTGGGGAAAGTTACTTGTAGACATCAATTTGAGCATTTATGTGTGATAGTAGAAGTAGCACACCTAATGTAACAAGCTGTAATGTTAGAAGCGCCATTAGCGTGTTTCATTTTGTAACTAGGCATCATAATGTGGTATTTGGCTACAGAAGAGAAAATTTCTCATGAGAAAACATAAAGCAATGTTGATCTGAGTGCTTGACAAGTTCGAAAATTAATTTTTATCGTCATTTTGTAGAATGTTAAATGTTCATTTTTTTACTATCATACATAATGGAATCTGGTTCTGAAAAACAGTGACAGGTTACACACTCCCATTAGTCAGAGAGACGAAATGCTAAGAAAGCTCTTAACACTGACTCCATCCATGAGTAAGGTTCTGCAAAAGCAGCAACAGACTAAATCAGAATTAGTTTCAAACATTAAGATATTTGTATTGCTCAGCAAGAAACTGGGCATTCAGGATAAGTTGTTCACTGTGCAAGCTAATTTAGTTACTGAAATCAAGGAAATTATACACCCTCCGCACATGTCAGCAGCACAAGCGCACTTAATTATTTAGATAAACGAAATTTCTGTTGCTCAGAAAAAGCAGCAAATTCACAAGATCAGAGCAAAGGCGAAACTGAAAAAGCAGAGTGTGAACTTCTAAATAAATTATTGTTCGTCAGGATAGAAGTCAAGGAGTGGAGGGCGTTGTAAAATGAAAATTAATTGAGTGGAATGGACCCAGTTTATCCTTGTAATGATGGTACAGTGGTGCCTACGTAGGGCCGAGCAGCCCCAAGAGGGGTTGCCGTCTGCTCATCAGAGAGGCAGAGGCTAGAGGAGCGACTACTCGGGGCCAAGGTCAGAAGCTAAGAGAGCGCGGAGCTGTTTCCAAGCCGCCCTCGCCGCTCCTGGCCGCATCCCCACGTGATCACACGATTAGTCTCTGATTGGAGGATTGATTCCGCCAAAGCGCCTTGCTAGTAGCGTACCCCCGTCAGCGCAACCAACCCGTGGGACTTGAGTCTGACCGAGGAGCACGTGGCAGGAATGTGCCGACCATGGTCTTCCAGCCAGCACCTTCCACCACAGTATGCCCAAGCCGGCTACGGCCGAACATTATACATGGAAAATTTTATTTAATAAAACTTTGTCGGCAATGATCCCTCTTGGGGGGTCTCCTCCCTGCACATCCTTTCCCCTTCCGAAGAAGGCTCTCTGGATGAAAATGATTGAGCTTATTCTAATTGATTATTCCATTTAAAAAATATATGATCATTATGAAGGGTCCCATAACATAGTGAATAACAAACTTGTGAAGTTGGTGCGACGGCAGTGAGGCGGCGCCATGCTGTGTGTGTGTGTCGGCGGTATCAGTGGTGGTGGGTACCCAGGCGATGATGACGGGGCAACGGAGCACAGCACACTGAAACACTCCACCCTCGTGGGGGTGAGAGAATGCTCCCAGGCCTAACAGTCACAAGGGGGTTTTTCCCCATAATATTACTTTGAGTTCTTAAATCTAGGAATACAATGGTAATTGCCCAAGTGGGTGAATGAGAACATTACAAAATGACAAAAATTTAAAGAGAAAACAAAGTGACTTACATGAGTGTTAAAACTCGACCGTTAAATTGTGATTCCATAGACTTTACATATAAATACAAATCCATTACAAAAATAGTTCATTGACCTGACACCTAGACTACAACTTAATTCTAAGGGGGGGTCATGCCTGATCGCATGCACCAAGGTTGGCAGGTAGTTTCAGGTGTGATATTCACCTTCAGGTTGTGGAGGTGGTACTACTTCTCGGAAGGAAGTGAAACATTTGCAAAACCCTCTTTTACAGAGTATCCAGGATACTATAATCAGAATCATTACAATGATTATTACCGAACCAGCGCTGGGTAATACAACGGTGGTTAATCGCTTGGTTTGGTGCCAATCAGCAATATGTGAGGCCACTCGGTCAAGAGCAACTTGGTTGTGTTCCTGGGTAAGGAGATGATTGATCGATTGGAGTAGATCTGAATCATTGGTATTCGGTAAATTCTTTAGCTTCTCATGGTGATGGAGTTTAAAAGAGAGTTCAGGAAGGTATAAGGTAAATGTGGGAATGGCGACATGAAAGGTGGAGTGCAATTGAGCTGATATCCTCATAGAAGCAGTGTATACGTCACATCTTGAACTATTATACACTAGGCCACTATTATTCAGTGTTACCTGGTATGATTAAGTCTCTGACATTGAACGGTGGCACACCAGGGTGGCGGTGACAGTCTGTGGAACAGCGAACAGAAAACTGTTGCCAACAGGCTGAATTATTGGTTGACGAAGTGAGACTAGAACACGAGGACATGGAGGTGTAGTAGTTTCAGCTAAAAACAGTGACATCTCGCACTCAGTAGTGTTAGTGTGTAAAATTAGCGTGGAGCATAAGTAATGTGTTGTATGGAAGCAACTGGATAGTTCAGCGCGAGAGAGAGTGGCGTGAGTTTGTCGATCCCGATTAACTATTAAAAATTCTTGAGTCTGCCAAACAACATGGTGGTGAAGGGTAGCCCAAGAGACTGGAAAAGTGTATATTTGATAGCACTTGTATTCGCAATTTGCGCACGTGATTGGCAACCTCATTCGCATCCGAATACCGTCCGAATTACGGGTAAGTCGGACCTCCAACGCAGCATAGTAAAAGGGGAGGTTGCTTTCCCGCACGGCATAAAGCATTTGTTTAGGGGCCAAAATTTGCGACGACACATTGTGTAGGATGTGCAAGAAGGGCTCTGAGGGTAACAGATGTGGACTGAGCTTTCCTTGCAGTCCGAGTTGAATGGCCGAGTGTAACATGTGTACGTGTAACTGTGCTGTGTGTATATTAAATAAAAGAATCTGCGTGGTCTTCATAATGTCCAATGTGATAGATAGATTACGTAATCCCGAGCGAAGATGAGTCCACTCTTGGTTAAAGGATTGTTCAAGTGCACCATAGTGTCGTGTTAATCTGTCGGCTACAACTTGTATTTGTCTAGTTGTGGCTAACAGGTTATTCTCAAGATGTGTCAGGCGCACCTGTTGATGTACCAACACTTCGTGATTAACTTGTGTTTCCGAAAGCGCTTGCTGTGTGTCCAAATCCCAGCGTTTTGCGTCTGTTTCGTCAGGAGTCCCAAAGACAGATTTTAATAATGTACCTCCAAAGGGCAACCAGGCTCGTTTGAAACGAAGCAGTGGTACTGCATCCCTAATACTGTTCAATTGACTTCGAAGGGTTGAAATAATTCTAGTCACTTCCCACAAAGATCGGAGAAACTCATGTTCCTTCGTCTGCGTCAAGAAGGTTTCATATTTTGACAATTGCTGAGCTGTATCATATAAAGCACGGTCTTCCTCTTCTAATAATGTTAAGTTGACATCAGCTAACACAATAGGATAATGTGGAGTATGCACCAGATTGTGACGACGTCCAAAAAGCACGCCAGATGTGGAAGGGTAGACGTGAAATGGAGGCGCCTTAACGGCGACGACGACAACCATTGAGATTAACATGCTGCCCATTGCGGATGATAAATTGACAGCCATTTGAACGGAGGTTGCTTTCAGCTTCCAATGTTGATAACGGTCGACTGCGAGAGAAAGTATTAGTGACCCTAGAAGTAAAAATTTCCTGGCTTACTTGATGAGTAATTCAGAGATGACAGAGGGGGTACAACGTTGTAGCAATAATTACCTGGCAAGTAGCGACGATGGACCCGTTCAGTCACGCTTACTGATGAAGAAGGCCACAAAGTAGAATCACGGCAGGCAACCAACAGTTTGGCAGCCCTGGGGGTAGCAAGGCGGCAAGACAATGGTGTAATTCAACACTGAGTATCCGCTGATCAATCACGCGTCAGCAAAAAAAGACGCTGAACGCGGAGGCAGTACTACGCAGCGCAGACTAAGCGTAACTCGCTGGAAAAATTTGTCAACCTGCTATGGGACGAAGGCCAAGCGTCGTTAATTAATTTGAGATTTTGTACGAAGAGAGGGTTTTTTTTTTTTTTTAAATGAATAAAATGAGAAGGAATCCTGTGATCGCGGTGTAAACCTGCACAGCCTAGGCACCTCCCTCGCATTGGCCACTACGCAGGGGCACCCATCCCGCCAAGGGTCGACACGGCGAGACAGGTGAAGTACTACATAAATTTCGGAAATAATATTGAGTGGTTTTTCAGCTGTAGAAAACCCGAATGAGGGTAGGGCAACTCAAGTTAACTCAATAATCATAGGATCTTTACTTACAGAAGTGGTCAATAGAGAGATTAACTGTACTGAAGTCGGAAATGAATGTTAGCGAGAGCGAGTCTGTTGCTCGTGAATACAGAGGCTGGGCATGAAGCGGTGGAGGCGGCGCAGCGCAGCTTTATCAGCGCTGAGCCGGCAGAGTGCTGGGCTCAGATAACAGCATCGGAGAGCGCTAGTGGCTCTGCGTCCAAGACTAAGACATTGTAAGTGCAACTTAAAAGTAACAGTTTATTGCAAAGCAATAATAAACGAATAGCTGATGTCACAAAGACGTTTCATTCCATTTTAACAGAACAACTTAAGTGTTCAACAGGTAAATTGATTACGTTGTTGATTAAAAGAAACTGCTACTGAACATAATGTACATACGTACGTACTTCCCTTTCCCCTTCCGAAGAGCGGAGGGCATAAACCATAAAAGCCTTGTTCATGTACTTAGTATATGACAATAGAGCTCTGGTAACATCAACAAGTTACACCAAGGTAGTGTGGATATGAACAGTGTGAGTGTGTTGTTAGTTGTTATTGGGCGTATGAAGTGTTGTGTAAATGTGTGACTAATGGTAGCTGATGGCGGATACGAATTGAAGGCCAATAGGTGCTATCAGAGATACTTCCAGTCCAGAAACAATGAAAATTAAAAGGGAATACCGAATATGACACAAAAATAATGTATAACCATAAAGTGTACGAACATTAATCATAACTATATATTGATAACAATAAAACATGACACTGAAGTAATAATAATTGACAAGAAATAAAATAAAGGTAATATTTCCCGAACATAAACTTCCGAATCGGATACGAAATCCGTCAGGGGATGTTGTTTTTTAGTCGGTTGACGAAGTGCATAAGGGACTACGTCAGTAGAATACGACAGTGTGTGTATATAACAACATTGTTCTTGAAAGTGCAGTTTGCACTGTCAGATGGTGAAAAGCAACTAATCCGTTCAGCAACGGAAAAGGCTGCCATTTCTGGAACGGTATCTGAATCTTTGGCAGAATCCGATGATTTTGCAATGGAATTGCCATCTAGAAGAAAGTGGCGTTGCATAAAATGTAATAAAAGAGCGTCTGGGGCTCAGTTCATTTGTGGTTGAGTGCCAAAGACGTAGTGTGAGTGCAAATTGTCTCACGGTAATTGATGTATGAATTGTTTTGTGGTCAACCGAGGAGCCTAGGATTCGGTGACGTGTAAGTACAAGTTCGCGGTGCGTATGAGCTACCTGCGAGTGACTCGACTAATAAGTTCAGCAGTGCATTAGTGCAATCTGCAGACTTGGATTGATGATTATATAATTTGCAGGGCAATGGAGCAACCTGCGGACAGTGCTAAGGCAACCTGTCTAATAATTGAGGGGTAGGCAGTGCATTGGAGCTATCTGCGATACCGTGGTTCAGCGGGCCTAAGGGCGTCCGTCTGACTTAATAAGAATTGGTGTAGGCACATGGGTTTCCTGCGATACATGTAATAAAAGTATCAGCGGCGTTATTAGCGACCTGCTGTACTAGGAAAATCTCGACTGTTCAAGCAGTAAAAATAGCTGTGAAGCTAGAATAGCATACATGCATAAATAGCGTCACTTTTTGTGCGCGCAGTACATAACACTACATAAAATGAAAATCATGAACTATAAATCACTAGCGCTAGCATAATATAATTAAACACAATGACATATATTGAGAGGAAAATAAAAACACAATGATGTATAATAATAATGCTGTAAGTGGTCGGAACGCTCAACGTTAACATGTAACACTGGCCACCTGGGGCTGGCTGCTAGGCTGCATGTGTGTTAGTTTTAAAACTGACGATAACAAATTGAGCTGAAAGGACAACTAGGCACAGTTCCCGTAGCGCTTACATCACCGGCTAATTAGAGGCAAAGTACGTATCTCACAATGGATCATCGGCCGATATTTTGGGGCAAGACTGCAACAAGGGAGAGCAATATCTCGGTGTAAATGGGTGGTAAGATTAAAAGACCGGTACTGTCGGAAGGGGTACCTAACATGTTGTAGGGGCCTCCTCATCGACAGAAGAAGGAAAACAGGATAGAACAATGACCACGGCGGTAGAGTAAAATAAATGGGGAGGGCAAAAATAACTGCGTAGCAACCAAGGAACAATCGCCCACCGATATACGGCAGCCCGGACGATTGGTCGTTTGTGCCTCGTCAGTTGCGTGAAAAACCCGTGGCATTGCATTGGTTTGCCCATATCTGGCCTTGTCCAAGGCAGATAACGTTAAATGTCATCATAGTTCGATGTGTAAGAGGGTTAGGGCTGTAGTTTGTAGCTTATACAATGAATCAAAGCAGTAGTGAAACTTCACTTATAGGATTGGCAGACTAAGGTATGCAGAATAATGTAAATCGTTAAGAACTTCGTGTGATTTATCCAGCTAATGTAGCCGGCCGAAGTGGCCGTGCAGTTAAAGGCGCTGAAGTCTGGAACCGCAAGACTGCATGCCTCGGGCATGGATGTTTGTGATGTCCTTAGGTTAGTTAGGTTTAACTAGTTCTAAGTTCTAGGGGACTAATGACCTCAGCAGTTGAGTCCCATGGTGCTCAGAGCCATTTGAACTAGCCAGCTAATGTGAAACAAAACGAGGAAAAGAATTTAAAGAATGAATCACATCTACTTAATATTTATGTTAAGATTTATTGGGATGTTTGAATGAATTTTGTTTGCCGTGTCTTCCGGCTGCATGAAAGAAACCAGCTTGGAGCTGTTAGCGAGCGCGCAGCGCACGCGTAGGTGCGGAGTAGGCACCGGCACGTCAGCGGAAATGTGAGACGGCGTGTAGCCGCGAGAGACCGGCCGCTACTGCAGCGACAAATATCACGCGCTTAGCGTGTACCAGAAATAACGATGAATTAGAAGTTGCTAATTATCTAGAATAAGAGTTTGTTTAAAAAAAGGCTGTTAGTTATATAAAATGATGGTAAATGCATTGTAGTCTGTCATACACGAGGATAGGGCAGTAATTTGCGGTTTGTTTTTGTAACTACTAGGACTCACCGCGTGTTGAGACGCTGGAGGCGGCAGCGCACGTGGTGATAAGATACGTCATCGCGCGGAGCGCTGTTACTGGCTGAGAAAGAATGATGGCCGCTGGCCAGTTCTTGGCGAGGAGAAGGGACAGCGCTGAAGAGAGGAGGGGAGGCGACAGCTGATGTGTTGCCCCGCTAACAGATTAGTTGGTGGCGTGCAGACGACGGACGGCGGCGGTGTCGACGAGCAGCGGCAGGCGCGTTGATCACGCGCGGGCGCAGCAGGCGGCGGGCGACAGCATGGACAGCTGCGACAGCGGGGCGGCGCGAGGGCCGCACCCCGGACCCTGGCGCAGGCGGTGACCCGTGGCAGCTACGGACAGCGGCGGCGGCGGTGGCGGCGGCGGCGAGCGTGACTGCATCGCGGACCCTCCTCGGCTCGCGTCCGGCGGCGAACTGCGTCACGCTTGTGGCGCGCTAGTGCGCGGCCACGCACATTCTGCAACGCAGGCGACCGGCTGGCACGCGCATGGCGCGCTGCAGCCTCGCCACGTTCGGTATAGTTTCCTTTACTTATTCAGCCTCGGCCCCTTCGTAGTACTCACACTCAACTGATGAGTTGATTTTACAACCGTAAGGTGGGTCGGATCCCACTTCTGACACCATTTGTTCGTCAGGATAGAAGTCAGGAGCGGAGGGCGTTGTAAAATGAAAATTAATTGAGTGGAATGGATCCAGTTTATTCTTGTAATGACGGTACAGTGGTGCCTACGTAGGGCCGAGCAGCCCCAAGAGGGGTTGCCGTCTGCTCATCAGAGAGGCAGAGGCTAGAGGAGCGACTACTCGGGGCCGAGGTCAGAAGCTAAGAGAGCGCGGAGCTGTTTCTAAGCCGCCCTCGCCGCTCCCGGCCGCGTCCCCACGTGATCACACGATTAGTCTCTGATTGGAGGATTGATTCCGCCAAAGCGCCTTGCTAGTAGCGTACCCCCGTCAGCGCAACCAACACGTGGGGCTTGAGTCTGACCGAGGAGCACGTGGCAGGAATGTGCCGACCATGGTCTTCCGGCCAGCACCTTCCACCACAGTATGCCCAAGCCGGCTATGGCCGAACATTATACATGGAAAATTTTATTTAATAAAACTTTGTCGGCAATGATCCCTCTTGGGGGGTCTCCTCCCTGCACATTATGCTACTGAACAGGAGAAAATAATAACAGTGCTTGCAGTTTAATCGTCATCATGAGTTGGTGAAAGGAGAAACAGCCAATTGTGTGGAAGAAAAAAAAAAAAGAACAATTTAATCGAGAATAAGTTTTCCGGTGGGAACAAAAGCAGCCAAGATGGAATACATCTGCATGCCATGTATTTATGCAGGAAGCTAACAAGTGCATCAGCGAGAGAGTTTACTACCATTAAACGGGACATAGAAAAAATTAATCGGGTAACAGATGATGATGACTCATCCTTTATTTCAGTTAACAATGCATCTGCATCGACCAATATTTCTATACTATGTGCTGGACCAAGCACAAAGCAGTATCCTAACACTGCTAGTGATGTAGTGCACAAACCAGAAAGCCCTCCATTATTTGCGAGTACAGTGCTAGAGGAGAACATGATGCAAATTTAGCATATTGATGTGTTTTCGCCAGAAAAGAGGTCAACACACCCCATTATATTAATTTGCTCATTTAGTGGAATATTACTCACTTACGGAGTTATATGTAAAAGCTAAAAATTCGTTGGGGGCCTTATGCAAAATGACGCAGCTGTCTGGATTTGGAAGCTGTACTTATATGTCAGACACATGAGTCTGAATGTTCCTTCTTGACCAAATACTGGTCAACTTGTGTTCAAGAAGGATTGTGGAAGAAGTATTTGACCATGAACCTTACAATGAACATCAAGGAAGTCCAAACCAGTAAGCAGAAAAATATGCAAATAAAATGAAGTACTGGAACGAGACGATTCGGCTCGCAATGTGCTACGAATTTTGAAAGCCAATTTACAAATCGAGATATATGAGAAACTCTTGAATGCTCTGGATGATGCGGAGATAGGCATGATCGAAACCACAATTTGAGACTGCCAATCTGACAGTGGTATGATCGCCATCTGGTTAGGAGCAGAAACGGGTCATGTGGCTGTGAACTAGGAGTGAACGTAACTGAAGTGGACTGTGCTGATTTTGACACAAAGCGGTCAAACTAATTGAGGCCAGCGGAAACCCTGTTGGTTTGGTCTTGGCAATCGGTAGGGCGTGAAAAATAGTCGATATCGTTTGAAGTTTAATGATGGAATTTGCATGACAGACGTCACAAGAATGCAGTGGGTGCAGTAGCCATGTAACACATGATATACATGTCTCCATTCGCACCACGGTAAATAATTTAATGGTAACTATTATTTTAGGTATTGTTCCATAATTGAGTGCCCCATTGGCCGGATTTTATTATGAAATCAGTGAGCCTACACAAACACAGGCGCTTAGGGTAAGTGAGTGCAAGATTCTTGGAGCTGTGAGCTGAAGATCTAAACCGTTCCAGGCCATGCTGCATGTCATGGTTGGGGAAATGAATTCTGAATACCTGTTCATCTACACAGGTGGACTAACAACCAAATGCATAGCACACATAGAGTCTTGGCCTAGATGGGTGCAATAAAGACCTGGCAAGCTGGAAGCTGAAGTAGATTGTAACTGGCAAGTCATGCAATGAAAATCAGTGCACCCATCTACAGCAAAATATCCATTCGAAAATACAAGAATCAGAATATCTTCATACCATCCAATAATCATACTTAGAGCACGTACTAACTGCCTAAATCTCACTTTTCGATTAGTGTCCCCGAATTAGCTAAGGCAATGAATGTAAACCTGATGTTCACCCCAATGAAATGTACTGCCACGCCTCATGCAGTGTGCCCTGGACTAGGCAGCCAGCTGTTACTAAGGAAATGCACAAGTTGTTTGACTGGGGTATAACTGAGTCTCGAAAACGTCACTACAGCAGTTGGCTCTTTGCTGTCATGAAACCAGATGGCAATGTGTGGCTGCTACTCGATGCCGAATCTATTAATAATATATTAGTTCTGGTCAGAAGCAGAGTGGAAAACCCAGAAGGGAAGTTTCAGTGTCTAACACAGACCTCCAATCGTCATACTGGCATATTTCTCTTTCCAAAGAATTGTGCAAATATTGCATTTATACACTCCTGGAAATGGAAAAAAGAACACATTGACACCGGTGTGTCAGACCCACCATACTTGCTCCGGACACTGCGAGAGGGCTGTACAAGCAATGATCACACGCACGGCACAGCGGACACACCAGGAACCGCGGTGTTGGCCGTCGAATGGCGCTAGCTGCGCAGCATTTGTGCACCGCCGCCGTCAGTGTCAGCCAGTTTGCCGTGGCATACGGAGCTCCATCGCAGTCTTTAACACTGGTAGCATGCCGTGACAGCGTGGACGTGAACCGTATGTGCAGTTGACGGACTTTGAGCGAGGGCGTATAGTGGGCATGCGGGAGGCCGGGTGGACGTACCGCCGAATTGCTCAACACGTGGGGCGTGAGGTCTCCACAGTACATCGATGTTGTCGCCAGTGGTCGGCGGAAGGTGCACGTGCCCGTCGACCTGGGACCGGACCGCAGCGACGCACGGATGCACGCCAAGACCGTAGGATCCTACGCAGTGCCGTAGGGGACCGCACCGCCACTTCCCAGCAAATTAGGGACACTGTTGCTCCTGGGGTATCGGCGAGGACCATTCGCAACCGTCTCCATGAAGCTGGGCTACGGTCCCGCACACCGTTAAGCCGTCTTCCGCTCGCGCCCCAACATCGTGCAGCCCGCCTCCAGTGGTGTCGCGACAGGCGTGAATGGAGGGACGAATGGAGACGTGTCGTCTTCAGCGATGAGAGTCGCTTCTGCCTTGGTGCCAATGATGGTCGTATGCGTGTTTGGCGCCGTGCAGGTGAGCGCCACAATCAGGACTGCATACGACCGAGGCACACAGGGCCAACACCCGGCATCATGGTGTGGGGAGCGATCTCCTACACTGGCCGTACACCACTGGTGATCGTCGAGGGGACACTGAATAGTGCACGGTACATCCAAACCGTCATCGAACCCATCGTTCTACCATTCCTAGACCGGCAAGGGAACTTTCTGTTCCAACAGGACAATGCACGTCCGCATGTATCCCGTGCCACCCAACGTGCTCTAGAAGGTGTAAGTCAACTACCCTGGCCAGCAAGATCTCCGGATCTGTCCCCCATTGAGCATGTTTGGGACTGGATGAAGCGTCGTCTCACGCGGTCTGCACGTCCAGCACGTACGCTGGTCCAACTGAGGCGCCAGGTGGAAATGGCATGGCAAGCCGTTCCACAGGACTACATCCAGCATCTCTACGACCGTCTCCATGGGAGAATAGCAGCCTGCATTGCTGCGAAAGGTGGATATACACTGTACTAGTGCCGACACTGTGCATGCTCTGTTGCCTGTGTCTATGTGCCTGTGGTTCTGTCAGTGTGATCATGTGATGTATCTGACCCCAGGAATGTGTCAATAAAGTTTCCCCTTCCTGGGACAATGAATTCACGGTGTTCTTATTTCAATTTCCAGGAGTATATTTGCATTTTAGAGTTATCCATTTCTAGTGTTACCCTTTGGCCTTAATGTGAGCTCTGGAGCATTCATTTCTGCCTTGGGCACAGTACTATTACTGGAATTACTAGACTGAGTTACCCTGTTGTGGATGATTTGCTGATTGTCACTTCCCCCTGGCAAGAACACATTGATATTTTACAACAAATGCTACAAAGGTGCAAAGATGCCTGTGTTACTGCAAATCCACAAAACCAAAGATCAGACATAGACACAAAGAATCCCTTGCCCATATAGATGGATAAGAGGAGGCTATACTAGAGACATAACAATTAAGTGCTGTATTGGATTCTCATGTGCCTCTATCATTAAAACAACTAAAATCATTCCTGGGTCTAGTATCATTTTATCGTCATTTCTTTCCTGAACAGTTGTTGAACAATGAGCCATTAACCTAGCTGCTGAAAAAGTAAATACAATGATACTCATAAAAGGAATGTTAGTGAGATTTTGAGAGCATAAAGCAAGTGCTTTGTCAAGCTGACATTTTATACTACCTAGATATGGCTAAGGATTTCTGCTTGTCAACAGATGATTCTAATTTTGGTGTGGGGTTGGTTCTATTTCCAATGTACAGTATAGAATGTGAGCCCACCATGTGCACCATTGGATCTGCAAGTAGGGTACTCACAAATTGTGAGTCATAAACAACCATAGAACTTGAATATCTGGCTGCAGTATTGGCATTCAGACTTTTCCATTACGGTTTGTATGGCCACCACACTGATGTTTATTGTGACCACCAGGCGCTCAGTTTCCTACTGAGTTGAAAGGTTCGTGAGATGTCTCGTGATATGGTCCTTATCCTCGCAAGAAAACAGTGTTGAAATTACTCATGTCAGGAGCTAAGAGAATGTTGTGGCTAATGCTTTGTCTTGGCTATCTGAAGGGTTACAAAATATAACTCTTGCCATAATCAAAGATGTGATATTAATACTTAGCTAATGAAAGATGAAACCATAAAGGATATTTCCTACATCTGTGCAAAACGTTGTCACAGACACAAGAAGCTGATTTAAACTGGTTTCCAGTTAAGCAACTTTCCCATGACAACCCACCTGCAAAGCTTCATGACCATTATCAATTGCACAATAGAGTGCTATTCTATCAGAAACATCTTAACTCAGATTCATGGCGTGTGTACATACTGATGAAGCTATAGAGAAAATCATTTGGTATACCCATTACGCCTGGGGCCATTGTTGCCTAGTAGAATATACTCACAAAATCAGAAAATACTTCTACTTTGATAACCCGAGGCACAGGCTAAAACAAGAGTTATGGGCTTGTCTCCTTGTCAAAAGGCAAACCCCCCAAACACATGATAGAAGGGATAACTACATTCCATTTCACTGATTAAACCATTTCAAGTCTTTGCCATTGCTGTTATGGGACCTCTGTTGGAGAGTAGGATAGATGTAAAGTATGTAGTTTTATTATAAGACATCTTTTGGAAATATTTGCAGACATCTACAACATGGACAACTATTAGCAAACTGATTATGGAAAGAATGCAGAATGATTTCATTCCCAGATTAGACAAGCCAGATGGAATTTTATTGGACAGCGTACTCCTTTCACTAGTCACCTTTGAAAGAAGTTAATGCAACATAATGGCATTAGGCACGTTTTATTGTCAAAATGCCGTCCTGGAGCAAACCCTGTAACTTGGTGTTTTGTAAATTTAATCGATTCACGCTACTGCCATCAGAAAGACAGTACCTGATTCCATCACCTTTAATTTCTTGAAGACGTTGTAAATGATCAACCACATACATCTACTAATTGCAGGCCTTAGGAACTAATGCTAAATCGCCCAAGAGAGCAATGAAAGATACCTTATAAAAGTGTAATATGGAAAGAAATAATACACCAAGCTGTCATAACACTAGCTGAGAAAGCGTCAGTGAAAGAAAATTTTTGACTCAAGAATAAATCAGAAACATATCTGTCAGCCTGGTAACAAGATTTAAAAGAGATAGCACCGCAGGTCATGACTCCTGACGAAGTGTAGTAAGAAATTGCAACCGTTAGATTCTGGGTGCGACATCATGGCCAGAATACCAAAACCTGGCTGATTCATTTGTAATTTTATGTGTTTAACAACCAATTAACCATAGATGTACCTAGTTAAGTATTACTATTGAACTTGAGGGCGTTAACAACTATTTTAATTTCATTATTATTAGTATTATCATTTCTCTTAAAGTCAATGACATTAAAAAATATCCATTGCAATGATTTGTCTCACAAAGTTTAGTGGCAAGCTGTATATACAGACAAATTGTGGTGAGAAGTTGAAGAAACTCTGGTACTCTATGCTGCATGTCATAATGCGTTTATCTAAATCAACTGTGAGCAGTCCTGGAACGATGAGTAGACTTTGCTTCATGTTGTTGCATGTTAAAAATATGAAGGTACTACGCACTCAGAGAAGGATGTGTGGTGTACAATCAAATGTGCAGTTGATGATTTTCTGTGGAAGGTTATCCATATTTGGAAGAGTCGTGGAATCACACACAGATATGCAGAAGATGCTACACGCCCATAAACGACAACCGAAATAATTGTTTCACTGCTAATTCATTCTTGTGAGACTGATATCTCAGCGCAACAGAGTCACAAAAGCTGCACGATTTGCTGTGAAATCTGTGTACTGCTTCGATCAAAAGATTATAAACAGCTGATGTCAGTCCACATCTACGTACCTAACGCCAGCGCTTTGTGCATGGAAGGCAAATTACGTTCAGCTTCCAGTGCTGCAGAGGGATGTGGCTGTGGCGTACTTCGCTGTGTTAGAGCACATATTTTAATTAAATAAATAAATTAATAAAATTAAAAAACGAGTGTCACTCCTGAAACTTTAAACAACGTCCTCAGTGTAAGTGACCAATAAACCAAGTGAAACCCAGACACTAGTATTGAATAGCACTATTATTTTACTAAATATTGTGTGGCTGCTGATGCACCAAACGATTATATATCAATATGTATGGTATTTTCCAATGCTCTTTGTTCATCTCTGATTATAAGAGAGAATGTTCTAACCAAATGAACTTTCCTTTTAAGAAGAAAACTACGTTTTATGCATCTAACCATTGTAATACGATTTATTCTTATATTTCATGTTATGTCATCTCTGAACCACAGCACATAATCAGTCCACTCACTCAGTTTCACATACCTGATGTCACTCCAGTTACTTTGTCAATGACCACTGTTGGTGTACCCCAGATGCACACAATCTCAGAATCTCCAGACACAACATATTCCAAAACTGAAATAACTACATGAAGAATATCCTGCCCCAGGCTTTATTGGTTTTTCTGTGGGACTTGGAAAAATGCCACGATATAGCCTTTCCAACATATGCTTCAAGGCATTTCCATCATTTGGTGGCATGAGGAAAGGTGATTTTGTTACTTCCAAGTTACCTAGAGTTTGATCTAATGTAAGAAAGGAAAGGTAATAATTTTTACCTTTTTTTATTGGAATGTTATAAGAGATAATTTTTTTAGTTCTTACTTTTATATCAACAAGGCTATTCTAAATGATCTAACCTCAATATGTAAATAATGACACCTATAAATTATTGCTCATTATTCAAGTTATTTCTATATTGTACAATTCTAAATGTTCTCTGTACATATATATTATAGTTAATTTTTTTCATATGTATTAGCAACTCAGATAGAGGCACAAGGTAATTACTCCACTTGCTACAGTGCTGCAACTTGTGTGTAAAATCTTTGTTTTGTCAGTAGATTAATTTATGTAAATCAACATTTATTTTATTAAGTAGTGAACATGTATGATTATCTTCCTACCTAGACACCCTGGTAGGTACACTATAGAGCACACCACTTGTTATACTGGTAGTTACAATGTGTAATGACTTCAGTTTGCCTATAGGACAAATGAATTTATATGAACACTATAATTCAGTGTGAGTGTTGTTGATCCTAAGTGACTTTTACTATTTTTACCCTCCAACCAGAAGTTATTAACATTGCCTAGTGCCCTTTCTGTATTGACATGAAGTTTTACATGAGTAACAAATGCGATCCACGTAGCTCTTAGGTGTATTGTAAAGCCAAATCCATAAAATTAAGTAGCTTTCTTCTCTGTCCAGTTCCAGCAATAGAAGACAATTAGCTTTTTTCTGTGTATTCACTGCACTAATTTCGTTCCTCATTTATGATATCTGATGTTCACTTTTCTCTGTCTTCTGGTCCTTCTTCTTGAGTTGACATCTGAGCGAGTTGGACAGAATCTGCAGTTGCTCTCTGTCACTATGCAATTGAAAACCCATTTGATTTGATCTGCTAAACAGACAGACCAGAAGCATAGACACTATTGTAAAAAAATATACCGCCCTTCCAGATGAACAATGATGTAACCATCAAAACTAAAAGTTTACAGGAGATGCAGAAAACCAAATGACATTGTTTAAAAACTTCACTGAACAACAGTATAATTTACATAGAATTGAAAGTCGATCTGATTGTGACACCAAGTGTTCTCTACAAAATATAAAAATTATTTTTGCCAATTAGCAACCCATTCGTCCCCTGGCAACCCTTTTGACAAGTATGTCACTGCTCTTCTGACATTATTAACCAAAGTAACAAATACAGCCAAAAACATTGTATGGGAAAAATTTTAACATATCTTTTAATCAGAATTTTTTGCTTATTCTTGCAGCGTTTTATTGATCTGTTGTTGTTGTTGTTGTTGTTGTTGTTGTTATGGTCTTCAGTCCTGAGACTGGTTTGATGCAGCTCTCCATGCTACTCTATCCTGTGCAAGCTTCTTCATCTCCCAGTACCTACTGCAACCTACATCCTTCTGAATCTGTTTAGTGTATTCATCTCTTGGTCTCCCTCTACGATTTTTACCCTCCACACTGCCCTCATCACTTTTAATTTTTACTTCTTGAAAACGTTATAAATTAATACATTGACAGAAACAATTAAAAAATGACAGAAAGAGAAACAAATAACATTTATGTGTAAAGAAAATCGTAGGAACACTTGTAAAATTTGTTAGTGATGTTGCTGTTAACCAAATTGTTTAAATCTTGGATTTTAATTTCTGAGAAGGGAAATTTTCGTAGTACAAGCAGGTTTCAAATCTGAATAACTTTCATTTAGATTCCCTGTTAAAAATCTATTTTTATCTTTAAACTGAACTTATCGCCGCTCAGACTGTTTGTAGCTATGCTTATATTGAAACAAATCACTTTGCTTTTCACATTGAAATAATTTACTATCTGACCTTTAAATTAATTCCTGTCAATGTCATTGGACATCTACATCTACATCTACATCTACATGGATACTCTGCAAATCACATTTAAGTGCCTGGCAGAGGGTTCATTGAATCACCTTCACAATTCTCTATTATTCCAATCTCGTACAGCGCGAGGGAAGAATGAACACCTATATCTTTCTGTACGAGCTCTGATTTTCCTTATTTTATCTTGGTGATCGTTCCTCCCTATGTAAGTCGGTGTCAACAAAATATTTTCGCATTCGGAGGATAAAGTTGGTGATTGGAATTTCGTGAGAAAATTCCGTCGCAACGAAAAACGGCTTCCTTTAAATGATGTCCATCCCAAATCCTATATCATTTCTGTGACACTCTTTCCCATATTTCGCGATAATACAAAACGTGCTGCCTTTCTCTGAACTTTTTCGATGTACTCAGACAGATCTGGTAAGGATCCCACACTGTGCAACAATATTCTAAAAGTGGACGGACAAGCGTAGTGTAGGCAGTCTCTTAGTAGGTCAGTTACATTTTCTAAGTGTCCTGCCAATAAAACGCAGTCTTTGGTTAGCCTTCCCCACAACATTTTCCGTGTGTTCCTTCCAATTTAAATTGTTCGTAATTGTAGTACTTAGGCATTTAGTTGAATTTACGGCTTTTAGATTAGACTGATTTATCGTGTAACCGAAGTTTAACGCGTTCCTTTTAGCACTCATGTGGATGACCTCACACTTTTCGCTATTTAAGGTCAACTGCCACTTTTTGCACCATTCCGATATTTCTTCTAAATCGTTTTGCAGTTTGTTTTGATTTTCTGATGACTTTATTAGTCGATAAACGACAGCGTCATCTGAAAACAACCGAAGACAGCTGCTCATAGCGTTTCCCAAATCGATTATGTAGATAAGGAACAGCAAAGGGCCTATAACACTACCTTAGGGAACGCCAGAAATCACTTCCGTTTTACTCGATGACTTTCCGTCAATTACAACGAACTGTGACCTCTCTGACAGGAAATCACAGATCCAGTCACATAACTGAGACGATATTCCATAAGCACGCAATTTCGTAATTTCACTACGAGCCGCTTGTGTGGTACAGCGTCAAAAGCCTTCTGGAAATCCAGAAATACGGAATCGATCTGAAATCCCTTGTCAATAGCACTCAGCACTTCATGTGAATAAAAAGCTAGTTGTGTTTCACAGGAACGATGTTTTCTAAACCCATGTTGACTATGTGTCAATAGACCGTTTTCCTAGAGGTAATTCATTATGTTCGGACACAATATATGTTCTTAAATCCTGCTGCACGTTGGCGATATGGGCCTGTAATTTAGTGGATTACTCCTACTACCTTTCTTGAATATTGGTGTGACCTGTGCAACTTTCCAGTCTTTGGGTACGGATCTTTCGTCGAGCGAACGGTTGTATATGATAGTTGAGTATGGAGCTAATTGGTATACAGTCTGGACCAGAAGACTTGCTTTTATTTAGTGATTTAAGTTGCTTCACTACTCCGAGGATATTTACTTTTACGTTACTCATGTTAGTAGCTGTTCTCGATTGGAATTCTGGAATATTTACTTCGTCTTCTTTTGTGAAGGCACTTCGAAAGGCTGCGTTTAGTAACCCTACTTTGGCAGCACTGTCTTCGACGGTATCTCCATTGGTATCATGGAGAGAAAGCATTGATTGTTTCTTGCCACTAACATACTTCACATACGACCAGAATCGCTTTGTATTTTCTGCCGGGTTTCGAGACAAAGTTTCGTTGTGGAAACTGTTATAAGCATCTTGCATTGAAGTCCGAGCTAAATTTCGAGCTTCTGTAAAAGATCGCCAATCTTGGGGATTTTGCGTCCGTTTAAATTTGACATGTTTGTTTCGTTGTTTCTGCAACAGTGTTCTAACCCATTTTGTGTACCAAGGAGGATCAGCTCCGTCGTTTGTTAATTTATTTGGGTATAAATCTTTCAATTACTACCGATACTATTTCTTTGAATTTAAGCCACATTTGGTCTACACTCATATTATTAATTTGGAATGAGTGGAGATCGTCTCTTAGGAAGGCGTCAAGTGAATTTTTATCTGCTTTTTTGAATAGGTATATTTTTCGCTTATTTTTCGAGGATTTGGGGATTACAATATTCAATCTTGCTACGACGGTCCTGTGTTCACTAATCCCTGAATCGGTTTTGATGCTCGTTATTAACTCAGGATTATTTGTTGCTAAGAGGTCAAGTGTGTTTTGAAAACCGTTTACTATTCGCGTGGGCTCATGAACTAATTGCTCGAGATAATTTTCATAGAATGCGTTTAGCACAATTTCGGATGATATTTTATGCGTACCTCCGGAATTAAACACGTATTTTCGCCAACATATCGAGGGTAAATTAAAGTCACCACCAACTATTATCGTATGATTCGAGTACGAGTTCGAAATCAAACTCAAATTTTCTTTGAACCTTTCAGCAGCTGTATTATCTGAATTGGGAGGTCGGTAAAAGGATCCAATTATTGTTTTATACCGGTTGCCAATAATGACATCTGCGCATACTAACTCGCAAGAAGTATCTACTTCAATTTCGCGACAAGTTAAACCACTTCTGACAACAACAAACGCGCCTCCGCCAACCGTGTTTAGCCTATCCTTTCGGAACACCGTTAGGTTCTCCGCAAAAATTTCGGCTGAGCTTATATCCGGCTTTAGTCAGCTTTCAGTGCCTATAACGATTTGACCATCAATGCTTTCTACTAGCGCTTGAAGCTCTGGTACTTTCCCAACATAGCTACGACAATTTACAACTGTATCTACGTTTTTCCTGTGTTCATCCTGCACCCTTTCTGACTGAAGCCCTTCTTGTGTTTTCCCGAGACCCTCTAACCTAAAAAACCGCCCATTCCACGCCACGCAGCCCCTGCTACCCGTGTAGCCGCCTCCTGCGTATAGTGAACACTTGACCTATTCAGCGGAACCCGAAACCCAACCACCCTTTCGCGCAAGTCTAGGAATCTGCAGCCTACACAGTCGCAGAACCGTCTGAGCCTCTGATTCAGACCCTCCACTCGGCTCTGTACCAGAGGTCCGCAATCGATCCTGTCGACTATGCTGCAAATGGTCAACTCAGCTTTCATCTTGCAAGCAAGACTGGCAGCCTTTACCACTTCTGTTAGCCACTCCAAAACCCGAGAAAATGTCTTCTGTTCCAAAGTGACACACATCATTGGTACCGACATAAGCAACCACCTGCAGTTGGCTGCACCCTGTGCTCTTCATGGCATCCCTGAGGACCCTTTCCACATCTGGAATGACTCCACCCGGCATGCACACGGAGTGCACATTGGATTTTTTACCCTTCTTGTCAGCCAAGTCCCTAAGGTGCCCTATAATGCGCCTAACGTTGGAGCTCCCAACTACCAATAATCCCACCCTCGACGATTACCCAGATCTTGAAGGCTGAGTGGTTTCCTCTGAAACAGGACAGGCGACAGCATCTGGCTCAGCGACAGTATCAGCCACAGACAGCACCTGAAACCTGTTTGTCGGACAAACCAGGGAGACCTTATGTGCGGCCGCCTGGGAAGTCTTTCGCCATGTGCTTCGCTCCGGGGTGACCTCCCACTCGACCACAGGTGAGGGGCCAGCCTCAGTGCGAGCAATAACTGGGTTGGCCACCGATGAGGACCTGTCGGACGACTCTGACGTGCTGGACGTCCGTTGGAACCCCACGGCCGGCCCACAACAGTGGTGCCCATCCACTGCAGCCTCAAGCTGTGTAACCGAAGCCATCACTGCCTGAAGCTAAGAGCGAAGTGTCACAACTCAGCTCGCATCCGCACACAACAAACGCAGTCCCTGTCCAAACTAAAGACTGTGAAAAACTAAACTATGCAGATAAACAGACTATCAGCACGTGCTGTGCAATTCTACTGTTTAACCTGCCAAAAACGCATGAACTGTGTCTAGTAATACGCAGATATTCAAAAACCTAACTACCGAAGAACTCAGGTGAAACTAAATAATTTGAGCCTGATTTGGAACTTGTAAGATGTCACACAATCGGTTTACTTTCTGACGCAAATGAAAAACGCGAGAACTGTGGCTATTAGATGTTAAATTTACACACAGAAACTCAAGAAACTAAAATATTAAAGCACACAGATGATATAATAAAATTCGCTCCTGGTTAGGAACTCGTAAATGACAAATGTGGTTACTTATCTGTTGCTGCGTCTGTCACTGTCAGCTACTGCTGCCTGTCTGTAAGGAATCCTCTCACCATGCAAAGCTTTAATGCCCTTGAAATCTGAAAAACCCATTCCTCTAAGATGTAGAGGATTACCTTCTTTTTTGCATTTTGGATGATTGATATGTATTGATTGGGTACATAAATTGGACCAACGTCTTAGCACTCTTAACTGATCTTTCAACAATCCTTTGAATTGTGTCTCCCTAGTTTTGGGTGTGAGCATGAATCAAATACTTGTGCATTATGGACCGAATATTCAGCCATTTTACAGCATACAAATACACAGCCATCACATATCTGTAATAGAAAATGAAAATTTTAATCAATGTGATTTTTACAACAGAAACATTTCGTTACACACTTTCTCCGAATCACAGTCTGAGTTTTTGGTACTTACTCGTTCTTCTATTGTCCTCCACAGCTCTCGGAGTAAAACACAACGTTTGTCCCAGGAAGGTGCTCAGATAACTCTTCAAGATATTGTAAGACACAACTGCTGTTTCTATGATGCCTCTGCTCCCAGTTGCCTCATGCCAAAAAATAAAAAAAAGCGAATACTTTTGGCAAATCCTGTCTCTGACACAAACTGCAAAAATAAGTAATACAGACTTCAAGAGTAATAAAAGAGTGTGAAAACAATGTGTGTGTGGACACTTACTGTGAAATTGTAGCTGCTGAGGCACGAACTTCAGAAAAAGGTCGATGTTTGTCCTGTTGGCACTGGTAAGACAGCTTGTAAATCATAAATAGCTAGTTGTATCTCCTTAGTTTGAGCCAGCTCCTTGTCCTTGTTTTCCTCTGTGCATCTCAGTTCTTTTTCTTCCTATTCTTGAAATGCATTTTGTATCTATACCTTCTCTTCATCTGTAGAGTTTTTGGAAGCTTCCCACTGATGACGCTGATTTCGGTGTTGAATACATGTACATAGACGTTGTAATTTGCCGCTCGCAGATTAGCAGAAGATCGCTCTCAAGAGTAATTTCTGGGCATTTTTGCAATGGATCGGCCACCATCGATAGCTTCTTGTGTCACTTCTTACATAGTGAATCCCATTACAGCCAATTCAGTTTATTCTTAACTGAATGCAAGATTTCTGAATCAGTCTTACGATGTCCTCCATGTTTCCCTCTTTTGTCCACAGGTGCCCTCTCAGTCCCAGTCATTTTCAATTCGATAACAGTACAGATTTTCCTTTCGGTTATTCCTAAAGAGTTTATCAGAAACCTTTTGCACACACGAATCTTCTACTCGTCTTTTATTAAGTAGAAAGAGCTATTGGCTTTCTAGGTTCTTGGACAGTAATGCGACGACATTTGAGAATGAGCGTCTCAATGTGTGAATTCAGAAAATCTCACTGTCTTTCTAACGATTCCAACACCTAGTAATTAGCGAACAGTTGACACCTGTAGTCTTCTGATAGTTTATACAAGAGGCGGTGCATTCATTAATACATGCAGCACAAGCATAAACAATGTTACCTATTCTTGATATAAAACTTTGCCCACTGTTTCTCAAAGTTTTAACTTTTACTTTGCATCAATTGCTAACATTCTGCATTCTTTTTTTAGGCTTTTAATCGGAGCTTTTTCTTTATGGATAAGTGATTTTTCACTTGAATTTGACAGACCCAGACGGAATGTTACTGGCACTGGCACTCATTTCAAAACTGATTTTCTTGCACTTGCCCTTTTAGTCACATACATACTCGAAACTTCCGTCATTTATGACACGTTGAACTTAGTTTTGATGGTGATGCCTGTGGTTCCTCCTTGCTCACTTGTTTTTTTCTTATGTTGCAGTGGAATTGACGGCTGTTCCTCTGTTCTGTTGACCTGACCCTTTAGTCAGCCATAGTGCCAGTAGAGTCAGTGTCGTCGTAACTGCCGTCTGCTTCACGTCTGCTGTGCAGCGAGCTACCTTAATTTAAGTATTAACTGTATTTTTCTTACTTGTCACTTCTTCTTCCGTGTGTATTTGCTTTTAGGAAGCTTTAATTGTCGGGTGCTATTAATAGTTCCATAGATTTCGTGTTTGTTCTGAACACAGTAAGAGACTCCCTTTAGTCAACCATAGTGCCAGTAGTGCTAGTGTTTGTTTTCAATACAGTCCAGAGACAGGTAGTGCTATTTTCATTGTTTTCTACAAGAAGTGCCTAGCAACCACAGTTTAGTGAATAAACAGCCGCCTTTAGTGAATTAGCAGTCTAGTTAAAGGTTGATTAACTCTCTTCAGTAAATTGATTCCTTAGGATGGATAGGATGTGTGACTGCTGTGTACGGACGCAGGAGAAGCTGGCCACTGTTCGCGAACAGCTGAGCGTGTTGATGGCCGCGGTCAGCCGTCTTCAGGCTGCTGCCTCGGAGTGTAGCGGCAGTGGGGAGTCTGGTGCGTCGCAAGGTACACCCCAGGTGTTACATGCTTCACCCACTGTCCCTGCTCTCGAGACACCTTCGCGTGTACTGGGCGCGGTTGGGCCACCCTCTCCCCAAGGGGAATGGCAGGTTCAGCGGCGTTCGCGGCGCACGAGGCAGAGGGTCAATGTGGAGGCTGGCCGTGTGGCATCGCCCGCTCTGCCTGTGAGTGGACATGTGGCTGCTCCTTCAGCAAGGTCCGAGCAGGCACACGGGGGGAGGGGTTTATTAGTTACTGGGAGCTCCAACGTTAGGCGGGTGATGGAGCCCCTTAGGGAAATAGCGGGAAGGTCGGGGAAGAAGGCCAGTGTTCACTCTGTCTGCTTGCCGGGGGGTCTCATCCGAGATGTGGAGGAGGCCCTACCGGCGGCGATAGAGAGCACTGGGTGCACCCGACTGCAAATTGTTGCTCATGTCGGCACCAATGACTCCTGCCGTCTGGGTTCAGAGGTCATCCTCAGTTCATACAGGCGGTTGGCGGAATTGGTGAAGGTGGAAAGCCTCGCTCGCGGGGTGAAATCAGAGCTAACTATTTGTAGTATTGTTCCCAGAACCAATCGCAGTCCTCTGGTTTGGAGCCGAGTGGAAGGCTTAAACCAGAGGCTCAGACGATTCTGTGGAGATCTGGGGTGCAAATTTCTCGACCTCCGCTATCGGGTGGAGAAATGTAGGGTCCCCCTGAATAGGTCAGGCGTGCACTACACACCGGAAGCGGCTACAAGGGTAGCGGAGTACGTGTGGAATGCACATGGGGTTTTTTTAGGTTAGATAGTTCCCTCCCTAGGCCCGACAAGACGCCTCCTGAGACGGGGCAAGGTAGGAGTAAGCAAAATGTAACAGGGAATAACAATATTAATGTGCTAATAGTAAACTGCAGGAGCGTCTACAGAAAGGTCCCAGAACTGCTCTCATTAATAAACGGTCACAACGCCCATATAGTGCTAGGGACAGAAAGTTGGCTGAAACCAGACATAAACAGTAATGAAATCCTAAACTCAGATTGGAATGTATACCGCAGAGACAGGCTGGACAGTGAAGGGGTAGGCGTGTTTATAGCGATAAGAAGTGCAATTGTATCGAAGGAAATTGACGGAGATCCGAAATGTGAAATGATTTGGGTGAAGATCACGGTTAAAGCAGGCTCAGACATGGTAATTGGATGTCTCTATAGGCCCCCTGGCTCAGCAGCTGTTGTGGATGAGCACCTGAAGGATAATTTGGAAAATATTTCGAGTAGATTTCCCCACCATGTTATAGTTCTGGGTGGAGATTTTAATTTGCCGGATATAGACTGGGAGACTCAGACGTTCATAATGGGTGGCAGGGACAAAGAATCCAGTGAAATTTTTTTAAGAGCTTTATCTGAAAACTACCTTGAGCAGTTAAACAGAGAAACGACTCGTGGCGATAACATATTAGACCTTCTGGTGACAAACAGACCCGATCTATTTGAAAAAGTTAACGCAGAACAGGGAATCAGCGATCATAAATCGGTTACGGCATCGATGATTTCAGCCGTAAATAGGAATATTAAAAAGGGTAGGAAGATTTTTCTGTTTAGAAAAAGTGACAAAAAGCAGATTTCAGAGTACCTGTTGGCTCAACACAAAAGTTTTGTCTCAAGTACAGATAGTGTTGAGGATCAGTGGACAAAGTTCAAAAAAGGAGATGGAAAAGAGCCACCGTGGTACAACAACCGAGTTAGAAAACTGCTGCGGAAGCAAAGGGAACTTCACAGCAAACATAAACATAGCCAAAGCCTTGCAGACAAACAAAAATTACGCGAAGCGAAATGTAGTGTGCGGAGGGATATGCGAGAGGCGTTCAATGAATTCGAAAGTAAAGTTCTATGTACTGCCTTGGCAGAAAATCCTAAGAAATTTTGGTCTTATGTCAAAGCGGTAGGTGGGTCAAAACAAAATGTCCAGACACTCTGTGACCAAAATGGTACTGAAACAGAGGATGACAGACTAAAGGCCGAAATACTAAATGTCTTTTTCCAAAGTTGTTTCACAGAGGAAGATTGCACTGTAGTTCCTTCTCTAGATTGTCACACAGATGACAAAATGGTAGATATCGAAATAGACGACAGAGGGATAGAGAAACAATTAAAATCGCTCAAAAGAGGAAAGGCCTCTGGACCTGATGGGATACCAGTTCAATTTTACACAGAGTACGCGAAGGAACTTGCCCCCCTTCTTGCAGCGGTGTACCGTAGGTCTCTAGAAGAGCGTAGCGTTCCAAAGGATTGGAAAAGGGCACAGGTCATCCCCGTTTTCAAGAAGGGACGTCGAGCAGATGTGTAGAACTATAGACCTATATCTCTAACGTCGATCAGTTGTAGAATTTTGAAACACGTATTGTGTTCGAGTATAATGACTTTTCTGGAGACAAGAAATCTACTCTGTAGGAATCAGCATGGGTTTCGAAAAAGACGGTCATGTGAAACCCAGCTCGCGCTATTTGTCCACGAGACTCAGAGGGCCATAGACACGGGTTCACAGGTAGATGCCGTGTTTCTTGACTTCCGCAAGGCGTTCGATACAGTTCCCCACAGTCGTTTAATGAACAAAGTAAGAGCATATGGACTATCAGACCAATTGTGTGATTGGATTGAGGAGTTCCTAGATAACAGGACGCAGCATGTCATTCTCAATGGAGAGAAGTCTTCCGAAGTAAGAGTGATTTCAGGTGTGCCGCAGGGGAGTGTCATAGGACCGTTGCTATTCACAATATACATAAATGACCTTGTGGATGACATCGGAAGTTCACTGAGGCTTTTGTGGATGATGCTGTGGTGTATCGAGAGGCTGTAACAATGGAAAATTGTACTGAAATGCAGGAGGATCTGCAGCGAATTGACGCATGGTGCAGGGAATGGCAATTGAATCTCAATGTAGACAAGTGTAATGTGCTGCGAATACACAGAAAGATAGATCCTTTATCATTTAGCTACAAAATACCAGGTCAGCAACTGGAAGCAGTTAATACCATAAATTATCTGGGAGTACGCATTAGGAGTGATTTAAAATGGAATGATCATATAATGTTGATCGTCGGTAAAGCAGATGCCAGACTGAGATTCATTGGAAGAATCCTAAGGAAATGCAATCCGAAAACAAAGGAAGTAGATTACAGTACACTTGTTCGCCCACTGCTTGGATACTGCTCAGCAGTGTGGGATCCGTACCAGATAGGGTTGATAGAAGATATAGAGAAGATCCAACGGAGAGCAGCGCGCTTCGTTACAGAATCATTTAGTAATCGCGAAAGCGTTACGGAGATGATAGATAAACTCCAGTGGAAGACTCTGCAGGAGAGACGCTCAGTAGCTCGGTACGGGCTTTTGTCAAAGTTTCGAGAACATACCTTCACCGAAGAGTCAAGCAGTATATTGCTCCCTCCTACGTATATCTCGCGAAGAGACCATGAGGATAAAATCAGAGAGATTAGAGCCCACACAGAGGCATACCGACAATCCTTCTTTCCACGAACAATACGAGACTGGAATAGAAGGGAGAACCGATAGAGGTACTCCGCCACACACCGTCAGGTGGCTTGCGGAGTATGGATGTAGATGTAGATGTAGATGTTTCATTTATCATGGAACAATTTATCTTCCTAGTCCTTTTGTTAAGCTCCATTTGCCCTTCAAGAGCTCAGGCACATATTCTTAACTGCTCAGTCGCCCATTTATGCCTCTATAAAACAAAAAAGAAAGTGACTCATATGTCAAGCCATTTTGCTCACATGAACAATGACGCTATGAACAGTTATGGCATAAAAGTTATTTAAACGTTGAGAAAACAGTTGTGTTAAGAATGATTATGACGCAGAAGTTACTCGAACATCGGGGAAACAGCGACACAATGTCGCTATCGCACCCAGGATTTCAGTTGAAATGATTCTCAACCTGCAACATTCAGCAACTGCGTCATTGTTTCACCGAATACGTCATTTCATTCACGAATCTCAAAAACGCAGCTGACAATTATGATGACGATCTTCCCATTCTAAGTCATAACAATCGATATTTCCACAAAGACGCAACTACCCTCTAGTGTCACGGTGTCCAACAGCAGTTCTGACGATGTTTCGCGGTATGTGCTGCCTATTTCTGAGGTGACTAAAACAATAGAGTCGATTTGTCGAATTTTGTAGTTGTGTCATTGTTCTTCGAGAGCATCGATACTTTACGCCATCCTACATTCTGAGAAGAGAATTTGAAAAAAAGTAAAGAGTGTTTTGTGTTACTGATCAGTAGATACGTACCTTGAAATGCCGTCGCTATTTTATGTGCTCTCTTATAGTTCAAATTTATATATATTTTTGTACACCGAAAAACCATTTCCAAGTTGCAAATTTTACTTTATTTTTATTCATTCGATGGCTAGTTTCGGGCCGAGACCCATTTTCGACTCATCATACAAATACAGATCATATCCTTTCCAGATTTACGCAGCTTAGTCAAAAATGGTCTCTTTAAAGATGTGAAAACGATGTCAAAAATGTGCAACACGGAGTTACAGCATATACAGACAACTGGCAGCCTACTCCCTCCGCTGCCACAAGGAAACTTTGGGAAGCAGACGCCCTATCCAGGATACAGGAAAAGCAAAAGTAATATCAGTATTAAAAAGTGGTGTCTCAGAAAATGTAGAAAACCACAGTCCAATTTCTTAATTATCTTGCATTTCCAAAACTACCGAAACCATAATGAAGAAATAGACTAATGAAGTACTTAAATAAATACAATCTTCAATTCAATGTGCAGTTCTGTTTCAATCCCACAAGAAGTACATAGTCAGCTACAGCACAGTTTACTAAAGTTGCACTTGAAGCATTATACAAGGGCGATAATGCAACAGGTATTTTTTTGGGCCAATCACAGACATTCGACACAGTTGACCACAGAATTTTACTACGCAAATTAGAAGTATTAGGAACAATGGGTACAGCACAGAACTGGTTTAAGTCATTCAGAAAACACGGTGCCAAGAGTTGAAATCTCACATATTTCTGAAAGACTAGTAGTAAAACACTTATCAGATCCGAAGTGTATTCAAATAGGCGTCACCCAGGGAAGTGTATTGGGAGCTATCCCATTCCCTATATTTGTAAATGATTTCCCACAGAGTGTAGGTATGGAGAAAAAATGCTATTTGCGATAACAGCAGTTAGTGATTACAAAAATTCGACTCAGTTAACAGAAAAATCTGATGAAGATCTCAGAGACATCAACTGATTATTTAGGAATAGAGTAACTTTAAATGTAAAAAATACAAACTGTATAAACTTCTGACAAAATAAAAAACCCAATGATACCATATTAAAAGTAAACAATGATGTACTAGGTCGTGTAACTGATAACAGATTCTTGGGGATGAATGTAGATTGTCAGTTAAAATGGACAAAACATGTGAGAATTTTGGCAAAGAAGCTATTCTTAGCATGTTATGCATTGTGAATCCTGTGTGCATTTCATGCCTCAAAGTAGCCTGCTTTGGATACATGCATTCAATCCACAGTTAAGGAATAATGTTTTGGGGAATAAGTGCTGGAAACATACAGACTATTTTCAATATACAGAAAATAGCTATACAAATAGTAACAAATGGCTGTAACAGGGCACACTGTAGAGATTTATTCAAAAAGCTAGAAACTCTGACACTTCTGTTTGAATAAACCTATCAAAACATCATGTGTATAAGAAAAAATCTTAATCTGTACATGACAAATGGCACAATACAAGACCATGGAATCAAATCCAGACAGTGTTTACATCCAAACAGAAGGAACAAGTCAAAAATTCAAAATAGTGTATTATACTATGGAATAAAATTTTACAACAGACTCTCACAGAATAGTTTGTTGATACCGTCACTATAGAACATTCGACTTTGTTGGCGGAGTCACAACCTCACCTCCACTTAACCGCTTCATCACTATCAAAATGAACTCTCGAAGGTGTTCTTCATTTTTGGAAACAGCTGAAAATCGGATGGAGCCAAGTCGGAATTATATGGAGGACGATCGATGGTAGTCAACCCAAGACATCGGATTGTTGCAAATGTCGCAGCGCTCGAAATCTTCAAATTCGGAACTAGATTACAGTACGCTGTTTCTTACGCACATACTTACATTATACACCGCCATGTCACACTCTACAATTAGGAACCCTTTAGCGGTACACAGTTACAAGTACAGACGAGCCAAAACATTATGACCACCTGCTTAATAGCTCCTTGGGCCATCTTTGTAACGCAATACAGCTCCGTTTCTGCATATCATCGATTCTACAGATAGTTGGTACATTCCTGTAAGCTCTACCAACAAGATGTCCAGTTCTGCAGCGAAGTATCTGATTGTGATCCGTGGATCAAGTCAAATGAGTGTGTCCACACGTTCCAACACTGCAGGAATCACAGCCGTGTGTGGTCAGCTGACACGCTGGAGACTGGACAACTTTTCGCGATCTTTTTCGATGATGACAGACACGTTACCCAACGACTCAACGTATTTTTGTTCAGTGCCAGGTCTCTGTAGAAATTCGGCAAGAGCCTATGAATACCTGTGATGCTCTGCTTTTCTGTCAAAAGAAATTCAATAATAGCTGTCTGCTTGCAGTGCACCTCTGTTACAGAAGCTGTTTTGAAGGCTGCATATAGTGCCACCTCCTGCTGGAGTCTCATGAAACTAAAGGGGCTGAAGCGGTAATATTCCACGATGTCCCACAACAAATTCTGCATTTTTTTCAGCCGAAACTAGCTGAGAAAAAATGTGTTGCATTACTTACAATACTCCATCGTACACAAGATAATATAGTGTGATTATATCTTCCCTGGCACTGTTGTATTTTCTCTTGATTAACACTAGCTTTTTTTCTTTATTTTTCTCCCTCCTAATGTTTCGTAACATTCTTCGCACTGCTTCTTCGTGAGTAACCCCTTCTATGTGACTAATACTATTTTCCCTCGGCAAAAGCGATGGTGGTTCGCCCTCTAGACCCCTAGGCAGATGTGATAGCGCATTCAGCATTACTTCTTGCTTGCCTGGCAAAAGGGGAGACCCGGGCCAAAAAATGGAAAACAATTGCTTTTTATTTTTTTGTTTAATTAAAATCTACGGAATCTCCTGAACATTCTGATATACACTCCTGGAAATTGAAATAAGAACACCGTGAATTCATTGTCCCAGGAAGGGGAAACTTTATTGACACATTCCTGGGGTCAGATACATCACATGATCACACTGACAGAACCACAGGCACATAGACACAGGCAACAGAGCATGCACAATGTCGGCACTAGTACAGTGTATATCCACCTTTCGCAGCAATGCAGGCTGCTATTCTCCCATGGAGACGATCGTAGAGATGCTGGATGTAGTCCTGTGGAACGGCTTGCCATGCCATTTCCACCTGGCGCCTCAGTTGGACCAGCGTTCGTGCTGGATGTGCAGACCGCGTGAGACGACGCTTCATCCAGTCCCAAACATGCTCAAGGGGGGACAGATCCGGAGATCTTGCTGGCCAGGGTAGTTGACTTACACCTTCTAGAGCACGTTGGGTGGCACGGGATACATGCGGACGTGCATTGTCCTGTTGGAACAGCAAGTTCCCTTGCCGGTCTAGGAATGGTAGAACGATGGATTCGATGACGGTTTGGATGTACCGTGCACTATTCAGTGTCCCCTCGACGATCACCAGTGGTGGACGGCCAGTGTAGGAGATCGCTCCCCACACCATGATGCCGGGTGTTGGCCCTGTGTGCCTCGGTCGTATGCAGTCCTGATTGTGGCGCTCACCTGCACGGCGCCAAACACGCATACGACCATCATTGGCACCAAGGCAGAAGCGACTCTCATCGCTGAAGACGACACGTCTCCATTCGTCCCTCCATTCACGCCTGTCGCGACACCACTGGAGGCGGGCTGCACGATGTTGGGGCGCGAGCGGAAGACGGCTTAACGGTGTGCGGGACCGTAGCCCAGCTTCATGGAGACGGTTGCGAATGGTCCTCGCCGATACCCCAGGAGCAACAGTGTCCCTAATTTGCTGGGAAGTGGCGGTGCGGTCCCCTACGGCACTGCGTAGGATCCTACGGTCTTGGCGTGCATCCGTGCGTCGCTGCGGTCCGGTCCCAGGTCGACCGGCACGTGCACCTTCCGCCGACCACTGGCGACAACATCGATGTACTGTGGAGACCTCACGCCCCACGTGTTGAGCAATTCGGCGGTACGTCCACCCGGCCTCCCGCATGCCCACTATACGCCCTCGCTCAAAGTCCGTCAACTGCACATACGGTTCACGTCCACGCTGTCGCGGCATGCTACCAGTGTTACAGACTGCGATGGAGCTCCGTATGCCACGGCAAACTGGCTGACACTGACGGCGGCGGTGCACAAATGCTGCGCAGCTAGCGCCATTCGACGGCCAACACCGCGGTTCCTGGTGTGTCCGCTGTGCCGTGCGTGTGATCATTGCTTGTACAGCCCTCTCGCAGTGTCCGGAGCAAGTATGGTGGGTCTGACACACCGGTGTCAATGTGTTCTTTTTTCCATTTCCAGGAGTGTATTATTTATTTGGTGGAAATATTATCTTGTTGGTATTATCGTCCTTTACTGTATATCTGCATTGTCAGTTTTCCTCCTCGTGACTTACATTGACTCATTTGAATTGTCATGTTTCCGAAACTATTCACTATAAAGGCTGTGGTTTTGTTGTTTTGTAGTTGACAGTCTGCTCTACACAGTGTATTGTTTCCGTAGCCCTTGGTTTGATAGGAGCGAAGTGTTTCGTGAATAACTTTCTGTTTAGTGGGTTTTAGTTCGCTCAGCACGCAGACATTGACAGCATTTTGCAGAAGACAAATGACAAAACCAAGCGGAATATTCAAGAAGCGAAGGAACAAAGGTAACTTTTTTTACCGAAAATGTGTAGCTGATGAAGCTTGTTTGAGTATATCACAAGGAACTACAAGCGACAGCAGTGACAAGAGAAGTGCAGTGCCTACACTCTCTCCGCCCAGTGCTTCAAAAAGAAAAGTTGACTTTGGAGTTTATGAAGAGCTCAGTGTAGAAGAAATCATGGATACGAATATAATTGTGGAGTTCGGTATTTTGGCTTGTGATCTAAGTGAAGCAGTGAGTTGTTCTCTTTGTAGTGGTGCAGTAACACTGTCTGAAGATGAATCAGATATGAAAGGTATTGTTTGTCATTTACGTATTTCCTGCCAGAACTGCGAATTCTCTAAATCGTTTTGCACATCAGGCAAGTGCAAAAACAACTTGTATACTAATAACGTAAGATTAGTATATGGACTGAGGTGCATTGGGAAGGATCAGGCAGCTGGGAAAATGTTGTGCAGCATCATGAATTTTCCACGTCCTCCTACAGAGTATGAACACAACACAATTGTCACTGATGATTGTGTAAAGGAAGTGGCTACAGATTCCATGATATCTGCAACAAAAGAAGCAGTGGAAGCAAATGATGGTTACACTGATATCAGTGTCGCCTTTGATGGTTCCTGGCAGAGACGAGGACACAAATCTAAGAATGGAGTTGCAACAGCAACAAGTGTTGACACAGGAAAAGTCCTGGATCTTGAGATTTTGACAAAATATTGCCAAGGATGCACAAGTGCTGGCGTGGATAGAGAGAGAATAAGCCCATAAGCCAAACTGTGGAAAAAATTATGAGGGAACAAGAGGAGGGATAGAAGTTGCTGCTGCAGTAAATATTTTTCAGCGATCTGAGGAAGAAAGGGGAGTTAGGTACATTCCGTTCTTGGGAAATGGAGACAGCAAGTCTTTCATAGCAGTAGTGGACAGCAAACCTTACAGTGTGCCCATAACTGAACTAGAGTGTGTAGGCCATGTGAGAAAGAGAATGGGTGCACGTCTCAGAAAATAAAACTTGGCAACGCAAAGCTATCAGATGGTAAAACAATAAAAGGTCCTGGCACACTGACTGAAAAGGTGATAGATCAGTTTCAAGATTATTATGGCAAAGTTATCAGGGACAACATCAATGATTTGCACAAGATGGTGAGAGCTGTGTGGGCTATCTACTATCATAAAATTTCAACTGATAACAGCCCCTAACATTGTTTTTGTCCTCCTCCTCCTGAGACATGGTACAAATATAGAAAATCTGAAGCTGAAGGATCTCTGGCAGATTTTAAGCATAAAAACAGTGTGCCTCAAGCAGTAATGGAGGCTCTGAAGCCTATATCTGTTGAAAAGGTGTTTGCATGAGAAAACACAAAACGTCAACGAATCTTTCAATAATCTTCTCTGGACTAGCGAGAGCACCAGCAGCAGCGAGTACTGTTTGTATAAAGCGTTTTTGTACTTATTTGCTGCGCTTAGCTTTTAAATAGTTTTTCTGGGAAAACCTAGCGTAGTTTTCGCGTCTCGTATTTCAGTGAGTGTTTCTTGATTATCAGAGTAGCTCATCAGAAGATTATCTTGGGAATTTGTCACCGTATAGAGTAGGGTAAACATAGTCATGTGTAGGGACTGTGGTTGTTGTGAGCGGACGCAAGGAGAATTGGCCACTCTTCGGGGGCAGGTGGAGGCTTTGTCTGTTAGGCTCATCGAGCTCGAGGCGCAGGCGTCGGCTCGTAGTGGCGTTGGGGCAACTGTGGTGAGACCTATGCCTACTTCGGTGGCCTTGGAATCACATGGAACCCCTGATGTCGCTGCGTCTTCCGGCAGTGAGCATCTTACCGGTCAGCCATCACTCCAGGGTGAATGGCGGACAGTGGTGGGCTCGCGCGTGCCTGGCCGAAAGGCGAAGGTGGGATCTGGCCGCGTGGCAGCTGCCTTAGCCCTTTCCAACAGGTACGGGGTGCTTCCTACTGGTGATGACATCGTTTCCGAGCCACCACAGGATGCCTCGCCTGTTGGGCCAGTGGCCGATTCTCCGGCAAGGTCCCGACAGTCACAGAGGGCGGGCCTATTAGTTATAGGGAGCTCCAACGTTAGGCGGGTTATGGAGCCCCTCAGGAAAATAGCGGGTAGGTCGGGGAAGAATGCCAGTGTGCACTCGGTGTGCTTGCCGGGGGGTCTCGTCCGTAATGTGGAGGAGGCCCTTCCGGCAGCTATTGAACGCCCTGGGTGTGACCGGCTGCAGATAGTAGCACATGTCGGAACGAATGACGCCTGCCGCTTGGGTTCTGAGGCCATCCTTGGTTCCTTCCGGCGGCTGGCTGATTTGGTGAAGACAACCAGCATCGCACGCGGAGTGCAAGCTGAGCTTAATATCTGCAGCATAGTGCCCAGAGTCGATCGCGGTCCTCTGGTTTGGAGCCGTGTGGAGTGTCTAAACCAGAGGCTCAGACGACTCTGCGACTATAATGGTTGCAAATTCATCGACCTCCGTTATTGGATGGAGAACTGTAGGGCCCCCCTAGACATGTCAGGCGTGCACTACACACTGGAAGCAGCTACTAGGGTAGCAGAGTACGTGTGGCGTGCACACGGGGGTTTTTTTAGGTTAGAGGGACCCCCCCTTGGGCGAAACGATAAAATACCTGACGGCTTACCAGAGAGGACATTATCATCGTTGATAAAGAACGTCCGTCCTCAGAGACCAAAAACAGGAAAAGTTAACGTAATATTGGTAAACTGCAGGAGTATCCAGGGCAAGGTTCCTGAATTAGTATCTCTTATTGAAGGAAATAGTGCGCATATAGTATTAGGAACGGAAAGTTGGTTAAAACCGGAAGTGAACAGTAACGAAATCCTAGACACAGAATGGAATATATACCGCAAGGATAGGATAAACGCCAATGGTGGAGGAGTATTTATAGCAGTAAAGAATTCAATAATATCCAGTGAAGTTATTAGCGAATGCGAATGTGAAATAATCTGGGTTAAGTTAAGTATCAAAGGTGGGTCAGATATGATAATCGGATGCTTCTATAGACCACCTGCATCAGCAACCGTAGTAGTTGAGCGCCTCAGAGAGAACCTGCAGAACGTCGTGAAGAAGTTTCGTGATCATACTATTGTAATAGGGGGAGACTTCAATCTACCAGGTATAGAATGGGATAGTCACACAATCAGAACTGGAGCCAGGGACAGAGACTCTTGTGACATTATCCTGACTGCCTTGTCCGAGAATTACTTCGAGCAGATAGTTAGAACCAACTCGTGAAGCTAACGTTTTAGACCTCATAGCAACAAATAGACCGGAACTTTTCGACTCCGTGAATGTAGAAGAGGGTATCAGTGATCATAAGTCAGTGGTTGCATCAATGACTACAAGTGTAATAAGAAATGCCAAGAAAGGAAGGAAAATATATTTGCTTAACAAGAGTGATAGGGCACAAATCGCAGAATATCTGAGTGACCACCATCAAACGTTCATTTCTGAGGAAGAGGATGTGGAACAAAAATGGAAAAAATTCAGAAACATCGTCCAGTACGCCTTAGATAAGTTCGTACCGACTAAGGTCCAAAGCGAGGGGAAAGATCCACCGTGGTATAACAATCATGTACGAAAGGTACTACGGAAACAAAGAAAGCTTCATCATAGGTTTAAGAGTAGTCGAATCATAGCTGATAAGGAAAAGCTGAACGAAGCGAAAAAGAGCGTAAAGAGAGCAATGAGAGAAGCATTCAACGAATTCGAACATAAAACATTGGCAAACAATCTAAACAAGAACCCTAAAAAGTTTTGGTCATATGTAAAATCGGTAAGCGGATCTAAATCCCCTATTCAGTCACTCGTTGACCACGATGGCACCGAAACAGAGGACGACCGAAGAAAGGCAGAAATACTGAATTCAGTGTTCCGAAACTGTTTCACTGCGGAAAATCGTAACACGGTCCCTGACTTCAGCCGTCGCACGGACGCCAAAATGGAAAATATTGAAATAAACGATATCGGAATTGAAAAACAACTGCTATCACTTAGTAGCGGAAAAGCATCCGGACCAGACGAGATACCCTTAAGATTCTACAGTGATTATGCTAAAGAACTTGCCCCCTTTCTATCAGCAATTTATCGTAGATCGCTGGAAGAACGTAAAGTACCTAGCGACTGGAAGAAAGCGCAGGTCGTTCCCATTTTCAAGAAGGGTCATAAATCAGATGCGAATAATTATAGGCCTATTTCGCTTACGTCAATCTGTTGTAGAATAATGGAACATGTTTTGTGTTCTCGTATTATGACGTTCTTAGATAATACACATCTCCTTCATCATAACCAACATGGATTCCGCAAACAGAGATCATGTGAAACTCAGCTCGCCCTATTTGCCCAAGAAATTCACAGTGCCGTAGACACTGGCGAGCAGATTGATGCCGTATTCCTGGACTTCAGGAAGGCATTTGATACGGTTCCGCACTTACGTTTAGTGAAAAAAATACGAGCTTACGGAATATCGGACCAGGTTTGTGATTGGATTCAGGATTTCCTAGAAGAAAGAACACAACATGTCATTCTTAACGGTTCAAAATCTGCAGATGTAGAGGTAATTTCGGGAGTACCGCAGGGAAGCGTGATAGGACCTTTATTGTTTACAATATACATAAATGACTTAGTTGACAACATCGGTAGCTCCGTGAGGCTATTTGCAGATGACACGGTTGTCTACAAGAAAGTAGCAACATCAGAAGACTCGTACGTACTCCAGGAGGACCTGCAGAGGATTAATGCATGGTGCGACAGCTGGCAGCTTTCCCTAAACGTAGATAAATGTAATATAATGCGCATACATAGGGGCAGAAATCCATTCCAGTACGATTATGCCATAGGTGGTAAATCATTGGAAGCGGTAACGACCGTAAAATACTTAGGAGTTACTATCCGGAGCGATCTGACGTGGAATGATCACATAAAACAAATAGTGGGAAAAGCAGGCGCCAGGTTGAGATTCATAGGAAGAATTCTAAGAAAATGTGACTCATCGACGAAAGAAGTAGCTTACAAAACGCTTGTTCGTCCGATTCTTGAGTATTGCTCATCAGTATGGGACCCTTACCAGGTTGGATTAATAGAAGAGATAGACATGATCCAGCGAAAAGCAGCGCGATTCGTCATGGGGACATTTAGTCAGCGCGAGAGCGTTACGGAGATGCTGAACAAGCTCCAGTGGCGGACACTTCAAGAAAGGCGTTACGCAATACGGAGAGGTTTATTATCGAAATTACGAGAGAGCACATTCCGGGAAGAGATGGGCAACATATTACTACCGCCCACATATATCTCGCGTAATGATCACAACGAAAAGATCCGAGAAATTAGAGCAAATACGGAGACTTACAAGCAGTCGTTCTTCCCACGCACAATTCGTGAATGGAACAGGGAAGGGGGGATCAGATAGTGGTACAATAAGTACCCTCCGCCACACACCGTAAGGTGGCTCGCGGAGTATAGATGTAGATAGATGTAGATGTAGACTCGCATACCAAAAAGTGTATTTGTTGGGATGAAGGCCCTACAGTTAGGGACGTATGACACTGTAATCACATTTAATAATGGATGTAGTGGCAGACTGAGAGTACTTGAGAAGCTGAGAGTGATTTTGGGGAAGCATACAGTGGAAGTTCTTCACAAAGTTGTCATCAGAAGAGAGAAAAAAGCTGAGGTTTCAGCAAAACATGTGACCAAAGAGGCAAGGAAAAGGAGAAGGCAGCTTTTACTTGATAGAACTGGTGGTGAAGATGACCTAGAATATGGAGCAGGGTGTTTTTGATAACATCATGTAACAATGAAGGTAAGGAATTTCATATCAAAACTTTAAACGTCCTTTTCTCAACGTATATATTTTTCACTACAAATTCCCCGTTTTCTCGGAAACTATTCATCCTACTGCACTGAAACTTTTACAGGGTCCTGCACAACTATCCAGTAAGCCATGGATCTACAACCAAGAATATGCGTTCAGTTCAGCTATTTTTATGTATATTTATGTTAACAAAATTTTTGCAGAAGTACAGGCATTGAGTAAAAAATTTGTAAAACCTTTTGTTTTGATGCAAAACCTTCCATCGTAGATCAGTAGAATAAAGAGACAGTAGTTTATATACTTCAGAAATTTCAAATCCGTATCTACAACAGTCTCTGAGATAATGGGTCATTAACATTGGTGAATTAACATGGGCGAGATAGGGGCCCGGGTGTCTCCTTAATGAATATTGAAATCAAATTCTTGTAGAGCCAGCAACCACTTAATCACTATAGTTTGCCAATGTCTACATGTTAGCATAAAAGATAGACCCTTGTGATCTGTTACCACAACTGATTTGCGGTCCCACTACATAGTATCTAACTTTTGCAATCCCAAACACTACTACCCATGCCTCCTTCTGAGTCATGAAATACTTTTCTCTTGCGCCCTTAATAGCCAACTACCGAAGCAGCTGTTCCTATACCATCCTTTTCATCATCATCATCTTCTTCTCTTTGATATAAATGGATCCTGACACCATAATCCGATGCATCACAACCTAAGTAGAATATTTTCGTCATATCTGGATGAGCCAGTAGGGGAGCAACACAGAGCTCTTCTTTTATTTTCTCGAAATCTCTCATACATTTTACTAACCAAGACTATGCCTTATTTCAATATTCTATGCAGCATCTCGCTAGTCAAAGTTTTTTCATCAACAAACAATCGATAGAAGCCACAGAGGCCGTAAAAGCCTTTTAATGGCTTTCTGTTCTTCGCTATCAGAAAATCTCTTATGACTGCCAGCTTTTCCAGAAATGGTTTGATACCTAGGAAACGTATCTCTAGTCTGCCAGATTCCGATTTCTGAAAATTAAGTCTTGCGCCTACAAGCACATACTTTTCTAATATTTCTCCTAATGCTTTTATTCGTTCCTCTCATGTATCATTGGTTATCAATACATTATCCATGCAAATAGCAATTTTTTCAACACTCAGTCTAGTGTATACATAAAACCTGATACCGATACTTCCAACTCAAAAGTTAGCATTTTGTATTGATAACACCTCCCTTTGTATAAACATACTGTCTGTGCCGCCTGGGTCCAGCAAAACTTGGTGATATCCAGACGTTAGTTCGAGACTTGTGAATATTCTTGCTCCTTTGAATTTTTGAATTAGCTAATGAATGATTATTTGAAGATTACCTTCTGGAACAAATACTTTATTGGCTTGGCATGTATCCAACACATGCCTCACATCCCCGATTTCCTTTGCCACAATGACTAAAGGGCTAGTACTGAATTCGAGGCCTATATATTACTGCTGTATTCCGAATTTTTTGCAACTCCTTTCCTACTGTTTTCTTCCTGACTAATAGAATTAGATGAGATGGCTTAAAATATCGTTTATGAGGTTTCAATTTTTGTATGATATGGTGGGCCTTTTATCATCCCCGGTCTTTTTCCAAAAACTTCGCTAAAACTTTCAATTAAGCTGGGTAGCTGTCCAGCTGCTACAGCCACTATATTAGAAATTCCATTTATTTTGGTAGTAATTTCTTCCCATGTCAGCTTATTTGCTTCTTCCTCACTAATCAGAGATATAGATCTTCCGCTTTGTCTACTAAATTCTCCTTTTCTACTTCCTTTTTTTGTGTTGCCAATCAGTAAATGCAGGAAAAACGTTATATTCTATCCATTGTCGTTTTGTCACTAAATATACTTTTTCTGCTTTTCTCCATCGTATAACCTCATTTCATTACGCCCATAATCTACCTCAGAATTGTTCTCTGTCAACCAATTGGAGCCAGTCATGACTTTCTCTTTTTAATTAGACATGACCATAGCATCCATTCGATACGATTCTCTTTCTATTTCAACTGGGACCATTACCTGACAGTTAGCAGTTTTCCCGTATTCACTCACGATTCGTTTTATTTTGAATACACTATTCAGTAATTCGTACACATGTTGTTTCCCATGGTGCACATTTGGCTCCCCGAGTCAACTAATGATTTAGTCGCACCCACACATATTTTAACACTGTTTACAGGAGTGGTTACTGCCTGGTCTTTTACTGTAGTATCTTCTTCTAACAGGTCTTCTGCTTCTTCCCTTATTTTTTCTGATTTTATTACGTAAATGTGTCTCTTTGTTTCTCTAGTTATTTGTGGCCCCTCCAAATACGTATAAGGCCAGGTTAATCCTGAACGCTCTATATTTCCCATGTTCTCATTTTCGGGCGGTTCCATGCCACTTATCGGCCTCCATTCTTTGAATCTACACTACTGGCCATTAAAATTGCTACATCGAGAAGAAATGCAGATGATAAACGGGTATTCATTGGACAAATATATTATACTAGAACTGACATGTGATTACATTTTCACGCAATTTGGGTGTATAGATCCTGAGAAATCAGTACCCATGACAACGACCTCTGGCCATAATGACAGCCTTGATACGCCTGGGCATTGAGTCAAACAGAGCTTGGCTGGCGTGTACAGGTACAGCTGCTCATGCAGCTTCAACACCATACCACAGTTGATCAAGAGTAGTAAGTGGCGTATTGTGACAAGACAGTTGCTCGGCCACCATTGACCAGGCGTTTTCAGTTGGTGAGAGATCTGGAGAATGTGCTGGACAGGGCAGCTGTCGAACATTTTCTGTATCCAGAAAGGCCCCTACAGGACCTGCAACATGCGGTCGTGCATTATCCTGCTGAAATGTAGGGTTTCACAGGGATCGAATGAAGGGTAGAGCCACGGGTCTTAAAACATCTGAAATGTAACGTCCACTGTTCAAAGTGCCGTCAATGCGAACAAGAGGTGACCGAGACGACCGTCATGATGCTGTAAACAGAACCTGGATTCATCCGAAAAAATGATGTTTTGCCATTCGTGCACCCAGGTTCGTCGTTGGGTACATCATTGCAGGCGCTCCTGTCTGTGATGCAGCGTCAAGGATAACCGCATCCGTGGTCTCCGAGCTGACAGTCCATGCTGCTGAAAACGTCGTCGAACTGTTCGTGCAGATGGTTGTTGTCTTGCAACCGTCCCCATCTGTTGACTCAGGGATCGAGACGTGGCTGCACAATCCGTTACAGCCATGCGGATAAGATGCTTGTCATCTCGACTGCTAGTGATATGAGGCCGTTCGGATCCAGCACGGCGTTCCGTATTACCCTTCTGAAACCACCAATTCCATATTCTGCAAACATTCATTGGATATCGACCAACGCGAGCAGCAATGTCGCGGTACGATAAACTGCAATCGCGATAGGCTACAATCCGACCTTTATCAAAGTCAGAAATGTGATGGTACGCATTTATCCTCCTTACACGAGGCATCACAACAACGTTTCACCAGGAAACGCCGGTCAACTGCTGTTTGTGTATGAGAAATCGGTTGGAAACTTTCCTCATGTCAGCACGTTGTAGATGTCGCCACCGGCGCCAGCCTTGTGCGAATGCTCTGAAAAACTAATCATTTGCATATCACAGCATCTTCTTCCTGTCGGTTAAATTTCGCGTCTGTAGCACGTCATCTTCGTGGTGTAGCAATTTAAATGACCAGTAGTGTATCTTCCCACGAGCCGCACTCTTATTCCTCTCATCCGCCTGTGCCTTTCTCTTCCAGTATCCGAGAGTGTAATCACTGCGCCCTTTGCCTCTTCTGTTTCTATGCTCATTTCTCCACCCTTGTTTATGGCACATGTTTCACTGCAGTGTTGCATTGTTAGAGTTGTCTCCCTGCACTTCTGGTGGTGTGTCCCCGTGTTCTAATTGCGCATATATGATCCTGGCCTGCTCAGCTGAGACAATTATAATTCCTATTGAGTGGCTACATACTTCACATGGTAATCTTTGTACCACCCATTGCAGCATATTTCTCTCATTGGAGGGTGTGTCAAGAGACTGATTTCTCTTCAGCTACTTTTCCAAGAATTCATCATTAGGTCCATCCTTTCTCCTGTTATACAACCGACGACATATGTACTTTACTGAATTTACAACTATGTATAAATTCCGCTTGGGGTTCCATCTTGGCCACTATTGCATGTGACCAGTCGCTGATTTTGCTACACTGGACACGTTGCTATTGACTGCCTGTTCAACCCGCTTTTCAATAGTTTGCTGTATCTTCTGCACTTCTCCTGCCACTTGGTTTGCAAATTGTATTACTTGCTCAATCTCCTTTACGCATTTACTAGATGCCTCTTGTCTTTGCGCCATCACATTTGCCAGAACAGCTATGTTACTTTCTCATGCTGCTGTTTTCTTGATTTCTGTTTCCTGTTTCCCTAATTGTGATTTTATTTCTTCGTTTATTTTCTTTTGTTCATCTCTTTTTGTTTGTTTATTTTTTCATCCAGCACTTTCTCCCTTGTCTTAAACATTTCCTTGATATTTTCTTTAATCTTTTCCTTTTGTTCCCTCAGCATTTCTTTAATATCCTTCTTTCGTTCCCTTCATATTTCTTTCAATACTTCCATTATTTGTAAGTTTTTCCTCTTCCTCTACACTTAGCTGATAATTGTCCTCATTTGAGATGCTCTCTTTTTTTGATCTTATGTGTCATCAACTTTGACTCCATTTTTTTCAGTTTTAAGTTTACTATTATGTTTCCTGAATATTACGAAATTTTTATCAACATCAATATTTCTGAAATATCACTTTTTCATCACACACATCTTTAATCACTTTCTGGCCTATTCTGCAATGTTAAACTATTTCTACAGTAATAGTTTCTGTTAATGGCTCATAGCAACTTGCGACGCTATGATCTGCATTGTCTGCTGTTGCTAGCTGCCGTTCGTTGTGATGTGCCATCTGTTTGATCCTTCGTCTCATTCTGCGGTCTTCCTACATCTTCTTTCTTGTTTTGGCCGTTCTGTTGTACGCAGATCTTTGAAAACTACTTTTTGCACTCATTTCACTTTTTCACCGACCGCCTCCAAAGATTTAAGCAGGTCGTCTTGTATTATCTCTAAATGTAAGCTGGTCCCTACTATTTTAGTGCTTTTTATAAATGATAATAGGTGATAACTACTTGGTGTTTTGCGGCTGGTCAGTAAAATTAGGCATCATACATTACTAAGTAGTCAGTTTTAGAGGGTGAGCTTACTCCCAAGGTACATGAGCCGATAACTTACGTTCTGACCATGAGCCTAAGATGCATGCCCTATCTACTCTCCCACACCGTTCGATGGTTTGTATCTTCCAAAATATTTTCATTAATAATGAATAGTTCGTAATATGCAAAAACTGTTGTACGACAAAGTTAATTTTATTCCGTTTCGACTTCCTACTACAGGTCCCTACTAGTTCTAATTGCACTCACTCTACAAATACAGTCACTCATCCACCACGAGGCTGTATGAGCTTACCATTGCCAGTTCATTCCTGTTCGATCACTCTTTCATTATTAACAGTTTCCATGACACGAAATTCAAATCTTTCACATCTATGCACTATCACGAGAAGCGCAAAAACTCAATATCTGAACTGTAAGTATGCTCTTTCTCGACTGACTCTCTCCTTCACGCCAAAAGATCTCCAAGCATCAATCTCTCCATTCTAGATTGATGGGACATCCCCATCAGTGATGCCGCTGCGCTGTAGCAAATAAGTTTAGGGGTGGTTTGATCCTTCAAGTACGGGATCGATATCTCTAGTCTTACAAGGCGGATAAGGCTCTGAGAGATAAGTGAAGTGGAAAGAAGTTAGCTGAATGTTTTCAGACAACAATACAAACAAAACGTTTATGGAGACTATAATGTCTTACTGTCCATAGTATCTGATACTTTTGGAGGCTGTGGATTTTTCTTACTTTTTTAATATCCTGTTACAGTGTCATTCACTTGTACCCAGATGAGAACAATCTAACAAAACCCTGTGAATATCTGAGTGACTTGCACACATGTTCATACCTGCATTCCCTTTCTTCACCAGCTTTTCTGCAACTATTTTCACTTGTTTTCCAAGACTTCATACTTGTCGTTGCAAATCCTCTCTTCAGTTTATTATTCTTGTTGTGATTAATTGATATAGGTTTTTTTCTAGTTAACTGAAATGGTTGGAGTGTGTGTATGAAATAATTGAGGTATGAGATAGTATGGAACAATTATAATGCCTTACTGCAAAAATATTTACACAGTACAAGGTACATGTCCACTCTGCTTGGAAGCTACAAAAGCACTGAAGTCTCTTCAGTGGAAGACACAAGTGGGGTTGGTGACTGCTTCAGCGATAGGTACTCATTTTAATGACCAGTTGTGCCATTGCTAGCACTCTTGTGAAATGCGACTGAACCGTTTCTCAAAGTGATGCTGCAAAGGGTGCACATGAACAATCGTGCTGTGGCTGGCACTTTTGCGATACATGACTGGACCACTTCTTGAAGTCATGGTGTGCAGATGTGTAGATGTGTGTGACCAATTATGTCATAGGTGGTACTTTTGTGATACATGGCTGGACCATTTGTTGAAAAGATGCTCCACAGATATGTGTGGTCAGTTATGCTGTGGATGGTACTTTTGGAAGACACAATTGGGCAGTTTCATGAAGTTACAGTGGCTGCAGTATGAGCACTGAACGGTAGTACTGCCATGTGAAGCATACAGTGTGCCCACATGGGATGCAGACAGTATGACTGGAGAGACAGGGGTAGGGTTTTGGTGCCAGAGAGATTTTGATCTGATAAAATGGGAGTAGTGTGGTTGACATGAGCCAGTATTTCATTTACTGGAATGAGCTTTGATAGACTCAGCCCATATCCGTTTCAGGTCATGGTGGAAGTAGGTGTAAATGGAGATGCTACCACAGAGTCCAATGGTGTTAAATTCTGCTGGGAAGAGGCGCCAAAAGTTGTCAATGACGGTTGGAGGCAAATTGTGCTATTGAATGTGGTCAAAAAGAAGTCATGTTGTGTTCAATGGATGGAAAAGAACCTGCTGTGGCGACACAGGATTGTCTACACAATAGTGCAATAACCATATGCAGAAGTGAGCTTGTGAGCTAAACCCTCTGAGTAAATTTCCTGTACCTTCTGATGGTGGTAAGTGTGTAGCTGCTGCTCATGCAGAACAGGACACACAGTTTGGTGATCCACATTCAGTCACCCTCCTATGTTTCAGGTATTCATAGTCACGTCCTCTTCCACTGCATGGTGTAAAGCCTCTTCAAATTTTGATGCACAGTGCCATCATGGAACATCACAACTGGCCCTCTGGTGGTTAATGTACCTGTCTCTGAGGCCTGCTGGTGCACCATAGCAAAAAGGGAATATGAAAGTGTCTGGTGGTGTGTAAAACACTCCGGATACAGCTGATGAGCAGCCCTCGCACAGCACTGAGTATCGCCCTACAGGTGGAAGGAGTATATAGAGAGTCTATACAAGGGCGATGTACTTGAGGACAATATTATGGAAATGGAAGAGGATGTAGATGAAGATGAAATGGCAAATATGATATGTTACAAAAAGGTATGGCCAAACTTTCAGGAAACATTCCTCACACACAAAGAAAGAAAATATATTATGTGGACATGTTTCGGAAATGCTTACTTCCATGTTAGAGCTCATTTTATTACTTCTCTTCAAATCACATTAATCATGGAATGGAAACACACAGCAACAGAACGTACCAGTGTGACTTCAAACACTTTGTTACAGGAAATGTTCAAAATGTCCTCCGTTAGCGAGGATACATGCATCCACCCTCCGTCGCATGGAATCCCTGATGCTCTGATGCAGCCCTGGAGAATGGCGCATTGTATCACAGCCGTCCACAATACGAACACGAAGAGTCTCTACATTTGGTACCGGGGTTGCGTAGACAAGAGCTTTCAAATGCCCCCATAAATGAAAGTCAAGAGGTTGAGTCAGGAGAGCGTGGAGGCCATAGAATTGGTCCGCCTCTGCCAATCCATCGGTCACCGAATCTGTTGTTGAGAACACTTCAACTGAAATGTGCAGGAGCTCCATCGTGCATGAACCGCATGTTGTGTTGTACTTGTAAAGGCATGTGTTCTAGCAGCACAGGTAGAGTATCCCGTATGAAATCATAACGTGCTCCATTGAGCGTAGGTGGAAGAACATGGGGCCCAATCAAGACATCACCAACAATGCCTGCCCAAACGTTCACAGAAAATCTGTATTGACGTGATTGCACAATTGCGTGCGGATTCTCGTCAGCCCACACATGTTGATTGTGAAAATTTAAAATTTGATCACGTCAGAATGAAGCCTCATCCGTAAAGAGAACATTTGCACTGAAATGAGGATTTACGCATTGTTGGATGAACCATTCGCAGAAGTGTACCCGTGGAGGCCAATCAGCTGCTGATAGTGCCTGCACACGCTGTACATGGTACGGAAATATCTGGTTCTCCCGTAGCACTCTCCATACAGTGACGTGGTCAACGTTACCTTGTACAGCAGCAACTTCTCTGACGCTGACATTAGGGTTATCGTCAACTACACGAAGAATTTCCGCGTCCATTGCAGGTGTCCTCGTCGTTCTAGGTCTTTACCAGTCGCGAGTCATAGGCTGGAATGTTCCGTGCTCCCTAAGACGCTGATCAATTGCTTCGAACGTCTTCCTGTCGGGACACCTTCGTTCTGGAAATCTGTCTCGATACAAACGTACCACGCCACGGCTATTGCCCCGTGCTAATCCATACATCAAATGGGCATCTGCCAACTCCGCATTTGTAAACATTGCACTGACTGCAAAACCACGTTCGTGAAGAACACTAACCTGTTGATCCTACGTACTGATGTGCTTGATGCTAGTACTGTAGAGCAACGAGTCGCGTGTCAACATAAGCATCGAAGTCACCATTACCTTCCTTCAATTGGGCCAACTGGTGGTGAATCGAGGAAGTACAATACATACTGATGAAAGTAAAATGAGCTCTAACGTGGAAATTAAGCGTTTCCGGACACATGTCCACATAACATCTTTTCTTTATTTGTCTGTGAGGAATGTTTCCTGAAAGTTTGGCCGTACCTTTTTGTAACACCCTGTATACTTCATCTCAGAGTCAAATTGCTGTAAGTACATAGGCTATCTCCTCAGTCTGTCATGCTTAAGCTGACAAGTATCTAAATATGTTAGAGCATTATGGTCTGTAAAAATCATAACTTTATGTCCTAGAAGATATTGTTCAAATTTCTGCAATCCGAAAATAATGGCCAATGCTTCCAGTTCCGAAATGCTATAATTTTTCTCCGCTTGTTGCAACGACCGACTTGCTAAGGCGATCGTTTTGTGGACCGGTTCTTCACCAACCGTTTCGATTTGGGACGATTCCACCCCCCACCCCCAGACCGTAACCACAAGCCTCTGGCAAAAAAAAAAAAAAAAAAAAAAAAAAAAAAAAAAAAAAAAAAAAAAAAAAAAAAAAAAAAAAAGAAGTTTTGAAAAGTAAGGGTGGTTCAAAATCTGACTGTTCACCAGTGCTTCTTTAAGTTTTTCGAAAGCTGTTTGACACTCCTGGGTCCACTTATAAGGCACGGTCTTCTTCAAAGGTTCCCTTAGACAAGATTCATTAAATAACTGACCCGGTACAAATTGTCGGTAAAATCCGAAAAGGCCAAACATACCCTTTAGCTCTTTACGTGTAGTTGGGGCTACATAATCTCTAACAGCCTTAAATTTACCTGGATCGGGCATAATCCCTTCACCACTAACTATATGTCCCATGAATTTAAGTTCTTTCTTCACAAATTCGGTTTTGTCTAACTTCAGTTTCATTCCCCCATTTTAATTGCCTCTAACCTTGTCTAACAATATGAAATGCTCTCCCCAAGTGGGAATCGAAACTAATACATCGCCCACCTAAACAGTTATCCGCCTTAATAACTGATCACCTAAGACCTGGGACATTGCCCAAACAAAAGCACATACACTGATGTTCAACCCAAAGAGCACTACCTCATACTGGTAACATCGTTCTTCAAACAGGAATCCTGTGTAGTTTCTGAATTCTTTAGCCAAAGATAAATTCCAGTAACCACAAGTTACATCAATAGAATTAAAAAATTTTACATCTTTAAATTTTTTTATAATTCTTCTGTGTTTTCAGGACTATCACTTTTCGGTAACATAATTTTATTTAATGCCCTGGCATCCAAAACTAGCCTAATTGAGCCATCCTTAGGTACTGTAACAAATGGGTTATTGTAGACACTAATTGCTTTTTCAATTATCCCCCATTCGAGCATGTTCTGTATCAAATTGGGAACAGTTTCCTTATGCACTTCTGGAACAGCGAAGGGTTTCGTAAAATATGTGCATCTTCTTTCACAGTTAAATAGCACAAATATATCCGAATTGATCTGGGCTGGTCGGAAAATACTTCACAATGCCTATTTAAAATTTGCCTCAGATCTTGTCATTGTACATTCGTCAAATCAGTTAGTTCCTCTAATTTTTCATTGATCCTGATTCTGACATTCGCTAGCTCAGAAGAATCTACTTCCCTTCTATCGCCATATTCATTATAACCTTCAATTACCTCAGTGGTCCTACATTATCGGATCAGAGTATCACTTACTTCATTATTCACACTATGTCTTTTGCCTGTGAAAGCTATAGTTACCAGTTTTCCATTTACCCTAACCATTGCATGATTGGTTCCAAAATCATCCCACCTTGATATTTATTCAAGAAATTGGCGCCTATTAACATTTCCACACTGAGTCCATTGATAATCAAAAAATTCAGTTCTATCTGTATTCCACCTACAGTGATTGGTAATAATATTTCTTGCTTTACTGCTTCCTTGCTTTTACCCATGGCTCCACAATTTTTAACCCACTCACAGGCATTATCACTATTTGTTTACATTTTGGAAGAGAATTCACAAAATTTTGTGACACTGGGCAAACTTCTGATCTGGTGTCTATCAAGCAAGGAACCTTTTCTTCAAACACAGTTACTTCTACTATAGGTTGCCCCACTTATTCACTTCTAATTACAGACTTAGGTTCTTCCAATAAATCTTGCACTACTTCACGCCTGTCAAAGCCTACCCCTTCTGTTGGACGTACACTTAACTTAACTGGCACCCCTTTCACTTCATTAGAAGTGGCGGCTTTTACTATCTTTTCCACTACAGACAAATCAAAAGATGTCTCTAACATCTCATCCTCCAGAATAATCTTTGTTTCTACAACCCTACCCAAGGTGTTGTCAGAACTATCTAAATCATTTAATTCTTCTTCCTCTTCGGTCCCTTCATCCTCACATTCCGAAATTACTTGATTCAGTCTATTTACAACATCCTCTTGTATTCCCATAGTGTCACTTCCACCGTATACAGGTAGTCTCACAACAGTTTCGCAGTGCTGACTCACTCCCCCCTCCTGACCTGAGTCTTTAATTTCTGTATTAAGTTCCTTCTTAGCATGGTTCCTGCGATATTTACTAGAACTTTCCTTTCCACGAAATGCTACTTTTTTTCTAAAGAAATAAACTGCTTCTCAGTATCACTCTCCCCTGCCCTTCTGATTTCATTAAAATTACATTCAATACATTGTTTAGTAGTGCCTTCTTTACAAAGGGCGTTGCTAGCGGGTTTAGTTTATACGGTTGCAGTCTGCAAATGCTAGCGTCATCACAGACCGCTATACGTTTCCCTGCTGTTCGATCTCATTGCCTCTGACATTTCCATTGTCTGATAGGTAATGCTCACCCATTATGCCATCGGCTCACAGCTGATTGCAATCAAAATACTGTACTCTGTCATTGAACCTACTTCCAGCAGAACCTGTACCTCCTCTACCCTATATCTACCCCGGTAACCATTACCTCTTTGTATGCCTATTCTATTTAGATTGACTTCCGTCCTATTGTCATTGGGTCTCGCGGGAGGCCTATATTCTTTCCTATTACTTTCTTCCTCTTTCAAAATGTTTTCTAATATTTCTAAATAATAGATAAACCTATCAGTATCATCTTGAGGAGCCGAAATGATCTTATTCTGTCAATATAACGACAACTTATTCTCTATGCCCTTAATGATCCGCTCTGTTTCTACCTTTGCATCTAAATATGACAAGGTAGTCATCCACTTTTGCACAAACCTTTGATCCTATCTTTCTTTGGGTCATACTTTTCCCCCCGGCCAAAACTTGTTTAAAGCTTCCATCTGCTTTCTCTTTCCCAAGTATTCTTTGTAAAAAGCCTGCTTGAAATCCCCTAAACTGTCATATTTATCAGAAGCTAAATTCCCCCATATTCTAGCTTCCACCATTAAATTTGATGTAATTAAACCAATCTCTTGCTTATCATTCCACACTTTAGGCAAAACATCTTTGAAATCACTCCAAAACTCTTTTGGATGAACATTCTTATTTGGGTAAAATTTCAAAAATTGGCGATGCATCTCATAGGCCATTTCAGTAGATTCCACAACACCATTAGACACTAAACACACATTATTGTTGTTAGCTTTCTGTTCAACCATTGTTAGTCTACCTTCATGGTTATATAGCTGCTCATTTACCTAATGTTACTTTCAATATTAGTAATTTTATTAGACATTTGCACAGCAATCTACATACACACATAATTTCCTTCCTTAATTTTACTTTCTAAGACAATGTGACTATCTTCACAGCATTTTTCTACATTCTGAATCTGTCCATGAACTTTATTTAATTCAGAAATTAGTCTTTCCTCTAGCTGAACACTATCCTCAGCAACTTGCCTTATCTGTGACGTTAGTTCACTTTCCACTGTTACAATTGCAGCATTACATACTTGCTTGACCTGATTACCAAACAAAGCCAGGTCATTTTTCCACGAATCCCTAAAATTCGAAATTTTATTTTCCATTTTGGATTCTATTTCGACCACTTCAGTATGTAATTCGTTTATTTCAGGACTTAGTGAAGTTTTTATATCTGATTCCGTTTTTGTCATTTATTATCAATATCATTCCCATTTTATTCATTTTATCGTCACTATCAGAACTCAATGACGTTTTAATTTCGGAATCAAACCCATTCTTCTTACTATCAATATCCGATCCCATTTTACACATATTAGAATTTATTTGTCCCATATGTTGCAAGATATTTGCCATCATACCTGCCACATTGTCCTTCTGCTCCCTAGCAACAATTGGCTCCTGCTTTATTTCTTTAACATTACCAGGTGTAAATGGGACACTAGGTTCCGATATATTATGCTCACTATATGTTCCATAATTAACATACATTTAATCTCTCAAACTGCTACTCGTGACGTAAAAACTTAAACCACTACTCATGGAATCATTTTCAGCTTTAACTCTCGCCAAATCTACCTCCAGTTTCTCATCTACAATTTCCAGATTGTTTTCAGCCATTATGCACTGTTTCTTAGCACATACACACAGACAATAAAGTAGAACACTACTTATCTTCCGTCTCACCCAGTTGACTGCAAGCCGAGATTAAACAGTGTATCCATCCGCCAGGCTCTGCTCCAGTGATCTTCATACTAACATCACTGCTCTGCTCCAACCAAGTACATTTCCGGGCCCCCACTGCCAACCACCCCGGATGCTGGTCACTGCAGTAGAACGGCGCCTGGCGATCTGCAGTTGTCAGCATGTCGTCTGCTACCGCGTACCGTCAGTTGTACTATGCGCAGTAGAAATGATGCCTCTCCTTGCCGATCGGTCGCCGACGTACTCTGCCACCTGGTTTCAATGGCTGCCGATTCTCGATGCACATTCATTAGCACATGTGTCTATTGTCTTAATATAGTTCCTTTTTCACTCGCCTGTGAAACACTTCAACAAGTTCATTTCACACTGCTGTTTTTACATACAGTTAGTACTCTTGCGAACTCTATATTGTAATTCCCGACGGATAAAACACCAATTGAGGCGTTGCTGGGTTATAATTCGCGTAACTGCTTACTGTTTCTTTCGTCGTACTGTCAACCACAAAAGTTCCACCTACTTCAGAACGGTGTCTGGTCACTAACCTGCTTCTCTGCAACGTAGATACTGTTCTGACGATGTTAAAAGCAGCATTGATGAAAAACTTAGTCACTACTTGCATTAGTACAGTACGCATTAACACTGTAGCTAAATGTCATGTAAATACCTTACAACAATTTTCGGGTGGAGGGCGATTGTATTTGTATTTGTATTTCTTTATTGGTCCTGTAAATCGTGTTTAGGTACATATTTTGCACAAACGATGTAGAACAAGTCAGGTTGGTATAGTATATACATCATCATACACATCGTCATTTTGAAAGGATAAATAATTAAAAATTATTCAGTACATGTTGAATATTGATGACAAATTTAATATAATAAAATAAAATGATAGACTTATTAAGAATATTTGAGCAATTACACTACACTTTTCAGGTACTCTAAAAACTCGGAAACAGAATAGAAGCAGTGGTCAAGCAAGTACTCTTTCAGTTTTACTTTAAACTTTTGTAAATTTTGCATATGTTTCAAATAGGATGGCATGTGATTGTACAGTATTATACCAGTATGATACACTCCTCTCTTAGAAATGTTTGTACTTACTGTATTGACATGCAAGTAATGTTTCTGCCTAGTATCATGAGGGTGGTAATCACAGCTATACTTGAGGATATTTCCATCTTTTAAAATACTTCATTTTGTGAAATTTAATATTTCATACATATATAAGCAAGGAAGAGGCAGTATACTGAGATTTTAAATATTGGTCTATAGGAGTCTCTGTACTTAGCATGGTTTATTATTCTAACAATCTTTTTCTGTAGCCTAAATGTTTTGTTTGTAACTACACAGTTCCCCCAAAAGATAATGCCGTACAGTGACTGAATACTGCCATGGTATATTGTGATCACAGACGCACACCTTGAATTTTGTGCGAAGATTCTTACTGCGTATGTAAGTGTGTTTAGCTTTTTATTTACATGGTTAAGATGTGTCTCCCATTTTAGATTTTGCTGTATACGTATACCTAAAAATTTTGTGTCACTCACAGATGAGACAGTTTTTCCATCACTTTTAAAAATTGGTCTTGTAGGGTGTAGTTTCTGTGAATTGTGGAAATTGACTGTCACTGTTTTTTCATTATTTATTATTAGCTTGTTTGTTCTGAACCATTGTGTCAAATTTTGTATTATACCTGTAGCTGTTTTTTGTAGGCTTTCCTCATCAAGTGATTTGATTAGGATATTTGTGTCATCTGCAAAAAGTACTGTTGTCCCTTTAGTTATTTTTTTCTGACAAATCATTAACATAAAGAATGAAAAGAATTGGTTCAAGGACTGACCCTTGAGGAACTCCATATGTAATGTTTTGTGCATTACTGTAAAAATTACAAATTATTGTGTTTTTATGTCTTTGTATTTTATTTAAGTGATCTGTGGATGGTCATGAAGGTAGGAATGTATCCACTTGTTTAGCAAGCCTCGTGTTCCATAATTACCTAGCTTCTGCAACAGAGTATTATGATCAATTACATCGAATGCTTTACTAAGGTCAAGAAATATGCCAGACACATGTTGTTTATTATCTACTGCAGTTAGAATTTCATTTAAGAAGGTATAAATAGCTGACTGTGTTGATCTGCCAGTTCTGAATCCGTGTTGCGCATCACTTATTATGTTTTCTTTATTTAGAAAGGCTGTCAGCCTTCTAAGAAATAGTTTTTCAAGAATTTTACCAAAGCCTGACAATACTGATACAGGTCTATAGTTTGCAGCTTCATGTTTGTCCCCTTTCTTGTACAGTGGTGTCACTTTTGCCATTTTCAGATTTTTCGGGAATATACCACTCACGAATGATGAATTGAAAATATCCGTTAGTGGTTCTATGATAGATGTTACACTTGCTTTGATGATAATATCTGGTATTTCATCAGTACCTGCTGAATACCTATTGGGTAACCTTTTTATAATGACAGATAATTCCTCAGGTGTTGTTGGAGACATGAATAGAGTTCTTGTAAGAATTTTTGTATCTGACTGGAGTGTATTGCTGTCTGGTTGTGAGTTGTAATGTTTGGTAATCAGGTGTTGTGCAACATTAGAAAAGTTGTTGTTAAATTTATTAGCCACTACTGTGGGGTTGATTATTTTATTGTTGTTCTCAAGAAGTTCTATATTTTTGTGGGCTAAATATAGTACCTGTTTCTCTTTTTATGATATTCCAGGTTACTTTAGTCTTATTCCTGGAATTTTTTATTTGTTTGTCATTTTCCGTTTTCTTTGCTTTTGTTATAACTTGTCTAAGTATTTGTTTATATTGCTTAAAGTAGTTGATAAATACAGGATTTGTGGTTTGATTTGAGTATTCATATAAGTTCCTTTTATTCTGGCATGATATTTTTATTCCTGTTGTGATCCATCTATTTGGTTTGTGCACAGAATTCATAAGTGACATTTGTTTAGGAAAGGCTATTTCAAAAAAATGTTTGTATGTGGCCATAAATTTATCAAACTTGTCATCTGTGCTGTTTGAACTGTAAACATCAGACCAGATTTCTCTTCTCAAGAGAGAACAAAAGTAATCTATGATTTCATTATTAAACTTCCTCACAATAGTTTTCTGGTCTTTCGTGTTTCCTGGAATAGTGATTGTTAGTATTTGGGCAATGTGATCCCTAAAACCAGTGTTTGCAGTCTGTGTGTTGCAGATATATTTATCTGTGTTTACAAACACCTGATCTATGGATGTTGCAGAAGTAGTGGTTATACGAGTTGGGTTGGTTATAGTTGGTTTTAGGTTAAAGGACTTCAGTAAGTCTTTGATTTCATCTTTAAATTTACTGGGTTTGGAGAAATCAAGATTGAAATCTCCACATATGATAATATTTTTTTAAGGGTGTTGAAGTCCTCTAACAGCTCTTCCATATGATTATAAAAAACTTTTTTATCACCATCTGGTGACCTATATACACAGATGATTACAGAATTGCTATTTGGCAGTTCTACTATTGAGAGTTCTATGTGTCTTTCTTTAGATAAGCTGTCAAATTTGGTTATTTTAGTGAAGTCTATATCTTCTCGGACCTATATATGCAGCTACCACCATGCCTGAGTACTTCTCTACAAAATTTGGCAGCTAATTTAAGCTGAGGTAGTAGGTATGCAAGTTCTATCATGTAAAGCATAAAACAGAAATATCACTCATATCATTTAACAATATTTGTATTTTATTCAGTTTATTGGAAAGAGACTGAACAATCCCGATGGAACAATTTAAAGTATGAAGCAGGGACTATATTGTGTCTTGCTTGACCACTTACCTCCTTTTTACATCTAGTATTGTTAGCTGTAAAAAATCCTCCTTGATTTGAGGTGTGGATGGTGTCTTCTTGCTAGCTGGTTCCCTGGATTCTGGGCCCTGCCTTTCATGTGCTATGGTGCTTCTAATGGTAATCCACTTGTCAAGTAGCATTTGTTTCATTTTAGGCACTTGTATTGCACTGGTTTTCACATTGTATTTATTTTGGTGAAACATTGATTTCTTCAGGTAGACTGGACGATTCAGAGATGCATGCATCTGGTTTGTACGATTGTTAATTTTAATTAACGAAGACAGTCTGTTGCATACTCACTCCTTCCCCTGTCTGTTCAAGTGGAATCCGTGACGTGTGAATTTATCACGAGACAGTCCTTCCATTTCAAAGTTTATGGATATTCTCCTTTTGTTGCAAGATTTTGAACACTTCACTATTTGCACTAAATGATGATTAACCATGTCAATTTTTTCATTTATATATTCTTTGTCGAATATTTGGGGAATTGGATGAAAAATGATATTTGTCTTGTTGCTGAGTTGGAGAACACTTGGTAACACGTTATCAGTGCTTTCCACAATGTTGTTGTACGAGTCTTCAGTATTGTTTGACTCAGCCATTAAGATAAGAGTATCATTCGCGTTCAAGTCTTCTGCTAATTTGTCAATTCGATTAAAAACTTCATGGAGAGGAGCATTTGGTTTAACAAAACTTTGAATGTCATATTTTGTGTCTAGTTTTGTCTCCAGAATGTTTCTGCAGTACCGGCCTTGGCTGTCACTCACTATTTAAACTTTCGTATTCCGTTCTGCATTCCTTAACTCGTAACCTTGTTTCATATGTTCAGGTGCTTTATCTTCTGGAACACTATTGGTATCGTTCATTTTCGTTTCGTTTTCGCTGATTGCCGTGTAAACACTGCCTTCAGTTACACATTGCATTGGCTCTTTACCAGCTGACATCAGAATAGTTTCTTTATCTGAAGGTGCACTTACTGGTTTAGACGCACTGTTTCTGGATACTGTTGGCGTTGCAGATACATTATAACACGAGTGCATTTTTAGTTGCGATTTTAAATTGTGTGTGTTCGACGCACTTTTTACGGTACACCACTTTTCACTGCTTACATATTTGCTTAGTTCTTGTTCTAACACGCAGATTCCCGCTAACAGAACGTTTCTATCCTCTTGCAACACTTTAATTATTTCGTCTTTCGATGCTGAGTCCGTTACGAATTTGTGATCGCCATGTGGCACCAAAACACAGTTCTTCGTTTTTGATTGTGTAAACATACCTTTACAGTTATTTACTTTCATCTCTTAGGAAAATATCAAAATTCGGCAAATAGTCCTTCATTTGCTTCAGATGCCAAATCAAATAGGTGCTATCAGCCCACATTTAAAACTAACAGCTAATATCACTGTCCTCATCTCACAGCTCATACTATCTAGTACACACGCAAGACAGCTAGAAATGTACCAAAGTTCAACCCGAATTGTTATGCGATTTTCACAGTTTATGCACAGCTGCAAAATGAGTTTTACTTTAGGTCCTTTTCAGTGGATTTCTTTAAAAGAAGTTGCTCGCCAACTATTCCGTTAACGATTACGAAATATGCCACGCGGAACTTTTCACAAAGGCCCGGAGATCACACGCGTTTCTCTCTCCAACTAATTCCTTCACAAAGCTCAAATTTTCACAATCTGTCCGTAAATGCATCTGCTTTCACGGCGATATAAACCGAACGTGAAATAACAGTACCTTCTTCATGTTACATGTAACTTTTTCGGACACATTCAACATGAACTACGCGTCTGACACCGAGACTATCACTGCCTCAAGCCCTCAATGCCGTTGCTCACAGCGCATTTACCACCTGACAGAGAGCGGCAAAGACTTCACTCTGATAGCTTGATCAAATGAACAGCCAATCAGATCAATCTTTCAAGATCATATTCGCACCTAAACTGTTTTACTCCAATAAATATTCACAGATGCATTTACGTCATTCAGTGCTGCAAATATTAATAAAAAGTTCCACCAAACCGAACAAAACAAAAACTAATCTTGAAATAACTTTAGAAAAACATTGCCCTACAAATAACTATTCTCGCTGCCTTCTTATAAAAACAAGCACACTTGGACATACGTCATCGGCAAGTAAAGGCAATTGAAGCTTTCGTTGCAACAACTTGCACACTTTCCCATGACCAAGTTACATAACGTTTAACACGAGATAATATTGAATCCTTACACATGTCCCGCATACGCACTCTCGTTTACTCTCATTTAATTACACATCAAAACAAATAGTTATTAAATTAATATTAATTCTTACTGAATTCTCTATTACGAAAGCGAAAAATAGCGAACATTATTTAAATATAAAAATTCAAACATACTGACCTAACATTTTGTAAAACTCAGTAATGATTACAACTGACAGCAGAGGACAAACTGTTATGCATCTGAACTGACTTTTATCTGACTAGTGTCGGTTTTTGGTAATTTTCTCTAACTTTGAAAGTATCCAAGCCAGAAAGCTGAGACTTGGCAACCAGCTTCTTCTTAATAACAAAAGGCTAACTATAAAGTTTTTTTCGAAATTGAATAAGATTTAATATAGTTTATTTAGATTCTTAAGGGCTTGAATATTCTGTCACTTCCCACGGTCATGCTAGCGACAGGTGTCACTGTCACCGCCACCGACTCCACAGCTACGAGCTCATACTGCAAGGTAGCTTACTGCAATAAAATGCTATTGCGGTTTGACTCGTGATATTACAATTGGTCATAAATGTATTGGAAACAGTTAGCAAACACTTCTTTTGGAATTAGTCAAAGCACTGTGGTTATGCAACAATTGCAAAGCCTAGGGCTTATTTAGTGCAGGTAAACAGTAAGTAATCTGCTGGCACAAAATCTGGAGAATAAATAGGACATTTAAGAACAGTCACCTTGCATTAACTGAGAAAGTTCATCACACAGATGTTGCAAATATCCAAAGCATGATCATGGTCTTTCGAGCAATTCCTCGAGAAGTGTTTCCTGAATTTCCAAAGGGTTTACTACCAGTTTCAGAAGTCTGTTGTAGTTAATGATGATTACTCTGAAGGCCCCTAAAGACGTTTTGTTTGCAATTCTCATTTCCTTTATTTTCTGAGACCACTGTATTTTCCATAGTCACCTTTATTACTCTAAAAATCAGTTTTATTTGCGCAGAATAGCATAGGAAATAAATTCTGTGTATTTCCATTCCAAGGAGAGCACAGTTTAATTTTTTAGTTTCCTTGTGTGTAATACACATTGACATATACATAACCACACATTAATACAATGAGATAAAAAAAATGATAAAATGGAATATGCCTCTTAGGCAGTGAGACTGATTTACACTTCTGAAAACTTCACTGCTTGAAATATTGGCCAACATAAAATTCAACACAGAATGTATATCTTAACTGAAAGCTTTAACTAAATAAAGATAAGTGAAAACCATTCCCATGCTGTTAGAAACATGCACATAGAAATATGCTCCAGTATAAATACAAAAAGAAAGAACTGCAGTTAAAACACTCCACAAGAACAGAAACATTTTTCAGTAAACATTTATACATGTATCTTCAAATATTTAATAGCATACATTTTCTCATTTGGTGTAAGAAATGCTGGAAATCCTTGAAAAATAAGCCTAAATAAAAAAAGCTCAAAAGTGAACAGTTACATTGTTATGGTCTTTGAATAACCAGAACCTGTACAATTTTTTTCAATTTAGTAGTTATACTTGTATCATAATGACTAAGAAAGCAGTAAAAGATTTAAAATATATTTAACCTTCACTAATTCCTAAAGCACTGAAAGATATGTTGTAATTGATATTTAGAAGCCAAATAAAGCTAGAAAATTACACACACCATGATCAGATCCCTACTATATTATATACATATGAAGTAAACTATTCCTAAGAACAGGTACAAGATGAAATTAAAAATATCCTTGTGACTCCTACAGCACAGTTCATATCATGTGATATAACCAATGTGTAAACAGAAATGACTGAATTCTTGGACCTATCTGAATGAGTCTTAAATCTTACCAATCTCCCTCTCTGTAACAAACTCTTATAAACAAGATAAAGGCCTTGCTGTGGGTTCAAGCACTGCTGGATTACAGCTGACATTTCTACACAAATCTTCTTGGGCAAAGGTTGTTTTGGGGTTAACCCCAAAGAATAAAAAACATTATTGTTAACAGTACAAAAATGACACCCTGCTTCTGGTGAATGATAGTAATAGTGATATGTATATGCAATACCATTAATGGCCTAAACAGTATGGAAAAAAATAAAGGTCAGAGTAGATAACTAAACTCTCATCAGAACAAACCTTCTAGAATTGTGTCACCAAACAAGACACTCACATACAAACATCCTCCATAATGCATCCTTCCATCCAATAGCACACTTACACAGATTTATAGTCAACAGAGCTTTCAAATGAACCTAGACAAGAAGCACAAATCTTCAGTCTGAAATACATCTGATCACAAAATAACAGTAGTAAATGCCAGAGAACAATTTAACACTCAATAAAACAGTTGAGGAGCATCACAATTATAGGGCAACAAACCACTGTCCTGCCATCGGTAATACAGCTCCCACAAATGTCTGTTGTAATGTAGCACAAAAACCAAAGGAAAGAGATTAAGTTAATCCACAGGTTGAGGCAGCTAAGACAGGCCATCCCATCATTTTCAGAAAGAGTAAATAGAGCAAATGATGTTTTTGTGAAGTTGTAGCAGACTGTGAAGTAGTGTGATATATGCACACATAATTTTTAATGTTTGTAGCTGTAGAATTGACTCCAACTTGTCTCTCTTTTTTTTTTCTTTGTAACAGGACCTCAACAATATAACATGTATCAGACGTCACTGAGTAGCATCAAGATTACAGGGCAGCAAGTCACTGTCCTGCCATCAGTAGTAGAGCTCCCACAAATGTTTGCTATACTGTACCAAATGTAACCTAACACATACCTCAGTTACAGTTCATGTGTTTATCTGTGCCCCTGCAGCCTGTAAGTCGTATTAGTTTGTGCTCTACTGTTGTAACGACTAGACAACTTGCTCTGTGACAGATGAAAAAACGACTTTCATTTATGGGGAATGTCACCAAGCTGCAAGAGCAGTGGTGTGGTTGTATGGGAAGTGTATCCATAGTGTGCCACGCTCAAACCATTTGTCTTTGCAAACATTAAAAAAATATTCTAATAATTACAAATGTGGACAGTAAATACAGCAACAAAAAATGGAAGCAACCGACAAAAGAAATGCAAATAATATTTCTTCAGCAGTAACATATAATCCAAATGACACCAATCATAAGAGGCAAAACAGATGTACGATAGGGATCTACTGAGGGAGTGTTCTGAGAACACTACATTTTATCTGATTTCATTCTGTTCACATCACTCCATCTCCTGGTGTATGGCAACGACATACATAAATAATTACAATTTTGCAAATGTTATGTAGGAAAACTGCAAAGTGGTGTGGCACATCTATGAAAACTTCTGTTTACGGGAGATGCATTGTTTACAGATCATGGGCAAGTCAATCTTTGCAATTTCCACTGACAGTCAGTTTACAATCCACGGAACACAGAAATGGATAAAAACACAATGTTGTTCTCAATGCTTGGTGCATATTTTTCAAGACACACATCACTGGTCTCTCTTTTATTGGTGGGAATCTAAATGCACATGACTACTTACAGTTCCTAAGATTTACTGCTGCTGCAACTATTGGAAGGCATCAACTTGACATTAAGACAATCTGTGTAGTATCAGACATGACATATGCCCCTCCCCATCTACACATACAATGACAGAGCATTCTAAGAGAACATTTGAATAGTGTAGGAGCAGTTTTCCAGGAAACATAAACTAGACCAACACTTCCACACATTTATATTAAAACAAGAAGTCCATAAGGAACCACCAATCAGTCCTGAAAACGAGAAATGCCATATAGCATGGGTCTATATTGCCACATGTTCAGATGAAATTCAATGTGCAGTATTTGTCGCACCACAGTCACTTTATTACATGTATCATTGCTCAAGGTCAACATTTTAAGCACTGTGGCTGACAGCCACAGTAGCTAATAAACACATGAACTGTATCTGAGGTATGTGTTTGCTTGTATTTGATGCAGTAAGGCATATGTTTGTGGCAGGACAGTGGCTTGACACCTTGTAATCTTGATACTCTTTGCTCAAGTTTAATATGTGTTATATTACGGAATTCCTGTTCGATGTGTCCTTTCAATGTCATTGAAAAAAAATTATGGCCTCATAAAAAATAAACTGTTTGTGTCAATTCTGCAGCTATAAAGACTAAAAATTACTTACACACATCACAAAATTCTTGTGATTGTCCACTACAAATCAGCAAAAATTGTACCTTGCAGTATTTACTCTTTCTGAAAATGCAGTGGGGTGATCTGTCTTAGCCGTCTCATCCTGTATATCTTACATTGTTTATCTACCTCAAAATATAGCAAATACACAGGCCACTGAAGAGCAATGTGTCATTTACAATTCTTAACAGAATCCAATACTTACTCATGGAAAAAAAATACAGATGTGGGCAGGACGAGGTGCCTAACACTTCATGATCATATATTCCAACTGAATACAACCAGCTTATCGAAACTTCTCAGCTGTTGTAAAAACACCTTTACTAACAGGAATAATAAAGGGCATCGAGGAATTGCGAGTAACACATAATAGCATCCGGGTTCACTCAGTCCTCAGAAAAATTAAAGAGAGCTTCCAGGAAAAACCATCCCATAAGAAGAGAGGCACACGCTGTACAAAGGAGAGAGAACAACACAGCAAGAGAACCTGTGAGCACTGTTCCATCATCACGACCAAATGTAAGCGCCGAAAGTGAATGTCCCAGTCCTCATCTGGCCCATTACAAAGAAGGAAATAAGAGTAAACACCAAAGATGGGTAGTCATGCCATTTGTTAAAAACAGTGACTGAAGCATTACAATTTCCTATTACTGGTTACAGTACAAGGGAAAACCTTATCAGTAGTGTGAAGCAACTCATAAATTAAGCGAAACCTGCAAAGAAACAATGCATTACATGTTTGACAAAGATGTCAGCCGCAAAAGTCAGAAGACGTGCTTTGTTGGTGCTGTACATTTTAGCGATTTTGGTCAAGATAAACTTTGCATCGCTTCTTGTGCATAATCTTTCATTGATTGTATCACTACCCATCTGTTCTGTCATATACTGTGAAACTTCAAACAGTTGCGAGTGTGAATTACAGGCTTAAGTTAAATTGTGCTCTTACGATTTTTAAGGACAGAAGGCCTGTCCTCGTTCAAAACAATCTTTCTCTAATTTCCTTGTACAATTACGTGAGAAATAGTTTAGTTTCAGAATTTTTGGACGCTTACAAAACTATTTTCGTAAGTTGGCGATACGAGTGTTTTGGAGTATGTAATTCAATTCATAGAAAATCAGAATTTGTGGTCCACAGTTCAGCCAAAGTATACGTCACCCCTAAATTTCATTGTATATCACCACAAATAAACTTGCGTTTCTGAGACTTTTCTTGAAGCTGCCATTGTCGTTTGCATGGTGTACAAGCAATGTGTAACAAATCAGGGGTTTGTGATATAGTTATTGTAGCAGATTATATAACATATTACATTATATCTAGCTTTCCCTTAAAGAGGAGTAGCTCAATATATTATCTCCATTTATAGTAAATTAGCTCTGTTTTTGAGGTTGCTAACAACCGTAGTAAACATCAAAACATTTTAGGAAACTAGTAATTTTTAGCTAAGGTTTTTGTGTTGCCTTAACAGAAATCTCGTTTTGTGTATCTGCTTTAATTCTTACAGGGAAATAGCACCTTTTTAGCTCAGCAGATGAAAAATAATCAGCAAGTTGGATTTAAAATTGTTTGTTCACTGCCTTGTAATACATTTCACTAGCCAAAATGCAGCCCCACTGTGAATGCTGTTCTCAAACACGGATTGAGTTGGTTGACATTCGTAAGCAGCTGGAAATCACCATGACTACTATCACACAATTGGTAGCTGCTGTGAGTCTGTGTGTTGGAAGAGCTGAGAGTTGTGTGCCTGTGGTACCTGTGCCAGAGATACCTCAAGTACTGTGGATCCTGTATCCTCTGTAGAAACTACAGGATCTGTCATTACGTGTCCACTTGATTGTGAGTGGCGTGTCAGTGGTAGAAAACGGTTCAAATGGCTCTGAGCACTATGGGACTTAACATCTGAGGTCATCAGTCCCCTAGAACTTAGAACTACTTAAACCTAACTAACCTACAGACATCACACACATCCATGTCTGAGGCAGGATTCGAACCTGCGACCGTAGCGGTAGCGAGGTTCCAGACTGAAGCGCCTAGAACCACTCGGCCACACTGGCCGGCATCAGTGGTAGATCTAGGCATCCTGTACAGGGTGGACAGGGACCAGGGAGGACTCAAAGAGTGTTGTACTGATGCCACCAACCAACAAGTTTGAGGTGCTGTGTTCCACTGAAACTGAAACGGAGCCAGTGGGACTCACTTCACCTGTTTTGGGGAAACCTGTTTTGTCCTGTGTCAGGAGGAGGCAAACGCAAAAGGGTAGGGTCTATTAATCGTCGGCAGTTCGAACGTATGGCGAATGATAGTACCCCATAGAGAAATGGTAGCAAGGAATAGGAAGGGATACCATGTGATCTTAGTGTGTATGCCTGGGGGCCTCATTCAACATGCTGAAGAGGCTATTCCAACAGTAATTGAGGGAACAGGGTGCAACCAGCTGCAGGTTGTGGGGCATGTTGGAACAACTGATGCCTATCATCTGGGCTCAGAGGTCATATTTGGGTCATTCCAGTGACTGGTAGAGAAGGTGAGAAGAACAACCTTGCACGTGGAGTTTCACTGAAGCTCACAATTTGCAGCATTGTCAACAGAACTGGGGTGACCCAATGGTTCCAAGTCAAGTGGAATGACTGAACCAGAGACTTTGCAGGTTCTGTGACAAGCTAGGCTGTGACTTTTTGGACTTACGCCATAGGGTTGCGAACTATAGAGTCCCCCTAAATAGGTCAGGTGTGCACCACACATCAGAGGCTGTATTCAGGTAGCTGACTACATGTGGAGTGCACACAATGTTTTTTTTAGATTAGATGACTCTCCATTTAATCCAGATAATGATATCTGTAGAAAATCCAAGAGCATCTGTGTAAGATGGAAAGAAATGCTTCCCACAGGTGAGAATATTAAAATCCTAATTGTAAACTGCCGTAGCATTTGCAACAAACTGCTACAGTTTGAAGCATTCATGATAAACAGTGAAGCTCACACAATACGAGGTGTGGCTAGAAAAAAACCGGACTAGTACTGGTGAAACAATAAAACGAATGCAATAAGGCTGAAAGTCGCGTGGCCTGTCACGTGACTCTCGCTCCGCCTACTGCTCGAGTTTCATCTGCCTCCTGCACTCAGTCTGCCCGTGGTGTCTGTTTTAAGTAGTTGACGTTTTGTCTGTGCGTCGGAAAATGTTGAGTGTACAGAAAGAACAGCGTGTTAACATCAAATTTTGTTTCAAACTAGGAAAATCTGCAAGTGAAACGTTTGTAATGTTACAACAAGTGTACGGCGATGATTGTTTGCATAAAAAGGGGGATAGATCTGATGTCAACAATTACCGTCCAATCTCCCTTCTAACAGCTTTATCCAAAATTTTTGAGAAAGTAATGTATTCAAGAGTAGCTTCACATATCTGTAAAAATGAAATACTAACAAAATGTCAGTTTGGTTTCCAGAAAGGTTTTTCAACAGAAAATGCCATATATGCTTTCACCAGTCAAATTTTGAATGATCTGAATAACCGAACACTTCCCATTGGGATTTTTTGTGATCTCTCAAAGGCTTTTGATTGTGTAAATCATGAAATTCTGCTAGACAAGCTCAAGTATTGTGGCATGAGTGGGACAGTGCACAAATGGTTTAATTCGTACCTAACTGGAAGAGTGCAGAAAGTTGAAATAAGTAGTTCTCGTAACATGCAAAGATCAGCACATTCCTCAAACTGGGGAACTATCAAGAATGGGGTTCCACAAGGGTCAGTCTTGGGTCCTTTGTTGTTCTTATTATATATTAATGACTTGCCATTCTATATTCATGAAGAGGCAAAGTTAGTTCTCTTTGCTGATGATACAAGTATAGTAATCACACCTGAGAAACAAGAATTAACTCATGAAATTGTCCATACTGTCTTTCAGAAAATTACTAAGTGGTTCCTTGTAAACGGACTCTCACTGAATTTTGATAAGACACAGTACATACAGTTCCGTACAGTGAATGGTATGACGCCATTAATAAATATAGACCTTAATCAGAAGCATATAGCTAAGGTAGAATATTCCAAATTTTTAGGTATGTCCATTGATGAGAGATTAAATTGGAAGAAACACATTGATGATCTGCTGAAACGTTTGAGTTCAGCTACTTATGCAATAAGGGTCATTGCAAATTTTGGTGATAAACATCTTAGTAAATTAGCTTACTACGCATATTTTCACTCATTGCTTTCATATGGCATCATATTTTGGGGTAATTCATCACTGAGGAATAAAGTATTTATTGCACAGAAGCGTGTAATCAGAATAGTAGCTGGAGTCCACCCAAGATCATCCTGCAGACATTTATTTAAGGATCTAGGGATATTCACAGTAGCTACTCAGTATATATACTCTCTTATGAAATTTGTTATTAACAACCAAACCCAATTCAAAAGTAATAGCAGTGTGCATAACTACAATACTAGGAGAAAGGACGATCTTCACTATTCAAGATTAAATCTAACTTTGGCACAGAAAGTGGTGAATTATACTGGCACTAAAGTCTTTGGTCACTTACCAAATAGTATCAAAAGTCTGACAGATAACCAACAAGTATTTAAGAAGAAATTAAAAGAATTTCTGAATGACAACTCCTTCTACTCCATAGAGGAATTTTTAGATATAAATTAAGAAAAAAATATTTAAAAAAATAAAAAAATAAAAATAAAAAAACACAAAAAAAAGTAGTTATATTAACTTAAGTATGTTGTTAAATTAACCTAATTATGTCATGTATTGGAAAATTCGACTCGTTCCACATCATTACGAAATATCGTATTCATGATCCATGGAACTAGTATTAATCTAATCTAATCTAATCTTATCGCAAACACAAGTGTTTGAGTGGTTTAAACGATTTAAAGATGGCCGCGAAGGCACCAGTGATGACACTCGCACTGGCAGACCATTGTCAGCAAAAACTGATGCAAACATTGAAAAAATCGGTAAACTTGTTCGACAAAATCGCCGTTTAACAATCAGAGCAGTGTCTGAGTTAACAGGAGTTGACAAGGAAAGTGTTAGGCAGATTCTTCATGAAAGTTTCAACATGAACAAAGTGTGTTCAAAAATGGTTCCAAAGTGTCTCACAATTGAACAGAAGAAACGCTGAAGAATGATTTGTTCTGACATCCTGGAAAACATTGAAAGTGGTCCCAACTTCTTACAAAATGTTATTACTTGCGATGAATCGTGGTTTTTTACTTACGATCCCGAAACTAAACGCCAATCGATGCATTGGAAAACTCCTGGTTCTCCACGACAAAAAAAAGCACGAATGTCAAAATCGAAATTCAAGGCAATGATGATTGTTTTTTTTGACATCAAAGGGATTGTGCACATTGATTGGGTACCAGAGGGACAAACAGTGAATCAGCATTACTACATTAGCGTCCTGGCTTCCCTACGTGAGCGAGTACAGAGAAAACGGAACGATTTGTGGAGAAAAAAGTCATGGATCCTTCACCAAGACAATGCCCCAGCTCACAGTGCGTTGTCAGTGAAGACGTTTTTGGCAAAACACAACATTCCCATCTTAGATCATCCACCCTACTCACCTGATTTGGCCCCCTGTGACTTGTTTCTTTTCCCTAAAGTCAAGTCAGCTTTGAAAGGAACTAGATTTGAGACTGTTGAAGCAGTAAAAGAAAAAGCGACGGAAGTAATGTATGGACTTACCGAAAATGATCTGCAGCATTGCTATGAACAGTGGAAAATTTGTATGGAGCGGTGTAGAGACCGAGGAGGAGAGTACATTGAAGAAGATAACATGAAATTGTAAATAAATGTTTTTTCCAGCATCAGTCCGGTTTGTTTCTAGCCGCACCTCATATATGCTACTGAAAGCTGAATGAAACCTGAAATTGACAGCAGTGAGATTTCTGGGGAAAATTTAAGTGTAGATTGAAAGGCTAGGCAAATGGGAAATTGAGGTGGTGTATTTGTCGCAGTAGACAAAAAAACTCAAATCCACTGAGATAGAAATCGAAGCTGCATGAGAGACTGTTTGGGCAAGAGTCAGTATCAGGGGCGGGCATAAAATGATAACTGGATCCTTCTGTTGCCTACCAGACTCATCTCCTGATCTAACTGAAGACTTTGGAGAAACCTCAGTTCACTAGTACGTAAGTTCCATAACCACACTGTAATCACTGGTGGAGATTTTAATCATTATACAGTTAATTGTGAAAATTACAGTTTTGTTAGTGGTGGGTGTGATAAGACATCCTGTGAAACATTACTAATTACCTTCTCTGAAAACAACCTAGATAAATAGTTAGGAACCTCACTCATGATGGAAATATTTTGGACCTAATGGCAACAAACAGACCGGACCTCTTTGAGGGGGTCCACATCAAAGTTAGTATCAGTGACCATGATGCGCTCATGGCAACAATGATTGCCAAAGTACAAAGGACATCTAAAACACAGAGAAAGAGATACATGTTCAGTAAACCAGATAATTTATCAGTAATGTCATATCTCAATGAGGAATTTGAAACTTTAAGCAAAGGTCAGGAGCATGTAGAGGAACTCTGGTTCAAGTTTAAAAGAATAGTTAACCACGCACTGACTAGATATTTACCCAATAGAACAGTTTGTGGCGCCGATGAGGTCGACACCAGCATCGATATGCGTTCATCTTTGTATTCTTAGCATGGTCTTTGGACTCTGAGCATTGTCTTTAGGCTGTTCTGCCATGTTCAGTTCTTTGTGAGCCTTGCATGTGTTTAGGTGAATAAATGAACTACCGCTAAATGGGTGTTGTTTGGTGTAACCAACCCGAACATTCACCTCAAGTTCAGAGAAACTTCTAAAAGAGCAGAGATTACTGTGTAATAGGTGTAAAACAAAGCATAATGCTATAGGTAGAGAGATGCTAAATGAAACGCATTTGACTGAGAAGATAGCAATGCATGACGGCTTCAATGACTACTGTAGCAGAATATTGACAAATGACATTTCACAAAATACAAAGAAATTGAGGTCATATGTAAAGGTCGTTAGTGGCATCATTGTTAGTATCCAGGCCCTAGTGAGTGAGACAGGAACTGAAATTAAGGGTAGCAAAGCAAAAGCTGAAATGCTTAACTCTGTTTTCAAATGTTCCTTTACAAAGGAAAAGCCAGGAAAATTTCTCCAATTTAATCCTCATACTACCGAAACAATCAATGAAGTAAGTATTAGAGTCAATGGTGTTGAGAAACAGCTGAAATAGTTGAAGTTGAACAAAGCTCCAGGCCCTGCTGGAATCCCTGTCAGATTCTATACTGAATTTGTGGCTGAGTTAGCCTCTCTTACAACTATAATCTACCATAGATCCCTCTAACAAAAAAAAATTCCCAGTTCTTGGAAAAAGGCGTAGGTCACACCCATGTACAAGAAGAGTAGTAGAAGTGAGCCACAAAACTACCGATAAATATCCTTGACAACGATTTCTTGTAGAATCTTAGAACTTTCCCTGAGCTCAAACGTAATGAGGTATCTCGAACAGAATGACGTCCTCAATGCCAAGTAGCATGGATTTCAAAAACATTGATCATGGCAAAAAGCTTTGGATCAAGGCAATTGGGTAGATGTGTTTCTTGATTTCCAAAAAGCATTTGACTCAGTACCACACCTACTCTCATTGTCAAAGGTGCTATCATATGGGGTATCAAGTGAAATTTGTGACTGGTTAGTCAGTTAATTAGTTAGTTATGCGTTCCATTGATAAATAGCATGGAAAACCGTTACGATGTGGAACGTGTCAAATGCACAAGAAATGCACATAGGAAACAAGTTTTATTTTTTTATTTATTTTTTTGTTTGCATGATAGTGTTATACCTAAATATTTCTATTATCTATCCCATTCCCTTAAATGACACAAATCCATATATTATATCTCCAGACTTATTTACTCAAATTCAAGAATTCATCTATGGGTTAGAAGGAGTTGTCAAGGAGGTATGATTTCAATTTGTTTTTGAAACTATTACTGCTGTCTGTCTGACATTTTATTTCATCTGGTAATTTATCAAAAAGTTTTATAGCAGCATATTTTCCCCCTTTCTGTGCCAAAGATAGGTTAAGTAGAGGATAGTGTAGGTCTTTCTTTTTTCTGGTATTGTAATCATGAATATCACTGTTGATTTTAAACTGGCCCATGTTGTTGGGAAAAAATTTCATTACTGAGTAAATGTACTGTTGAAGCAGTTGTAAGAATTCCTAACCTTTTAAACAGATGCCTACATTATGCCCACACATTATTCTAACTACTTTCTTTTGAGCAGTGACAGTGAATACCTTTTGCCTAAGTGCTGAGTTGCCCCAAAATATTATTCCATATGACATCAGAGAGTGGAAGTATGCAAAGTATGTTAGCTTACTAATTTCTACAGCCTCAAAATTGGCAATTATTCTGACTGCAAAAGTTGCTGAACCTAGTCGCTTTAGGAGATCCAAAATATGACTTTTCCAATTAAGATTCTCATCTATATGTACACCCAAAAACTTAGTATGCTCTACCCTGGCTACTGATATATATTTTATTTTTTGATGTGTTATGTTTATTGAAGGAATTATACTTTTTGCAGCAGAAAATAGGTTGTACTGTGTTTTTTCAAAGTTCAGAGCAAGCCCATTCGCAGAAAACCAATTAATAACTTTTCGAAAGACCTTATTTGTATCATTTTCTATCGGACTTTCTTTTTCTGGATTAATAATTATGCTTGTATCATCAGCGAACAGTGTCAGTTCAGCATCTTGTTTCACATAAGAAGGGAGGTCATTCACATATATCAAGAACAGGAGGGGACCCATGAGCAAACCTTGTGGAACACCTAACGCTATTTCACCCCAGTTAGGTGAAGTGGCAAACTCCTTTGAATCACTTGAAGCATATAAAGAGACTTTTTGCTTCCTGTTCTGTAGATATGACTTAAACCACTCATATGCTGTTCCATTTATACCATAGAATTGTAATTTCCTCAACATTATGTCATGGTTCACACAATCAAATGCTGGATTGAGGACTTTTTGGTAGGGTGGACACAGCATCTTATCTTGGATGGAGAGTCATCATCAGATGTTGCAGTAACTTTGGGTGTGCTCCAGGGAAATGTGTTGGAACCCTTGCTGTTTATATAGTATATTAATGACCTCGCAGACAACATTAATAATAAAATCAGGCTTTTTGCAGATGATGCAACTATCTGTAATGGAGTACTGTCTGAAAGAATCTGCATAAATATTCAGTTTGATCTTGATAAGATTTCAATGTGGTGCAAAGATTGGCAACTTGCTCTAAATGTTCAGAAATGTAAAATTTTGCACTTCACAAAACGAAAAAATGTAGTATCCTACGATGATAATATCAATGAGTCACTGCTGGAATTGGTAAACATATACAAATACCTGGGTGTAACACTTTGTAGGGATATGAAATGGAATGATAACATAGGTTCAGTCATCGGTAAAGCGGGTGGTAGGATACTGGGGAAGTGCAATCAGTCTACAAAAGACTGCTTCAAGTCACTCATGTGACTCATTCTAGAATATTTCTCAAGTGTGTGGGACACATACCAGATAGGACTAACAGGGGATATTGAATGTGTATAGAGAAGTGGAGTATGAATGATCACAGGTTTATTTAATCCCTAGGAGAGATTTGTAGGCATGAATTTTGTTGTTTAACACTAAATGAAAAGATATTAGCCTAATAACACAAGAAAGGAAACAATCTTCCACACAAAACCAAACAAGAACTGATATTAGTCATAAATGAACCATGCATCAGACATTAAGCTGCTAAATGAAATGAAAATCAGAATAAGTTAAAGAAATTGAAAACAGTTCTAAAAACAGTGTGCAGCTTTTTAAGGTCTAGACAAGTTCCTCCAAAATCTTTGGAGCAATGACATAATCAATATTCTATTGTCGTTATCAATCTAACATTATTGGTAGTTCTTAACTAGCCAATAAAATTGAACAAATCTGGACAGTTAATATACTGATTTGGTACATTAGTGGCAGAGGCTATGCAGGATCCTTTTTGAGATTAGACTTTTAACATTTAAAAACTAATGAATACAATACTACTGGTACAAATTTTCTTTTTCCTGGCACAAGGAACGAGCACAGCCATTGAATGACATTGATCTGTCAAGTACTCCTCACTGATTATGTGAAAATACGCTAACAATGCAGTTGTATGTAGGAGTAAAAAATAAAGAAGAACAGTATTGCTTTGTAGTGCCGATGAAATCAACACCAACATCGATATGCATTCATCTTTGGACTCTAAGCTTTATCTTTGGCTGTTCCGCCATGTTCAGTTCAGTTCTTTGTGATCATTGTATGTGTTAAGGTTAATAAATGAACTATTGCTAAATGGGTGTGATTATTGGTTCAACCAACACGGTAATCCTCCTCCCTGGTGACCCTGAGTTGTAACGTCTTCTGTTTTCACAGTTTTACTGTGACCACAAACTCCGCGTTGGTTATTTTCGCGTGTATTACATTGACACAGCATTCGAACAATGACTTCGGTGCAGTACCTAAACGCCGGATTTTGTGATCGACATGCATTATGTTGCAGGCGATGTACACCCGCCAGGACTGCAATACGATGCCTCTCACTCGATGATTCCGCCGATTTCACCGGACGTTTCTGAGCCTGCAACAATATGTGAGGTTAGGAGTGCGCATGACTCCAGCTATCAAACGCCTTTGTTCCCGCCACATGTGCCCTCCCTCATCGACTGTGCAGTTACCTCTATCGAATCTCCATGCAATGCAGGACCAATGCCGATTTCTGCAAATGCTTCGTTGGACAACCTACTACCGCCAGGACAACAATTTGCCACGCCACAATCCCTGCAGTACCACGCAGATACCTGCCACATGGCTGGAACTGCTTTGTTCAAAGGTCTACCTCCTCAGCATCCGACCGCACCCGTTCCTGCCTCGGTTCAGCATCAGCACATTGCTTCCTACTTCGATACCTCAGCCTGCAACAGGAACAATAACTTGTTATTTGTACCCGACCTCCACCTCCGTCCCACTGCTACACCTCTGTGTTTTTTGCCACAACATTCACCTTATCTGCACACCGTTTTGAGTTGAGTGACTATGAACAGTGAACATTTACACATTTCATCCAACGTTCGACATCATTTCCCACACTGTACTTCTGGACAGCCCGCACCTCCGCAGCCTGCAACACAGGTGGCCCCAGCTCTGATCATACACTCCTGGAAATGGAAAAAAGAACACATTGACACCGGTGTGTCAGACCCACCATACTTGCTCCGGACACTGCGAGAGGGCTGTACAAGCAATGATCACACGCACGGCACAGCGGACACACCAGGAACCGTGGTGTTGGCCGTCGAATGGCGCTAGCTGCGCAGCATTTGTGCACCGCCACCGTCAGTGTCAGCCAGTTTGCCGTGGCATACGGAGCTCCATCGCAGTCTTTAACACTGGTAGCATGCCGTGACAGCGTGGACGTGAACCGTATGTGCAGTTGACGGACTTTGAGCGAGGGCGTATAGTGGGCATGCGGGAGGCCGGGTGGACGTACCGCCGAATTGCTCAACACGTGGGGCGTGAGGTCTCCACAGTACATCGATGTTGGCGCCAGTGGTCGGCGGAAGGTGCACGTGCCCGTCAACCTGGGACCGGACCGCAGCGACGCACGGATGCACGCCAAGACCGTAGGATCCTACGCAGTGCCGTAGGGGACCGCACCGCCACTTCCCAGCAAATTAGGGACACTGTTGCTCCTGGGGTATCGGCGAGGACCATTGGCAACCGTCTCCATGAAGCTGGGCTACGGTCCCGCACACCGTTAGGCCGTCTTCCGCTCATGCCCCAACATCGTGCAGCCCGCCTCCAGTGGTGTCGCGACAGGCGTGAATGGAGGGACGAATGGAGTCGTGTCGTCATCAGCAATGAGAGTCGCTTCTGCCTTGGTGCCAATGATGGTCGTATGCGTGTTTGGCGCTGTGCAGGTGAGCGCCACAATCAGGACTGCATACGACCGAGGCACACAGGGTCAACACCCGGCATCTTGGTGTGGGGAGCGATCTCCTACACTGGCCGTACACCACTGGTGATCGTCGAGGGGACACTGAATAGTGCACGGTACATCCAAACCGTCATCGAACCCATTGTTCTACCATTCCTAGACCGGCAAGGGAACTTGCTGTTCCAACAGGACAATGCACGTCCGCATGTATCCCGTGCCACCCAACGTGCTGTAGAAGGTGTAAGTCAAATACCCTGGCCAGCAAGATCTCCGGATCTGTCCCCCATTGAGCATGTTTGGGACTGGATGAAGCGTCGTCTCACGCGGTCTGCACGTCCAGCACGAACGCTGGTCCAACTGAGGCGCCAGGTGGAAATGGCATGGCAAGCCGTTCCACAGGACTACATCCAGCATCTCTACGATCGTCTCCATGGGAGAATAGCAGCCTGCATTGCTGTGAAAGGTAGATATACACTGTACTAGTGCCGACATTGTGCATGCTCTATTGCCTGTGTCTATGTGCCTGTGGTTCTGTCAGTGTGATCATGTGATGTATCTGACCCCAGGAATGCGTCAATAAAGTTTCCCCTTCCTGGGACAATGAATTCACGGTGTTCTTATTTCAATTTCCAGGAGTGTACATCGAGCTTTCCATGGACTAACACGTGTTCTCAAACTTTGAACTTTATCACACCCGTCACCCTCGTTCCGGCTCCAGTCGAGCTTCTGCCACCATTCTCGGCACATCTCGGTGCCACATCCATATTGGTCTACCGCAACGCATCAATCCGAACACACCCACAACATGTTGAGCTTCCTCAATCGACACATTACGGTGTCTCACCCGCCTCGGCCTTCCGCGTCACGACGGATCGCGCTCATCCACAATGTGTCACCTTCATGCTGCCACCCGAACAGCCGTTGTTGCAACATCCCCTGGAGGCACACTCTCCTGGAATACCACAGCAACACCAGCTTGATTCAGGCAGTGCCCCGACAAACTCAACTCAACCTGTTTTTTCGAACATTCTACAACGCTTACAGATGCTGCCGCTATTTAGTCCCGACGGAGCAACAACCTAGTTCAAAATTGTGGGTGAAGTGTTCGACCACTACAAACTCGACGAGTCAACCAGGTTTCTGTGCCTCATCAACCACCTGCATAACCAGGAGGACTTGACTGCTGATCTGGTCGATGCCCTGGACTCATCTACCCGGTACACTCTAGCCAAAAAAACAGTTCTACATTGGCTTGCACTGTCAACTGACGCAGCAATACGGCAAGTGCTCCACGTCGAGCAACTAGGCAAAGACAAACCTTCCCAGCTCTGAAGACGGCTACATGCCCTGGTCAGCGCTGATCTATTCTCTGACACAGTTCTCCTCGCCATCTGGTCAGATAAACTCCTCACATCCGCTTTGCTCTGGCTCAGAGGCCTCCCGAACATGTTGAGTAAAGAATGACAATTGCTGACATGCTACACGGTGCATCATTGCTACATTTCACCAGCCACTGCCTACCTGATAAGTCTCAGGTTCAGGCTCATGGCCCTGCAGCCGGACATGGCCAGGGCCATACTGTGCCGACCACTCCGCTCGCTCTGGGAAGCAGTAAACAAGCAACTGGGACATCACCAGCTCCAACCATAGTCACGACCCCTCCTGCATCTGAACCTGCTGCAGCCACCGAACCTCGGCCACCGCCACGAACTTTCTGCAGGAAATGCAACCGCACTACCCATACTGTTACTTCCACACACAGTTTGGTGAGGCAGCACGGAACTACAGAGCACCCTGCTACTTCCCAAATGCCTCCTGCGCACAACATGACAGGCACCCCCCAGTGCTCCATTCTGCCCAGGAATGACTGGGGAATTGCGGACGACTTTACATTAAAGACATTTCGTCAGGATACATTTTCCTAGTGGACACATGCACCGATGTTTCGCTGCTGTCTACGCCCTTAGCATCGTCAAACATCCACCCTCATCATACTTCACTGCAAGCTGTGAATTCAACTAAACTGCAATGCTTGGGTTCAACTTCCCACGTTGTCTCACTCTCCGCAAACTCGAGTGGACTTTTTTAGTGTGCAAAATTGACAAACATATACTAGGCATTGACTTCTTGCAATACCACAAACTTTCACTGGACCTAGTGCGAAACATCGTGTTTCATCATCTGTCGAAGACTCACTTCCCCTGTGCTCCGTAGAACAACCCCCTCCCCCCCCCCCCCCCCCCCCCCGTGACACATCGGTCCAGGCTCATCTCATCCGTACAGGCTTGTCTCTGTTGACGACGTTACAAGAAACCACGCACAAGTGCCTTGTCGGGTCTGAACACGTCACTCACCTATGCATGGAAAACTTCGAGCTCTCCCTCCGGCTCCATGAAACACAGCTCCAGCTCTCCGATGCAGCAAAGGAATTACAGACACTACAGCAAGGACCAAGCAAGGTCAGTAAGTATGCTGAATCTGCTTGCAATCCCAGCAATCGAGCCTCCATGTGCTTACCTCCCACTACCCCTCGCATCTGTGCTATCAAGTCTAGCATAATGTGTACTGACAGTTCTGCAGGGGCACACCCTCCTAACACGGCAGCGTTTGACACTCAACTGGACACAAGTGCACATGCATGATGAGCGTCACGTGTTCCCAAACTGACAGCTCCTACCCCTCCCTTCGTGGACAGCACCTCAAATTATGCAACTTTGGCTCCTGCCTGCCGCCATGAAACCGCCACTGACAACACAAACAGTGCACTTGCACCAAGCGTTTTGCCCGCAACTGTGCTGCCACAGGCCGCGTCCACAGACAATGGACTCACTAACGGCTCACGAGCTCATCTGACCACGGCGCCACTGCTTCGGGATGGCGGCAACCTTGTTGCATTTACTCCTGGGACACTTTGCTGCCTTGGCACACGTTGGATCCGCCGAGTGGCTCCGAACACCATGGCCATGGCTCGCCTACCCCACCCGCCACACATTGTAAACAAACCACCACCAGTGCAGCTGGCAAACTGGCAACATGTCCGTCATCACCAACGGCACGGATCACAAGCTTCGCCTCATGCCAAGTTCCCCGATCTCCAGCAAACCATGTCAATTTTGTCCTGAGTGCCTCTTGGACCGTAAAAATCAGATTTCTGAACTACTAAGCTCCAGTGTCATTGAACCCTCTGCCAGTAGCATGAACAATTATGGACGCCTGCCCCATACCCAACATTGCCAACTTCACCAGTTCCCTCGCAGGTGCGACCACCTTCTCTGTCATTGATTGCAAACGGGCCTACCATCAGATCACCATGGCTCCTGAATACATCAAGAAGACAGCAATCACCAACCCGATCGTATTATTTCAGTTTCGATTCATGCCCTTCGGTCTGAAAAACGCAACCCAGACCTCGCAACACTTCATCAACGAAGTGCTATTCAACCTAAAATTCTGCTTTGCATATCCTGATGACATTCTTGTGTTCAGCTCCTCCATCAAGGACAACATTCAACATGTGCAAACTGTTATGAACACTCTCGCGGCAGCAGGCATCGAGAACAACCAGGACAAATTGCAGCTACATCAACCCGCTGCCACTTTTCTTGGTTTTTGGGTCTCTGCCAATGGCATTTCACAGGCCCCTGAGAAAGTACGAACAATACTAAACCTACCCAGACCTGCGTTATTCAAAGAGCTCTGGCGCTTTCTGGGGACGGTTAATTATTATTGCTGACATCTACCTCGGGCTGCGGAGATTCAAGCTGCACTGACGGATGCCTTGGCAGGCACCAACACTTCTGGATCTCGGCCCGTTCCATGGACCCCTGCTATGACTGACTATTTCACTGCACTCAAAAATCTTCTTGCCGAGGCCTGCACCATCGTGCATCCTCATCCCAATGCGATACTGCCATCAGTGCTGTCCTTAGCCAAACTATCAACAGGCAAACTTTGCCTATGCAGTTCTTCTTGCGCCAGCTCACCAATGCACAACGGAAATATTTCGCGTTTGACAGGGAGTTACTCGTCTATGAAGCGATTAAGCATTTTAAGACTGACGTTGAGGAATGCCCTTTCTATGTTTTAATGGACCACAAACCCCTGGCTGCAACCATTACAAACCCGCCAGCTGATCCGCCTCCTCGCTGCTTCAGATACATATCTCAGTTCACCACCGATGTTAGACACATAAAGGGTGCTGACAATATAGTTGCTGATTTCCTTTCATGAGTCGAAGTCGTCCATTCACTGTTAGACCTTTCTGAACTGCCTAATCTCCAAACCACCGACGGTGAGACACAAAACCTGATTTCAGACACTACTTCTTCACTACACTTCGTCCGCACCACCTTCCCTGGCATTGCTGGTGAGATCTGTTGCGACGACAATATGGGCACGTTATGGCCCCTCATCCCAACCACGCTCCATCAAGCTGTCTTCAACGCATTGCATCATTTAGCCCACCCCGGTGTTCGTGCGTCCACCTGCCTTGTAGTGGAGTGCTTTGTGTGGAGAAATGTCAACAAGGACTGCCAGCAATGGGCACGCTCTTGCATCGCGTGCCAATGCTGCAAAGTACACAAGCACACTTCACCCTCTCTCGGTGCCTTTTCTATCCCTCCTGGGCGATTCCAGCATATTCATATTGACATTGTCGGCCCTCTATCCCCCTCTAACGGCTTTCGTTATGTTCTCTTGTCTATCGAGTGAACAACTCGCTGGGTCGAGGCTGTCCCCCTCCCCAATATTATGGCAGAATCTGTTGCGTCGTCATGGATGTCACGTTTCGGATGTCCAGCTACAGTCACAACTGACCAAGGGAGACAATTTGAGTTGGCCCTGTTCAACGAGATTTGTAACATTTGTGGCATCCGGCGCATCTGTACCACAGCATATCACCCGCAAAGTAATGGGCTAGTCGAGCACTGGCACCGCACTTTGAAGGTGGCTCTTCGATGCCACTACTCTCTATCGACGGAGGCCCTTCCCCTTGTGCTACTCAGCATTCGTGAGATCTGTAACGAAGACCTCAAAGGCACAATAGCCGAGTTCGTATACGGCCGGAACATTGTTCTCCCTGGCGAACTTGTGAGCCCTTCCGCTTCTCTCCCTCCGTCTGACTAACCTTCCTTCGTTGACCGCGTCAGACACCACTTCATCAACCTCCATATCCCTCTACTGCCAGCCATTCCCACCCTAAGGTTCACGTCCCGAAACCTCTGGACAATTGCGAGTACGTCATGCTCCGAGATGACACTGTCTGCTCTCCCTTCCAACCTCCATATACCGGTCCGTACCGAGTTCTCCAGCGCTCAGACAACACCTATGACATCCAGATGAAAGATTCAGTTGTTACAGTCTCTCTCAACAGACTTAAGCCCTCTCATGTCGAGCCTTCTTCTACCCCCCTTCAGGCCACGACCACGCCATTCACTGTTGTGGCTCACGACGCTCCGACCACTCCCTCCACTTCGGACTTACACACTCCGTTGAGTGACTTCCAGCTCCAATCGTCAAGCTCTCCTCCGACCTCGCTCTCTACTCTGGGCTCATGCACTCCATCGAGTGACCACATGCTCCCCATGTTGAGCTTACCTACGATCACGCCCTCGCTGCTGGGCCCTTCGCCGGTCCCTTCGACCACTCCACCGTCGCCGGCCTTGCCCTATCAAGGTTTCTCACGCCCCCCCCCGTCTTGAACGTGCCTGCACGCGAGTTGTTTGTGCCTGTCCCCCTGGACATAATCCACGACATCTCAATAATACTGCGCGGTTATACACTATTCGTCGTGTGTTTCTCTTCATCCAGTGCTCATGACCCAACCTCCGTGATTCCCTGCCACCTAGTGAAATGTGTTCCCCTCCCACCCGACGTCGACATGGAGATGCTTTGTGTGTTTGCCATGCCCACCGGGGACATCGTTGTTGTCGTTCTGTTCCACCCACAAACCGCTGGCCTACCTTTCGCCGCATGACCAGCATGACCAGTACAACGCTCAGCTCACTTCAACGACTTCCAGGTTCAGTGGCCGAACCTTCCTTCACGACATCTACCCACACAGCTCCCCGACGATGCTGTCGAGCTGACCGTGGCTCCCATGGACCACCCCTGCCGACACCATAGTCACCCCCCCGCCCCCGGCCTCTCAAGAGTACTCCGTACTACGGGGAGGGGGGTGGGGGGTGGGGGTGGTATGTGGCGCCGATGAAATTGACATCAACATCGATATGCATTCATCTTTGGACTCTAAGCTTTATCTTTGGCTGTTCTGCCATGTTCAGTTCAGTTCTTTGTGATCCTTCTATGTGTTAAGGTTAATAAATGAACTATTGCTAAATGGGCGTGATTACTGGTGCAACCAACCCGGTAATCCTCCTCAGCTTTACTACATGTGAATGTGCAAGTCAGCTAACCTCTCTCATCATATGCGCTATGATCAATTGAAGATAAGTTATATATGGTCATTTGTCATGCCCAGAACATACATTTTGTAGGTGATGATAGTACAGAAATGAATGTTCTTAAATTAAAATAAACTTTAGGTTAGGTTAAGTTAGTCTCAGTGAAAGTAAAGGACATGTAGCTCACTGGTCCTTGGTTATGCAAATTTTGTCGCTGTACGACTGACAATCACATTGTTTAATTAAAAACCAAAGTTTTCCAAAATTCATGAAAACTCATGGGCTTGAAACTTTTCATTGTTCTATTCCAATAACTGACACAATTTTCACTGTACCTGTAAGACTAACTGAGGCAAATAATAAACAATGCTTAAATAAAATTATTAGCCAGTTTTAAGTCCAAAAACAATTATATTAGTATTATGAATCTACAATCAGTACTAGACTTGGTAGATGCCCTACATGGTGTTGTTGTAAAGGCATTGAACACTAAATTTTGCTCCCCTATCTCATTCCATTCAAACTGAACAAACGTCATACCCAAATAATTTTACTGCTGACAGGATGTAGAATTTTTTTCTTATTTCCATAATGTTTTGACTCCAGATTAAAAACTGCTCCTCTGCATGGAAACATCTTACTTACTATATCAGAAATTTCAGACTTTGTTATAACCTCTTTATTGTTAGATATGGATACTCTTGGCCTTCCTCCAGGATGACTCCCACAACCTGCCAAGATCTTTTTCCTTCTATTGATTGCAGAGGAATGAATAGGAATGTAATTCCCATGATTTTTTTCTTGATTGACATGTGACAGATAAAAAGACAATTAAAAGAAATACGCAGTTACACTACTGGCCATTAAAATTGCTACACCACGAAGATGACATACTACAGTCGTGAAATTTAACCGACAGGTAGAAGATGCTGTGATATGCAAATGATTAGCTTTTCAGAGCATTAACGTAAGGTTGGAGCCGGTGGCAATACCTATAACGCGCTGACATGAGGAAAGTTTCCAACCGATTTCTCATACACAAACAGCAGTTGACCGGTGTTGCCTGGTGAAACGTTGTTGTGATGCCTTGTGTAAGGAGGAGAAATGTGTACCGTCACGTTTCTGACTTTGATCAAGGTTGGATTGTAGCCTATCATGATTGCGGTTTATTGTATCGTGACATTGCTGCTCGCGTTGGTTGAGATCCAATGACTGTTGGTGGATTATGGAATCGGTGGGTTCAGGAGGGTAATAAAGAACGCCGTGCTGGATGCCAATGGCCTCGTATCACTAGCAGTCGAGATGACAGGCATCTTATCCACATGGCTGTAATGGATCGTGCAGCCACATCTCAATCCCTGAGTCAACAGATGGCGACGTTTGCAAGACCATAACCATCTGAACGAACAGTTGGATGACATTTGCAGCAGCATGGACTATAAGCTCAGAGAACATGGCTGCGGTTACTCTTGACACTGCATCACATAGACGAGCACCTGCGATGGTGTACTCAATGACGAACCTGGGTGCACGAATGGCAAAACGTCATTTTTTCGGATGAATCCAGGTTCTGTTTACAGCAACATGATGGTCACATCTGTGTTTGGTGACATCGCGTTGAACACACATTGGAAGCATGTATACATCATCGCCATACTGCCGTATCAACTGGCGTGATGGTATGGGTGCCAGTGGTTACACGTCTCGGTCACCTCTTGTTCGCAGTGACAGCACTTTGAACAGTGGACGTTACATTTCAGATGTGTTACAACCCGTGGCTCTACCCTTCATTTGATCCCTGCGAAACCCTACATTTCAGCAGGATAATACACAACCGCATTTTGCAGGTCCTGTACAGGCCTTTCTGGATACAGAAAATGTTCGACTGCTGCCCTGGCCAGCACATTCTCCAGATCTCTCACCAATTGAAAACGTCTGTTCAGTGGTGGCCGAGCAACTGACTCATCACAATACGCCAGTCACTGCTCTTAATGAACTGTGGTATCGTGTTGAAACTGCATGGCAGCTGCACCTGTACATGCCATCCAAGCTCTGTCTGACTCGATGCCCAGGCATATTAAGGCCGTTATTACGGCCAGAGGTGGTTGCTCTGGGTACTGATTTCTCAGAATCTATGCACCCAAATTGTGTGAAAATGTAATCACATGTCAGTTCTAGTATAATATATTTGTCCAATGAATACCCGTTTATCACCTGCATTTCTTCTTAGTGTTGCAGTTTTAATGGCCAGTAGTGCACCTTACAAAATTTTGATGTTTGTCACAAATACTTGATTTGACTACATTATAATTAGCCTTATCTTCATTTTTTTGTTTGTACAAACATAATTTTTTTAAATTGTGAAAGAGTTCAACTTGTTTTTTCCTTGTGGTATACAAGTTTTTGTTTTGATGAGCCAGTGCCACACTGCCTGTAGCGTATAAAATACACTCAACAAGGTTTTTGAAACTGGGAAACATCTTCTGATTACATTATGCTCTGACTGACTGTCATCAGTGAGAAACACACTTGGTCTGTGAAGACTTTCTCCAAAAATATTTTTTCCTACTAACTCTAGAAGCCTATTTCCAAAGCTTCACAGCTTTCTGATGAAGTCACTATAATGCCCATTGGCAAGCTGTGCATGAGTTACACAAAAACTCTGCTACCATCACAGTCTAGAGAACCTGCGGAATCTATAAAAATCACTTTGAATGCAGCTTTTATGTGTAGGTGCACTTGCTGCATCAGTGGTCAACATATGCTGAAAAGAGAATACATTAATATTAATACTAGCAGCATTTATGCAAAATATACTTGATGGGCTAAATGAAAGTTCTCTCTTACTATATTATATAATCATCACAACCATTTTAGAACACAGAGTCCCAACTCCCTTCCAATCTCTGCTGCAAGAGTCTCCTCCCTTCTTTATTGAAATCCATTGGTCTGTATGACTTCTTGAATACTTTTGCATTTGCAGAAATAAAAATCTGGACACTTACTTCTGTATGCAATAACTAAAGGGTGATGATAATGAGGTCCCATACTACAAGGAGTGTAGAGGACGATGCGGTTACCGAATAAAATTTGGCTGAATATCATCTTTCACTTCATGTGATGGTTGTCTAAACCTTAAAGAAGCAGCACTTCCAGTGCTGTGATTATGATTCAATGTCAAGTTTCACATGGCATTTCTTTGTTCAACTGAGATTTTTTTGAAATTTACCGTGATGCTTATCATGCATAGCATGCATTGTGACTGTCATTTTTTATGCCCAGTTGGTGTTTTTTGTCACCTTCTACACTGCTGAATCACGAGTTTTCTCAAGATGTGTGTTATGGTGACAGGTTAATCTTTGCTTAAAAATGACAACTTTTCCAGAAACTTGTTCAGTGTGCCTTACTGAGTGTGCTGTTTTACTTTTACCTTGAAACTGTGCCAAGCATTGACTAAATTTGTCTCTTAATTTAGCTTCTACTAGTTAATTTAGGGTTCTTAGTTCCAGCACATCACTGGCATTGTACTCAACATCCAGCACATATGTTTTCCGTTGTGGAAGAAATCCTGTTGAGAAAAATAACACTGTGTATTGGTAAGATGCCAAACTTAGAATCTAGCTCTCTTGAACCCATGAAGAAAACATGTACAGTGGACACCAGAATGCTGCAAATTCTATGAAGAAAGACACCAAGCATAGTTAAATTATCAGACAAAATAGAAGAAAATGCCAGCAGCCTAAGAAAGACATAATTACCACAAAACCAATTCTGCAGACTACTACAAAATCTTTGGGAAACAACTACAACTATATAAGACCCCCCCCCCCCTCCCACACACACACACACACACACACACACACACACACACACACACACACACACACACACTAATACTGAAAGGGGAAGAATGGCACACAGTAACAAAGAAACAGTTGAAGTCACAGCATAAGCATTTAATAAACTTTTGAACTGCAAACAACCCAAAGAAATCTTACGAATCAATGTAGATATCCCGATAAAATCCAAAATCAATGAATTACTGTCCAGTTTCCCAAGAGGTGTGATAAGAACTCAAATGGCAAAAAAAATTATTTGGCATATGGCGAAGCTCATGCTCTTGTTGGTGTGTGGAAAAATTCAAGTGACACACTCAGGACCTCCTTACACTAGTCTTTGGATAACTGAACAATTCCCCCAACATTATACCACAGCCATCATCCACTCTCTATGCAGGAAGAACAATAAGAGCAATCCAGACAACTGCAGGGGAATCTCTCTCCTTGACTGCACATGCAGGATTTTATCGAATATTCTGTATGGAAGAATCGAGGAACAACTAGAACAGGAGATAGGGGAATATCAGGGAGGTTTCAGACCATGAAGAAGTTGTGTAGAGCATATCATTAGATTAACGTCAATTATGGCATACTAAAGGGAACAGAGCAGACATCTAGCAGTAACAGTTGTAGACTTTAAGAGGGCATATGACTGTTCCCACAGACCTTCAGAATTAAAAACCGTCAGGAATCCATGACTAAATTACTCTAACCAACACTGAATCAAAAGTATTTCTGAGCCATTTCTCATAAAATGAGCTGAAGATAAGGTGACTTCCCATCATAATTACCAGTACTATTCAGCTGTGCACTGGAATATATAATCTGAGAATGGTACAAGGTTAACCCAAAGAAGGTAAGAACTGGAAGTGCAAAATATGATGTAAGTTTAAACTGTTTGGGATTTGCTGATGATCTTGCTCACATAGCCAATAAAGTTCAAGAGACCAGACACAAGTTAAATTATGACAAGAAATAACACAGACAATGTGCCTTATGATATCATTTGAAAAAACAGGAGATCGTACTAACTGATCCACCACTTACAAACAAAACTATAGCTGAGGGAGAGGAAATCAAAACTGTTTATAAATCTAAATATCTCAGTGAAATCACAATATACTATCTACATGAGAAACCAATGTGGCAAAATAGAATAAAAAAACTAAACAAAGCGAATTACATTACCTAAGAAACAACAAAAAAGTATGGTGACAGTGGGGCAGGGGAGGCAATGTGGATGTTAACAATGAAGTTCTGTGCCAATGCAGAGAATTCGAGCAGCAAAAGTTAGCAGACAATGCAACTGGTGCAGAGGTTTGTGAAGATAAATTGACATTGGAATAATTGGTTAAAATGAATGACAGTGAGGTTAAAGACACTGTGGTAAGTGGTGGTGGGCAGGGGGTTAACATTGAGGATAGACACAAAGAAAGTAATGCACTTAGGAAAGAAATGGAGAATTTCACTTAGTAGATGAGAATGAAGTAGTAATTAAACATGAACATAAAGATGAGAGTGGATTTAGGTCAGGACTAGACTTGCCGTTGGATGACACTTGAATTATAAACAAAATGTTGAGGGCTTCAGCCACTACTACTACTACTACTACTACTACTCCGTAGAGTGAACAAAGAAATAAACAGTTCCAAATTGGTGGAACAAGTAAATACTAAGCGATAATTAATTGATGAAAATCAAGAAGTGGGGCAAGAAACATGAGATGAGTGATATGGGTCAGGTTTGTTTAAATATTTGAGAGAGAGTTTTACTCATATAAATTCCAACATGCTTGTTTTAAAATCAGAAGGTGTTGAAGAGTGACATTAGTACATTAAGTAGTGACTTTAAAGAAGAATTAAAAGAGGGAGTTGGTAGTATAAAGAATGATGTCAAAGAAACAATATCGGAAACTGTCATAATTAATACTAATCTTACAAAATTTGTAAAGGAAAAGAAAGATGTAACAGAACATTTTGATTCAAGTAGTAAGGGGATGGAAGTTACTGATTTTTGTCAGTACAATTTAACTGCATTAATGTCTGCTTGTTCTTTTGATGATTATAATGAAATTATTTGCAATATGAAGCAGACTTTGAGAAAGTGGGGAATAGGTAAACAATATTGATGTAAAAATGCTACATTTAATTATGCTGAGATAAGTGTGTAGGTAGTGATGAAGCTGTTGGGAAAGTAAATGATTTGGGGCAAGAAGCTAACGACAAAGGAGAAAGTGAGTTATTAATACTTACTTGTTAGTAATGATGTAGATGAGGAACAGTCTGTTGACACTAAGGTAGTTGTTGTAATGGGAATAATTTGTTTACCAGTACCAAATGAAGTGGTTAGTCAGGCTGATGAGTTTATTGAGGAAAATACATGTGAAGTGTCGCCAATCAGTAGTAATGCAAGTTCTGAATGACTGAAGTAGAAGTAAACAGAATTGACCAAAAGTGCATGGATGCATCTGAAACCATGAATAAATGTGATACCAGTGTGAATGGTTTTCACTGAACAGAAAGTTGTTGACATTAATGTTGGTATCTTGCTGAATACTGAGTCAGAATGTGCGTAATTAATGAGTAATGATCCACACAAGATAGATAGCAGTGTGAATGGATGTCATAATGATAAAGGAATTAGACTTTGATAACTAACAGTAATGTAAGTGCTCTGCCACAAATTGAACTTAAAGTAAATAAGATTGAAAATGAATATGCCATAGTTTGAGATGAAATGATTAACCAAGCTGTTGATCTGAAGGTACTTCAGACAAATATGAACATAAATACTGATACGTGTGGTGGTGGTGATAATGAATTGATAGTGGATGCAATGCAAGTAAATAATGTTTATATTCAGGATCTGTGAGTTAATCACGAAAATGTTTATGTAAATACTGATGATCTTGGTGTGAAAAGGGAGTATGTGCAGGCACTAAATGAAAGTATTGATGACATTGTTAGCAAAGAATGCAAAACTGGTAATAAGTTATTAGGTAAGTGAACTTCAATTAATAAATGTCAGTATAAGTAATGTTGTGCTGAGTTGCGGACAGAAAGCAGAAAAGTCATTAAATTAAAGAAACCAGTTCTTAGTTTATCAGTGATTGATATGCACATAGCATTAGAGGTAGGTAAAGAAGTGGACAGATTTCAAAAAGTGGTATTAAGTGAGAAACTGCAAAAAGTTATTTTCCTCGTAAATTTCCAAAAAATAATTTTCAGTACCAAGGTTCAAAAAGTAAATTTCACTACTGTCTGGCATATGATTTTCAGTGAATGTGCACAGAAAGCAATCTTGTATGAATAAGAATCAGGAACTAATTTTCGATGCAAATGCATTGAGAACAATTTTGAATGCAACTGTAAAAGAAATAAATTACAATATAAATATGATAGGCAGTGCATTTGGATTTGTTGGGGGTGATATGTTCAAATAATTGGTTGTGTTCTGCTGTGATTTGGTAGTTATTCTGAAAAACTGATATTCATCTGAAATCAGTAGTGCAAAGTTTCATGGAAGAGCAGGGGCTCAAAGCTTGCTTTAAATGTACAAAAATGTAAAATTGTGCACAAAATGAAAAAAGTAGTATCTTATGACTATAATATCAATGAGTCACTGTTGTAATTGGCCAATTCACACAAATACCTGGGTATAGCACTTTGTAGAGAGATTAAATGCAATGATCACATAGGCTCAGTTGCAGGCAAAACAGGTACTAGACTTCAGTTTATTGGTAGAATACTTGGGAAGTGCAGTCAGATTGTAAAGGAGATTGCTTACAAGTCACTCATGCAGCTGGTTCTAGAGTACTGCTTAAGTGTGTGGAACTCATACCAAACAGGACTAAGAGGAGGTATTGAACACATACAGAGAAGGGCAGCACAAATGGTCACAGGCTTGTTTGATCTGTGGGAGAGTGTCACAAAGATACTGAAGAAACTGAACTGGGCCAACTCTTCAAGGTAGTCATAAACTATCGAGAGTGATTCTAATAACAAAGTTTCAAGAATCAGCTTTAAATGATGACTCTAGGTATATAGTACAACCCCCTACGTATCCCTCACATAGAGATCATGAGAATAAGATTGGAATAATTACAGAATCCACAGAGGCATTAAAATAGTAATTTTTCCCACATTCCATACATTAATGGAACAGAAATAAACCCTAATAACTGGTACATTGGAATGTACTCTGTGCTATCCATATCAGTGTTTTGCAGACTGTAGTTGTGGATGTAGATTCACTGTGGACCTACAAGCAAGTAGGGGGTTTAGTGCTCTGTATTGGATTCATTATGTGATGATAATGATTCCTGAACTGAGTGCTCTCATTCTTTGGATTCTTAAGACAATCCCTTATATTATCCGGTCAGCAGTGTGTATGATGATCAGCATTTGTCTTTGACTTTTGTGTGATCTTTAGTGTAGTAATATCTTTGAGTAAACTTTCATCTGTGCTAGTAATTTAGATTGGATTAATGATTATAATCAATGGAACTATAAGAGCAAGGAAGCAAGGACAATATAAAACACATGTATCATATTTGGTACAATTGCACTGGTGGAGTGTTTGTTTTAGTTTTGGAGATCACAATGAGAATAATTTTGTTTCAGTACAAATAAATTTCAGTCAACCAAATGATAAGATGAAGGGAAAATGAAAGGTGTGTGAGAATATGTGAAAAATTTGCAAGTATCTGAAAATCATATTCAATATCTAAAGTAATCAGCTAATGTGTGGAGTCACCAGGAATTTGTGCACCAGCATAGGTAAAGAAAGAGAGAACATCTTGAATGCATCGTATAGTACTATTTGTATAAAAGTTCATGCTCAGTGCAATTAGTTAGGGAGATTTTTCCATCTGTGTGAAAATGCCATGCTGTAGCCACTCAGGCATCAGTAGGTAAAAGTAAGTACAGTTGCCTATAGCCGTGTATGTGGAATGAGGAAGCTTATTACAGGGTGGTCCATTGATAGTGATTGGGTCAAATATCTCACGAAATAAGCATCAAATGAAGAAACTACAAAGAACGAAACTCATCTAGCTTGAAGGGGGAAACCAGATGGCACTATGGTTGGCCTGCTAGATGGGGCTGCCATAGGTCAAACGGATATCAACTACATTTTTTTAAATAGGAACTCCCATTTCTTATTACATATTCGTGTAGTACATAAAGAAATATGAATGTTTTCATTGGACCACTTTTTTCGCTTTGTGATAGATGGCGCTGTAATAGTCACAAATGTAAAAGTATAATGTATCACGTAACATTCCGCCAGTGCGGATGGTATTTGCTTCATGATACATTACCCATGTTCAAATGGACCGTTTACCAATTGTGGAAAAGGTCAATGTATGGCTATTGTGATCAAAATGCCCAACAGGCATGTGCTATGTATTCTGCTCGGTATCCTGGATGACATCATCCAAGTGTCCGGACTGTTCACTGGATAGTTACGTTATTTAAGGAAACAGGAAGTGTTCAGCCACATGTGAAATGTCTACCATGACCTGCAACAAATGATGATGCCCAAGTAGGTGTTTTAGCTGCTGTCATGACTAATCTGCACATCAGTAGCAGACAAATTGCGTGAGAATCGGGAATTTCAAAAATGTCGGTGTTGAGAATGCTACACCAAAATCGATTGCACCCATACTATATTTCTATGCACCAGGAATTGCATGGTGACATCTTTGAACATTGTGTACAGTTCTGCCACTGGGCACAAGAGAAATTACGGGACGATGACAGATTTTTTGCACGCATTCTATATAGCGACGAAGTGTCATTCACCAACAGTGGTAACGTAAACCGGCATAATATGCACTATTTGGCAATGGAAAATCCACGATGGCTGCGGCAAGTGGAACATCAGCGACCTTGGTGAGTTAATGTATGGTGCAGCACTATGGGAGGAACGATAATTGGCCCCCATTTTATCGATAGCAATCTAAATGGTGCAATGTATGCTGATTTCCTACGTAATGTTCTACTGATGTTACTACAAGACGTTTCACTGTATGACAGAATGGTGACATACTTCCAACATGATGGATGTCCGGCACATAGCTTGTGTGCAGTTGAAGCGGTATTGAATAGCATATTTCATAACAGGTGGATTGGTCATCGAAGCACCATACCATGGCCCGCACATTCACCGGATATGGCGTCCCCGGATTTCTTTCCATGGGGAAAGTTGAAGAATATTTGCTATCGTGATCCACTAACAATGCCTGACAACATGCGTCAGCGCATTGTCAATGCGTGGGTGAACATTACGGAAGGCAAACTACTCGCTGTTGAGAGGAATGTCGTTACACATATTGCCAAATGCATTGAGGTTGACAGACATCATTTTGAGCATTAATTGCATTAATGTGGTATTTACAGGTAATCACGTTGTAACAGCATGCATTCTCAGAAATGATAAGTTCACAAAGGTACATGTATCACATTGGAACAACCAAAAAAAAAAAAATGTTCAAACATACCTACGTTCTGTATTTTTATTTTAAAAACCTACCTTTTACCAACTGTTCATATAAAATTGTGAGCCATATGTTTGTGACTATTACAGTGCCATCTATCACAAAGCGAAAAAAGTGGTCCAACTAAAACAATCATATTTCCTTATGTACTACATGAATATGTAATAAAAAATGGGGGGTTCATATTTAAAAAAACACAGTTGATATCCATTTGACCTATGGCAGCACCATCTAGTGGGCCAACCATAGCACCATCTGGTTTCCCCCTTCAAGCCAGACAAGTTTTGTTCTTTGTAGTTTTTTCGTTTGACACTTATTTCGTGAGATATTTGGCCCAGTCATAATCAATGGACCGCCCGGTATGTAATAATAATTTTTTACTATAGATACTATAGATAACATTGGCATAGAAACAAAACTAGTAGAGATATACTGGTCAATTTTTTAATTTCTTTGTATTCAGCTGTTTGTCTCTATAAGTGGTAGCAGATGGACATATTATGGACTCTGCTGAGTTAATATTGTTAAAAAATGTATATTCCAATTGTACACTAAAAAGTATTATAGAAAGTTAACAAGATAGCAAAGTTTATTCGTACATTCAGGATGACAATACCCATCTATTCATCATTTCGTGATGCGCCAAGAATCCTACATCAAGAGGGTTGAAGCAGTCAAGAATAATTTGTGTGAGCAGAAGAGGGGTAATCCGGAACCAGTATTGTCATACCATGCTCTATGCACAATTTCAGTAACAAGAATTACATAAATATAAGTGCTGAATATATGATTTGAATATTGAGGGTCTGTTGATATTAATGTCAGTTAAAGTTCACTCAGGATATGTGTACCTTCCAACTTTTTAGGCAGTGTGGTTTCAGCTCTCTGAGACTGGAGACGTGTGAGCAAATTGTGTTTGCATGAGTGTGTGTGTGTGTGTGTGTGTGTGTGTGTGTGTGTGTGTGTGTGTGTGGGTGTGTATATGTGTCTACTGCTGACAAAGGCCTTAATGACCGAAAGCTATAATTGTGCGAATCTTTTGTTGTGCCTATCACGACTCAGCATCTCCGCTATATGGTGAGTAGCAGCTTTCCTTCCCTGGTATTGTATCAAATCTTTTTTTCAATTATTTTTCCAAAATTTCTTTTTTTAATTAGTTAAGCAGCAATTATTAATCAGTTTCCATTATATATTACATTTTATTCCCCCCTCACCCTGACACTATTCAATGGTGATTATTCAAAGGACGGCGCCGAGTGGAATACGAACGGACCTTTCAGTTGTTGAGATAGAAATTTATTGAGATAAATGATCCATTTATTCCTTACAAGGCACCAATGAGGCCTTTGTTGCATTTGTTACATGTCCTTGAGATTGTGACTATTAACAACTTGAAGGAGCAAATTAAAATTAAATTCTGCCTACAAACGAGACACGCCAGGAATGCGGATTTCAGAGGTTAAGGTAGGAAGCTGCTACGCTGTATGCTTATATGGCCATGCTTGGCACCATCTCTCTCATAGTAGATAATCTCTTTTCCTTCCAATTAATATCCTTATATGGGAAGAGCATTTCCATAGGAAACACGAAAATTTGTGTAAAGTTAACATCAAACTGCAAAATAATTCACTCAAATTCTGTAAGACTGTATCAGAGAATAATCAGGTTCATTAATGAATATGCATATGAAACTGCTTTAATTGAAAAGTACCGATACAAACAAAATTTCATTTTTGAAAATCTTTTTTTTTTCATAATTTTGTTAAACACTGTTTACAGCGGAGTCGAAGGAAATGGCCATTGTTGAAAAATCATTACAAAATGCAATATGCCAAGATGTTGGAAATCTGATGTTGGCAACAGTTGAAAGTAATGCTCCGACTTGTGAACTGGCTGATGGCTGCCAAAACAACCAGGTTGGCATCCCACTATTAAAAATTCATGACACTGGTGATATAATTAATCATGATGTCACTTTTATGATGCTCGGTGAGACAGTTTCTCAGTTCTCACCAGGAAACATTTTTCCAAATAGTGAAACTGAAGCATGTAACAGCGAAAATTCCTTTGAGTATTTGCTTAAGATGTTGCGAACGCAAGCACAGGAAACAGTTCACAAACAAAATGCAAATACTAGTGAGACACACATTGTGGCACAGCTCATGTAACTAATAACATAACAGTTTACACAGCAAAATCAGGCAGTTAATGATTTCAAGAATAGTATTAGTCAAAAATTCAGTGAGGTGAGCAAAACTATATGCACTGAATTATCTGACGAATTATCCGGTTAGGCTCACAGAGCTAGGTAAACAACTAAAAAAGAGATAATTACTGATACGTCCCGCGATATAAATACATTAATGGAAAAGGTAACATCCATTGACTATAAACAGGAACAACTTGCAAGAGAGTTACAAAACCTTAGTGAAGCATATTCTCAAATTCAGGAGACTCAATCCCAAGTGGATGCATCGGTAAAAAATATGATGAATGCAGTCAGTGAGCTGCAAGACGTATGCAGAAACCTACCTACAGAAATACACAAGTTGAGTCTAAGAGTAGATCAGTTAAGTTTAGCACCAGAAGTTGCCAAAAAAACAGAGAGATAAATTATGTGCCGATGTAAAGGGAATAACTGAAAAGGCTGAAGCCAGGATGCAGGATAAGGACAACACCCTTACTGAAAAGGTAGTGTCAGAACGCAAAATTTATATAGATATTGTAGAAGAAGCTCTAAAAGCGAAAGAAAGCCAACTTCCAGCTAAAATACACTCAGGTTTAAAGGAAGCAGAGGAAAGGTTATGAAACAGTGTTGCTAAAACTACTGACATTCCAAAACAACATATGACAGAAAAGAAACATATGCTTTTAGAGCAGTTAGATACCTTCACTGGTTACCCACCATATAGGGTTAGCCCATTGCCAGAAAATAGCGAAGGTTGCACAATGCAACAACACTTGCCAGCAATTGCACCTGTCAAGCAAGTGCAGTTGCCATGCACTACCCCACAAGCGAACATAAACATACCTGTCACTGACAGTGAGGCGTGTTTGTCAACATTACTTGCAGATGCATCGGCAATTCCTGATATTTACTTCTGAAGGGAAAAGAACACACCCTGTTGTCTTTATCAGAGCATTCCAAAATGTTTTACCTCCTACCTGGACTGAAGCCCAGAATATTTGATTTGTTGTTGAACACACACAGGGTGACATTCTGCTATGGGCTACAGACATGGCAGAACATTGCCACTGTTATGAACAGTGTGAGAGATAAGTATTAGTCTGAGGCTGTACTGGAGAGGCTCAGATGTGAAGTATTCACCCAGCTTCGTTCAATAGCAGGTATGGAAGCTTAAGGGGCTATTTTGAAAAATATTTGAATAAAAACAGATACTGGACAAACCCGGTATCTCAAATAGACGTACTGAAGATTTTAAAAAGCTGTCTTCCTGGCCACATTAGGGAAAAACTCATTACCATCCTAGAACATGACACCAAATGATTTCGATCTGTACTGGGCTCAGTATATTTAATAAACGAAGAGAGACCAGTACAACTGAAGTCTGTTAATACGCCGATAGAGACACATATAATTATGGACCAAAGGGTAAACAACAGATTCGTAGTATAACACGGATGGCAACCTTACCCCATACAGATCTATGGTAATTGCAACAATAATCACAATGGCAATGGAGAAAGCCATAAATACAAAGGTGGATATAAAAGAAATGGGCAAAAATTTAGCAAAAACAATTACAATAGGTGAGTAGCATATGGCCAGCCTGTACAATATGTGCAGACACAAGCTACTGGCAATAACCAGCTGATCGTTTGGCAAACGCAAAACAATAACAGACAACCAAATAACCCACAGACAGCGGAATTCAGCCAGCACAGTAACATACATTTCTGAATAACATGCAGAGGCAAAGAGAATTTCAGTCAAGAGCTTCTCAGAACACAAAGTGGTATAACCAAACACCAATGGTCAACATAATGGAAGCCACCATGATGCCGGAAGACTTGAACTGGTCACAGTGGGCCCCTGTTCTGTGACTTTGGAGGGGAGTGGGGGCACGAGCTTGATCAACACTTGCTTTATCAGATATGATCCAGGTAGGTATATCTCCTAAGTTGTACATACGCATAATAATATCAGATTTAGAAAGCTGGAAAATCACATTCCAGAATTTATGTTGTTAGTTGATAAGGAACATTTTTGTTTGTGTGTTTCTCTTATATGGGAAATGTGTAAATTATAAGGTGATTGGATGTAACAAGGAAGAACTTTACTTTTATGTGTCTAGAGATGACAATACTGTAAACACAATGCTTCACCTTGCACGTAGCCCAGTTGTAAATGATTAAATGAACTTGTGAAACACACGGTAGCACGCATGGCAATACACAACTCACCACAACGTTAGTTGCAACAGAGCGATGCAACGCATGTGCATTGGGGAGAAAGCTAGTCAACAAAATGCAGGTGCATGTGTGCCAGACACAGCAGAAAGTGTTGGAGCACCCAAGACAAACAAACCCTACTAGCTACAGCCTGCACTATCATATTTAAAGACTATTGCATAAACTGGGACATAGAAAATTAAGGGAGAGTCTATACTACAACTATGACTATCTACACAATACACACAAACAAGGATAAGCTAAGGGATTATGTACACGGAAAGGATCCTAAACTATGAAATATCTACTGAAGTTATTGTAATGTATCCTATTTTCTTTTTTGTACCATAGATAATATTGGCATAGAAACAAAACAAGTAGAGATATACTCCTCACTTTTTTAATTTCTTTATATTCAGCTGTTTTGTCTATAAGTGGTAGTGGGTGGATGTATGACGAGCTCCACCCGAGTTAATATTTTAAAAATTATGTATTCCAATTGTACATTAAAAAGTATTATAGTAAGTTAACAAGATAGCAAAGTTTATTCATACATTCACGACAACAGTACCGGTCTGTTCATCATTCTGCAACATGCTGAGAATCCTGTATCAAGAGGATGCGAGCAGACAAGAATAATTTGCGTGAGCAGAAGATGGTGTTCTGGAACCAGTATTGTAATATCAAGCTCTGTGCACAATGGCAGTAACAAGAAAAAGAAGTATGTAAATTTAAATGCTGAATATATGAATTAAATATTGAGGGTCTGTTGATATTAATGCCAGTTAAAGTTAACTCAGGATAGGCATACCTTCCTCCTTTTTTTCAATTATTCTTCCAAAATTTCTTTTTTTTAAATTATTTAAGCTGCAATTATTAATCAGTTTCCATTATATATTGCATTTTATTTCCTCCATCATTATTCAATGGCTTTTATATGTATTGCCTTCAAGGCATCAATTTAATTTAAGATGGTGGGTTAAAGTGAAGTAATGATTTTTGCAATTGATATTTTGTCTGCTATGTAATGAGAGTAAAGTTTGCATATAATATCAGGATTTTCTACAGTGGAGCATATTTCTGTAGATTGATTTCTTGCATTTGCGCAAGAGTGTGTGTCAATTTCTTAGATAATGAGGTAATAGTGAAGGGACAATGATTCATTGACAAAGTAATGACGAAATGATGAAAGGTAATGAGAAATGAGTTAGGGTATTAATGGTTAGGGAGCCTGTCCTTGCAATGAGAGTGCACGCCTCGATACCAAGGATACAAAGGAACTAACAGACATGAATAAGAGATGTAATGCTAATTGTATACAGGTAGGTTTGGTTTTGTTATAGTGAAAATCTATTTGAGATAGGCACCATTTGGTACTGTTTATGTGCATGATTCATGACAATGGAAATAGTGTGAGGAGGTAGTTCGGGTTGGTTACCTCAAACAATACTCCTACTTTACAGTAGTTCATTTATTCACATCTTTACACAAGCAAGGCTTGCACAGAACTAACCTGGCAGCACTGCAAAAAGATAATGTTTAGCTTAGTTCAAAGACGATGCTCAGATCGATTCTGGTGTCGACCCATCGGTGCCACATAGTATGGAGTACTCTTGAGAGGCCAGGAGGAGGATGTCTATGGCACCGGCAGGGGTGGTCCGCGGGAGCTGGACCACGGTCAGCTCTACAGCGTCGTCGGGGAGCTGTGACAGTAGATGTAGTGAAGGAAGTTTCAGCCACCAAACCTGGAAGTCGTTGAAGCGCGCCGGGCATCGTACTGGGTGTGCTGGTTGTGCGGCGACAGGTGGGCCGGCGGTTTGCGAGTGGAACAGAGCAACAACGACGATGTCTCTGGAGGGTGTGGCCAACACACGAAGCATGTCCAGGTCGATGTCAGGTGAGAGGGGAACACATTTCACCAGGTGGCAGGGAATGGCGAAAGTTGTGTCATGAGCACTGGATGAAGGGAAACACACGACAAACAGTGTATCATCACATAGTATTATAGAGATGTTGTGGATTATGTCTGGGGGAACAGGCACGAACACCTCAAGCGAGGGAACGTTCAAGATAGGGGGGGTGTGAGAAACCTTGACAGAGCAAGGCCAGCCATGGTGGAGTGGCTGAAGGGACCAGTGAAGGGCCCGGCGGCGAGGGCGTGATCGTAGGTAAGCTCAACATAGTGAGCATGTGGTCACTCTGGTCACTCGACGGAGTGCATGAGACCGGAGTCGAGAGCGAGATCGGAGGAGAGCTTGATGATTGGAGCTGGAAGTCACTCAACGTAGTGTGTAAGTCCGAAGTGGAGGGAGTGGTTGGAGTGTCATGAGCCACGACAGTGAATGGCGTGGTCGTGGCCTGAAAGGGGGTAGAAGAAGGCTCGACATGAGCAGGCTTAAGTCTGTTGAGAAAGACTATAACAACTGAATCTTTCATCTGGATGTCATAGGTGTTGTCTGAGCGCTGGAGAACTCGGTACGGACCGGTATATGGAGGTTGGAGGGGAGCACGGACAGTGTCATCTCGGAGCATGATGTACTCACAATTGTCTAGAGATTTCGGGATGTGAACCTTAGGGTGGGAGCGGCTGGCAGGCAGAGGGATATGGAGGTTGATGAAGTGGTGTCTGATGCGGTCCACGAAGGAACGTAAGTCAGACTGAGGGAGAGAAGCAGAAGGGCTCACGAGTTCGCCAGGGAGAACAATGTTCTGGCCATATACAAACCCGGCTATTGTGCCTTTGAGGTCTTCCTTACAGATCTCGCGAATGCTGAGTAGCACAAGGGAAAGGGCCTCCATCGATAGAGAGTAGTGGCATCGAAGAGCTGCCTTGAAAGTGCGGTGCCAGCGCTCGACAATCTCGTTACTTTGCAGGTGATATAGTGTGGTACAGATGCGCCAGATGCCGCAAATGTTACAAATCTCGTTGTACAGGGCCAACTCAAATTGTCTGCCTTGGTCAGTCGTGACTGTAGCTGGACATCCGAAATGTGATATCCATGACGACGCAACAGATTCTGCCATAATATTTGGAAGGGGGACAGCCTTGACCCAGCGAGTTGTTCAGTCGATAGACAAGAGAACATAACGAAAGCCGTTAGAGGGGGATAGAGGGTCAACAATGTCAATATGAATATGCTGGAAACGCCCAGGAGGGATAGAAAAGGCACCGAGAGAGGGTGAAGTGTGCTTGTGTACTTTGCAGCGTTGGCACGTGATGCAGGACCGTGCCAATTTTTGGCAGTCCTTGTTGACATTTCTCCACACAAAGCACTCCACTACAAGGCAGGTGGACGCACGAACACCGGGGTGGGCTAAACTATGCAATGCGTTGAAGACAGCTTGACGGAGCGTGGTTGGGATGAGGGGCCATAACGTGCCCATACTGTCGTCGCAACAGATCTCACCAGCAATGCCAGGGAAGGTGGTGCGGACGAAGTGTAGTGAAGAAGTAGTGTCTGAAATCTGGTTTTGTGTCGCATCGTCGGTGGTTTGGAGATTAGGCAGTTCAGAAAGGTCTAACAGTGAATGGACAACTTCGACTCATGAAAGGAAATCAGCAACTATATTGTCAGCACCCTTTATGTGTCTGACATCGGTGGTGAACTGAGGTATGTATCTGAAGCAGCGAGGAGGCAGGTCAGCTGGTGGGTTTGTAATGGTTGCAGCCAGGGGTTTGTGGTCCGTTAAAACATAGAAAGGGCATTCCTCAACATCAGTCTTCAAATGCTTAATTGCTTCATAGACTGTGAGCAACTCCCTGTCAAACACGGAATATTTCCGTTGTGTATTGGTGAGCTGGCGCAAGAAGAACTGCAGAGGCGAAGTTTGGCTGTTGATAGTTTGGCTAAGAACATCCCTGATGGCAGTATCGCTCACATCTGTGGTGATGAAAAGCTCCGCATTGGGATGAGGATGCACAATGGTGCAGGCCTCGGCAAGAAGATTTTGAGGGCAGTGAAAGAGTCAGTCATAGCAGGGGTCCATGGAACGGGCCGAGATCCAGAAGTGTTGGTGCCTGCCAAGGCATCCGTCAGTGGAGCTTGAATCTCCGCAGCCCGAGGTAGATGTTGGCAATAATAATTAACCGTCCCCAGAAAGCGCCAGAGCTCTTTGAATAACGCAGGTCTGGGTAGGTTTAGTATTGTTCGTACTTTCTCAGGGGGCTGTGAAACGCCGTTGGCAGCGACCCATAAACCAAGAAAAGTGGCAGCGGGTTGATGTAGCTGCAATTTGTCCTGGTTGGTCTTGATGCTTGCTGCCTCGAGAGTGTTCATAACAGTTTGCACATGTTGAATGTTGTCCTCGACGGAGAAGCTGAACACAAGAATGTCATCAGGATATGCAAAGCAGAATTTTAGGTCGAATAGCACTTCGTTGATGAAGCACTGTAAGGTCTGGGTTGCGTTTTTCAGACCGAAGGGCATGAATCGAAACTGAAATAACCCGATCGGGGTGGTGATTGCTGTCTTCTCGATGTCTTCAGGAGCCATGGTGATCTGGTGGTAGGTCCGTTGCAATCAATGACAGAGAAGGTGGTCGCACCTGCGAGGGAACTGGTGAAGTTGGCAATGTTGGGTATGGGGCAGGCGTCCATAATTGTTCGTGCATTTAGTCGACGGTAGTCTCTGCAAATGCATCACCACCCGCCTTCTTGCGTGTCATATGTATGGGCATAGACCAGTTACTGGCAGAGGGTTCAATGACACTGGAGCTTAGTAGTTCAGAAATCTGAATTTTAAGGTCGGATGAGCTCGTGAGCCGTTAGTGAGTCCATTGTCTGTGGACGCGGCCTGTGGCAGCACAGTTGCGGGCAAAACGCTTGGTGCAAGTGCACTGTTTGTGTTGTCAGTGCCGGTTGCATGGCGGCACGCAGGAGCAGAAGTTGCATAGTTTGAGGTGCTGTCCACGAAGGGAGGGGTAGGAGCTGTCAGTTCGGGTACACGTGGCGTTCATCGCACATGTGCACTTGTGTCTGGCTGAGTGTCAAATGCTGCCATGTTAGAGGGGTGTGGTCCTGTGAAACTGTCAGTACACATTATGCTAGACTTGATAGCACAGATGCGAGGGGTAGTGGGAGGTAAGCACATGGAGGCTCGATTACTGGGACTGCAAGCAGATTTGGCGCACTTACTGACCTTGTTTTGTCCTTACTACAGTATCTGTAATTCCTTTGCTGCATTGAAGAACTGCAGCTGAGTTTCGTGGAGCCAGAAGGAGAGCTCAAAGTTTTCCTTGTGTAGGCGAGCGACTTTTTCGAGCTCGACAAGGCACTTATGCGTGATTTCTTGTAACGTTGTCGACAGAGACGAGCATGTACGGATTAGATGAGCCCAGATCAATTTATCACGGGGTGGTTTGCACGACAGAGGACATGGGAAGTGAGTCTTGGACGGGTGATGGAACACCGTGTTTTGCACTGGGTTCGGTGAAAGTTTGTGGTGTTGCAAGAAGTCAATGCCTAGTATAGGGTCGTCAATTTCGCACACTAAAAAAGTCCACTCAAGTTTGCAGTTTGTGGAGAGTGAGACGACTTGTGAAGTTGAAGCCAAGCCTTGTAGTTTTGTTGAATTCACGGCTTGCAGTGAAGTATGATGAGGGCAGCTGTTTGATGACACTAAGAACGTGGGCAGCAGTGAAACTTCGGCGCCTGTGTCCACTAGGGAAAGGTATCCCGACGAAATGTCTTTAATGTAAAGTTGTCCACAATTATCCAGTCGTTTCTGGACAGAATGTAGCACTGGGGGGTGCTTGTCATGTTGTGCACAGGAGGCATTTGGGAAGTAGCAGGGTGCTCTGTAGTTCCGTGCTGCCTCACCAAACTGTGTGTGGAAGTAACAGTATGGATGGTGCAGTTGCATTTCCTGCCGATCGTTCCTTGCCAGTGGTGGTGGCCGCAGCAGGTTCGGTTGCAAGAGGGGGCGTGACTATGGGTGGAGCCGGTGATGTCCCAGTAGCTTGTTTACTGCTTTCCGGAGCGAGTGGAACGGTCGGCACAGTATGGCCCCAGCCACGCCCGACTGCAGGACGATGGGCCTGAACCAGAGACTTGTCAGGTAGGCAGTGGATGGCGAAGTAGAGCAGTGATGCATCATGTAGCTTGTCAGCAAGTGTCACTGTTTGCTTGACACGTTTGGGAGGCCTCTGAGCCAGAGCAAAGCGGATGTTTTTTCTGACCAGATGGCGAGGAGAACTGTGTTAGAGAGCAGATCGGCGCTGACCAGGGCACATAGCCGTCTCCAGAGCTGAGAAGGTTTGTCTTTGCCTAGTTGCTCGACATGGAGCACTTGCCATATTGCTGCCACAGTTGAGTGTGCAAGCTGACGCAGAACTGTTTCTTTGGCTAGAGTGTACCAGGTAGATGAGTCAGAGGTGTCGACCAGGTCATCAATCAAGACCTCCTGGTCGTGCAGGTGGGAGATGAGGCACAGAAACCTGGTTGACTCGTCGAGTTTGTGATGGTTGAACACTTCGTCCATAATTTTGAACCAGGATGCTGCTCTGTCGGGATTAAACGGCGGCAGCGTCGGTAAGGGTTGTAGAATGTTCGGAAGAACAGGTTGAGTTGAGTTCATCGGGGCACTGCCTGAAACAAGCTGTTGTTGCTGTAGTATTCCAGGAGAGTGTGGCTCCAGGGGGTGTGGTGATGACAGCTGGTCGGGTGGCAGTGTGAAGGTGACGTGTTGTGGTTGAGCGCCATCTGTCGCGATGCAGAAGGCCGAGCCGGGTGAGACATCGTAATGTGTCGATTGCGTTTGTGGAAGCTCAACACATTGTGGTTGTGTTCAGATTGACGTGTCGTGGAAGACTGACGCGGATGAGGCACCGGGATGTGAAAGAATAGTAGAGGGAGCTCAACTGGTGCCAGTTGTCCAGAAGCACAGTGTGGAAAATGACGTCGAACGTCAGATGGAATGTGTGAATATTCACTGTTCGTTGTCACTCCACTCTAACGGTGTGTGGATAAGGTGAATGTCGTGGCACAGAACACTGAGGCATAGCAGTGGGACAGAGATGGAGGTCAGGCACAGATAACAAGTTATTGTTCCTGTTGCAGGCCTAGGTATCAAAGCAGGAAGGAATGTGCTGATGCTTAACCGAGGCAGGCATGATCGTGGTCGGATGCTAGGCAGGTTGACCTGTGAACAAATCAGTTCCAGCCACGTGGCAGGAATCCACGTGGTACTGCATGGATTGCGGCGCGGCAAATCTTGTCCTGGCGGTGGTAGGTTGTCCAACGAAGCATTTGCAGAAATAGGCATTGGTCCCGCACTGCACGGAGATCCGTAAGAGGTAATTGCACCATCGATGAGGGATGGCGCATGTGGTGGAACAAAGGCATCAGATAGCCGGAGTCATGCACACTCCTAACCTGACTTATTGTTGCAGGCTCGAAAACGTCCGGTGAAATCGGTGTAATCGTCGAGTGAGAGGCATCGTGTTGCAGTCCTGGTGGGTGTACATCGCCCACAACACAATGCATGTCGATCACAAAATTCGGCATTAGGCGTTGGGCAAAAGTCATTGTTCGAATGCTGAGTTGAAGTAATAGACGCAAACATAACTGACACGGAGGCTGCGGACACAGTAAAACGGCAAAAACGAAAGATGTTACAACTCAGGGTCACCAGTGTGGGAATTGAGATGTTACATACGGTAATATCGACCCCAACATTAAGTATTCGCTCGTTTATAATGAATTCACTTTATTCTGATCATGTCAGTACAAACACATCTGCTTGAATACAGAGTTCAGAACACACTGCGATCAACAGTTTTCAAAGAAGTTCGTTCTCAAAGATGAGGCGGTCGACTCTTGCAGTTGAGAACTGCCACAGAGCCCCCACTGGTAGTGCGGAGCAGGGTAAGGATGATGAGAGGCGTGTGTGCACCTGGCCGGTTGATGGCGTAGCTGCGCGTGAGCAATCATGTCATGCCAGGCGCTAGTGCGAGGCGTAATCAGACCGTTTCTCAATGTCTTGGTAGGCACGACCAGTGGATGAAAGGAGGCACAGAAGGTGTCCACAGGTTGACCGTGCCATGCTGCTGATGGCACGGTGCAAGCAGAAGGCGGTGGCATGTCAGTGGAGAGAAACTCGTCATGCCGAGGCCGTGCGGCACAGCAAGGTTTTGAACCGATCAAAGCCGTGGATTGCGTCGAAGACACGATGCGATGTATTGGCAAAGTATTTGCCAGCGAGCACTGCAGTAAGTGCAATGTGTCCAGTAACAGATTGTTATTGGCCGTATAACATATAGGAGCAAGCATGCTGTGGCTTAACAGGTTGTGTAAGAGATGCCGAATGAGCAACACTCACGGTAATGACGGAGTTATAGAGGTGCTTGATGACGCAGTAGGGGAGAAAACAGCAAGCTGCACATGACTGACCCTGGCGGTGGATGACTTCGGTGTAAACGGAAGCATCACCTCAGAGTCCGTGGACAGCGAGTGTGTTACAGCGGTAGATGGCATGATGTTCCAAGCGGAGTTGACAGTGTCAGTGTTTTGATGTGTGAAACAGCCATGATCGAAGGTTGGGGGGCGTGGCCGTGAGCTCTGTGCATGAGGCATGGCGATGGCGAGAGGTGGTGGAAGGCGGACGTGGTCGGCAAAACCATGGTCGGAGCAGGAAGGCGATGAAATGTAATGTGAACGTGAAGACGTCGAAACAGCGGATGAACTACTGGTCCGTGGCGGAGAGGCAACACAGTTCGATGGAACTGGAGCTGCGTGTGTGCTGTCACTGTTGGCGCTGTGGTCGAGTCGTAAGGGTGCAAGCTGCTCATGCGAAACTGCTGCACGGTCGTGTGTCGGAGTGGAAAGATGCTCACTCGTCCAAGCAGAAATGGCAGATGTGTTGGTCGTACATTGGGGAGGTAGTGAAGAGGGCAGCAAAGCAAGCAGCACTGGAATGCAGCTGGTTATGCCGTGGTACAGAAACAAAGTGTCTGGAACTACCAAGGAAAGGTAGCAGCAGCGTAAATAAGTTGCTTGTATCACATCAGTCACGTAGAATTTCCACTTGAGGCGGCATGATGATGACAGTTGTGACATCTTGGACATAGATCCATGTAGCGTGATTGTCAGGGTATTAGTTGTAGCTGGTAGTAACGGCAAAGGATCATCAGCAGTCGGAGGCAGAATAATGACAGCAGCATCTCGTTGCATGTCGTGTTCAGTCGGTGTCGGCTGCAGCATGTGTAACTGATCTTGTACCAACAAGTTGTATGTCGCAATTTACTCACGTAGCTGTCACAGTTGTTCAGGCGAAAATGTGTGTCATGAAGCAGTCTGCTGTCTATCACTGAGTAAGATGGGGTGGAAATCAGAATGTGTCTCTATCAAAGGGTAACCTGGCCTACAAGACCAGGTCGGCGGCACAGAATTGACGTAATAGTTCTAGTAGAAGAGATCGTGTGTGTGATCACGAATGTGAAACTCAGTACTCAGCAGCGGCGGAGTGAGGACACGTTCATTGCTGTATGAAGCATTGATACGGCTGAAATCATCTTCTAGGGTGGGTGAACAAGTTGTGGGCACGATCGAGTAGTGAACGGCCTGGCGGTAAGCGTATATAGTGTCGGCAAGTTGTTGACAAGATGCAGGTGTGGTAGCCGTGGTGGGATCACATGTTATGCAGCTGTTTGTTTTTAACTGGGTCGAGGTCAGTGGGCCAGCAGGCGGCGGCCGTGATGTCGCTGCCGGTAGCGGTCGGGCAGAGTCAGTGCAGCTCGGGTGCTGCATAGAGGGAGGCATGGAACGTCCAGTGTTGGACTGAGAAACAGCCGGCATTATCGTCAGTGTAATTGGTGCATTGTCGTTGGTTGGTAGGATGTCCTTGATGAAATTGTTCCAGTGAATTCGACCACGCATGCGATTTAGCCGTAGTTGGGAGTTCGTGCAAATTGGGATTTGCAACATAGTCCCCGTTTGTTGCAGTCCATCGTTTGGCATGATTGACCAGTATCAAAGCACTGCACAAAGTTAATTCATTCCTCAAAAGCAAGTCAGAATAGCCCAAATTAATCGGTGAAGGAGCACTGCACTGTCTGGAAGAGAAATTACCGATGCGTCGAGTGCGTTTCGACGGACAATGTGTGCGTCTCGGTCGCATTGTCGATGTGTGAGAAGGTGACGAAAATTACCAAAAAGCACGATTCACACAAGAGTTGGGAATTTACACACTAATTACATGTCCTGTACACTGCATTCAGATGCAGCACGATAAGAAGTCGGTGGATGTAGAAATCCAACAAAGGGTTGCTGCATTGTTTGTCCATGGTGATGTTCCAGTACACGTTTCTGGCGTCGTATGCGGCGTTCATGAGCATTGGGGTTATTAGTGTGGTAATCAAGTCGGGGTCACCAGTAAGGAGGAAGCTCGGGTCGGTTACACCAAACAATACTCCCATTTTACAGTAGTTCATTATTCACATCTTTACACAAGCAAGGCTTACACAGAACTAACATGGCGGCACTGCACAAAGATAATGTTTAGCTTAGTTCAAAGACAATGCTCAGATCGATTCTGGTGTCGACCTCATCGGCGCCACAAGTGAAAGAGTGGTATTTTGATGAAGTAGTAGATATAATGCTGCATATTTAGTTTTAAATGCTACTGGAAATTGGTATATGTGCTCTGGGTACTGATGGTCTTAAGGTAATGATGATACATTAAAGAAAAAAATTTTTGTTGATTAACTGATAATAGTAACCTGAAAATAATGTGAATATTCTGAGAAGTCTGGATGATTTGGAGACATTATGGGGCATCACTTGAGGATTTAATTTTCGGGTGGAGTGAAGGTAGTAATCTAAAATGAGTGAAGTAACGTAACGATTTGAAACAGCTTCCATCCCCTTAATTTGATTATTATGTTATCATATTGTGACCATAATTTTGTTATCTTTGTAATAAGTGAAATATGTGACTGGTCATTTTTCAAAAGCAATTGGGTAATCGAATTTTGAGCTCAGTGAGGTGATATAATGATGAAAGTACAATAGTACATGGAGCAGATTCCATTCTCTTTAATATTATCTTTATATTGAAGGATATGTTGTATGTGTATAGAAGGTTATGTAATGAATTTGTCTTTGTAAAACAAAACTTTTTCTTATAGGTTTCGTTATGGTAATTATTTGTATGCTAAAGTAGTATGTTTCGTTTTGCTTCCTATGTACAGTGGCGGAGGATAACCAACTCCCAGGACACCGGTGAAACTGGAGGACATGGGGAAATTCAACTAAATGGAACAGTGACAAGTGAAATGGTGTAAGGGTAATCAGTGAACAGACTGAAAGATGAGGAATTCCTTCCTCTTTGTAAAATGAGACATGTCTTTCTTTGCTGTACATGATTTTGTATTTCAGTATGGTTTGTATAATTTGAAAAGTTTATAATTTTCTCTATTAGAAATTTATGGTCAGTTTAGGCAATAAGAACAATTTTGAATCTGTATATGTAACTATTTTATAAAAAATTTTTAGGTTGTTGTTTGGACCTTGGATTATATAGTGAGCTATTTGGTTAACATTTATTTATTTATTTATTTATTTATTTACTTAGCATCCTTGTATCCCATCATTATAAAAATGATACAGGATTTGTCATACATTGCCTTACATAGAAAATATGACATGAAAAGATTTACAATTATGTCATAAATAAAATATTATTACATATAACATGAAACCATATGCATAACAACATTCATAATATGCTAAATTATAATAATAAATGAATACAATATAGTTTTCAATGAGCATTTTGGGTCATTATGATGAAGGAAATAAGCTACTGTATATTGAATACTGGTGATTTAAGTATTCCTTGGCACTATAAAAACTCTTGCTAATTAACATTTTAAGTTCTTTTTTGAATATGTGGAATTTTGGTATACTTTTAATTTCCTTTGGTAGTGCACTGTCTATACGACCCGCTGTGAGAGTGTGTAACAAAGCAAGTGGGTTTTTCCTTGTGATCTGTTTTTTTATTCCCCCAAAATTTTATTTCATGTATTTATTTATTTTTTTGCAAACACGAGTATTTTTGAGAATATCACTGGTGATATGTGCACAGTACCAAAAATCTTTGATACTAACTTAGGTCTTAAGCAACTTGACTTTATTATCCAGTACATTCATTTTGTTAATCAATCAGAATCTGTTGGTGTAATTAGTTTACCTAAAAGCTGTGCTAGTTACAGATACTACTGATTGCAAAATTTGTTGTCATTGCCAGAATGTAAACATATACTGTTTTCCTAACTTTCAGATAAGGTAGATCAAAAGTACATATAGATAAGTGAAGTATTTATTCAGTTAATGCTTGAAACATGTTAATACTTTTGCCCTCATTTAAGTTCACAGTAATTAGCATTCTAATCAGAAACATTGTTACTGAAATAGAATACCATAGTTTGGCAAACCAGATAGCATAATTTAGCATAATTGTTGTTGTATCTAAAAGTTCTCATTCAGAAGAAACTTTCTCTCCACTATTCAGTTAATCAGGAATCTAAAAGTTTAACTGTAACTTGTAAAACTTCAGCAAACAACAATAGATAAATGTATTTTTAATTAATGTAAACTTATAAAAGATAAATTTCAGGAGCAACTTTAGTCAGACTGTGGATGGTTATGAAGATTTGTGCTCAAAATTAATGGACGGTGTACTGCAGACAAATTAGTACAAAACACAAGTCAAAAATGCATCAAGAGTTAGCTAAATTTTGTGTTTCAGAGTTTATTCAGTGACTGTTTTTAATGATTGACAGGGAGCATGTAATTAACTTTGTGGACTGTATTAATCTTCAGTAGTGTTTATTGTGACGATAGGATTGGACTGTGAACTGTGTTATTTCTAAATGGTATTTGCTGTCCACATTGTTTATCTTTTGATATGACTATCTTCTTGAACGGACAGCATAATTGGCGGATGTGTTAATGGTTCAGTCACTTAATGGTTGAGTCACTTCTAGGTTAGGTTACTTCTCTTCTGCTTCATCATCATCATCATCATCATCATAGGACATCAGTTGAGTGTATTATATGGCTTATCCTTTGTCTGTGCAAAAATGGTAGTGAATGAGAATTTATCTGGCCATAAACAGTAGGTTATCTAATAACGAGGTGCAGTTAAAGTGGTTTGGACAGTAAATCTGTTGTGGACAGCATTATTTGAATAGCCTAATTGTCACAATCACTTTTAAGCCAGATTCGATGGAGGCACTGCTATCATAGGCATATTTGCATGGGTAAATAGGGTAATGGTACAACATCAACTAAAGAATGATGGCAAAACTGAAAAAGAACATCCAGAAACTGAACAGAGTTCTTAACCACATTCAATCAAAAGGGGCAGTAGACAAAAGAGATATGGTACCAAGTTCTATACAAAGTATTTGAAAAATCATTATATGGTACAAAAGTTGTTTCTCATATTTTCAAATGTTTCAGATGTGCACTTAATAAACAGATGTAAACCAGCAACAAGTGGTTTGTTGGCTAAATTTCACCTTTATCTCAGAAGATACATTTTGGAGACCTGCTGGAAAAAGAATGAGAACTGGTTTAAGAAAAGAAAAAAAAGTGCTTGTAGCCATATCACTTACCACAATTAAACTTTTAACATTCAATCTTAAATCCTACAAGTGGGCAAAAACAACAATGCATAGGGTAGGTGCAAATAAAGTACATTTTTGGTTTTACTAAATATTTAAAAAAACTTGCAGTAAGGTTATATCAGTTACATATTTCAGAACAATGCTATCATAACTAGCATCTCCTAAACTTTACAGTATGACAAATTAAACATTCCCTTATTTCCCAAAAGTCATCCTGGAAACATACACTTGTGAATGCTGCTTAGAATGTCCTGTTATTCCGTTGTATTAAGTACTTTGTAGCAAAAAATGTTGCAGAAGTTATTTTCGAGATGGAAGCATTAATAAATGTATTGATATTTGACATTAATATCATTTACGATCACATTTCGCTGAAATTTTACATTAGTGTGAGGCTACAAATGTGAATATTTTTATTTCATAAATTCTGTTAATAGTAACAATGACTCTGACATTTCTTATTTCCAAAGCTTTCTAGCATATGAATATAATAATATGTAAACATAACAAACAGAACAAAATAGTTCCCAGGAAAAAAAAAAAGACTGTAGGTTAAAATTAATAGCGAAGTTAAAACAGTTGTATCACTTCATTCGTCTTCTTCTTTAATATTGTGAGCTTCCCCACATTTCTTATTGTAACAGAATTCATTGTGAACTGCTGGAGTAATATTCTTCTGGCAGAGGAGCATGATATCACAAAATTTCCTCTGAAATTGCTAGTAATGACAAGTACACATATAGAAAATCTTCCACAGCCCATTCTACACTTGGTCTGTGACCTCAGACTTGTGCATTAAATCAGTGGTGTTGTAGTCTGAGTCATAGTCATCCCTAAATGACATCATCCAGGTCCTTCCTTCCTCTCCTTTATTTCTCTAATATCGGACCACCTTACCCTTTCTCCATTTTCAGTATCAGTCCAGTATCTATTTATCTATTTAAACATAAAGTTCTGTTGGACCAAATTGAGGAGCAAATCTCCAAGGTCATAGAATGTGTCAGTACATGAAATTACAACATAAAAGTAATAATAGATTAAAAAAAATGTTCATGAACGTGAAAAAAGTCAAGCCATAAGTTTAAGTAAACGCAGTCAACAATACAATAAGAATTAGCTTAATTTTTCAAGGAACTCCTCAACAGAATTGAATGAGTGACTCATGAGGAAGCTCTTCAGTTTCGATTTGAAAGTGCGTGGATTACTGCTAAGATTTTTGAATTTGAGTGGTAGCTTATTGAAAAAGGATGCAACAGTATACTGCACACCTTTTCGCACAAAAGTTGAGGAAGTCCGATCCAAATTTATGTTTGATTTCTGCCGAGTATTAAACTAAGAGAGTGAAATCTGCTTATTCTTATTCTTGGGCATAAGCTTATATTGTTAACAAGAAATGACAGCAAGGAATATATATATTTTTTGAGAGGCCAATGTCAAAATACCCAGACTCGACAACAGGGGTTGACAAGAAGTTCGTGAACTTACACCACTTACTGCCCAAACTGCCCGTTTCTGAGCCAAAAATATCCTTTTAGAATGGGAAGAGTTACTGCAAAATATAATACCGTACGACATAAGTGAATGAAAATAAGCAAAGTAGACTAAATTTCATGTCAAACGATCACTCACTTGTGATACCATTCGAATAGTAAATATGGCAGTATTAAGTGTTTGAACAAGATCCTGAACATGGGCTTTCCATGACAGCTTACTATCTATCTGAACACCTAGAAATTTGAACTGTTCAGTTTCACTAATCATATGCCTATTCTGTGAAATTAAAACGTCAGGTTTTGTTGAATTGTGTGTTAGAAACTGTAAAAACTGAGTCTTAGTGTGATTTAGCATTAGTTTATTTTCTACAAGCCATGAACTTAGGTAATGTACTGCACTGTTTGAAACTGGGCCAATGTTGCACGCAACATCCTTTACTACGAAGCTTGTGTCCTCAGCGAACAGAAATATTTTAGAGTTGCCTGTAATACTAGAGGGCATATCATTTATATAAATAAGGAACAGGAGTGGCTTCAACACTGAACCCTGGGGCACCCCCCACTTGACAGTACCCCACTCAGACCCCACATCACAACCATTATCAACATTGTGAATAATGACCTTTTGCTGACTGTTGCTGAGGTAAGAGGTGAACCAATTGTGAGCTACTCCCGATATTCCGTAATGGTCCAGTTTCTGGAGCAATATTTTGAGATAACACAATCAAATGCCTTAGTTAAATCAAAAAATATGCCAAGCGTTTGAAACCTTCTGTTTAGCCCATCCAGTAGCTCACAGAGAAAAGAGAATATAGCATTTTCAGTTGTTAAATGACTTCTAAAGCCGAACTGTACATTTGATAGCAAATTGTGTGACATAAAATGATCAATTATCTTTACATACATAGTTTTTTCAATAACTTTTGCAAACACTGATGGCATATAAATATGTCTAAAATTATCTACAATATTCCTTTCTCACTTTTTATAAAGTGGCTTTACTACTGAGTACTTTAATCACTCAGGAAACTGACCATTCCTAAAGGAAAAATTACAAATAAGGCTAAATACAGGGCTAACATGTGCAGCATAATACTTGAATATTCTGCTAGACACTCCATCATAACCATGAGAGTCCTTAGTCTTCAGTGATTCAATTATTGACTTGTCTGCATCACAGAGGAGTATTTCAGGCATCAATCTCGGGAAGGCATTTGCCAAGAAACTTATATGAATTCCTTTAGAAACTAAATTTTTATTTAATTCACCACCAATGCTCAGAAAATGATTGTTAAATACTGTACATATATCTGATTTATCAGTAACACAAATATTTTTACTGCGAACTGACTTTATATCGTCAACCTTGTGCTGCTGACCAGACATTTCCTTCACAACTGACTATATGGTTTTAATTTTATCCTGTGAATTAGCTATTCTGTTTGCATACCACATACTCTTTGCCTTCCTAATAACATTTTTAATCACCTCAAAATACTGTTTGTAATGGGCTACTGCTTGAATGTGACTACTTCTAACATTTTGATATAATTCCCCGCCTTGTCCTACAAGATATCCTTATCCCACTAGTCAGTCACCCGGACTGCCTATTATTGCTAGTACCCTATTTAGAATGTTCTAATGGAAAGCAACTCTCAAAAAGCATGAGAAATGTGTTAAGGAAAGCATTGTATTTATCATCTATGTTATCGGCACTATAAACATCCTGCTACTCTTGTTCCTTGACAAGGTTTAAAAAACTCTCTATTGCTGTTGGATTAACTTTCCTACATAGTTTGTAATTAAATATGACATTGATTTGAGTATAAAAGCCTGTTAGTGTTAAAATTTGTGCATCACGGTCTGAAAGGTCATTCACACTTTTACTAACAGAATGCCCATCTAGAAATTAAGAATGAATAAAAATATTTTCTATGGCTGTGATACTGTTCCCCTTCACATTAGTTGGAAAAAACATGGTCTGCATCAGATCATATGCATTTAGGAGATCTACCAACATCCTTTTTCTTGCACCATCATATAAGATATTGTTATTGAAATCACCACATATAACCAGTTTCTGGTACTTCCTACAAAGTGACTCAAGAACCCTCTCTAGCTTGAGCAGAAATGCTCTGAAGTCAGAGTTAGGGGACCTATAAACAACAACAATTAAAAGTTTAGTTTCACTAAATTCAATTGCCCCTGCACAATATTCAAATATCTGTTCTGTGCAGTGTCGTTATACGTCTATGAACTCAAATGGAATACTGTTTTTTACGTACGTAGCCACTCCCCACCCCACAAGGAACTCCTTGAGAAACACCCAGCAAATCTGTATCTTGGTAAAGGAAGCCTCTGAATTGTCAAATTATTTAAGTGGTGCTCTGATATACCAATAATTTCAGAGTCAATATATATAAGCAGTTCACGAACTTTATCTCTAATACCTCTTATATTTTGATGAAATATGCTAATTCCTTCTCTACTTGAAAACATTACAACCTCAGAAGGTGAGCCCTTAGTTAGAGGGACTTCCTTTAAACAGGTATACATATCAGCTGACTTCAGTCTTAAAAAGGTGCAGCTCTAACACCAGCTACTACAGTATTTACATGAGAGACCCCACCACCACCACCACCACCACCACCACCACCACCACCACCACCACCACCACCCACTACACTGTCACTTATAAGTTTAGCCAGCCTCCCCTTCCCATACCTATCGAGGCGCAGGCCATGCCTAGCAAAATCCAATCTACTGGTAGACCCAACTGGCACCACTGAGATATCACCCATGCCCTCTGCCATCAGCACCCTCCCCAGCCCCACGTTAAAGCACCTAACAGTCGCATTAAGGTGAATGTTAAAAGTTTAATTGTGGTAAGTGATATGGCTACAAGCACTTTTTTTTCTTTTTTTAAACCAGTTCTCATTCTTTTTCCAGCAGGTCCCCAAAATGTATCTTGTGAGATAAAGGTGAAATCATGATGCTAAAACAGTTGCATGAAATGCACATTAACGCCACCAGTTTGAGTAGCTATCTTTACCAGGTCACCACCTACATCATATTCCCCGTCTCTATCAATACTGTTTGCTGCTCCACACACTATCACTACCTGATCCTCCTTCATACAATTCTTACATAACTCCCCTATGCTGTCAGTCACTTGAGCCAACCCTGCATTAGGCTTCATAATGCTGGTGACCTGGTACTCACTCCCCAACACTTCCTGCAACTGCTGGCCTACACCTCTACTGTAAGAACTACCTAGCAACAGAACCTTCTTCTTTCTGCTAGACTTTGCAACTAACCTGGGCCTCCTAATTGCTGAGAACAGCTACATGTTCCCTACATCTACAGCTGCACGAGACTCTTCTCCACTCAACTCTAACAGCTGGTCAAATCTATTGCATATATGCAAAGTAAAATTGTCTGAATACCTCCTTTTCCTAGCTGCCTTCTTGCCAACTGCCAGTTCACATTCCCCAGCACCCTTCACCCTCCTCAACCTATCTAGTTCCTCCTTTGTGCATCGTAACTGCACCTGAAGGGCACAGATCTTATGCTCCTGCTCCTCTATTAACTTGTTTCTACTACAGATTCTATATTCCCAGGAGAGGATCTCCCTAAAATGACCACTGGCTTCCCCACTGCATTCCAACCCAATGAAAATACTTGGAACAAATTCCACACCATAACCCACTACTCACAAACCTACGACAGAGCCCACACTTCTCACTCATGGTAAAATTTTACAGTTACTGAAAAAAACTATACGTCCACATTACCAAAGTTCAGTTACACCGGTAGGACTATTCACAGAACTAACAATAATGGTCTCAAAATTCTCTGCCTACTAAGAAAGAAACTACTTGTAATAATACTACTACACCACAGCTAATATCAATACCAACAAAACTTCAAAAAATTATTAGCTAAAACCAAAAAATTCAAACGACCACTGGAACACTAAACAAAGTTAAAACATTGAATAAAAATTTTACTGAAATATTTCAGGTCTTTGGAATGAAAGAAATTCTTCTCCGACATCTCGTGTACATTGTACCTTTTTCCATTTTGCTTGGCTGTGGCTGCTGGAGGGTAACAGTACTGCGGGTTCACATCCTTTTTTGCCCTCTCGATAACACTGGCCGTGCTATCTCCTTCATTCTGGATGTGTTTTTTCTCTAGAAACTTATGGGTAAGTGAATCAATTTGTAGAGTATTCATACTGTACAGGTACATGAAAAATATAAATCCGTTTTAGTTCTGTCCACTGCAGTTGTCGAAAAAGAAACATTTTTGTAGCCATTCTCACTTTGCTGCTTTAGAAATTTGTAGATACAGCTAGCTATGTCTACGCTTTCTCTACATCCAGTTCCCTCATGCCACATGAAGTGCATTTCCTTTCGTATCCCATGTTGTAGGTAATCAAATTGTAGGTACTGAGAATTCTTTTCTAATAGGGCAAGGATACTTCACAATGTGAAGTGTTGAGTACCTGCTGTAAATCAAAACATGCACAAATGTACTGTCAGTTTGCACCTTCAAGTTCTCAGCATCTTTCTCTGCTTGAGCCATGTGGATCTATTATCAGCATTCCTAACTCCACTTGAATCACAAGAACACAAACAGATTATGTGTTTATCACTTTCTGCTGAAGTCAGTTATCTGTTTACTACAAAATATTTCTTCATGTAGTCTTCTTATTTCAAATCTTCTTTTAGTACATTAATTGACTATTCATGTGACACCAGGACTTCGAGATTGTTTAGAACTAAGCACTCAGCAGATAATTTTTGTGTCTGTTTTGTGCTTCAAGAGTGTTCAGAATGTACTTCTGCTAGATCTTTTACTGTATTAATTTCTTTTTCCTACAGTGTTAGGGAGTCCTCTAAATTGTTTTCAACTAAACACTCAACAATTGTAAGGCACTGCCTCTCATCTATGAATCAGATTTATTTTCACACATTTATCAGGATACCAAAACTTCCATTCTGTGCATAAAATATCCCTTACTACCTTTCAGAGCATATTACATATGGAACAATGACATAATAATGAAACTGACGGACTTTCTTTTTCACTACCTTTACTTGACACTATCACAATGGTTCACTGAGTATGTGTGTAGATATAGAATCAAAACACGATTCAAGCTGGATAACAAATAGTTCGTCAATGCTATGCACCTTAAAAGATTACTACTGTCAGAAAAATTTAAACAGTAACTTATAAACAAGATAGACTATTTCGATTTAGAGTAACAAGTAGCCACCCACTCCAAACGCACATTAGTAAGACTAATAATTTGATCACTTCGACAGAAGTTGTCAGCAGCAAGTCTTTGAGTGCTATCATATTGAAGTATTAAAAAATAACGATGTCAAGTGAAGCAAAATTAACACACAATTGTGAAGAAAACAAACTGATCAAAACACAAATACAGAACAACATTTTTGAAGCTGTTCAACTATCAAGTAAACATGCTAATTTAAGATTAAAATTGTAAATCTTCAGTCTTCTAAGCTGTTCCATACTTGTGGGAAAGCTCCCATTTTTAAATCAAATGGATATTTATTATCCAGAGTACCGTTATCCTTCTTGGTGAGTGTTTAACACTTAATTTATATAAATTTCAAGAAACAGCTGAAATTGATAAAACTTTAAGGGGCCAGCCATGCTCTAACTTCTGTTTGTTGGAAATGACTAACACTATAAAAGCAAGTTATGGTGGTAAAACAGCAATCTGTACAGTCATTGATATAATGGTATGTTTTTGTTTCAACAGCAAGAGAAGTATGTATTTATATGCAACAAGTAAATTAACATATCAAGCGAGTTCATTCTGTCAGAATATCTACTCCAAAAAATATGAAATGGGAAATTGGTATAGCACTGACTGCACAAAACAAAGGAATAGCAAACTGTGACTTTAAAGCCATTAGTGTATTTCCTAACATCTCAGTTCCAAGTAATCAAGCAGATCTGACACACTGCAATAAAATTTAACCTTTTTTCCAGTATATTTTCATAAATGTAAATTGATGTTGGATTTTTTGATTGCTTCTTTATGTTTTTGTAGCTGCTGCTGGATAGATTCATCTCAGTGGCTAAATAATCCACTGTAACATTTGGGCATACATTTAGTGATGAGCTAGCAACTTACGTTAAATATACATAATGACATTAACTATATTATTGATCACACTTACTCACCGAACAGTAACATCAAATATTCATACTAAAACTTAAATCTGCAAACAAATAAATAGCATTTGCCTGGCAGATACGGTGAAGACAATGAAAGAACAAACAAACACATTGCACACACTATTCCTTCACAGCCATGCTAGAAGGCAGGAAAGGTACAAGACAGTGTCTCACAGGTTTCCCCATGAAAATAGTTTCAAGAAACACTTCTGAAGTCAGCTGTTCAGGCCGTAAGAATGTCATTTAAGGTGTGCAGTCATTTGATTTTTCTGTACTATTAAACAAGGAATTAACATTAGGTTTTACAAAAAAAAAATTAAAATATTACATGGTATATTTTTATTAAAAATTGAATATTTGTGTATTGTTTTTTCTATTTTACACACTGGATAAAAAGGAAGCAGTAAAATAAATAAGCAAATATCCAACAAGTGGAAAAATTCTGAATAAATTACATTTGCTGTTATTAAGTAGTAATAATGATGCAGAATGAAATTTTTAAATTTGCCTGCTTGTACATTTTAAGACACTTTTCACTATCAAATAGACATACAAAAATAATGTTGATCTCTTATTTGTCTAAGCTGCAATAAACTCTTCAAACTAATACAACCTTTGGCTAACAGAGTTAAAATAGTATTTTATCCTTATTCACAAATGGCTTCAAACAAGCATTGTAGGAAAGGTCTGGGAGAATGGAAACACTTTTGGATTAAATGAGACCACTCACTAAAAAGCAGAGATGTTGACAGTCACGACAAAAAGAATTAGTACTTGCTAGCCCCCCCAGCCCCCCAACACACACACACACACACACACACACACACACACACACAGACAGACACAGAGAGAGAGAGAGAGAGAGAGAGAGAGAGAGAGAGAGAGAGAGAGAGAGAGAGAGAGAGAGAGAAATAGGTTGTGGGAGGGGTAGGTAGAGACAGACCAGAGGCAGGAGAGGGATCTGAAGTGGGATGCTAGCAGATCGGACAGAGGCAGCTAGTTCGATTTTGCTGGCAAGAAATGAGAGAGAGGGTGTGGGTGGTGGCAAGTACACAGGCTGGGCTTGTGTTGCGCAGCTGTCAGAGACAATGGGGAGCAGTGCATGTTGAAAGTGACATGAACTGGGAGTGAGTGACCGGACAGAGAAAGGGCAAACTGTTGGGTAGGGGGTGTGGGAACTGAACCTTAACCTTCACCAGGGCTTTCAGTATCACTCATCATGACCGAAAATGAAGAATGTCGTACCCAACATCCTTCCCACCCTAAAATGCTGTTCCATTACCCTAATGCATACTATGCCACTTTCACTGTGCAGGACCCGCCTAATCAACCCACCCAGCACCTCCCACTCCAGCCTGTCAGTTTTCTCCTGCCACATGAGAGAGAACTCTGTTGAAAACACTGCACAGCTTTTAATGTCAATATGACTACCAATTAGTCATCTATGACGACGAATGGCCCCCATCAAACTGGTCCCAAGAACAAAGTTTACCACTCGGTGGCACAAAATGCAGCTGAAACAAAATGCTCATGACTGCTTCATAACCCGGGCCATGGAGGATCTTTCTCTGAACTTAGGAGTTTTCTTTACAACACAGCTTTCACTCCCATAATCATTCTGACCTCTATCTCTGGTAACCCACTACCGCTGTGATCTCCACCCAATAGTTTTCCCTTCCTCCGTCCTGTCACCCCCTCCCAATTTATGTCCCCATGTCATCCCAGCGTGCGCCACTACCCACCGGCTCCAACAACAATGCGCTGCATGCCTTGTATGTACATACGCCAATCCTTGCTCCCACATTTCTTGTTAGCTAATCAGCTGTCTCCCTCTCAGCTGCTAGCCTCCCACACCCCATCCTCTCCCTGCCTCCAGCCTCCCTCTACCCACCCTACCTGACACTACTCCCATTCCAAAAGCCATCAAGTTTTTGTTCCTTTTGTGTGTACCAACAACCAACACTTCTGCTTTTCAGTGAGTGGTCTCTAATCCAAAAGTATTTACACTGGTTTAAATAAATGTAGTAACCAGAGGCCTTCACAATAATGTGTCACAGAGGCACTTTGTGATGAATAAAATATTTTTATGCCAACAATGCTGCAGTTTGAGTATTACAGTATTAAAAGTTTGAGAAGCATCCAGCATACATAGGGGGAAAAATGGATGAGAAAGCAGCAATAACATTCAACAAATTGACACAGGCCATTATTATAGAAACCTACATTATCACCTTACATTATTATCACAGCACATGCCAGAATAAACTCTGGAAAAAAACAAGTGGCACTATATGTGCTAGGCCTATACACACTTTAAGATGAAGCTATGGACAACCGTACGACAAAACTCTTGTCTGTCGCATTAACTTTACTATTCTCTTCCAATAGAACAGAAATACGTATAAAAGTTCACGAGTAACATAACGAAAATCTTGTTAATCACACCGGTCTTGCAGTCGTTGCACACTCTGGAACAAAGAGAGAAAATAGATCAGCATTATGATACTGGAAAGGAAAATTATCGCTCTAATTACAAAGGTGAAAACAATGCCCAGTATTTATATTAAGGAGGTGCACAATTCTGACTTGTCTACTGGTGACAAGTAGGAAATAATATTACCCGCTTTTGTAGGTAAATACTGTTCAATGAATAAAAGAAGACCTGAAGCCTATGAGTTTTGTTCCTTACTATAATCATTTCCATTTTTCTTAACTGAATTTTATACTATACTAATGCACTAAATATTACAAATCTGAACTAACATACACCACTCAACTGCACTGATCAATAAAGAATTTTGAGTGATGAAACATTGACGGCACTTATTCTATATTCCAGCCCCCACTGTAGCTAATATCTGCTTCGAGGAACTGAGCAAAAGTAAAATTGACAACGACTTCAAAACGCTTCTCCCGTCAGCTAATTCAATAGGCTAGCTGAATTAGATACATGTGGTAACTAATAACATTACTTGCCACTGTCAGTACTGCGTATAATATAAGAAGCTTATTGGAACGTGACAATATATAAATGATGCTAAACAAGATTTAGGGTCTTCCACATATGTTACGAAAGTGATCCAGTTCCTAGTCTACAAAGCCCGGGTCGACAGAAGCGTCCGATCCAACGCGTCAGCTTTGACCCGTGACGTAAGGGTGTTGTGTGTGACGTCATGACGGCGCGCAGACGAGCTGTATAGTGACGGTTTTTGCGAAACACACATTATAACGCTACTTCTCAAATTAACTACATCGTAAAGTAATGCTGCTGTAATGTATTCTAAATAAAACAACTTAAGACTTTTAGACGCCTCTAGTTTTATATTGCCTACAACAAATCGCCGTCAAAACTTTGATGACTTATCGAATCTGTAGCTAAAGAATCATCATACAATGATAAAGTTACAAATCATTTGTTCCACTTATATACTAACTATTAACAAACTCCACTTAACAGAAAATAATTCTACAGTACAATAAATTTTACTAACTTCATGATATTACTGTGCGACTTCGATGGCTACCTTCTGGGCTCTTGCTTTCTCCTTCCTTCTTTCTACTTCATCTGTAGGAACCTCAGGTAATTCTAGCTCTTCATCCTCGGCTTCGGGTACATCTGGAAGAGCTTCCTTTATTATTTCTTCTAGTTCTGCTTCTACAGACTCTTCGTCGTCAGCGGACAATGCGCCACTCAACAGTTCGTCAATCTCTCGCTGCTTTTCGACCCCTTCACGAGTTTCTTCAAGAATTCGTTCAACCTCATCAACGCTGATAACGTCGTGTACTTTTTTCAGCGCCTCGTTGCCGGCTCTAAGTCCATCTAATACCTGTATCTCTATCTGTGCGAACTCCAAATCATGGACAAGCCTCTGAAGGTTTTCCAATTGCCCGTCTGTTTTTTCGAGAAGCTGTTCTTGAAACTTTTTCTTCCGTAATATGAGCTTAGCACGTTCCTTTTTACCGTCTTGCAATAGTTTCCGTGCAAGTAGTCTATCTTTCTCCAACATAGACTCTACTCTCTTCTGATACTGTTTCAGTTTATCTCGTTGTTGTTTTAACTGCAATATAGCTTTGTCCTGCTCCGTTACCCGACTCACATGTTTTTTACTTTTACCAAACAAAGCACCCATTATTTACGTTCACTTTTTCACCAGAACTACAACGCAATCACTTTTAAATATACTATAGATCATGATATGCACAGTTCTTGACAACAGAAAAAAAAATGTAGCTACGTGTCTGATACTCATACACCCACGTAAGTTCTTCCTTACACATCTGACTTTAATCAGATGGTCAGAACATCTATTACTCTCCTCGGTCCTGTACGTCACACTACTCTCGCCTAAGAGTATTATCTCTTACGGCTGTAAAGATATCACAGTAGACCGATTAGAGAGGTTTCCATAGGCATGAATCTGTAGGGGGACCAAACCGGGGAATATGAAGTATTTTTAATATTTTGGACGACGAAAAGCGGCTTTTAAGTAGCCATAGTATAGTTCCAGCCCTGTTGAGAACCTGCATAAGGAATGCTGTATGGTGAAAAAAGATCATGGCTACACCTGAACAGTCATTAGCTTCCAGCAAAACAAAAAAAACTTCCGTAAACATTACAACTTGACAGCTGAAAAGCTTGAAAGTGTTTACTCTGAGCTTAGATATAACGTAATGGATAATGCTACATGGCCCAAAAATACTGTGATCTATCGTTCTATCGTTTTTTTATTCCAGTGAAATAATCTTTTCTGTGACAAACAGAAAGAAGAATTAAGTGTATACGGATCACAAACCGCTCAGAAAGTTACTCCCATAATCGCAAGCAGTGCCTGTGTCTTAGAACTAAGTGTGTTATCACTCTTTATAGAAGTGAAGCCAATTTTACTGCGTCTGTGTAAACATTGGTTATCAGAACAAACATCAACATGAATGGCGTCTTCGAACAGGATGCCTCGTCACGTGAGACCAACTTCCGGTCAGTAAACGTCAAAACAGCCAAGTGCGTACTGTCGGGAGACACTCCCGAAACCAGAGTCTAACATTATATTAGACTGTGGGGAAACTAAAGAGACATATATGTCGGCAACATATAATGGAAAATCTTTGATGTGAGAATGCAGGGACAGCTACACACTAACATGTCACGTTTAAAAAACCTTTTTATTTGCCCCATTTGTATGGGTTCCCGAAACCTGATTTCGTAAACCGATTTCCCAACACCCCTTCTGAGTGATAATGTAAACACTTCGAAACCGATTCTGCAAATGAGCTTCTACTTACCAGTTTTCCAATGCTGCAATCAGTTTTCGCTTGCATGTAAACAGAACCGTTTTTAAACGTACTTTGTCACGTTTCGTCTTGTTTTCAAAAATTTTCGTTTAATATGCACGGAGACACTTTTTGCACAGTGAAGGATAAAAAAAAATAGACTGAACCTGTTTATATCTCCTCCAATTGAAGAGAAATAGCGATTTGACTGACTAAATCTTAAACAATAAAAGCTGTTTCCCAGGTGTCATATTTAACTGAGGTAACAAATCCACTTCATACCTTAAGTAAACACGACAGCGTAAAACGGTTTCCGAAATTCGGTTTTCGTCTTTCGGAAGCGATATATATCGAACGCAGGACTGTCGCGGAGCAGGATCCCGATTTTGTACAGGCGTCTAAAGCTAGCGAAATGAGGGATGCTCAACTACCGGACCTACCGATAGATGGCTGTAGCGCGTGCCGGCAAGAGAACGTTGAGTGTCAGACTGTCCGCCATATCTGAATTTGGCAAAAAACAAAGTATCAAAACACGGATGAAAATGTTTTTCGTTCTGCGCCCTCATAAGTATTTTATATTGGATGTTCTAGATATCTACACATCAACATAATGAAGTGTTTCTAATCTAGCGAGAAAAAACGGTGACAGTTCTGCTATGAAATTCCTAAATTCGAGTGTGTTTTGACAGTTTGACAAGCTGATCTATAAATTGTTTACTATTTTATGAGTGCTTTACTTATTTGCGCGTTTTAAAACACTATTTAAGATTCAATGGTGGTCAACAAATTACCTTACTTGCCGAAGCTGGTATAATTCGGAAAATCAAGTGTGGACAACAGTGAAGACGTCTCTTGAAAAAAAGTTGACATCGTTTGCTTAGGGGTATCTTTACTGACAACAGAAATTACAACTGAACTATTAAAGTATTACTTACGTATAAACGGAAAAAATCGTTATTTTTTCTTTATCTGAAGTGATGCATTACCGATCTGCATATATGCTGACACTGTAATTGCAACATGCACTTACGAATTTGGCTCTCTGTTTGATCAGTAATTTAAATGCCATGATTTTATTAACGCCTGTACATGACACGGTGTATTTAAACTGAGTGATATGGTAGAAGCACCAGTTTTTAACAGTACTTCAGTCTTTGATACGAGACAAGAAATACATTTAAATGAGACAAACACAAAGCCCAATGTTAAGGCTCCTCGTAAATGCATGACTTGTATCATTTGGAAGTTAAGTCTAGTAATAATATTATATTGGACTGATCCATGATGATCTAGGAAGTGAAGGAACTTGTTGAAAATAACCTCGATCACAGCTGTTAATTTTAAGGTTGGGGTGTCTTAAAACTGTAATTTTCCAGTCTGACACCCAAACAATTTTAAAATTGAATTCAAAACATGTCAGTGAGCAAAATTAATTACACTTTGAATTACAACCATAGAATTCTATTTCTGTGAATCTTGGTTCCAGTCTTTGACATGGTGTCAATCACTGGAATGACTAGTTGTCAGTATACGGCCCAAGCCAAAAACAAACCTGAAAGTGAAAGCTACAGAAGCTGGCCAGACGGGCACCCCAATGGCTGCTACAATCTGTGTGAGACAAGGGTGACATTATATTGCAAATTTAGTGTAAAAAGTTCCATATTGTCTGAATTTGTTCTATACTGACAGGACATTCTAGTCCAGTCGATTTTCGTACCTGCAAAAGTACACTAGCCACTACCAGTGGCACAAAGGTAGTGCCACATTACAAACAACAGAAGTATTGGTGGACAATGTACAGTAAATAATATGTAATAACCTGAGAAATTCAAAATTGGTTTGAAGAAATAGAACAGTATTTGGATAGAGAGTAACATTTTGAAAATAACAAATGATGCAAGTAGAGTTTTCAGTTTTTATGAAGCTCGCTTACTTTCTCCCCCCCCCCCCCCCTCTCCCTTTTCGATTATCAAGGGAAAAATGTGATAACATAAAAGTGCAAGAAAGTTGTGTACAATGTTGGAAATGATGAAAAAGAAAATCTCACTATGCTTCCTCCTCCCTGTGAAGAGTATTCCTGTAATAATAGCTAATATCATACCAAGAACATGAGGGTGTCACAGTGGAGATTTGTTTTCTGGTACAGACATCTGATACAACTATTCCACAGAAAAACGTACTTTCAATAGGTGTGGTACCAGTGCACTCCCATAGGATAACAGTATGTCCTCCAGGAATCACATTGGGTACACCACATACAGTATAAACTGTACAGCAACTACAATGCTTTGTGAGCAAGTAATAACAGTCAGTATCTTTAATTTTAACATAACTCTTGACTCCCATAATTATCTGCTTATACGTGTGCTTGTACTACAGGTTATTGGTAAAGCAAATACTAATGGAATAGGTCTTCACTCTTTTAATACTTAGCAGAAATTCTGAAAAAAGTAAATTGTTTTATTACTGTATCACCTCTATGGTGAATTAAGAGGTACTGACTGGTTTCTTTGAACATTTAATAGAAGGCTTCTTTTTTACCTGCTATTGATAAAGAACCATTCCAAGTTCTGTACAGAACAAGCTCTCTCATTTTTCATGAGGTTTGTTATTCTGTACACTAGTATTTCTTCTTCTAAATGGTAAATAATGCATTCAGACAGTGCTGGTATTAAAGGTAATTCATGAAATAAACTATATTTAAACCAGAAAATTAAAGGTTCCACATGGCACATGAAAAGTACCTTGCTACACACATGTATGCACAGATTCCAAAATGTCTGTGAAATTGAGTTACAAACTTTTTTAAATAGAAATATGAAGATCACAATACTTTGCGTCTGCAATAACTCAAACGTAAAATACTTTAGTTCCCTATGGGAAACTTTGTTCTTTACGTGACTCGTGCAACTGCTATCACTCTTAATGGAAACCAAATGGCTTATGTTAAAGTTAACTAGCAAAAAGTGTAACCATTGTTACATAATTTCTGTGAAGTAAGATTCCTTAATGTTATTTCCTTCCTTTGTCATCATAACTTGATAATTTCAGTTCCGTATGGGACATATGAACTAACAAAATGAAATGCTTTTATTACTATGACCAAACAAAATCTTTTTAACATGTAGTACACAGTTCAAATCAGCAAAAAGTGTAACCGTATAATTAAGGTAAATGTTGATGAAAATTAGGCATGTAACATGAATACTGAAATTTCCTAGATTTCCAGGTGTACCTGTAATCACTGTATTACGTACTTTGTAGTGCTAGAAAGATAATTCTATATGATTATTTGCATTCCCCCCCCCCCCCCCCTCGACACAGGAAAATATAATAGAAAGACATCCTAGCAAAATAAAGACAGGTTTTGCCTGATTCAGGCCCCCTCATTCTAGAATGGTTATAAAGTAATAAGAATGCTTATGACCAACTGGAACATTGTGTTCATTATAGGAAGTATTAAAACAAGAATTAACAGAGTAACAATTTTATTGCTCTTATGTTGCAGAGTATCCACAAACATTACTGTTTGAAACAAAGGGCCACAGCATACTCCATTAGATCACACCCATCCTGTGATTAAACTGTTTTCTTTAAGTGAAAAATTCAAGTTAACGTAATTATTGAGGGAAATATTTTCTCACACTGAAAGCCATCTGTCAAATAAGTCTCAGAACATTTTTTTTTTCATTAATTTCACACAAATCACCCGTTTTTAATGCAAGTGCATATTTTGTAACACCAAACATCTTAAAATAAGCTTATATAATAAACAATTATAATTTTTTTACAATATCTACACAGGACGTAAAGACTTAATTTTACTTCAATGTGATTCATATTTTGAAGTTCATCATTACACAACAACTCTATGGACAAAATAGTTTTAACAAATCTGTCAAAATGTCACACCCATCTGCATAGAATGTCCCGTTACATAATTTTTCCAATTTGAGCACTATACATGATTAAACAATACGAGTTTATTTAACTTCTGCCTTATACTTGATTTGTTGTTTAAAATTTTCTCAGCAGGCTTTTTTTCCACATGTTTTTAAGCGTATTCAGGAGTATAGGGATGCAATCTTACAAACAAGTTGAGTCTGATGTAAGTCCTCAATCCTAATTTCATAATGGTAATCATGACCAAGAGCAGGAAATGGGTAATCTACAAATTTATTTTTAACACAATGCAAAATCTTGGCCTGTATATATTTCTGTCGCATATCCCCAGCAATCACAAACATCTGAAACAGTTTCTGAGTATTCTACAACAGAGTACACGCAGTCACTTGTTTTAACCAGTTTTCCCTGGTTAACAAAATTTACAAATGCATTTTTATTGGCCATATTGGGAAAAGCATAGAGAGAATCACATTCTAATGCAGATTTAACTACTGGTGGCTTCAGTATGTGAAGACAGTCTTTGCATGTGATCTGCCTTGAAAGGCGCAATGACACATACCCTGCAATATAATAGAGTATGTTTTACTTGTGAAATGAGAACTTAATCTTATCAAGAAGTGCACACCACTCCTCTACTTCATTTTCTGCAGCACTTTCATCACTTTCTACTACATGCTTTCTTGCATGAAAATCATAAACAGGTGGCAAACAACACACATTAAAATTTGAGCAATTCCCATTCATTGCAGTGATATTGTTACCCAAGAGCAACTTTCTCATGGCACATTTGAACTGGTATGCATTTGGATTGTTGTTCCAACCACATCTGGACCGAATGCAGGGGAAAAAAAGCTCTATGTGGTCTTGTGACAGTTTATATGTTAGCAAATACTTCAAAGGAGATTCAACACGAAGCATACTTGTCAGAGCTATGTGCCTTACTGATTGCATATTGAAAATTATCCCAAAAGCAAAAGTATTTCTTGCATGGAGCAGCAATGGAACACCAAAGATTTTTAAGCTTTTGATATAATTTTCAGTGTGTCTGAAAATGCCAACGTGTTGACTGGGTGTTGTGTGATGTCCTTAGGTTAGTTAGGTTTAAGTAGTTCTAGGGGACTGATGACCATAGATGTTAAGTCCCATAGTGCTCAGAGCCATTTGAACCAGTTTTTTTATTTTATTTTAAATACCAAGCCAATAAGATTTGTTGTCAAGTCTCAGGGGGCTCTTATACCCTTTACCTAATGGATTTCTGGAGTTCAGAATATCAAAAATCCTATCAATATTATACAAAAATTCTACTGTTGCTTCACTTCCTTTAATATTTGGATCACTAGCCTTCCTCAAAAACACTATACTATCTGCCACACTAGAACTCAAAGTCTGTGGAGCTAATGAAACATTCATTTTTCTATTTACATAACTTATATGTTGTCCTGATAGTTTGTTGGCAAATGTCATACCTTCTTCTTGTTGTACCTTGTTCAATTGCTCAATGAAATGCCATTTAATAATGCCAGTTGGAGACTCAATAGCAGATACTTCTGCTAGAGCATTTCTGGCAAACTTAATCACATGACATGTCCAAGATACAATAAACATTGTAGCTTTTAAAATCACCCTTGGAAAAATTTAAAGTACACCCAAGTGTACGTAAAGTGCTTATATTTACCTTGCAGCCATCACATGTAACACACCAAACCCTAATGCCAGAACTATGCAGCTCTCTAAAGCGGATTTTATCAGTGTGGCCTGATTATTTGCCTGTACATCGTTGATAAAGAAATATGCAATCGGGTATATAAATTTGCCTTTAATAGAGACAAGCATGAAAACCAGAGCCTCATATGCCTCTATTACTTCTTTTGACTGAGGCACTTCCCCACCAAACTCTGAAAAACCTGTGTATTGCTTAGTTCCTTGGTCCCAAACTACTTGCTTCCTAATTGCCACACTGTCTACAATTAGACATGAATCGCTGAACTGGTCCCTTACAATTGGGTTCGAATCAACGTACTTAAAAACATCTTTTAAGAAGCCAGTTTCACAGTCGACACTTGCCACCTATTTGGAAATCAATGATTTACGGGTCAGAGGCATTAATTTTTGCAGGTATTCATATGCTGCTGGTGAATAAAAGTACACAGCCATCGCAAACATTTCCACATTTGTTGTGTATCTATTACCCTTTGACGAGAGAGAGTTGTCCACTAAATTGCACACTAATTCCACTTGTGTTCCTTTCTGATGATTGAGGAAGTTATGTAACTTCTCAGGAAGATGGCCCTTCTCCTTCAATGAACTTATGATGTTATCCATGGAAAACACTTTCTTCTCTCTTCTTCGAAGTTTTTCTCGGACACACTTCAGTTTACGTTTTAATTCGTGAACAATGTCTGAGAAAAAATTGCAAGTTTCGGTCGCCATGTCTTCCATTTCTACTGTATACCACAATCAATTACTTGAGAACCAACTGCACTCTGAAATAAAGAAATAATTTCGTTATATATGATTGAAATAACTCAAGGCTTGATGAAAAAATATTATAAGAAAACTTTGGGGGTGTGAAAACATCCTTATAATAACGTTTTCGACACAATTCGCAGCTTCTGCATTGGATAAATGGGACATGCTTTCCACGGAAGAATTCTCATTGACAACATTCTCCACGCAATCACTAGCTTCTGCAGAGGGCAAATCAAGCACGGATTCCACGACAGAACGCTAAAAACAAAAATATGGAACTGTATTACAACATTGCTTAGACCTATGTAGCCCATTTGTGTCCGTACGAAATAAATTCACAAAAGTCAAAAGCACACACATAGCAAGGAAATTAATAAGCTACCTCAAATGGAGAAGCATCGTTGTCACTCAAAATCCCAACATATCGTCGTGGCTGTTTATTTGGCGGCATCAAATGTGTCGGAAAGCCAAAAACTGACGTCTGAGACGTTTCTTCCACGTTCCAGGGCTCACTACGTAATCATCTTGTCGGAAAAGGTTTCCGCAAAGAAAACTGCAAGACGTAGGTTTAAAATCTTTCCGCGTCACGGAAGTAATCCACTTCTTCAGCAGCTCTGGGTGCTTTAGAGGAAACCTGTTCAAAAACATCGAATTAGCAAACGCACTAAGTCTGTATTGTTGTCGTACTGTATCGGTAGTCCTATTACCTGTGAAATGGTAAGTCACTAAACTCCATCGCTTGGTACAATTGAAAGCAGAACAAGAAATCACCATTTCGATAATCCGTAATTCCTTATACACCGTACAGACCGAGAGAAACTTCTTGGCAAATTCAAATATGGCGGGCAATACAGACGATAGTGATCAGCTGGTAGAGCCATCTATCGGTAGGTCCGGTAGTTGAGCATCCCTTATTTCGCTAACTTTAGACGCCTGTCGATTTTGTTTACAGCGATGACACACTGAACGGTATACTACCACAGTCTGACGTAACATAACAGTCGCGACACTTGGCCTCGATTTTGTTGCCTACCGCGCCAAGGGCGCCCCAAGCGGCCGGTAGGTTAAACTGTGAGTTTATACAATGGTTTTTACCATCGGGACCGTTTGTAGCGCAATAAATTTCAGCAACAACAAGAAGAAGACACCACAGCTGTCTTTTTTAGGTTTCCTAAGGATCCTGAGAGGTATATACCATCATATTACTAAACTCTATCGTCAGGACTCACTTGCAAACTATATAGATGTGTAAATGATGTACGTTTCGTTTTAGGGGCAGAAAATGGCTAGTTAATAGCAGACAAGAAGACCTTATGAAGAAAGACCCAGTTTACCTGTATAATAGTATTAGGTTTTGTTCGCTACATTTCGAACAAAACCAGTTCATGAACGCAGACAATAACAAACTCGTGTGGAATGCAGTACCCACACTGTTTGACATTCCAAATAAGCCACCTCAACTGACGATGAAGAGGAAACTTCCACAAAGATTTGATAGTTTTTATTGCCATTTCAAAAGTTATGAAGACAAATTTGGAAGCTTGGTTATTTGCAGTGAAAATGTTTGTTTATTTTTGAGGGATTGTGAAAATCGGATGGCTTCAGTTTTTAATGAACATTTCCACAAGAAAAACTATGGTGAATTATATGTGGACTTTCTCGCGTCCGTCGTAATTTAATATATATATTATTATTGTTATTATTATTTTTTGATTGTTTCCGACTTACGTGGTGGGCCTTAATAAAAATGATATTTAAGTTGAACAATGTAATAAACTTTTCATATTAATTTCCTCGGCTAGTCAGTTCACTTTAAAGCAAGAAATCTTTAGTTATTAATTAAAATTGCGGCCCACACACGCGCGAGAGTGTTTTTCTTACCTCCATTAACCATTGTATTGTAGTCAGAGTCCTGGCTCTGGGTCTCGGCTATGGTACTGAAAATAAGAATCTTAAAGCTAAGTATTTCTGCAACTTCGTGTGGCTGTGGAGAAAAATTGATATTATGCTAATAGCGGGCGAGTTTTCCGCTTCCGCTAATTTTTCATAAGTTAATATCGCCACGTAATGGCGTCGTTGGCTGCATCGGCCGCTGCGTTTCTTGAGCTGTGAATTACTTGAATGCAGGTTAATTCAAGGAAGGCGGACATGAAATCGGGATCACCTCTTACAAATTAAAAGTGCACAATAATATTAAATCAGTATATTATATGCTTAACTCATACAAATATGCTTACATTTGCCAGCACTCGCAAGATGTCCATCTGTCACCATAAAGACAAGTGAAGAAGTGAAGTCGACTAAAAAATTAACAAAAGAGCGTATCTTGTCGTCTCTTTGGATCATTCTGTCATAAATTATTTCTTTGCAATCTAAACCTACACAGAGAAATTATTATTTTACGGCTACATGATAAAAACTTGGCACTGGGGACGCTATATTGCCCCCCGAAATGTTTATGTCATAAAAAATGTTCGTGTTTTTTTTTGACATAAATATTTCCTCTTTCATGTCCACAGTGTCCACACGCAGATTTTTCTTTCACAGTTTACATATGTCACATCGTATGTTGTAATTACTGAGGTGTGTTGCACACAAAGTGTAATACAGATGAAGTTATCTACATAAAAATATGATATACAATTGGTTACGTATAGTCATCTACAAAAGGACATACAATACAATTACTTTCATTTTGGCTGCTTCTTTTTAGGGTTGCAACTTTTGTAGTGTTCAAAGGTATGCAATCACGAGTTAGTCCGGAATATTTGAAGTCCCAGGGGTGTCAACTGTTCGCTCCCCATTTGGCGCGGCCGTAGGGAAACCTGGGGAAAACCTCGGCGGAGCGACAGACTAACTACTTGGGTCACTTTCACTTAAATGTTTCTGGGATGTCATTGGAGTACAGCATGTGCAAATAATGTTTTGTTGCACTACGCAAAGAAATGAGGTCATTATAACAATTGATTGCGGTGTCGTTGATGATCTACGCCGCGACGTTTAGCTCGCGACGGCGTCGGTTGGTGTGTTCGGTGCTCGACGGTCGCGGCGGCTGCGGAGAGGTCAACGTCCGCTCGACGCCAGCGTGTCTCTCGCCGTCGCGGAACGTCAGAATCAGCTGATCGGCTGCACCGTTGGTGATGCGCTTCTGTCTCGCCCGAGCGTGGCGGAGTGGGATGATATTCGCCCCCTGCTCTTGTTCGCAGGAGTTAGCTCTGCTACGCATCTCCGACGTAGTACATGAAACATACACACAACCAACGTAATATTTGTTTCTCGCTGAAGATGGTTACACTAGTGGGAAAGAAGCATTTATTAGTGCGGCAGAAGTTGTTAAGTTTTCGGCAGTTTCCGAGTGTCAAGCTAGCACTGTCTTGCAGAATACATGACATGGATCTTCTCCCGTGAATGAAGTTTTGTTGCGCCACTGTTTCCATTACACGTCAGTTTTTGTCTTGATACAATTATTTATGTTTTCGCCGCACACGCAGGCACTGGTGAGTGTCCCAGTACGAGCTTAGCACAAACATTCGCCGTTTCTGCGGTCGCTGTTTTGCAACAGTCCACGCATCGCATTCCAATCTCGCATTATTGTGCTCACTGAAACTACAGTCTGTCCCAAAAATATTGACTGTGGGTTCACTTCACGTTAACAGTTCACATTTATAAGCAAATTCACAGTTTTTCGTGCGTAATATTGGCGTTTGGCGTCCTCACCGCTGTTGAACGTTCAATACTAGCACTTCACTGTCCATATCACAGTTTCACCTTCACAGTTTTTCACACTGTTTAAAGTAACTGTTTCGATTAGTTCACAAATACTAATGTATTTCATTCAGTCTGAACTGGATTTTGGCACGTGCTGGATTTTACCAGTCTCTCGCACTAATTATCTCTCTTCATTTTCCACTTAGAGTCGTACTTGCCTTCAGATTTTTTGACTATACAATTGTATTTTCGTCTCATCTGAGGTAAGTCCCCATGTCATGTCTGCCCACTCATTGCGTACTTGCCCTCCAGAGCCAGGCTCGACTTTACAAAACTTTGCCTCTCGCATTATCGTACACATTTTATAATCTAGGCCTAGCGTGCAAGTTCCTAGATTAATGTTAGATTTGTGACTTTTGTTTACACTACAAATTCGTGCAAATCTCTAACTTAGCAGATGGCAATATATTTTAACACTGCTAAGCGGTAGTCGCGTTTACTGATTTGCTTTGTACCTTGTCCACAACACATGAGGTACCTTGGGTGATGTACATCCTGCACTCATATTGTTAAGTAAATTATGCTTGAGCATATTTCAAGATCGATATAGACATAAATACATGGAACAACATATACACTATAATATTGAATTTCATAAGTTGCGTTACTACTACAGTTCAAAAATATTCATGACACACTAATGAAAAATTCTGTCATCATTGCATGCTATTGAATTTTCTTTAATATTTTTTTTAGCATTTTTCAACATGAAATTTTTAAAATATTCTTAAATCTACGTTCATTTTTTTTCAAAATGCAATTGTTTAAAAATACTATTATTCCTTAACATCGACAAAATTGAATCGCACTAATCTTATGCGCCTCATTGTCTTTAAATGTTACACTAAAATCTTAACATTTACACACAGAAAAAAAATACACTATGAACTTAACCTACTACACACAAATGTAAACGTTGCTCTACTGAGCAAACATCTTTGTAAGTATTTTTCTTGTTTCCTTCATAACTGCCTCCTTCTTTGACCACGGGATGGTGTAGTTTGCGTGACAGAAAGTATCGTGAGGTACCTCTTCGATGTTATAGGTGTAGCCCTCGATAACACTGGGTTTTTCCGAAAACACATTCTCATAATCTGTAAGTAGCTGAGTCAATTCGTTTTGTTGTGCTTCAGTCAAATGTTCTCACTCCCTAACTTTCATGGCTATCAGTTTCCTTTTTTCCTCTTTATCTTCAGTAATAAATTCTTTATAATATGCTTGTCTTGTACTTAAGTCAGAATATAAATTCATTACCTGTATTCCTTCGAATCTCGACTGAAAGCTCCGGCAATATTTACCGTGCACTTCCCGTGTCCTCAACAATGGCAAAATTACACGTCTATCCTCATTCATAAGGCTTACTTCCCCGCACAAGAGGTCGATTTTTGCGTCCCTCTGGCGTAAAAATTCCATCCCCAGGATGCAAGCAACACCTAATCCCTTAACTACTAGGAACGAGCCTTTAATTGCTTCATTTCCTACCGTAAACTCGACTTGCACCTGGTGCTTTATGATATGAGATTGTGCACCTATTGCACCTGTTACACGACAATTCTTCACTGGCAATACTGGTATTCTATTATTTTGACTCAAGTACTTGTAAAAATTTGCACTCATGACATTGGTTGACGCACCGGTATCGACTATTATCTGTATTGGTGCTCCGTACATATCTGCTTGCAATATAGCCTGCACAACACTTTTGTCGGTTCGGTTACATTTCTGCGGTATGTCTACAAGTTCCTTTTCTATTTTTATTCCCTCATTGTATCTCAGCACACAAAGTTAATAGCTGTCATCCGTGAATCTGCCCTCACTACACCATCCTGCAGCCAACAACGGAGAGCGTATTGTGGCTGTCTTTAGTTTAACGGATGAGCATTAGTGGGTTGACAGTTGTCTGTCACTTCCACTAACCTCACATTGTGGTTCTGGTTGTTGTTGTTGCTACTGTTGGGTTGTCCGCCCTGCCTCCCCGATGGCGTATTTTGATACTGTGTATGGCTCTGGTTTTGCGGTGGTCGGTTGTAACTTCCTGACATGTTCTGTGATGGACCAGGGTTGGCGTTCCATTGTGGTGTTGTGTTTTGTTGCCACTGTGGTGTCGGTTCATTACTACCACGCCACTGGTTTCGGTTGTTCCGCCATTGCGGATTGCCGTTACCATTATATCCATTACTCATGCGTCCATCATGATGTCTCTTTCGATTTTGACGATTGTAACCGTTGCCATTATAACCATTGCCACTGTTTGTGCCTCGATTCTGTTGCCGGTGCTCTTCCCTATTCCCGTTATCATTTGGTACTAAGTTACTACCATTACTGTGGCTGCTATTGTAATCGGCCTTTTGTTGATTACAGCCTGCATGGTTCCACTTGTTTTCGGTTTTCATATCTTCGATCAATAAGTCAACAGAATCCACTATTTCCATGAATTGTTCTATATCGTATTCCGGCACATTGATGAAATATCTTTTAATTTCACTGGGCAACTTCATTTTTATTAATCTGATTATGTCACGATCGGACATTGGCTCGTCCCAGTACCTGGTTTTGTTTATATACTTTTCGAAATATTTGCGTAACATTCCCATCTTAGGATTGCACATTTCTGGACTGTACAACTCCTTTCGTAGTCTTTCTTGGACACTATCGGACCAGAATTTTTGCAAGAATGCACCTTCAAACTGTTGCATCGTTAGACATTTGTCAGACACGTCGGTGGCCCACAGTGCCGCGTCACCTTGAATAAAGGAGACCACAAACTGTGTTCTTTGTCTTTCCGTCCATGTCCTGGGAAACACATTCCTGAAGCTCTTAATAAATACAACAGGGTGGACATTTCGTTTTTCGCTACTGAAAGGTTGGAATGTCCTGTGTTTTATTACATTGTCCTCTTTTTTGCACGTCTGATTGCTACATTCTGGGACATTCATTACTTTGTGATGTGCGCTGCACGGTATCGCATATTGTTCGTGCTCATAATTCGCATTAGGTTGCGGTTGCGCACTCGCACCCTGCCTACCGTCAGCGTTATTATAGTAATCAGTGTGCGGAGTCAGATTCATGATCTGTCCGCCACTGTTTACATTGCTTTCCTACGCAGACAGTCTCCGCACGACCTCCTGTTGCCAATTTGGCAACTCTGCAGTCACACGGGACTTAATCTGTGTTAATTTGGCATGTAGTGCGGCAGCGCTAGCGTCAATATTTACACTCGCGGCCGCAGTCGCTTGTTCTACAGCTGTTTTTACGTCGCTTTCAATCTTTGCAGATATCTCGCGATCCTTCCATTCATTTAATTCTTTTTCTACTTTTTGAGCTTGCACTTCCAAATATGCGTCAATACTTTTCCGTGCATCTATCTCCACATTATCTATGCGGTTGGTTAAAGTCTGGACATTATCTTCAAGCCCAGCCTGCAATATCTGTAATTTTTGCATTTCGCCGGCTAAGCTTTGCACAAGATCGGATATTTCTTTGCACGCGTCCCGCATCTCGGCTAGTTCGCTTTGGATACTGTCGAGTTTTGCTTCACTGCGCTGCTCTTGCTCAATGAGCTTTTGCGTTAATTTTTTCTCCTGCTCATGCAGCATCTGAGCCAGTTTTTCGTATCTTTGTTTTTCCCTCTGTTCTGACAATCTTTCCTTTTCCCTTTCTTTCTGTTCTCTTTGTTGCTCTTGCTCATAGAGCATCTGAGCCAGTTTCTCGTCTCTTTGTTTCTCCCTCTGTTCTGCCATTCTTTCTTTTTCCCTTTCTTTCTGTTCTCTTTGTTGCTCTTGCTCATGGAGCATCTGAGCCAGTTTCTGATCTCTTTCCCTATCTCTTTCTTCTAACCTGCGCAGAAATTCTGCAAATGTGTCTGCAGTCGGTGAGCATACTGGTGCCCTGCTTAATCTAGCACTCAATTGGCCCACCTGCCCAGGCAGTGGAGTTGTTACTCTATTCCCAATCTGCTGTGGAGCGTCATTCACCGTCCACAGATCCTCGCCCCCCGCTCCGGAAATTATGTTATCCGAGGCGGTGGCTTGGGACTCGTTTACGTATTGCAAATGATCCTCACTTTCCATATTAACAGAATTTTGTTCTTCTGGTACGGATGCTTTAGGTTGTCCTATCTTACCCATACTAAATTCACTTTAAGGCACAGACGAATCTTTAACACTGATACACACATGATTAATTATCCCCTCCAAAAATAAACACAAAAATACACAAAACGAATAATTATCCCCTCCAAAAATAAACACATAAATACACAAAACACCGAAGGTATCTCATGTGCACATGGGTTAGATATTCCGCACAGAGCTACACAGGATGCTTGCACAATAGGCCTTACCTTACTTATTTTTCTTTCTCGCAATCCTTTTTCTTTTCTACACTTTTTCCTCTCCAGATCTCCTCAGGGTGTGGTTTTGTTGTTGTACATGTAAAAGAATTCATACAAGCATTAATATTTTACAACAATTAGACACATACATAATTACATTCATTACAATAGAATCATATTAATCGGGCCCCAAAGTTGTGGCGTCAATCTCGCGTCCGTCGTAATTTAATATATATATTATTATTGTTATTATTATTTTTTGATTGTTTCCGACTTACGTGGTGGGCCTTAATAAAAATGATATTTAAGTTGAACAATGTAATAAACTTTTCATATTAATTTCCTCGGCTAGTCAGTTCACTTTAAAGCAAGAAATCTTTAGTTATTAATTAAAATTGCGGCCCACACACGCGCGAGAGTGTTTTTCTTACCTCCGTTAACCATTGTATTGTAGTCAGAGTCCTGGCTCTGGGTCTCGGCTATGGTACTGAAAATAAGAATCTTAAAGCTAAGTATTTCTGCAACTTCGTGTGGCTGTGGAGAAAAATTGATATTATGCTAATAGCGGGCGAGTTTTCCGCTTCCGCTAATTTTTCATAAGTTAATATCGCCACGTAATGGCGTCGTTGGCTGCATCGGCCGCTGCGTTTCTTGAGCTGTGAATTACTTGAATGCAGGTTAATTCAAGGAAGGCGGACATGAAATCGGGATCACCTCTTACAAATTAAAAGTGCACAATAATATTAAATCAGTATATTATATGCTTAACTCATACAAATATGCTTACATTTGCCAGCACTCGCAAGATGTCCATCTGTCACCATAAAGACAAGTGAAGAAGTGAAGTCGACTAAAAAATTAACAAAAGAGCGTATCTTGTCGTCTCTTTGGATCATTCTGTCATAAATTATTTCTTTGCAATCTAAACCTACACAGAGAAATTATTATTTTACGGCTACATGATAAAAACTTGGCACTGGGGACGCTATAACTTGTTGATGGCTATCCCAAGTTTTCCTCCTGGACGTTGTGAAGAAGCTAAGCTGCTGTTGATCAAGATATTTGTTAAAGTGAGACTCGTTTACTGGCTCAAATATTGGAATCAAGACTTAGTTTCTAACAACAAGAAAGCAAATAAGAAACTGAAGAAGTTGGCTCATTTGGCTGCTGATTTCTTTGGTATGTATTTCATTCACTTCTGTTGTTAGTCACTTAATTTTCCTTGCTTCTTTCGTGTGATGACCTTATGCTGTTAGCACCTTGTTCACTGACAGTTTGTTTGAAAATTATTCAAACATTTGGTTTTTCGTGAAATGTAATCAGGTCATTATAATGTTTTCAGCATAATTTCTCAAACTATTTGGCAATTGCTTGTCCCACTTAGAATAATAAAAAGATGAAGGTCGTACTTGTGGCAACAGGCGACAATGACAAACACAGTAGGCCTACAGAATGTTAAACAAGCTGTCGATCGCTTTTGCATGTAAAGGTACATGTCAGTGCTTCTTACATGTGGAACTATGTGTTTATATTCTTTTGATATCAATGTGGTAAGCTGCAATTCTGTCCAATGTCACAAGCGTTTCTTCACGAATGTGTTGCAGCTAGCCACTCTATTAATGGTTTTTGTCCGTACTAGGGCTTATTTTAGAATCATTTTTAGATGCATATATACCTTATGATACTACAAAAACTCTTGGAGGCAAGAAAATGACTCAAATAATTCGGAAATTACGTGGGAAATGGCTGGAAACAAACATTATGCTTACGACGCACTAGACTCTAGCGCAGCGAAACACGGGAAGTGACGTAGTTCACAGAAGTTACCACATCCAGTCGAAAGCACTGAGAGTATTATTTTCGAAGACGAAATTTTTGGCGGGTAGAAAGATCTGTGGTTGTTATTGTTTGCGTCCAGGAGGTAGATGCCGCATGGAACTGTTGTAGTAACTCAGTTATAGGCTTTGTGGTATTGTGAATTCTAAGAGACAAGAAACGGAACGCAAAATTGTTGGAGAGAAAACAGGAAACGTAATATACATTCGCATTCTGGGAGGCAAACACGCTTATAAGTTAAAATGATTGTGGTTAGTATCGTATTTTCCCATAGAATATAAATGTATATGATTTATTTAATACTGTGGCGTATGTGCTCAAGCTGCACGTGTTGTGTTGTACTCATGAACCTTATAAACGGCAGATTTAGCTCCATAGCTGTGTTGTATGCAACGTAGTACTGTTGTAGTGGCTGTTGGAAGGCTTCTTCAAATGTAACTCTCGTTTAAACATGTTGAGATGTTAATTAATGGAGTTGTTGGACTTTATTTTTAGTCACTGAAGTATATAGCGATGAAACTCGCTAAAAACAGGAAGAGAAATGCAGCGAAACTGGAGATACTGTGGGAAATTTGCATTTGCAAAATAAGATGCTGAAATAGCAGGTAAGGGTTCATATGAATGTCTCGCCTGACATTCAGAACATTCTTAAATCAAATCAGTGTCTAGTAAATTCACTCTTCATTATTAATCATAAGGACCATTAGCGAGTAAATGGTTAAGGATGTAAGTGTTAGAATGGACAATTTTTAGATCTTAGCTGCGCTGCTTGGAAAGAAAATGCTGTAGGATAGATTGAATAAAAGTATTGTTTGTGGGCCAGTACAGTGAGAAAGATATCCTAAGTGCAAAGCAGGCAGTGCTGGCCTTTTTGGGTTGTGCCAAAAAGATGCGAACTCTGAACAAATGTTCCAACTGTAATTAAGTTTCGTTCTTGATAATTTAGCCCTGTTTTCTTGCCAATTGGCAGTCATTACCTCATCACTGTTTCCTACCTGAGGATAACTTGAGGTTATTCGCACAAGGTCAAGTGCTGACGCTACACCCATCAGCTTTGACCTGTAATGTCATGGTGAGCCTTGTTTTGAGTCTTTGTGTGTGTGTGTGTGTGTGTGTGTGTGTGTGTGTGTGTTTGTAGATTGTGTTGTAGTATTTGGTGGCTCTCTGTTGTGCTGTATGTTTGTCAGTGAGTAGTTTGACATGAATTGAATGTTTCATGGTGGTACTGAAAGAATTTGTGCTGGCTTTCTGGTGAGTTACTGTGAATTTGCATATTTGAGCTGATGGATTCATGTTTATGTTTGGAAATAATAGTGCCATGTGTTTCTTGTGGTCGGAGATTTAATTTCTTTTTCTTTTTTTTTTTTCCTTCTGTGGTGAAGAAGATAGATATTTATGAGTAGCTCATTGCTTGTTGCAATGGGCGAAGTTGTTTGTGTATACTGAAATTGGTGGTGGTGAAGGTTTTCATGAAATTTCTGGATTTCCTTGTTAGTCTTCAGTAATTGTTGGAATGTTATTGCTAGGTATCATGGGTACTGATGTACCATCATTGTTTAGGATACATTTCTGATAGTCATGTGAACATGGTTTGGTTTCTTGTACTGAGAACTTTGGTTTAGGTAGAGTATGTGAAAGTGTATCTAGGGCTTTGTTTGAGGTATGTGGGTGAAGTGAAATTTGCAACACCATGTTTGAGTGGTTGGTTCGTGGTATTGAGGGCTTTGTTGGAGCTATGTAGGTCAAGTGAAAATTGTGTTGAGTTTTTGGTTCTGTATGGGTTACTGGTATTGAGGTCTACGTTAGAGATATAGAGGTCATGTGTGATTTACAACACCAATAGTTTCATTTTCGTAATTTTTTTGGTTAAATTTTGAGGATTTTTTTGTGCTTTATTTTTGGGTGAATACTTGATTTGCAGTGATGTTATTATTGCCAGCGAGTGGAAATTGTGATTGTTTATTTATGTCATGCCTCATTAGTAAATGTATATATTGGAAAGGTGCTGTGAGAATGCTTAATGCCTTGAAGATGCACCCACAAAATGACAGTTGTTACATACTAGTGTCTATCTCCAGCTTATCACTGACAGTTTGATGCAATATGTGATCAGGTTAGCTGGATGTGTGCTTAAGCATTTGATACCTTATTATTTGTTCAGATGTAGAAGATTTTACTCATGGGTACTTCATTAGATGTTGATTTATATCTAATTGGTGACAGAGTGGTGTACTCTACATACAAAATTCATGTTACTAATCTGTACATACTTAATACTTTTCTAATTTGACATGTAGTGATGATATTCTACTTATGTTTGATCTTTTCTATACTGCCAGGTTCTGTCAAAAAGTGTTTCATAATTCATTTGGTATACCTTTGATTTATTTTCAGAAACACATCACAAATCCAGTACCACAGCAAAACTACAGGATTGTACAACCAAATGTTCTCTGCCACTACCCTATATTTTTTGGGATGGTTACGAAGGATAGGCCATGGCATATACCGAAGATCATTATTTTATATTTTACCATCTGTGCCAGGTTAATGTGTCTGTTAATATATCAATGTTATGGCACTGTCAATAGTAGTATCACCAATACACTTTAAGAAAATGAAAGTTTACAATCCACTGTGAAAACCCACTGTCATATAATGTTTGTTGAAGTGGATGACACTTGTATCTGTTGTGTTGGAGTTACTGTTGCAATGAATGTGATTTTTTTTTTTTTTAGTGTGGCATGTAAAAACAACTGCAGTAAAATAAATTTGTTTATTGCAAAAGGAGTTATGTCTTTTACATATGTTGTATTGTCCCATTTTATATGTGCGTTGTTCACAATCCCTGCTCCCATCCCCACCCAGAGAAAGTAATTACAGAATCGTTGCATAATGTTACATCGTGTGTGTGTGTGTGTGTGTGTGTGTGTGTGTGTGTGTGTGTTGGAAAGGGGGGGGGGAGTGCACAGACTTTTGAGAGGAGTTTATTGGTCCATCCACTAATGATTATAGGTCCAAGGGTAATATTTTTTTTACTGAGATGCTTACATTTCTTCAAAAGTAAATCTGTGAAAAATATGAAATTAAAATATTTTATTATTGGCTCTGCATGGAACGTTGAATGTTTCGTTATAATATATTCAATTACTCAACATTTATTCACTTACTGTGAACTGTTAGACATCAACAGTATTAGGTACAGATGTAATACCTATTAGTGACATGAAAATTTCTGTCGGACTGCGACTTGAACCTACATTTCTCTCTTGTTGTGAGGAAATATTCCATGAAGTTCTGAGTTTGCAGTCAGATGTTACTGAACCAGTGTTCTGACTGCATAATGTCCAGCAATGTGAATGTGATGAAGACATACTGAATATTCATCTGTCCTAGAAACCTCAGCAAAGATTCACTGTGTATATCTTTAGAATAAGGTATAATGAGGCAATTGTAACACACACAGCCAATGATACACAGCTTCTTATTTGTCATGTGTTCAGTTCTTTTCCTTTGATTCTTTCCACACATCACCTCTCCTCTGCTTGTAACATCAGATTGATCAGTCTGTGTGAGTACATAATGGGCTCTGAAAAGGAACGCTTAAGTTCTTCTAGATATGCTGTTCGGTTTCTTATTTTGGATATGGCATGATGATGAAATGGAACAAGCAGAAGTAGCAACTGTTATGACCAGTGCTTGATTTGTGAAGTAGTAGTAGTACCAGTACTGTGACCTACCATGGACTGTTTTTTAATTAATGTCTTAAAACATTATTTGAATGGTTTTGTATCAGTATGGTATACTATCACAAATCAAGCACTGGTTATAACAACATAAGCAATCGTCTGGTTTAAAATAGTCACACTGACTGTACCTGGATTGCCCTGTCATCTCACAGCAATAAAAAAGGAAGATTGTTTGACAATATTATAGAAAGGATAGGTGCTACTCATTATATAATGGAGATGCTGATTCACAGTTAGGCACAACAAAGATTGTCAAACAAAGCTTTCAGCCAAACAGGCATTCATCACAATTAGACAACATATATTTAGTATCTCCACCATGTGGTGAGTAGCAACTACCCTTTTCATAACATTGACATTATTACATAATGGATTTTCCATTGTGTGAAGATTAGTGTTTAATGTACCATTGACCACAGTAGTAAGGACAGACTATCAGGTGTCTACGGACAGAGCTTATCTCTTACTATGTGGTCTCCATCAAGATGGACACAATCTTCATCAAGGCTTTTTGCATCAGATCTGTGGCTGAGTAGCGGCCAACTGAATGTTGCCTCAAACTAAATTAGTGCTAAGTAAAGAAAATAAACAGAGGAAATTTGTTCAATGCATAAATTTGAAACTAATATTAAATTGACAGATTCTTTGACCAAAAGTTGGCTTACACTACACAAAGTGGTTTTGCAGTAGAAGTTTTCTTCTTTATTGACACTCAAGATAGTTTCTGTTCATCAGTATGTTTGAGAATTATTCCCAAACTAAATGTATATACAAAAAAGATTTTAGTGGCAACTGAAGTATAGTAAGTTTGATTTCATGGCTATTTTTTATTTCCATTTATCTGCTTTCCTATCCCGATTTTCTTCAGCTGTCATATGTGGCACAGCTGTTTCTGCCAGGATATGGATTTTCATTTCCTTAAAATGCAAATGAAGGTGGAAAGTATACTGCTTAAGTCAAACAAGGTTAAAAAAATATGGAAATTCCATGTAACTGCAAAAGAATGGAATACTGCGTAACTGGAGCTTCAGTAGTTATGCGAGGCTATTTGTCTGTATGGAGGCTGAGAAGCTGGAAGACTGCAATGAAGTGCAGGAAGGCTTGCAGAGAATCAACAACTGGTGGGGTGTCTTGCACTGTGAGTATCTGTCAAGACAGATCTCCATGTTGATGCACCGCTTTCTAGTGAGCAATAGTTTGTCATTGAAGAGATCATTCCAATTTCCATCAGCTGAAGTCTTGGTACAAGAACTGCTCTCCACACGACAATGACCTGTGCCTGTGCACATTTATGCAAAAGCAAAATCAGTTATGTTGTATTTGTTTCTTCAGTGACAGTACGTCTATAGGTAATAAGTTTCCAGTAATATTACAATGAGAGAGTTGCAGAATATGAAATGGGTTGTTGCTAAGACTGTGAATTCGTTTGTTTATCAGGTGCACAGTACAATGGTGTAAATTCTTTGTCAGAGGCCATCAACTGGTTTGGACATAAACGTACAAGAATGAAGTCACTTTTTTGTCTTGGATGAATACAGTTTAAAATAATGTAACACATCATACAGCTATATTACTTACTTGGTTTATGCTTCTGGAGCAAAGGTTGTGAGAATTTCAGGTCTTCTGATACAATAAATCAATCATTTTAGGATGGTCTGGGCAATAATTTACTTATTTCGGCAAACATGTTTGGGAAAAATAACTTCTTAATAGAGACTCTGCTTCTGTGTATTTAACAAGATAATATTAATGACAAAATTTCTGTGATTGAAATGGAAATGTCTAGTTGGGGGCACTGACTTGATTGTGTAACTTAACCCATAGCTATTGTAAATGTAAATGATGTGGTTGAGAGATGGTTATGACAGTTCGCTTCATGGTGTATGGCTGGTGAGTGCAATGTCTAGACTTTTGTGAGGGGATTTTTTTTTTTTTTTTTTTTTTTTTTTGCGGGGGGGAGGCTCTCGTGTGAAAGTTTACACAGTCATCTCATACCTGTAACTTAGTAGGCTGATGACCCAACAAAAAGATAGTACCACTGTAGTTTATTTGTTGCAGTAAACGTGATGCAGCCACAGGGTGTCAATGGCTGGCTGATAGCTCTCCTGCTATGTAGTGCTGTGATGGGAGACCTCAGCAACATCTTTTGACATGCGTCTGGCTGCTGGTGTAGGCACTTTTCCGGATCACTGAACCCCATTCGCAAGAGTTTCAGTAAGATATTGATGGCAATGATACAATTAAGAAACACACACTGCCTGAGAAAGCAGAGAAATGTAATTATGATTTTGGCTGAGAAGTTGCTGAACATATCAACAATGTTTTGTGTTCAGTAGCTGCAGAAGACTGTTATCATAAAGACTGCTATGCTAAATTAGCGTCTAACCCCTTCTCTGTTTGAAATGGGGACCACACTCTTGGTACCAAGTTTGATGCCACTTTGCAAGAAGTATGCAATTTTCTAGATTCTTCAGAGAAATCCCAATTTTCAGTGTAGGATTTATTGTAGAAATTCAATGAATGACTGCCAGACCGAGATACAATTACTATAAAAATGCTTAGAATATAAATTGCCTGTACATTACAGTTATGGAGTCATTTCATAAATATTAAATGATCTGAACTCAGGGCCAAGGCAACCTATCCACATTCCTTCAGAACCTCAATAACATTTCTCCTATCTGCTTCACCTGGTCCTCCTCTACACAATGTGCCACCTTCCTGGAAGTTGACCTCCACCTCTCTGATGGCTCCATCCACACCTCAGTCAACATCAAACTCACTAACCACCAACATTTCGACAGCTGCCATCCCTTTCACACAAAAAAAAATTCCCCCACATACAGCTTACCCACCTGTGGACAACATATCTGCTCTGAGGATAACTCTCTTGCCCTGTATGCTGAAGGGCTCACAAAGGCCTTCGCAGACAGCAACATTCCCCCAATCTTGTCCACAAACAAATTTCCACTGCCATATCCTCACACACTTGCAATCCTCCCACCATCCCTCATCACCCAATATTACTCTGGACTGAAACAAGTGAACCAAATTGTCACCAGGGCATTATCTCTCTTCCTGCCTTTAAAGAAGGACATCCTACCCGAGATCCTTCGCACCACTCCTAGAGTGGTTTTTCATTGTCCACCCAACCTACACATCATCCTAGTGTATCTCTGTGCCACTCCCACTCTCATCTGCTTATTACAGAGATCATACAGGGTGATTCAAAAAGAACACCACAAATTTAAAAATGTGTATTTAATGAAAGAAACATAATATAACCTTCTGTTATACATCATTACAAAGAGTATTTAAAAAGGTTTTTTTTCACTCAAAAACAAGTTCAGAGATGTTCAATATGGCCCCCTCCAGACACTCGAGCAATATCAACCCGATACTCCAACTCGTTCCACACTCTCTGTAGCATATCAGGCGTAACAGTTTGGATAGCTGCTGTTATTTCTCGTTTCAAATCATCAATGGTGGCTGGGAGAGGTGGCCGAAACACCATATCCTTAACATACCCCCATAAGAAAAAATCGCAGGGGATAAGATCAGGGCTTCTTGGAGGCCAGTGATGAAGTGCTCTGTCACGGGCTCCCTGGCGGCCGATCCATCGCCTCGGGTAGTTGACGTTCAGGTTTCATAACTAACCTTTTTCATAGGACTCTCCATACAGTTGATTGTGGAATTTGCAGCTCTCTGCTAGCTCTGCGAGTCGATTTTCCTGGGCTGCGAACAAATGCTTGCTGGATGCGTGCTACATTTTCGTCACTCGTTCTCGGCCGTCCAGAACTTTTCCCTTTGCACAAACACCCATTCTCTGTAAACTGTTTATACCAACGTTTAATACACCACCTATCAGGAGGTTTAACACCATACTTCGTTCGAAATGCACGCTGAACAACTGTTGTCGATTCACTTCTGCCGTACTCAATAACACAAAAAGCTTTCTGTTGAGCGGTCGCCATCTTAGCATCAACTGACGCTGACGCCCAGTCAACAGCGTCTCAAGCGAACAAATGTACAACTAAATGAAACTTTATAGCTCCCTTAATTCGCCGACAGATAGTGCTTAGCTCTGCCTTTTGCCGTTGCAGAGTTTTAAATTCCTAAAGTTGTGGTATTCTTTTTGAATCACCCTGTATACATGTGGCAGACCAATGCCTAATCCGCACACCTAGTACCTACTACTCTAGTCATGTCACTGGCTTATCCTACCCCATCAAAGGCTGGGCCACCTGTGAAAGCAGCCATCATATACCAGCTCTGGTGCAATCACTGCACAGCTTTCTGTATTGTATGACTATCAACCAGCTGTCCACCAGGATGAATGGCCACCCCCAAACTATGGCCAAAAGGAAAGTAGACGTACTTGTGGCACAATGTGCAGCTGAACAAAAAATGATTGATTTTAATGGCTGGTTCGCAACCCATATTATATAGATCCTCCCCTCCACCACTAGCTCTTCTGAACCACACAGACCAGAATTATCCTTACAACATATTCTCTGTTTCTGAAATTATCCCGGCCTCAACCTACAGTAACCTGCTGTCCCCACATCCTCAACCCAACAATTTTTGTCCCCTCCATCCTGTCACCCCCCCCCCCCCCCCAAGTTAAATTGCTTTCAGCAAGTGCCCCTTCCCACTGGCTGCTACAATTGTGCCAGCTCATATACCTGCCACCCCTCCCTCCCACATTCCTAGCTGGCAAACTGGCCATCTCCGTCCCAGCTACTAGCTACCCATTACCAGATCTCCCTGCCCTCCCACCTCCTTTCCCTCTACCCACCCTGCTTGACACTACCACACCTCAATCAGCTCACCTGCCACAGAATCAAAATAGCACTGACACTGTTGTTTTTGTTAGTCTAGCTCATCAAAGAACAATTTTGTGTACATTTTTTTTAAATGGCAGTCCATTGCCTATTTTTTTCTCCAAACTACATGTTTGTTAAGAAAAATGACTTGTCCTATATCATGTGTACTTTGTACAATATGTGATCCACAGGATAAATAAATAAATACAAATACAAAGGATAAATCTTAAAGCTAGCAAGTTTTCTTTCTTTTGTTTGTGCCTATCAACAACTCAATACTTTTGTTTTTCAGTGAGTGGTCTCCTGTAATCCTAATGTGTTTATCTTGGTTAAAACATACATATGAACTTCTTTGAACAGAATTTCACTATAAATATTTTTTGTCATAATAGATGTCTTGAAAAGATGAACTGTTTTTCATAAAAACAGAAAAATGAAGGCCAAAAATTTGAATTAAGGGGTGGTGGAGGTAGACGCTCACCCACTAGGGGAGGGAACTTTTCTGTTTCTTACCACTATTTTCCTAAAGTTTCAAAAGCTTATAAATTATTTCCCCTATTTTTCTTAATTTGCCTGGGGTATAAGAAAGGCGGCAAGCTACAGGTTGTCCATTGATTATTCTTAACTATTTTAAAAAAATAATGTTATCTCAAAGAAATAACACAGATAAATAACTATCAACTATATTCCCTGAGTAACACAAATTTAGAACCATGGGTATGGCATGTCATTAACAACATGGCTTAACACTGTATCTTACTTTTATTGATATTAGCAAACACAAATCGCTCCATTACTATCCAAGCCCCCACAAAATTCAAGGTAAGGACATTATCATCCTTACTTCCCCCCCTCCCCTTCCTCCTCCATCAGGGGGAGGAGCAAGCTGTTTGAGAGCATGCTAACTGCCCTTTCCAGCCATAAGTTTTAAAAACTTTTATTTTTATTACATTATATCCCTCTTCTTGCAAAAAGTGGGTAATTTCTCATGTTCAATCTTCCCACTGTAAGTTATTTCTTTAGATTGCTGTTACAAATTTTACACACAAATAATACATATAGATAAAGAAAAGAAAGAACAATGAATTTATATGTGGTACATGTATAGCTAAATAAAATATTATAAGAAAATGGCAAGTAAATAATGTTATGCCTTGGGGTTTTTTCCTGGGGTTCCAGCCTTAGCTAGGACTAATATTTTCCTTTCCAGTATGGTAGCCAAAATGGTCTGCCATGGTGTCGCACAGATGACTCAGTCTTCGGTGTGTTTTATCTTCTTCGAAGTTGCTAATATTATGATTCAGTTCTTCCTGCTGTGCCAGCTACCCTTTGTATTGCATTACTTCACCAGTTATCACTGTTTCGTCAATCTTCGCTGTTCAAGTTGAGCTGACTCTATCCTCTCAGGTTGTGCAGTTGGCCAACTTTGCCTTTTTGCCTTTCATATCAGAGTGATCATTGTGGATGTCCACCTGGGGTGTCAGTGTGTCTCATTTGCGCACTGACCTGCATCAGTCATGGTTCTGCTTGTGCTCGCCAGTGGTGGGCTGATCAGTAGGTGGCAAGCCTCCATCGGTAGTGGCCAGGCTGCTTCCAACTCAGCAGATCGTATGCTCCTCACAATGAAATTATATAGGATTCCCAATGAAGTATGTCAATGAATGTGAGGATTCTCATTGTAAATACGTCAAATCCATGTTCACCTACAGTATATTAATGAACTAGAAATATGTAATTTAAAAGAGGTGTCTTATTTTAAATATGATTTGACAGAACTTTATAAAATCAACAAAAGACTGTTCCCACACCTAAACATGGGAAGTAACATCATTCACAGATGTTACCCCATCCACTTCAACTACTGAGTATTGTCTCAACGCTGTCAGACTATGCCCAAATACTGATGCTGCATGCTTGAGGAATGTGCATAAAATAAAGCAGAAATCATTAAGTGCTTTAAGAATGGCTACAGATTTTTGGCTTATTTAAGGTACATGGGCAGGAAGAGTATGTTACGCCACTGCTCAAAAAATGACTCTATTCCAATCATGGGATAGTAAGTAAAATATATAAGATTTGTAAAATGAATATCTTACGATGTGCACATTTAAGGTAGTTTTATTTTTCCTATCAACAAGTGAAGAATAGTTCGTGGTACATTTCTTGAGTTTCATACTTTGTGGCCATTATTTGGATGCAGTTTTAAAGTCTTATTCTGATGTGTGTATAAAGATTTTTCTTTTATTAACACCTCATTTTCTGTAGAATTTGCTTCTATTCTGCATTAAAGTCATAAACATGCTAATCAACAATGGTTAATGTAGTGTCTATTCTTGTTAGCAAATAACAGTACTCACTGTAATTTGTACAGTGTTGATAGCATATCTACACACGGTAATGTGATCATTACAATTACATTTTTACAGATTTATTATTCAGTTGTGGCCTAGGAAATGCACCAAGAGTAAAGATGAGCAAAATGTGGAGTTATAATTGTATTAAACATTACAATATTGATTGAGATTTTATTACACTGGCATTCATTGTCTAATATTCCAGGTTCAACTTGGTTTACAGAGACCAAGGGCATAAGGTATATTGCATTAGTAACACCACTGACAAAGTACTGCAAAAGGATGTAAATTTTGCCTTGAGGGAGTATCCTGTACAGCCTGCTTCCTGTGTTGAAATACGTATCTAATACTCTTTATTTGTGGGAAAGCAATTTCTAAATAGCCAATTTTTTTAATCAGTGATTTTGTAACACTGAAATAAAAAAATATTGCAAACATACAAATCTGCTAGGAGTGATAATACTACACAAAAAAATATAAATATTTGGAGCCCATAATGATTAAAAATTATTTTGCATTTAATGTTTTTTGTGTAAACATGCTGAAGTTTGTGAGTTATGTAATACACCAAGGAACATGTGGAAGACAGTTGGGCCCCAGTTTCCTTTGGTCAGAACACAATAAAAAATGAGACCAATATTATTTTTGGCCAGTGGCCTTGCTGCAGTGGTAACACCAATTCCCGTCAGATCACCGATGTTAAGAGCTGTTGGGCTCGGCTAGCACTTGGATGCGTCACCATCCGGGTCTGCCGAGTGCTGTTGGCAAACGAGGTGCACTCACCCCTTGTGAGGCCTATTGAGTAGCTGCTTGACTGAGAAGTAGCGACACTGGTCACGAAAGCTGACGACGGCTGGGAGAGTTGTGTGCTGACCACATGCCCCTCTGTATCCACACCCGGTGATGCCTAAGGGCTGAGGATGACACAGCAGCCAGTCAGTACCATTGGGCCTTCAAGGGCTGTTCAGATGTTTTTTTTATTTTTTAAATACTTTCTTGAACATGCTGGAACCATGTTATAAATGGGTCTACATTGACTGACTATTATATCAAATGTTTGTTGATAGTAAATATTGGAACTGAGAATAGTTAATTGAAAATAATAATGATACAGATTTATATTTGATACCCTTTAGAAGCAATCCTGACAATTTGTACTGATGCACAAATCCGTGAGGATATCACACTTAAAAGGATTGGCTGCAACTGTAATTAATTTATTCAGGAAACTTGGATACATTTTGTTATACATCACAGCTTCCATCACATTTTGTTATAAGGCACAACTTCCATCCATTTGAACCTGCTTACAGTAATCAGACCTAGGTGCACCTCTGTAATTTTTATCCCACCCACTTCCCTACAGTACCAAATTGACTTGATGATTCCTTGATGCCTTGGGATGTGTCCCAACAGTCAGTCCCATTTTTTAGTTGTGCCATTAATTTCTCTTCTTACCAAATTTATTCAGTACCACCTATTTAGTTATCCGGTATACCCATATAATCTTCACTATTCTTCTGTAACACTACATTTCAGATGCTTTATTCTTACGCAAATTGATTTTCAGGTTGTGTAAACACCTACTTTATCACTCTAAATGAACACTGACGTAATGAGATTGAATAGGAATTTTGTTGTGATGACTGATCTGTGTTAAGAGTAAAGTATTGTCCCATACCTGTGCAGATAGTATTGTATGAGTGGGTACAGTGGAAGTGGTGGGGGTTTCGTTGTGTGTGAGCTATGTCTGGTAGGGGGGATTCAGTTCAATGAACAAGGCCTACTCAAGAGCAGAACTCCTAAGCTACAGTTAGCGAGTCTGCAAAAGATCATACAGACAGTTCATCATGGTATGACTAATAATATAACTGACTGAAGTGGCTAATAAGAAAATCACCCCACTAACAATTAATGCAACTGCTGATAGTGTACTAAGCACACTGCTGAGCAGATTACTGCATACTAAGATGGTCACTCCTTCGTAACAAAAAGGCAGACACAACTGGGGCTGTGTGGCTGCCAAGCTATTTGGAGCTAGATGTAACATATTGATCTGTGGAGCAGCATGATGTCTATGTTCATGCCATATTTTGTGCATTTTTTGTTATAAAAATAAACTGCAAGATAAATTCAGAAAGCACATGCGGGATAACAAACAAGTATCTCATGAGTGCACGACATACATTGTACGTAATCTACAAAAAAATGCAGTGGGGGAATGTCATACTGTCTTTCAACCACATACAATAAATAGTTCCAGTTTATTTCATGATAAATAGTTGAGAAGATCTAACTGGTATTATTACATGACTTCAGTATATCACTGTTTGTTTATATTCCACGCAATGACTAAAAATTTAAATATTACATTCTTTGGTCATGTTTTCATATTTACTGTTACTGCTACAAATGCATAGACAAATCCATGAAAAAGGAAACAATTAAATTTCTTTCATAGGACAGTATTACAAATGTTCAGTTATATTAGTAGGACACTGCAAAAAACAAATACACAGAATTTGGATGAAAACAAAGAAGTCATTGAATGAGAGTCTGCCAGAACAAGAAAGGAACAGTGGTTTTTTATGGATGGTTCTGAGCAAATTACTTTGCTGGGAGCATCTGGATTCAATGCAATTGAGGAGGTAGCTGCTGTTGTATGTACGCAATGTCCTTACAACAGAAGACCATGTATAAAGTGAAGACAATGATGTGCTGCTGCCTAAGAATCCACCTTCACCTCTTTGTGGTGATGACACTGGATTATTCATATATATAAATGTCAGGTCATTAAAAAATAAAATTGGTATTCTTAGTATTCTGTTAGGTGTAAGCAAGAAGACTACATTATGTGTTAATAACACTGGCTCAGTGAAGATAAGCTACAACTGTACATATCACAGGGGATGGTCCTGGCATGCTGCGGCATATCGAGCTGGCATCCACCACCGGCTCTAATTACACCCCAACTGCTACCAATAATATTTTCTCTCTTTTCTGTCCCTGGGTGTCTTTTGGTTCTGAATTTCAGTAATATTTGTATGTGATGCGGGCATAAATCTGCCCATTTGTTATTTAGTTCAGGTTTCATTGGTACAGTTGTAGGCTCAGTACCCGACAGCAAAAATACAGTTAGTCTTATTTAAAACCATGTTAATTAAAAGTAATGTCTGATTAAAAATTTTACTATAGTAAATAGCAGTGAAAATATTTTGAGCTAATAAATAGATTTAGTAAGGACGATACCACTGATTGCAAAGACTAGCATTCCTACTTTTCATCAACATAGCTAAAATTTTGTGGAAAAAAATAAACAAGATAATTATCAATAAAGTTCAGAAGTAAACACATTTTGCATTGCAAATTTTGACTCTATGCTTATAAGATTTCATCTCTGAGGCTGTACTTCTGTTACTCCAATTGTTACGCACATGGTGGCTTACTTCATTAACTGATTGAGCCATCAGTTATGAAAATTGTGTAATCTCCCATGATGTTCAGTATTGCACTTGTACCCATAAACAGATTAGTGCCAATGCAGATGTGTAAAATGATTCCATATACTATTCCAAAGTCCTAGATCACTACACTTTTTACTAACCGAATTATTGTTAATAATTATAGTCTATCCTGAGTAGTTTTTTTTTTTTTTTTTTTTTTTCATACGACCTTAAGAAATTGGTAATCATCCAACAATGGGACCTTGAAAACAATATATGAAAAAATGAAACCAAAATTGTGGTGGTGTGTACATTTTTGAGCAAACACCATCCTCAACTCATTAAGATTTTCCACTTTATGACTTCAGAATTATGTGCTACGGATGAGCAATCATAGAAGAGACTGTACAAATCAGGTTGGTGGGCTTACAGTACTTGTGCAATACAGTGTCCTTAATGTGGATTATACAAGCCTAAAAAATTCAATGGAAGCAGCTGCACTGTTGCAGCACATGTTAAAAATCATAATTATGTTTTTTTGCTGTATGCCAGACACTAATATTGAAGCATTTGGGCAGTCCTTGAATAAAATTTACTTATTTTTTGGAAAATGGTCTAAGGAAAGGATATATATTCTTGGAGACATAAATACTGATTTAAGACTAAGGCAACCACACAATTTAGTTTTCTTAATATGCTGAGATTGGATGACTTGCACTGCATTAATGATAGTTCATAACAATTGTTCTGTCATCACCAGGGTTCAATAACGATAATTCAGAGAACGGCTGGGGTTCGACAACCTCCTATCATGCCCTGAATTGAAACCCCCCCCCCTCCTCCCCCCACACACACACACGTACAGACGTATTCCGCTGCCTACCCAACTTACGTATTGTCTGGCCCTATTCCACCCCCGCTCCGAACCAATTGTCCCATGGGGCTTATCCTGTAATAGATGCAAAACCTGACCCATACAACATGCTCCAGTCCTATCCCTGGCATCTCCCATCCCATGAAAGGCAAGGGCAAATGTGAAAGCAGTCATGTGATCTACCAAGTTATCTGCAACCACTTTCTGTCATACTACATGGTCATGACCACTGGCAAGTTGTGTGTCCACATGAATGGCCAGTGATAAACTGGCCAAGAGACAGCTGGATCACCCACTTGCTGAGCATGCCATCCAACATGATATGCTTGAATTCAATGACTGCTTCACTTACTGGGTTCTTTCCACCCACACCACCACCCTGATCTCAACCTTCCCTGCTCTCACTCCAGCCCTACATAACCTTCTACCCCACTGGCAGAATCCTTTTCCCTTCTCTACTTTACTCCACTTCCCCCACAGCCCCAGCATAGCATGCAGATGCTGAAACTAGTAGCTCATTATCCTGTCTCTACTATGTCCCAGCATTCTCCCACTCTCTCTCTCTCTCTCTCTCTCGCCTGCTCAGTTTCCTTTTTCCATTTTCTAGGTTCACCAATGACTAAAATATTGTTGTTCACATTTCACAAGAGGGATTTCAAAATGTTTACACAAACAATTTTTGTCAGTTCTACCTAAGTACATAAAATGCGCATAATTTGATTTTCATTGTAAGTGTCAATCACTCATAGTGATATCTGAAACTGAGATCATGATTTAATGTATAGTTTACTGCAATAGGTGTGCAACTGGTGCCACTTGCAGAATTGTAAGATTCAGTTTTTGCATTCTGCTATCTCTCAATTGAACAATCACAGTTCTTTTATTTTGGACTATGCAATACAGTACTGAGAAGTTCACAATCCATGTTGCTTATTCACTACCTGTATAAATTTCAGTTACTGCTCTTAAAATATGTTGGCAGGCTGTTCTACCACTTGTGTTTATTCATAAATTTTTGTGTGTCTGAAGTAATGGTATTGTGATCAGGTATCTTATTACACATATTTGATTAATCTTAATGGTACATGGAAAATAAAAAATAACTGTGAAGTAAATACCTTTTTTATGTTTTCTTGCATCATGTCCTGACATGAGGTCCTTCCTACACAAGATTATACCCACTTAACCCAGAGTCCTTTTTTGTAACTCTTTGTCGTAGGTACTTATCACAGAATATTTATGCAGGATAGCACCTTTGTGGATGTAGATCTGGTGCAAATGTTACTGCTCTCATTTACAACAGCAGTGTTCTGTTACTGTGTGTACTAACCCAAAGAAGTACTATAATTAGAACATGCTACTATTTTGTCAAAAGGAAGGAATTATGATTGATCCAAGCACTCCCGCCTCAACAAACTCATTGCATTAGTATGTAGACTACTCCATAATTTAATTGTAAAATATGCATATTAACACTTGGTATAGGTATGTAACCCCCTTTTGTAATTTTAGTTTTCCTAAATTTGCCTGATGAACTTATAATTGACTTAACAGTAACTCTTACAGGCATATCTTGTATATGAATAATAGAAATATTTACAAAATGGACTCATTCCTCATACAATTTGTGTACTTCACGAAATGGGAACAAACACTTCAAGTGTCAATGAGTGCACTGTACAGTATAGCATTTAGTACTGCAGTTTTGGGCAACCTGTTTTTCCAGTTGGAAAGGAAGTTGCTTACAAAATGCTTTTTGTAATGTGCACTCCTCTCATACTTGGTTGTATGGATAGCCACATTTTATGTTTAGTCCATCATTAGGAAGCTTTTCATCATCATTAGAGATTCTACAGTTGCCCAGTGAAAAGCTAACCACACCATGTAACATTACTGACCAGGTTATATTGCTGATATTCTTTCATAATGCTACACTTTTGAAGTCTCATTCTCTGAAATTGGTTGAAGATGTAGTCTAGTTCAGTGATGGACATGACATCATTGATTTAAGCTTGAGATTACTTCACATTTCTTAGTGCCAAAACCACAATGATGAAGATTAACTTCTGCTATAGCTATTTTTATAGTTCAAATAGACCAAGTCAGCTACTACACTTGAACTCTAAACAGTGGCATGTTCTTTCCATGGCAGAGTCTTCATCCAAGTCTACAAAAAAGTAAATCTTGAGAAAATAGCATTTGAAAGAACTCATTCACTGAAGCTTTACTAACACTTTTAACAGAGAGAAGTTATGTGGATGACTACAGACAGATTTTCCAAACAAGTTCATTAAATAATTACAATGAGTGACTGTAACAGTAAGATCTGCTCACATTAGTGACTGACATTGAAATGTGGAATGAATGAGTGCACTCTATGGATTTTTACATTGAGATATTAAGATGAAAATAGCTAATCATGACTGCCGTGGAGAAGTTACTGTAACGATTACTAGGACCTAAATTCATATTGCTATATATAGAGAACAATTTCGAAATTAGAGGCAATGACATTATGGGAAAGCAACTAATAATTTGGTTTATCTATGTGATAGATGATAGGGAAATAAAAAAGTTGCGTGGATTATTTTATTCACATCATGCGCACTGCCATGGGAATTTACCAAGCCGCTTGTAAATTTAACAGGATAGCAGTTGTCTCCATTTCTTAAGTGTCAAATTACCCTGATAACCAAAGCTATTTTCTAGTTCAGAAAAATTACAGCAAGAAAATTATAACTACACCTATGATTTTATAAACATACTTAAAGGTCCAAATAATAATATTATTTCCTGGGTGTGGAAACTTTAATTATGAATAACATTTTAGTTAATGACTTTTCACAAATAATAAAATGTTTACTGACAGAGTGAAATGAGGGCTTTCAAATAATTTATGTCATTCTGGAAATAAACAACTGTTAGCTCACAATATGTTCCTGAGCGCAAATTACAGATTTCTCTTAAAAGAACACATACAGTGTTGGCATTAGCAAACTCAGTTAAACTGATAAATAATGAATTTTACTGAAACATAACCTAAATAGGAATTTTGGTGCTTTATGTAAATGTGGTACATCTACTACCAGCAAAATATAAAAAAGAAATAAGAAAGTTATCTACAGAGTAGATTTATTGGAAATGGAGTTACTCCAACTTGCTAAGTTTCAAGTTCCTCATCTGTACAAGTGAAGTATGTATTCTGCTGTCCCCACCTTAAAAAAGTGAGTGTACAGTTCTTAAATCCAAAATGGTGCATGCCAATCAGTGTTTATAACAGTACTGTTGATTGCTTTAGCACTGTAGATAATGTTACTGGATTATGAAAACCTACCCAATTTGGGATATCTTTAACCCAGCACACAGCTGCAAGTTTCTGAGGGAAACACGGTATTATATATAAAGCTGTAAAATAATAATAGAGCACTTGTATACATAGTACACAGATCTACAAAAGCAAACTTAAGAGAGCAGCATACAAGGGCAGTCAAATTAACACGAAAAAGGTGGAAAAAAGTAAGTAAATGATTCATTAATATTGAAATACTTGCCGTAGTTGTTAACACATTTATTCCACTGTAATTGCCTTACAATGGTCAATGCCTTTGTGGAAAAATGTTGCTAGGCACGCACCTCTTTATCTGAAGCAAGGGGACAGCCATGAAGGTCTTTCTTCAGCACTTTAAAAAGTTGGAAATCACATGGGGAGAGATTGGGACTTTATGAACACGTTTCCCAGCGAAACTTCAACAACATACTCTATACAGCCTTGCCAGGCATTTTATTGGCAGGTAGCTTAAACTATGCTGCTGAGTTTTGTCTGGGAAGCCCTCTCACAACCTCCATATAATTCAAATCTCTCCTCATATGATTTCCGTATTTTTGGAGCCCTAAAGAAACATTCTTGGCCATTCGTTTGGTTCACACGAAGAGGTGCACACATGGGTATAACGATGGTTTCGTAGAACAGCGCAAACATTTTTCATGAAGCGATTGACCATCTTGTCTCACAGGGGCATAAATGTATTCACAGCTCTGGTGATTACTTTTGAAATACTAAACAGTTAACTTACTTTTCGCCATCAGTCTTGTTTTCATGGAGCTTTCATCTTGTGAACTCTTTCTGAAATTTTGCATCAGTGTAACGAAATATATTACAACAAAAAAAGACAAATGTTACAGGGTTCAGATCCCACGCAGAGCCAATCACAAAATATTTTGTTTTCATTCATCACTTTCCAAATTATTTTTTAATTCTGCTATGTTGACTCAAAAGATAAACCTATAATGGCAGATCCATGATTACGTTGGGATTTCTTAATAAACACATACTAAGGTGGATTTTTCCATGTGAGCAGTGCAAACCTTCCCCTCTGCCTCCAAACACCCCCCCCCCCCCCCCCCCCACACACACACACAAAAATTCTTAACACCAATTTTGTTTATCAGTTTCTTTGGGTAGTGGTGGCAGTGTGCGTAAACACAACGCAAACACACATACCTTACCACAGTCTCTGGCTGCCAAAGCCAGAATGTGAGCAGCAGTGCAAGATGCTCAAAGTCTTGCCTTGGCAGCCAGAGACTAAGGCCATGTCTGCACATGTTGCGTTTGTGTGTTGTGTGCTGTCTAAATCTAACGAAGACCTGTTTAGCCGAAAGCTGTGTTTGACACTCTTTTCATTGTGGCTATCTGCGAATTAGTGACTCCATTATATGGTGGGTAACAACTATCCCTTTCATAATACTGTCCAACATAAATCTGCCTTTCTCATTGCTGTGAGAAGACAAAGCAATCCAGGTACAGTTACTGGCAACACTATTTTAAACCAAACAACTGCTTTTGTTGTTATAACCAGTGCTCGATTTGTGATGGTATGCCATACCAATACCTCTGGTAAGTCACAGTACTGGTACCTCTTCTTTTTTATAAATCAAGCACTGGTCAAAACTGTTAATACTTGTTTTATTTCTTCAAGATTATGTCACACCCAAAGGTCAAACCACACTGAACATATCTAGAAGAAACAGTTGTAAATAAGTGTTATTTTTATAGCCCATATGTACTCTCATAGTCTGATCAATCTAAAGTTACAAGCAGAGGAGAGGTGATGTGTGGAAGGGATCAAAGAAAAAGAACTAAACACATGCCAAATAAGAAGCTGTGCATCACTGTAGAATGTGTTATAATGGGTTCATTATACCTTATTCTAAACATGGACACAGTGAATCTTTGATGAGGCTCAAGCTGCAGTCGGGCAGAAATTTTCATATGTCACTAATATACTTAATACAGCTTATGCCTAATGGTTCACAGTAAGCGAATAAATTTTGAATAATTTAATATATTACAACAAAACATTCAATATTCCATGCAGAACCAATCACAAAATATTTTAATTTCATACTTTTCACATTGAACTCTTCTCAAAAGTGCATGCCCCCCCCCCTTTCCAACACACACACACACACACACACACACACACACACACACATTATGCAATGATTCTTGATTCTGTAATTACTTTCTCTGGGTGGGGATGGGAGCAGGGATTGTCAACAACACACATATAAAATGGGTCAATACAACATATGTAAAAGACATAACTCCTTTCGCAATAAACAAATTTATTTTATTGCTGTTGTTTTTAACATGTCATACTAAAAAATCACATTCATTGCAACAGTAACTCCAAGACAAGAGATACAAGTGTCATCCACATCAATAAACATTTTATGACAGTGGGTTTTCTCAGTGGAATGTAAACCATTTCATTTTCTTAAAGTGTATCTATCATACTACTACAGACAATGATGTAACATTAATATATTATCACACACATTAATTTGGCACAGACGGTAAAATAAAAATAATGATCTTAGGTACTGGCTGTTGCATATCCCTAGTAACCATCCCAGAAAATATAGGGTGGTGGCAGAGAACGTTTGGTTGTGCAATCCTGTAGTCACTCTGTTGTGGTACTGGATTTGCAATGTGCTTCTGAAAATAAATCAAAGATATATTGAATGAATTATTGAATATTTTTTGATAGAATCTGGCAGTGATGGAAAGAACAAACATAAGTAGAATAACATCTCTAGATGTCAAATTAGAATAACATCACAACATGTCAAATTAGAAAAGAATTAAGTATGTACTGATCAGTAACATGAATTTTGTATGTAGAATACACCACCCTGTCACCAATGAGGTGCAAACCAATCTCAAATGAAGTACCTAGGAGTAAAAACTCCTACATTTGAGCACTTATTAAGTTGTTAAATGATGGAACTTATAATCAGCTAATCTGATCATGTATTGCATTCACTTTGCAACTGGGCAGCTGAAGATAGTGATGCTATGGATTTACTGACAGTCATTATGTAGGTGGGTGTTCAAGGCATTAAGCATTCTAATAGCACCTTCGAATTATATACATTTACTAACATGGCTTGACATAAATAAACCATCGCAATTTCAAAAGAATAGAAATTTATTCTACTCATTCATCATACTCTCTACATCCCACCAAGAAGCTGAACAAGAATAGAAATTTCTTATACTCTGCCACCATGAAGGTGAACTTATAGGAAGCAAGTGAAGGTAAACATTAACAAAAGACAACCAAACATTGCTTAAGCTGTACACTATATTAACAAGAAACGATCACAATACAGCTGAATGCTAGATCTGTTTATGCCAGTTCTAGTGAATTTGAAAAAAACTGCTGCTACTTCAGTTATATTAGGTAGCTCATAAGAAACTTAATATTTACTTCATTAATCCAACATTTTTTCGAAGAAAACAGTAACCTAAATATGTAATTACATAGGACAGTTTACAACACACTACCTGCCATCCATCTAAAGAAGGAATCAAATCCTTGCACTAAGATAATCAGTGGAGGGAGTCACTAATGAGATATGTTTTCAATTCTCCTTTGAATTTACTGAGATATCTAATTACTTGTTGTATGTAAGATGGGAGCTTCTCAGATATCTTCATACCAAAGTACATAACTTTGTTAAATCCTAGTTAAGGATGCAAAGTTTACACGAAAGTTATATTTCTGTCTTGTATTGATAGTGCAGATCAAATTTCAGCTTGAACTGATTTTTTCACAACCACACTATGCCTTGATTAAAATAACTCTGATTGTGGCAGTGGTTAAGAGTCAGCTAACAGCCATTCTTTCTTGACACCTATGTGCCTGCTATAATGACTGATTTTTTAGGCACCACAGCTTTCTCAGCTACAGTACAATGCACAGGAAGGCGAGAGCTAACTGTTGCCCTATCCACTATCCCCACTAATTTACTTCCCACCACTGCTGACAATGACAACAATAAAAGTAATCTGAATGTATGTTTTGCTTTATTTTCATTGCATGTGCAACTCTTGCTCATTCTAAGTATGCGGAATGATGTATGTAACGAACGACCCTGCGCCACCAAAGCTGTCTGTTAACCAAGAGGTTATTTTAATTAAAATTTAGAAGAAAACATAATAATTGTTTATCACTAAGTTTGCCAAAGAATCACAAAAGCATTCAACAACAGCTACAAAAGTTTTTTATTACTGCCCCACTAATATAATCTGAGAGTTTCTAAAAAAAAAAATTTAAAACTTTCCATAAATTTCCATCAGCCACCTTTTGTATTATTTTTCAATCTTTATTTACCAAGACCAGTTTTGAATCACTATCATCAGATGGTACATATTTATTGCATGTTTGCAGCTTTGTTGGAGTTGTGCAACTGTGGCCAGGTGTGAACTGTATATATTTCTAACCACACTCGGTGCGTATATGTTTCGTTCTCTTGCCATAACTACACAAGAATGCTGCAAATATGCAATAAATATGTACCATCTGATGATAAATCGCTTGTTAATTTAAAACCAGTCATGGTAAAAAGAAACTGAAGAATAAAATCAAAGACAACTGGCTGCTGTAAACCTCCACAAAAATTTAAATCTGAACTGAAATTGCTTCTTCTGGCAACTTCTGCTCTAAAGATGGATACTTAACAAAAACCACGTGGTATAAAAGGACTACAATGATTGCTTGTGCTACTTAAAAGTAGATGTAAACATTCTTTAACAGTAACATGAGCAGTGTCAGACCAATATGTTCATTATCATTACTTTTCAGCAAATAAGCTAGCTGGTAATCTGTAAATAGCCAGTATGTAGCCATAAACAAAGACACAGAGCATAAATTCAAAGTAATCAGCACCATTTTGATAGAAACAGACCAATGGTCCTTGGAACACAGCATTATTTGTAACTAATCAAAACACACACAAACAATATCCAAAGAACAAAATCAGTTTATATAAAGTGATCTACTTCTCAATTATAAAAGGTAGATTGGTGTAAAGTCAAGACTCCACCTGCCTGTTTTGACCAGTAATGTCATCAACATGGTGTACACTATTTCACATACAATATGGTGGCCCACAACATCACTCATCAGACCTGCGAACAAACATAAATAGCATGTCAAGTATTTAACTCCAGCAACAGAATGAAACTAACAGGACAACCAAATGAAGAGGACAAACTAAATAAACGACATTAAGAATAATGACATCAATGCAAAACAAGTATTCATCCAAAAATCAAGCACACAAAATCCTCAAAATTTAACAAAAATGAAAACTATTGATGTTGTAAATCACACATGACCTCTATATCTCTAACGTAGACCTCAATACCAGTAACCCATACAGAACCAAAAACTCAACACAATTTTCACTTGACCTACATAGCTCCAACAAAGCCCTCAATACCACGAACCAACCACTCAAACATGGTGTTGCAAATTTCACTTCACCCACATACCTCAAACAAAGCCCTAGATACACTTTCACATACTCTACCTAAACCAAAGTTCTCAGTACAAGAAACCAAACCATGTTCACATGACTATCAGAAATGTATCCTAAACAATGATGGTACATCAGTACCCATGATACCTAGCAATAACATTCCAACAATTACTGAAGACTAACAAGGAAATCCAGAAATTTCATGAAAACCTTCACCACCACCAATTTCAGTATACACAAACAACTTCGCCCATTGCAACAAGCAATGAGCTACTCATACATATCTATATCTTCTTCACCACAGAAGGAAAAAAAAAAAAAAGAAATTAAATCTCCGACCACAAGAAACGCACGGCACTAATATTTCCAAACATAAAAATGAATCCATCAGCTCAAATATGCTAATTCAAAGTAACTCACCAGAAAGCCAGCACAAATTCTTTCAGTACCAACATGAAACATTCAATTCATGTCAAACTACTCACTAACAAACATACAGCACAACAGAGAGCCACCAAATACTACAACACAATCTACACACACACACACACACACACAAAACCTCAAGGCACACCATGACATTACAGGTCAAAGCAGATGGGTGTAGCGTCAGCACTTGACCTTGTGCGAATAACCTCAAGTTAGCCTCAGGTAGGAAACAGTGATGAGATAATGACTGCCAATTGGCAAGAAAACAGGACTAAATTATCAAGAATGAAACTTAATTACAGTTGTAACATTTGTTCAGAGTTCGCATCTTTTTGGTACAACCCAAAAAGGCCAGCACTGCCTGCTTTGCACTTAGGATATCTTTCTCACTGTACTGGCCCACAAACAGAATACTTTTATTCAATCTATCCTACAGCATTTTCTTTCCAAGCAGCGCAGCGAAGATCTAAAAATTGTCCATTCTAACACTTACATCCTAAACCATTTACTCCCTAATGATCCTTATGATTAATAATGAAGAGTGAATTTACTAGACACTGATTTGATTTAAGAATTTTCTGGATGTCAGGCGAGACATTCATATGAACCCTTACTTGCTATTTCAGCATCTTATTTTGCAAATGCGAATTTCCCACAGTATCTCCAGTTTTGCTGCATTTCTCTTCCTGTTTTTAGCGAGTTTCATCGCTATATACTTCAGTGACTAAAAATAAAGTCCAACAACTCCATTAATTAACACCTCAACATTTTTAAACGAGAGTTACATTTGAAGAAGCCTTCAAACAGCCACTACAACAGTACTACGTTGCATACAATACAGCTATGGAGCTAAATCTGCCATTTATAACGATCATGAGTACAACACTACACGTGCAGCTTGAGTACATACGCCACAGTATTAAATAAATCATATACATTTACATTCTATGGGAAAAAACGATTCGACAATCATTTTAACCCATCAGCTTGTTTGCCTCCCAGAATGCGAATGTATATTACGTTTCCTGTTTTCTCTCCAACAATTTTGCGTTCCGTTTCTTGTCTCTTAGAACTCACAATACCACAAAGCCTATAACTGAGTTACTACAAAAGTTCCATGCGGCATCTACCTCCTGGACGAAAACAATAACAAACACAGATCTTTCTGCCCGCCAAAAATTTCGTCTTCGAAGATAATACTCTCAGTGCCTTCAACTCATCGAGGTAAAAATACTTTATTCTACCTCCATGCTTCAACTGGATGTGGTAACTTCTGTGAACTACGTCACTTCCCGTGTTTCGCTGTCGCTAGAGTCTAATTTACGACGCGTCTGACGTTCACCTTACCTGCCACTTGGAGCGCTAGTGTCGCTCCATCTGTCAAACGGCAACTTTTACAGCAGTGAGTGTCGCGACTGTTATTTTAGACTGTGATACTACCTAGATGTTGAACATCAGCTGTCTGGTCGTACCGGCCCTGAGCCCTAGATGCTCATATCTCGTTTCTTGCCAAACTGCAAACATGGCTACTAGGAAACATAAGATCAGGAAAAGAAAATACTTTTCGATTCAGTTCCACATCAAGGCTGATCACGTGTTGACATATAGTTCAAAACAAGAAACCAGTCAGCAATTCTTTGTTACTTATAGGCCGATGAAAATTTGTTTGCCAAATTACAACATGATGGACGAAGCAAAGCACATGAATCAGCAGACACGCTGCAGTCTATTCTCAGAGACCAGACTTCTACACATGGAGGTAAAAATAAGAGGAGTTGTCATGACGTCACAAACTTGAAGCCGACCCAAGAGAAGGTCCGCCATGTTAGCTACCCCAAAACATTCGCTTCTGGTGGTTTGATTCCGTGTAGTCGTGAAGTGTTTTGATAAAAAATGCCGGGCTTGCGTCGCTCACGGGTGTACTAATCATTCTGATTGTAGTCTAAAGTTTAAACAAATCACATTTCATTCGTAAGTGGACTTATTTAAGCGCTATTTTCTTATATATACTTGAAATTCTGATGCACTGTAAAGTTTTACAGTATGGTTTTATTTCTGTGATTTAACTTTAGATTTCTATCAATCCAAGGCGAAGAGCTGTCTGGAAGTGAGCATTATACTTGGTTTTCACTGTGTGGTTATTCTGAAGTAACTGAAAAGTCCTGGCAAGAAATATCCTGGAAATGGGGACTAATGTTTTAAAATGCAATAATTTAATATAAAACTAATGTAACTACATGTAGTTAATTAAATCTTCAGTAAAATGTGTGGAACACCTGTTACAGTGGTTAAATTATAAGTACTTAAATGGTTACATATTTGTTAAAGCAAAGTTCCCTATCGAAGTCCAGGCTTAGATCATTACATTAATCACTGTGTTGTCGTATTACCCTGTAAATTTCTGTTCTTTGCCACGCTGAATGTCATTTGGTAGGTACAATTTAAAAAGAAAGCAGATGTGGAAATTGCAATGGGCCTGACAATCTTAAATTCAGTTCTGTTCTTTCGTAATTTAACGTATTTTTCACTTTGTTGACATGACAGCTGGCTTGTTTATGTCATCCCTGCATACATCTATGGGACACCAAAGGAAATAAGGTAAGTTTCTTGCAAACGTGAACATTTAAAATTTGCATTTGACTTGAAAATGCAACGAATACAAATCGGTGCCTCTAAACTATCAATCATCGTTTTTGGAGTTCTGGCTTTATCAATTATCGACACAAACACAATGAAAGTGAATAGAAATGGATTACAAAAGCACGCTTTTCATAGCACATACGTCTCTTCTCGATTATTCTAAGTGTATAAACAAAAAGGAATTACAGTACTGAGGCAAGAAGCGTAATATTTTTACGTATTACTGTATCGAATACGCATTTAAGACCAGAAAAACGTTTGAAGTTGCGTTCCTTATGCTGTGTTGTTCACTAAAACCGAGTAACATTTACTATATAAAACAAATATCACGTGCACACGACATAAATAACGAACAAGAAGCAATTGTAAACACTCGTCTGCTAATGTTTTGGGGGATCCAAGATGGCGGCAGGCCCCGCCCACTGGCTTCAAAACAACGTACAGCGCAAGTCTGTAGCGCCATCTCCCCTTATTCTACCTCCATGCTTCTACATTGACGTTGTTATAGAGATCACTGGCGACCAACAGTACAGTTAACCAATGGCAACGACGTTACCATGTACCAGTGAAAACATCTGGCGCGAAACGACTGGAAATTAATTTCTGACATTTAGAAAACATTTGTGTGTCAGTAAATGAATCGAGAAACAAAAGAGATATTCGCCCCAAAACGGCTGCGAGTTGCAAAAACTACAAATAGTACGAGTTTGGCAAACCATGAAACTTTGTGTGTTGCCTCCGTTCATCCCCACAGAGCCATTATTCACCTTGACATTTATTATTTCATGTTTGTTAATGCTGTAAAGTGGAATTCACTGAATCTGAGAATATGAAGTCTATGGCGGCGTAAACACTGTTCACCAGTGACATAAGAAACGAATATTCATACCTACACAAAACCAAGATTCACGATTAAATTTTATACTGGCTGGTTGGTTTGTGGGATTGAAGGGACCAGACTACTAGGGCCATCGGTCCCTTTTTATACTGGTACGTCGTGTATGTAGACCTAATTTGATATTGTATTGTGGAAGTCATTAAAACCTTGTCTATAGAGTGGCTGCAATGTAGCATGTATTTTGTTGCTATACTTGAATTTGTGCCCTCTGTGTGGCTTTGGTGAATATTTAAAAAGCTAATGATAAACAAAACATGCATTGATGCTAAGATTATCATAACTGGTAATGAGATATGTGTTGTTAATGCTAGAAATTACCAGGTACTTAGGTAAGTAATAGCAGTCCATTATTTAACAAAATTCCAATCACAATACAACCATTATCTGATGTGATCTATTGATCCATATTTAAGCATTTCATAAAATTAAAGTCGTCATTTTACATAGCTACATAATAAGCCACACATTTTTAAATTGTTCAAGGAATATATATTGTTTATACTGAATACATTCAGTAGTCATTAAATATATGAGGGTTGGAACTTTAATAGCGGCGACCATTTATTTACAGATCATACGACATAGTGTTTCAAAGTTTTACTGACCTTCAAAGTAGTCATCAGCATTGTGTATAACCCGTTGCCAGCTATGTGGAAGTCGTAGGATACTCTTAGCAGTGCCAGTTGTGTTGTCAGTTCGAGTGGCGCGGTCTATTGCCCGACGAATCTGTAGCAGTTCTGAAGCGAACGCCATGAAGTGTTTCCTTCAGTTTAGAAATCGAGTTAAACACACGAGGGCTTAAGTCAGGGGAGTGCAGTAGGTGGTATAGCACTTAGCAGCCCCATCAGTCAAACAAAACAGTAACAGCTTGCACTATACATGCTTGAGCATTATCCTGCAAAATAATGGTCAGGTCCTGCAGAAAATGTATTCGCTTCTGCCTCTTTACTGTTCATTTTTGGGACACAACATACGATCACAAGTCCTTTGGTAGGTGCCAAAGATTTTAGAGTTTTGGACTGCCACAAGGCTTAAATTCAAATCTCCATGGAGGCTGGTGATATATCTCAGACAGCAATGATTACATCCTTCGCAATATTCAAATTCGTGCTTATTCTACTCAGACTTAAAAACGTGACACAAAGGACAAAGATCTTCCATTTTGCCTACCTATACAATACAGTAGAATTTTCATAAGACAGTCTGTTGCATGAGCAGCATGTCAGTGTGGTGTGGCTGAGGCTATACAGTTATGGCATACAGTTGAATGAAGAGAAGTGTGTGCTCAATAAACCTGAGGGGACTTTCTTTGGTCATAAAGTATCAGCACATGCCATCTGGCCATTATCGGAGAGGATTTTCATTTTGCATGATCTCCCCTAAGATCTTTCTTAGGGATGGTGAATTTTTACAGGCACTATCTTCGTGGGTGGCTGCCATTCAATCACACCTTACTAATGCCCTATCTGATGAAAACATCATAGCCATATGGGTACTCCACTGGATGTCAGAAATGGTTGACACTTTCCAGGACTTACTGAAGAGCCTCAACCAGACAGTGTTGCTTGCTCATCCTATGGTGTGCACTCCTTTGGCTGTCATAGTAGATGCCAGCCAAAGTGCTGTCGGTACAGCTCTACATCAAAAATGAATATCAATTGTCAACCATTAAGATTTTTTCCTAAAAAAACTGCAGCAAGAATAAATATTTGGAATGTGTATGATAAAGGACTTTTTGCTATTTACGAGAGTGTGGACATTTCCACCTTCTAGAGGAGGCCCAACCAGTGACAATCTATACTGATCACAACCCTGTTGTCTCAGTATTTCAGAAAGTGAGTGACATATGTTCCTTACTTCAGTTCAAGCACATTGAATATGTCAGCCAATTCACCATGGTCATTCATGACATTACCAGTGCAGATAATATGTTCGCTGACTACCTATCTCACATCAGCAGCCTGGTGAACGTTTCTGACTACACCGACCTTGCAAAAGCTCAAGTATCCGATCATTAACTACAACTATTACTGAACAATCCCTCAGGAAGAGTACGCCTACAGCAGCGGGCAGGGGTGTTGGGGTGGGGTGTGGTACCAGGTAGCAGCGCAAAAATAGTGTGACATCTCACAACAGAGACCAAGGATGCAAATCTCAGCACCACTCTGAATGATAGTTCTTGACAAAGTACAAAAGGTGGCACACCCAGGGATCAATGTCATGGTAAAATTACTTACTAGCCTGTTTGTTTTACCACCAATAAAGAAATATGCATAAGCTCAGCCAAGTGCATACCTTCAGTACTAGTGCTGCAAAGTGGGATGCCACATACACACGGAACTTGGTGAATTTCCTGTATCACCAGTGAGATTTGGTCACATTCACACTGACCATGGCAGTCCCGTACTATCCTGTAAAGGTTACAGATACCTATTCATTGCAGTGGGTAGGTGCACACGATGGGACGAAATGGTAAAAGTTGCTGACATCTCTGCTGAAATGACTACTGAAACGTTCATTGAGAATTGGTTGGTCAATTTAAGGTGCCCCCATTTCATACCAACGGATCAGGGACGACAATTAGAGATGATTCTGTTTCACGAATTGTCCAAAATGTGCAGCTTTCAGTGCCATTGTACCATGAGTTACCACCTGGCCAGCAATTGCGTAGTCAAGTGGTGGCATGGAATGCTGAAGGCAGCTGTCATAAGTCATAGCTAGAGGTTCCTGTAACCCCAGCAGGAGCAGAGGGAGTGCTTATGTCCACAGGCACTCCCTCTGCTCCTGCTATGGTTACAGGCATTGTATGAACTGACATTGGTACCTAGGCAATGGAGATGGTTTATAGCGAGCATTTAAGGATTCCAGAGGGTTCAAATGGCTCAAATGGCTCTGAGCACTATGGGACTCAACTGCTGTGGTCATAAGTCCCCTAGAACTTAGAACTACTTAAACCTAACTAACCTAAGGACATCACACACATCCATGCCCGAGGCAGGATTCGAACCTGCGACCGTAGCGGTCGTGCGGTTCCAGACTGTGGCGCCTTTAACCGCTCGGCCACTCCGGCCGGCTCCAGAGGGCTTCTTCACTCTGGCACCACTATGGAACGATTTGCAGCTACCTCAATTGGTGCAGCAATTTAGGGAACGTACTCCAACACCCAATGGCCCCCGGCTTCACACCATGGCTCACAACCAATTTTCGTGCATGAAGCATTAACTGATTACACCCACTTCTACATGTTGGTCAGGGGGCGTAAGGGTAGAGTAGTGAAATGCCAAAATTAGTCATATGAATAAATTACATTCAAAATATAGATGGCTGAAGGTATTTCTAATTTTACATTTTGCAGTGAACGGTTGAAATCCTTCAACCATCTTGTGTAAAGGTGGACTCACAGAGATTGCACTCACGTCATGCTGTGAAATGGTTTCGTGCAAAACCCTCTGTAACCTCCATACACTTGCTCTTTTCTGGTTTCGAATTGAGGAAACCATAGATTGATATATTAGAAAATAGTAAAGGCAACAGAATATCTACTGAGAGGGTTAAGCCTGCGTGGTTATATAAGCAACTTCGGAAGAGAGCACAACTATACCCACTGATGCACAGTGTACTGCCACAGCTACACTGCTTGCACCTGCTTTGCCAACAGACATACCTGTGTCAGCTACTGCAGCTACACGCCCTTCATGACTACATCTATACTCCGCGAGCCACCTTACGGTGTGTGGCGGAGGGTACTTATTGTACCACTATCTGATCCCCCCTTCCCTGTTCCATTCACGAATTGTGCGTGGGAAGAACGACTGCTTGTAAGTCTCCGTATTTGCTCTAATTTCTCGGATCTTTTCGTTGTGATCATTACGCGAGATATATGTGGGCGGTAGTAATATGTTGCCCATCTCTTCCCGGAATGTGCTCTCTCGTAATTTCGATAATAAACCTCTCCGTATTGCGTAACGCCTTTCTTGAAGTGTCCGCCACTGGAGCTTGTTCAGCATCTCCGTAACGCTCTCGCGCTGACTAAATGTCCCCATGACGAATCGCGCTGCTTTTCGCTGCATCATGTCTATCTCTTCTATTAATCCAACCTGGTAAGGGTCCCATACTGATGAGCAATACTCAAGAATCGGACGAACAAGCGTTTTGTAAGCTACTTCTTTCGTCGATGAGTCACATTTTCTTAGAATTCTTCCTATGAATCTCAACCTGGCGCTTGCTTTTCCCACTATTTGTTTTATGTGATCATTCCACTTCAGATCGCTCCGGATAGTAACTCCTAAGTATTTTACGGTCGTTACCGCTTCCAATGATTTACCACCTATGGCATAATCGTACTGGAATGGATTTCTGCCCCTATGTATGCGCATTATATTACATTTATCTACGTTTAGGGAAAGCTGCCAGCTGTCGCACCATGCATTAATCCTCTGCAGGTCCTCCTGGAGTACGTACGAGTCTTCTGACGTTGCTACTTTCTTGTAGACAACCGTGTCATCTGCAAATAGCCTCACGGAGCTACCGATGTTGTCAACTAAGTCATTTATGTATATTGTAAACAATAAAGGTCCTATGTGGTGAAGTTCAAAAGATTGCTTCGTTCCCAAAGCTCCACACTTTGGTGGGGAGGACTCTGTGGGAACACATTCTCATACACACAGACACGATAGTCTCTGGTGTGTAAAAGTTGTTACAGTTTGACAGCTGGTGTGACACAATCGCTCCAAGCGATGAGAAAGCAGAGTGTCACATGTGTCGTAAGGATAATATTTGTTTTTAATTATTTTCTACTTAATTAAGGAAATAGTTGCTACATTTGTCATATCCATGTGTTACTCAATTACCTGTAAATTCAATAACATAAGCTACAACTTATTCATGAAGAACTACATTTCTAATATGTGCATATTTACAGCTGAAAGCAAGAGAATATCAACAAATATTTCATGCATGAAAAGCACGTACTTCAGTTATCATAGGCCCCTTTCACAACACTTAAAATTTTCCATGGAGTCTATTGATTCGCCCATGCCTACACCTCATTCGACTTCCTAACATTCGAGTATTTTTGTTAAGTGCAACTGCTTTTGTTTCAAAAACGAATGTTAAAGATCCTTGCCTTTTGTGGCTCAGGTTAAGCAACAAATGTAGAGGTGCTTTCACCTGTATTGGAAAACAGTTTTATTGTTTTGGCAATTTATTTTTCCTTTAAGCTACTGTTGTGGTGACTTATTTGATTCGTTAAATAATGTAGCTATTACGTTCCATATAGGTTCCCTACATTCCAAATTCACTGGTTTGGCTGACAGTGTAGCGAACAAGACTCTGCGTTGTTGGATAGATACACGGTGTCTTTCCACAAAAGGTCAAGTCTTCTGGTGTTTACTAGCAATTTTTTATTACCGAAAAAGGACATTGTTCAATAAATGTATGTACATTACAAGATAATCTTAAATAAACTGTCTTGTAATGTACTGTTTCTTATCTCCCAGGGTCCTTAGGAAACTGAATGCTGCAAAATCAATATAAAAGTTAGTATTCGCACTCATCCAATATTGTGCTTAGAAGTGTCGCTTGCTGGCCGCTTGGGGAGATGCTGTCACTGTGGATGACTAAAATGAGACGGAGTGTTGTGACTGTTATGTTAGACTGTGGCAGCAGTAAAATAATCGATTAATCGAGTGTGAACGGTGAAGTATTTTTTTTTTTTTTTGTATGTACGGACTATCTTTCTTCTGTCATTCTTTGGTTTTTTTAAATGTTCGCATTGTGTATTTTGCGTCTGATAAATACAAGGGTAATTTCCAAGAATGCTTGCAAACGATATAAGTATTTTTGGGTTGTCATGTATGAGTCATCTGTTTCCACAATCTTGTTCACACCACCTATTGGACCACAATTATTAGTCACAATTATGTAACGCACTTCTGATCAGAAATCATAATAGTCACAAACAGTATTAATCAATAGTCCAGTTTCCAGAGCTGTGCTTTCCAGTATGAAATCTTGGGTCTTGTGAAGCAGGGGATACAACCCGTCGTCTTTTTCCAATAACGTCACACATTACTCGTAGATAATGATGTCTTCACTTTCAGCCATAGACAATAAAACAGTTCTGTGTTCCGGATAAGTGCTATCATTGTACTTTAAAATAATTGAATGTGATTTTAAAAGAGATCGCTACATATTGCTCAAAATATTCATCATGTGCATTTATTTAAATAATTGGTTGTTTGCAATTCATTTGGTACTTAATTTCATTCTTAGTGATATTGGGTTAATTTGGACTATTAGTTTCTTATTTTAGGACAATTTTTAGTATCTCATTTTCGTTTGTAGGTATGGATTTATCTGTTCCAATGAACCTGGATGATTTGAGAGAGGCTATGGGCGTAGACTTATAGACCACGATTTGTTTTTTACAAATGTGTGGTCTCGTTGCCGAGTATGTTCGATGTCGTGAGTGCGACGAACATATGCGCCTCACAAGTGTATCTCGTCGCCGTACTCACGACTTATTCGTACGGCGCTGCAGCAAAGATCGGTTGTGGCGGTCCATTAGATGAGGGACTTGGTTCGAAAAATCTAAGCTCGCCTTGAGAGACATTATGAAAATCACGTACTGTTGGTGTCTGAGATATCCTATGGGGCTGTGTGTCCATAAATGTCGTGTGAGTAAGCGTACAGTTGTGGTTTGGTACTCTTTTTGTAGGGAAGTTTGTGGGGAATACATGAAATATTGGGGGCCGTCGGGGGGGGGGGGGGCGGAGGGGGGGGAGTGTTATGGTCGAAATTGAAGAGTCTCATTTTGGCAAAAGGAAGTACAACAGGGGGGAACCTCTGGTGGGATTATGGGTTTGGGGGGCTGTAGTTTCAGGTTCAGAGTGTGATGATGTAGTGTTTAAAGAAGTACCTAATCGAGGGAAGGAGTTTTGGTCAGCTTAATTCAAGATCACGTTACAGAGGGCTCCATTGTAATTTCAGATGGTTTTTCTTCACATAGGGATGTAGGGGAAAGGGGTTACCAGCATCTCATAGTCAATATTGAGTTCAGATCACTATCCACAGGTGCTTGCACAAATAGCATAGAGGGTTATTGGTCAGCTGTGAAATCTCTTGTAGGGAAGGGGAAACGCCGGATTTCCACACTTCAAAGTCACTTAGATGAATATTCATGGAGGGGTAGTATTCCCCAAACGCATTGCCCGTTTAAATGTTTTGTTGAACGTGTTGGGCAAATGTACCGTCCGAAATATGTTAGCTAATTTCACATTAGGATGAGGGTGGGGTGAAAGTGTGTGTCTGTGGTGTATGTGTGTCTGTGTCTGTGTGTGTATGTGCGTGTGCGTGTGTGTGTGTGTGTGATTTTGTAATGTTTTGTTTGTTGCGTATGTGATTTTTGTTGATGTCTTTCTAGGCGAGCTTCGGTTCTTCTAAGATGTTCCCGTGTGGCAAGCTCAATTTTCCATTTTTTCTTTTACTGCATTTGACTACTTTGACGTATTTCATTGTTGTATTACACCATTACGTAATAGAAATTTCGCAGCTGTCGTTTTTCTTTCGTTTCCCAGCACTAGTATCAGTACGCTTTATTCGAATCTGTACTTGCAATATTAAAGGCGAAACGCCCGACGCAACTAAAATTTGTATCCTGTCCTTCAGTTGACCTTTACACTGACACTATCTATTCGAAAATAACGATATATGTAACATTGATAAGATTTACCTGTATACCTCAACTGGAGAGCAGGATACAAATGTTCTGTATAGCTATATAGCTCAACTAAAGAATGGAATGCTATTGTCACTGCTGTGATCAAAACTATAACTTTCAGTCGATACTGTTAGCATCGAAGGAGAAAAAAAAACTGTACCCTATAGCTGAGTACGGGATACAAATTGTATATGTGTCGTCTTATTGCCTCTTAACGTAGTTCAACTGAGGTGCAGTTTGCAAATGTAACGTACGTCCATTTCCACGTTTTCGTTAGCACTATATTTATATATATATATATATATATATGTCATTAGAAGTATGGGATACAAATATTATGTACGTAGCTCCTTCTGCCACCGGTGGTACTCGTATCTATGTAAGAACAGACTATTAGTGGTAGCGGAGGCGAAAGAAACAACACATGTAAAATAGGTATTCCGTGCTTCAGTTGACTTCTATAGTTCAATTGAACAACAGGATATTAATGCTAACGAAAACGAAAAAATCGACGTATTGTATCCCGTACTGCAGTTAACCAATATAGTTCGACTGCGGTTCGAGATACAACCCATATATATATGACGTGAGGTATTCTATGCTACCAATATTTCCAGCCATTTTTTCCCCTTCGTTTTCCACAGAAATAATACGATATAAACGCGCGGCATTCTTAGCGTGAAAGTACTACTTGCCTTGATATGTGTCAACTATATTTTTCGTCTCTCGTATTCCTTTGTTTCTGAACAGTCTTGTCAGCTCTTTCATCTGTGTAATAAATGCTCTCTGGCCTATTCTGAAGGGTTGTATCCCCTGCTTCACTAGATCCGCTGTAATGGGTACTCACAATCACTAATGTTTGAATCACGTTTGATGCAGTTCCCCTCATAACAATCCACGCAATTTCTAGTGTTGTGAATCGGCAGTAGATGGTACTCCTAACACAAGTCAAAACAGTTTTCAGTGGTACTCATCCTAGAAATGAAATCACGCCACGTGAGACTAACACTATTGGAAACTGTAGCTACTATGGTCATCTCTAAGAGACCACTAAAGATAAGTATTCTTTAACGCTTATTATTGGTCATTGCTGTCGCTCGAAGTGAGATTTTTAAAATGGCATGACCGACTTCCTTCCCCTTCCTCTCCTAATCCAGTGAGACCAATGACCCCACTGTTTGGGCCTCTCGCCGCATATCAATCAACTAATCGAAGCGAGATTTTTGCTGCAGACTGTGCGTCATTGACGAATGCTTATTTCACCAACCTAAAATCATCGGTATCTACACTACCTGGATGTTGAACTTCAACTGTCTCATCTTGTGCTCATATTTCGTTTCCTGCCAAACTGCAACATAGCTGCTAGGAAATGTCGCTAGAACACAAAAAGAAAATACTTTTCGATTTCGCACCCACATCAGCCTATTGCATCACATGTTGACATAAATTTCAAAACAAGAAATCAGTCTGCAGTTCTTTGTCACCTGCAGACCAATGGATTTTTTTTTTGCGAAACTACAACATGACAGATGGTGCAAGGCACAAGAACCTGCAGACATGCTGCAGTTCTATACTCAAAGACCACACTTCTACACCCAAGTTGTATAGAGATCACTGCCTAAACATATTCATCCAAAGATATCTGCTCCATTTCGCACTCAGAAAATGACAACAGAGGTTACAATCAGCCAATGAAAACATTCTGATACGAGTAGCGTATTGTGTACATTATTTTTGTTCACAATTTCAGGTGGTTTAAATACAGATCAAAAATCTGGTGTCTTGTCCACAGCCATAACTTGTGGAAATGTATGTGCATTTGTCACAGCGACGGTGAGGTAGAGAAAAAACAATGTCAGATTTGAGACAGCTCTCTAAACACATGAGAAGACATAGGCATACAAAAGGACAGGTAAGGAAAGTATAAGAGTTCTATTATTATTGATTCAATGCCAATATGAGCATTTTGTTGCAATAAAAAAATAAAACATTATAGCCTAACTACTTCGTGAGTCTTTATGAAGATTGTAATAAGTAGTACGTGGCTAAAGTGGTGACCACGTATAAAGAATTTCGTTCTATACGAACAAATGTAGCCCAGTTCAGTTTCGTCTACCACGAGATCGGCGAGTCCGCGCAGCACACAGAGTGTTACGGATCGGCGCGACGTTCAGCTAAAGAACATTGAGGAATTACGACGCGACATTGAAGAACAAGAAAACGCTGTGTTGAATTTTTCTGGGCCATCAAGTAACGGCCTTTCTGCAGAGAACAGTAGCAAGATGAAATTACGCCCACCGCTGTTCATACCTGATAAACCTGAACTGTGGCTTGCAATGCTTGATCTGACTTTCCAGCATCATGGCATTGTAAACGAAGAGACAAAATTTATGATCGCCGTTAGTGCGCCTGACAATAAAACAGCAACGATCAGCTCAGATATAATACTTCAGCCGCCCGCCACGCAAAAGTATACGCGTTTTAAGCAGTTACTCACTGAGCGACTACGTCGGCCGGTGGAACAACGTATCCAGCAAGTATTGCACGGTGAAAAGAGAGGACACAAGTCACCTTCGGAATTTTGGCGTCAACAGCGAAGTTTAGTCAACGACACCGAGTTGCCAGATATGACACTGCAACATGTATGGCGTGTGCAGTTGCCAGAGGCAGTTAGAACGGCTGTGGCGCTCTCAGACGCACAAGGTATCTCGTCGTTGATCTCATTAGCCGACAAGGTCTACACCTCGTTAGACGCAGCGCATACGTCGACGGTGATGTTCGGACACAACAGTACAGACTCACAGGAAACGGCGGCGATACAACGACGCCAACAGCCGTACCTTTCTCAACAACTGGATAACCTACGAAAACAACTTGACGGATTGAAGCAGCACATATCGACGTTGCTCGGAGGCAAGACAGGCACAAACAAGAAGAGCAAGGAAGATGACATTGTGTCTAAGGAGCGTATCTGCTGGTACCATCGACGATTCGGAAGCGAGGCGACGCGTTGCACATCACCCTGCAATTACCCAAATGGCGACAGCGGCCGGCGTTAGGCGCCGCCGGTCGCGAGTTCGAGCACCAGCGCCTACTGTTACAGGTGACTAACCTTTCTTCTTTACCTTCACTGTCCCATCGGCTGTTCGTTACAGACGTTAAGCCCGGTCGTGCTTATCTAGTCGATTCAGGTTCGGACGTTAGTGCATTGCCTGTTGGAAATTGTGATGTGAAGCTCCCCCCATCTCAGTCGAAACTCACAGCAGCAAACCAGACGTCGATAGCTACTTATGGAAAACGTCAGATAGAGGTAGACCTCGGGTTCCATGTAAGTTTACGATGGACTTTCGTAATTGCTGATGTGTCAGACGCAATATTGGGTGCACATTTCATGTTTCATTATGCACTTGAGATATCTATTAGCTCAGTGAGCATTCGACGGGGGACACAGTGTATTAGAGGCACCCTAGGACGAAGCCCTATGTCCACGTCTGATTGCAGACAAGTAGCAAACTGCGAATCCATGTCTGGGGGCAGACAATAAAGAACAATACGGTACGTCACATCAGGACTACACCCGGTCAACCAGTGTCTCGAGGCCCACGCCGGTTACCTCCGGATCGTTTTGCTGCAGCGAAGGCAGAGTTCGAAGAATTATTACGCTCGGGAATCGTCCGTAGATCCGACAGCCCGTGGTCATCGCCACTTCGCCTTGTAAAGAAGAAAGATGGGACTTGCAGACCATGCGGAGATTATAGGGCAATAAATACTCGTACCATCCCTGATCGTTATCCGATACCACATATCAGGGATTTTACGCACGCACTTGCAGGCGCGACCATTTTTAGTGTCATTGAATGCAAAAAAGCCTGTCACCAGATACCGGTTGCACCTGCTGATATACCAAAGACGGCTGTCACGACACCATTCGGTTTATTCGAATACCTCCGTATGCCGTTCGGGTTAAAAAATGCGGCACAAACTTGGCAGCGTTTCATTGACGAAGTCCTCAAAGGTTTACCATGTTGCTTCGCGTACCTCGACGACATCTTGGTTTTTTCGTTGTCTGAGGAATTACACGAACGACATCTAAGGACTGTTTACCAACGTATTGAGGCATATGGCATTTCGGTCAATGAATCAAAGTGCTTACTTCGACGACGTCAGGTGCCATTCTTGGGCTACTCAGTGACAGCAGCCGGTATCAGCCCACTGCAAGATAAACTCGACCTTATCGAAGAGATGACTCGCCCCATCGACTATCGCCAACTACGCCGGTTTCTTGGAGCAGTTAACGTCTACAGACATCTGCCAAATCGGCGGCCATTCAAGCACCTTTGACGTCAGCACTAGTCGGCAAGGATGCAGTAGGCAAACGACCTTTACAGTGGTCATCAGAGATGCAGATGGCATTCGACAAGATCAAAACCTCTCTACTTCAGGCAATAATGTTGGCACATCCGGTTCCTCAAGCTCGACTGGCAATTGTTGTGGATGTGAGCCAGCGGGCAATAGATGAAGCTCTACGCCAGAAGGTGGGAAACGATTGGCAGCCCCTAGGTCTCTTCTCCCGCAAGCTTACATCATCACAAAACATCCGGTTCCTCAAGCTCGACTGGCAACTGTTGTGGATGCATGCCAGTAGGCAATAGGTGCAGCTCTACACCAGAAGGTGGGAAACAATTGGCAGCCCCCAGGTTTCTTCTCCCGCAAGCTTACACCATCACAAGTAATATGGAGTGCCTATGATAGGGAGCTACTGGCATTTTATGAAGCCATCAGACACTTCCGACCGCAAGTAGAAAGCAAACCATTCACTGTTTTCACACCACAAGCCAATTACCTTCGCCTTCAGTAAGAACAAGGATGGTTGCTCACCACGACAATTTAGACAACTCGAGTTTATCGCCCAGTTTACGACAGACCTGCAGCACATAAATGGAGCTGAGAACGTCGTGGCAGATTTCTTGTCTAGGTTGGAAACAATCTCTCAGACTATTGACTAAAAGGAAATAGCTGCAGCATAGGAAACAGACCAGCAACTTGCTAAATTCTCTCGTGATAGTACGTCCGGGTTACGCTTGCAACAAATACAACCTAGGGTGAACACTTACGAGTTTGACGTATCTCAAGGAAAACCGAGACCGTTCGTACCTGAGAGTTTGCGACGACAATTATTTGATAGCGTTCATGGACTGGCTCAACCGGGAATAAACGCCAACGTCAAACTAATGACAGGCAGATTCGTGTGGCCCGGTATAAATAGAGACTGCCGTAATTGGGCAAAAACGTGCCTGGACTGTCAGAGGGCCAAGGTGGGACGACACGTGCACAAAGCGGTAGGAAACGTTCCACTTACCACACAACGTTTCACACATGTGCACCTGGACATCGTAGGACCGCTTTTGCCGTCGGAAGGATACCGTTATCTACTCACTGCGGTAGACCGCTTCACAGATGGGCAGAGGCGATTCCGTTATCGGATATTTCAGCAGAAACGGTGGCATGCGTATTTCTTTCATCTTGGATCGCACGTTTCGGCTGCCCTTTACATGTCACCACAGACCAGGGGCGTCAGTTTGAATCGACGTTGCTCTCAGAATTGGCCAACCTCTGTGGGTTCCAACATCATCGCACCACAGCGTACCACCCGGCAAGCAATGGGATGGTGGAACGCTGGCATAGAACATTAAAAGCTGCATTAATGTGCCTTGCACAATCTTGGTCGTCAGCGTTACCACTAGTTTTGTTGGGCCTACGAACAGCATTGAAAACGGATTTAGGAGCATCCACCGCAGAATTGGTTTATGGTGAACCCTTACGACTGCCTGCAGAATTCTTCACCGATAAAGAAGGGGTACGACAGACCGAATTGCCGTTTACATTGCAAATGGTACGCGAGCACATGGCCAGACTTCGCCTGTCTCCTGTCTCGATACATGGAGTGGTAAATACGTTAGTGCACAAAGATCTACGCTCATGTACACATGTGATGCTACAGACGGACGGTGTCAAGTCACCGCTGCAGCCTCCATATTCTGGACCTTACAGAGTGCTCTCACAGGATGAACATACCATGCAGATAGATCTAAATGGAAAGAATCAAGTGGTATCACTGGAACGGCTCAAACCGGCGCATATGTTACCGACTGAAGAGGACACAGAGATCAGGCACCAAGCGCCACCTTCCACACCACGGGACCAGGGTAACACCACCTCACCACCACAAGAGGAAGCGGTACCGTCACTACCACCAACAGAAGCTGAAGAAGTTCAACCAATGCCTTCAGTACACACAAGAGCTGGGCGTCGGGTGAAATGCAAATACCCCTACATTCCCGGAGCTCTGCTCTATCGGAGGGGAGCTGTGTGGGAGTCGCCAGCAGAACATCCGTAGACGCACAGCGAAGGATAGCATTATTCTGTGGCGGCGCGCACAAGGGACAGATTGTTTATTCTTTGATGATTTAGGTATAAGAGTTCTGTTGTTATTGATTCAATGTTAATATGAGCTTTTCGTTGCCATAAAAAAAAATATTATAGCCTAACTACTTCGTGAGTCTTTCTGAAGATTGTAATAAGTAGTACGTGGCTAAACTTACACATGCTCGGAATGTCAGGAACTAATATCCCATTTTGAAAATTTTCACTGAAAAGAAATAGTGGTAAAACTGGAGTTAGTCTAAGGCAGGCAAGGAACATATTTACAGCGTGTTTCGTTCTATTTGTAATGGTTTGTACCTTTGTGGTAGGAAACATCATCGGGTCATCCCATAAATCAATCTTTTACTTAAATCCCATTCACAGTTTCGTAAACAGATTGCTGCATATCAGCCAAACTTAGATCACAGGGTATGCGACAGATAAGTGTGTTACTTCAGCAAGTATTTTGTGGGATGATAATGGATACTATCAGACTCTAGCCATGATTGTTTGTTTGATTTGTGGGAGGGGACCAAATAGCGAGCTGATCAGTCCCTTCGGGTTAGGGAAGGATGGGGAAGGAAGTTGGCCATGCCCTTTCAAAGGAACCATCCCAGCATTTGCCTGGAGAAATTTAGGGAAATCACAGAAAACGTAGTTCGGGATGGCCGGACGCGCATTTCAGCAACTGTTCTCGCAAATGCGAGTCCAGTGTGCTAACCACCTCACTCGGTCTGTAGCCATGTTTTATACAATAAAAGAAAGGCAGGACCGCTATTTGCAGATAACAGTAATTAAATGATTGCTCCTTGTGTGTAGCTTAAATTGTTGCTTACAAGCTTCTGTCTTGTAAATGTTTCTTTTTTCCCCTTTTGTGAGCCAGAGTGAAATGGACAGCACAGTCTCCCCCCCCCCCCCCCCCCCTCCAAAAAAGAAATCTTGATTCAGGATTCAGGAATAGTTGTAATGTTGAGGAATCAAACTTGTGTTCTCATTATGATGCAAAGTCTTCGCCCAGTAATGAGATGCGATTATATTGATTTTAGTTCAATATTAGATGTATTTTGTTAAGAAAGGCAATTTTATAAAATTGCTACATGACCATGAGTTTATCATCACTGATAATTCTATATTTAGAGTAGCAAGCAGAACTCTGGAAATTACGAAAGGCAAGTAGGGCTTCCCATTCACCAGAACAGTTGACAATCGAAGGATGGTTGTCAGTTCAGATGGATGTGATACAGTATGTCTCCCCAGCATGCCCAACCATGCTAGATGGGAATTAAGGCAGGGGACTGGGCAGGTCAGCCAATTCATCAAATATCTTCTCATTCTGAGAGCTCTTGCACCCGCACTGTTCGATGCAGCCATAAATAGTCATCCATAAAAATAAATTCAGGGACGAATGCACCTGTGAAAAGACAAAACACTTGCAAGGAGCAGTGTCACAATGATGTTGACCTGCAAGTGTACTGTGTTCAAAGATTTGGAGGCAATATTCCCATGCAACAGTATGGCTCTGCACACCATAACACCTAGACTACAAAAATGACCATGTTTAACAATGTTTCTAGGTGCATTACGTGTAGCTTCATCATGGGTGCTCTTAATGCACCCCAACAACATCGCCTAACTGATAGCTTTCGTGGTCTAGTTGTTATGATGTTGCAAGAAAATACTGCCTTCAAATCTTTGAACACAGTACATTTACCAGTCAATATCATTGTGACACTGCACTCCTCCTGATTTTTTTTTTTTTTTTTTTTAGGTTTGCATTCGTCTGTGACTTCATTTTTATGGATGACAAAGCATGACCACATCAAACAGTGCAGTTGGGGGAACTTTTGGAATGCAAGGATGTTCAGTGAATGGACTGGCCTGCCCTCTCCCCTGACTTGAATCCCATCGAGCATGTTAGGAAGAAGCATTGCAGCATGTCCACATACACCAACGACCATCCAACTTTGTGACCAACATGGGAGCACATTGCAGAGCATGCACTGCAGTCCTTGGTGACCATGAACCCTATTAAAAGCCATGTCCAGGGGAACCATAATAAATTATGGTGTCTCCAAGGTAATTACTGTCTTTGGATGAAAGTATCGTTTCCGTTTATGTCACTGTGTATTCCTTTGTTACTTTCTGTACCGTATTCAAGTAGTTATTTCTATGCATAGTTTCTTCAAGCTGCTTTACTTTACAGTGATACATCATACAAAAGCTGCATTTGTCCTTACATTTTTCAAGCCTGTGTAGTATGACTGTATGAACCTGTGAACGCTTCCAGAACCCTGTTGTTGTTTGTTATGGCATGGAACTCATATGTACTGTACAATCTGTTGCATGTTCAACATAATCACCATCACGTGATCCTGAAGAGTATGGAGAGCCATGTTCCTGTTGACACCTCCATGTGTCAATGACTTGTTGCTCTTACTGATCCACTGCTGTTATCAACATGCTGTAAATGTCAACCTAGTGTAGTTACCAATCTGAAGATGTCCTCAAGTCGTTGAACTGCGTTATAAATCAGGAACAGTAAAGATACCAGTTTTTTAAAGGCGACATTTTCCCAACAACCAGTGAGTGAATGCAGGGCAAAGCAGTGTCAAGGTTTGTCCCTCTCATTCCACCACAAGCAAACTCAAAAGAAATTCTTGGCATTCTCCAAGAAAAACAACCGGTGTCAAAATTTGTATTAATTCAAAGAATGCGGTACACCTATTATCTATTGTATAACCGAATGCTTAGATACTATTTGAAACAGTTGCCAAGTCACTCCATTATGAACACAAAAACTGGAGATTATTTCATGTTGGAATTGCTCCCAGCATCGAACTATGAGTGATTAGGCTTGTTAGAAACATTATTAATGTTTCCCATGCAACAGTAAGTTTTATTATTAATGTTAAAACTATGATATTTTATGTTACAATAGTGCAGTTGGTAGAAGCAAGACAGTATCTCATGTAGAAATAATTATTGAAATGAAAATATGTTGATACTTTTGGACATAGTCCATATTTCATCAGTCTTGTTAATATTACATATTGTAATGTAATTGTTGAACATACAGTTATTGGTAAAATAAATGTGATAGGTCTTGTTAAGAGTGTGAAAGTCAATTTTTCTTGTTTGATAAAGAAGCTTTCATGCTGATGGTTGATTGTTCTGTTTGTGCTAAATAAACATCATGCACCTTCTCACCTCATTCAGATATAGATGTCCTACAGGTAAAAATCAAAATGGTGCCTTGGCAATAGTTGATTTGAGTGTTGTAGTAAACATGGGGAATACTGTTCCACTGATAATATGTATCTAATGAAAAATTTTGCAACAAAGAATGATCCATTTGTAATAGTGAATGGTGCTTATCTGTCTTCATATGCTTTCAGTATATTGAAATATAAACCTAATAATGTCATCAAGTCCTAATAAAGCATTAGTAGTGCCTTATGATTGTTGATAAAAGTTTTATGTTTAACTTCAGAACAAGTTTTTGAAAGATGTACACATCCACTTGGAAAGTCCAACAACTGTCCTTATTGGCGTTGAGCACACAATACACTTTAGACATACTCCAATAGTAAAAAGGTAGAGATGAGTTCAGGGGAATACATGTGAGGAAGTTGGCATCTACTTCTGTTTCCTAACCTACTGAAAGCAACACAATACTGGTATTGGGTCTGTGACTGAACAAACATCTTGCATGAAGTATCTAATAAAGAATGTTTTGGAATTGCTGACTCATTTAAACAGCAGTAACTGTTTGCTACATAAAGGGTGTGTTACTATTGGACAAACTGTATACTAAAACTGTTATGTCTAAAAACGACTGTAGCTTCAGACAGTGATTGTATTTGCCACTGTGGCACTGTGTCATAGAAGAGTGAGGCTGTCTACGTGCATAGAAACATTTTGATGCACAGTCAGATTTGCTCATCATGGTATTTTTCAGTGGTAATAAACATGGGCCATGTTACAGGGTACTTTCAGAAGACCAATATGACCATATTAAACATCAAATATAGTATGAATTCATTCTTTATGGTCTAAAACAACACACATCAGGCTTTTGACATCTGGCAAAGGGTCATTGTTGCTAATAAAGCAATGTTTAAAGGACAGGATTCTCAGCCACTGAATAACTGTGTGTCATCAATTTCTGACTTTTGGTATTACACATGACCTGAGATCTCCTCTCGCATCTCCTGGTGGGTGCTGACCCTGAGTTTGATGCTGACTCGGTTACCTGTTTTCACCTGGATGCTGTTGCTGCCAAGGCAGTGGCTGATTTGCTGCTGAATGCCAAGCTAGTTGCATGTCGCACGGCAGATGACCGGATCCTCTGCGCACTGATGCACAATGTTCAACATGGGTGGCTGTAAGATCATCGTCAGCTGCAGCAGCTGGAGATCCTGGCCTATTGTCACCACGTCCAGGACCTCTCTGTCAGAGATGGGGTCCCCCTCATCTTGGATGATAATGATCATTGCTGGGTTGTACTGCCGCCCTCCCTCCATCAGTGGGCCTTGAGATGCTCCTGCACGTTGGTCATTGGGGGATTTTCCTGATGACACAGCTTGCCTGCCAGCATGTCTACTGGTGGGGGATGGACGACAACATCACCTGAATGGTGGCCTCATGTCCCTCTTGCCAACGGCACCAGTCGGTGCCCCTTCAACATGTGTTCCTGTGGCCTCCTGCTCCTTCTCCTTGGTCCTGTTTGCACTTGGATTTTGGGGGCCCGTTCCTCGACTCCTCTGGGCTTATTCTTGTGGATGCAGTGGGTTTCCTTATGTCTCCCACATGTCCTCCATGACATGCGTCCATACCATCCTAGCTCTTTCCCACATCTTTGCCATTGAGGGCCTTAAGGAGACGTTGGTGACTGAAAATGGCCCTCAGTTTACATCTGCTGAATTTACCTGCTTCTGCAACACCCTGGGCATCCAGTTGATTCATATCACTCTCTTTCATGCTGCATCTAACCGATTAGCCGAACAGTTTATCCATACATTCTAAGTCCAGATGTCGAAATTGCGTCCCCAACACTCCCTGGCCTACATCCTTACCATCTCTCTTTCCTCCTAATGGTCCACTGTTCAGGATGGGTTATTCCAAGCTGAAAAACTTCATGGCCACCCTTATCGGTCACCCTTGTCTTCCTGTTTCTGTCTTCTCCCCGACCATCTCCTCTGCATTCAGCATGGCCCCATTTTCATCTGCAGGATCCAGTCTGAACTATGGTGTTCACCTTGAATCGTCCTCAGTGGGTCTCCACCAGGGTCTCTTTGCTCATGAGAAGCGCTTTGGCGGCAGTCACCCTCAACGAAGGCACAGTGTGCCAGAAGCACATCAACCAGCTTCGCCCCCAGTGTGGACCACAGCCATCTCTTCTGCCATCTCCAGGGCTGTCTGCTCTCAGGGATGACGGTGCTCCTCTCCTCGCCCGACTGCCGCCTCCGCCAGCACTGCCGGTCACACCCCAGGCAGACCATCCAACAGTGGTCTGTATGCCCATGGAGGTGGATCCTACACCTGCGACCACCCCTGGTCTCTGGTCCCCAGTCAAGCTGGGGCCTGACGCCAAGATGAACCTTCCACTCATCCCTGGAAGAGGGGGAAGGGGCTGGGGGCGGGGGAGTCGGCTGCGGCCACCCACTTCAGACATCATAGCGGCTACTGCATCGGCATCCCACTTCATGTCCAACCACCATGAGATGCCTGCATCTCAGCTCATATATTCACCAGGAAAATCTACTTCATCTGTGTTGTCAACACAAATATTTACCAGCAGCCACAACACGACACAAAACCAGGTCTCCAACAATGGCCGCCAGGGACCGCTATCTGGTCGCAGAGCCTGCAGAACAGCTGTACCTGAGGTCGTAGCTAGCCCAGGAATTACTCTGATACGCTGGGCACGTGTTCACAAATAGTTCTGGTAGATTCATCTGCCAAATGTGCTTTATCAGGTGGTGCGCTGCTGGCAGAGGGCTAGCACCGCTTGGAAGCATACTGAGCTGCCACCCCAGCAGTCATGGCCAGACACCTCTTCTAGGTGTCTGATTTCTTATGGATGGACTTGGTATAATCGACAAACCTATTCACATTGTAGAATTGTTTGATTGTGATCTCTTCCCATGAAGGGTCAGGTCTTTTCTATTATTATTTGTTCTTTTGTATTTGTGATGATCAGCAATTGAAATCGAGTCTGTTGTTTTCGTGGAGATTGTGTTATTGTTTCGTTTTGGTGAGTCCAATAAATTGTTTTGGACTTGTGTTTTCCGCATTCCTATTCCGCTAGCGCTGAGACTTAATGTTGAGTTTATGTAAATAGTATTTCTTAATAAATGTTTATGGCTACTAGGTACAACAGAGCTTAAATACTACATTTTCCATTATCTGTATCTTAACCAGTATTTACGTTTAATCATTTTCTTAAATTGCAATCATTTCTTTCAAAATATACATTATTTGCACTTAATCAATGCATAACTGGAAGTAGCAGGATCAGATGGAAAAAAACCAGACACACACAAACACACACACATACACACATACATACATACACACACTCACACACACATTTTGCACACTCATGTACATTGAATACGATGTACAAATATATGGTGTACTCACATATAATGAGCACTCAGGCATGTGTACACAGATACACACAAATGTGACAAGTGGTTCATCCAACTATTCTGCAAACACTTTCACAAACACCCACTATGTACAATAAATACATAGCCACATAATCAGACACTCCAATGATAGTGTGAGTATGTGAGTGTGTCCGGCTGTCCCCAAAAATAAACTGTTTGTTGTTATAACATGACAGTCCTATTTTCTGCTGCACAGCAATACATACCTCATGACCTCTCAATCAAAACATTACCTTGTGCAACATATGTGGAGCAGTGCCAATGAATTATTCATTAGTTTGTAAAAATCTTTCTCAAAGTTATACATTGTAGGAGTCCTCTGTTTGGTGCTGTTATGCAAGCTGGACACAGCAACGAGTGGATATGCTCCTTAAGCAAATGAGTGAGATAAGCCAGGTCTACCTCCAGAACACCCACAGAAGCATCCTCAGCCATGACATTGATCTTTTCCTCTGATCTGCTGATTTCTCCTTTATACATCTATTGGAACAGGCAAACGGTAGATTTTGTTGCATGGCATGTATGTAGAGGGTGTTTACGATATAACTTAACTCATCAGATGCTCTGTACTCCTCCTCATTCTTTCATAAGTTATTTGCCTTAGCGTACCTGTCCACTTCTGGCAAAGTCCACCACGAATCCCACAAGCAGCATGTCCACGTTGGTGAACAGTTCAATGCTTAAACGTGTTCTTCTTAACATTACGTTTCACAAACATCCTGATTTGATAAAATGGAAGGCAGGATCCAGATAGCATGTGTCCAGATTTACGCTCTGGAGCTTCTCGCAAAGAAGCAGCAGGTGTACATTGGTGCTAATGTATAATATTGCATGTTCTGCTAAATTTTCTAAAATAGGAATGCAACATTCCTGCCAAACATTCACTACATATTCATACTCTACATCCATTATGACAGTGCCTGTCAGTTTACTGGAGAATGCACTTACGTTGGGTAATGTGGTATCATGGAGTTTCTCCATCGTATCCATTTACTTGTGTGAAAGGATGCTCTTCTTTATCACTAGTTGAAATTTTGCCTCGTTGGAATATGCAGCTCTGATGATATGCATGGTCTCCTGCCTCATTATCTCAGTGAGAGATTCGAGCATTAAACGTAGTGAATGCAGGAATCGGAGAGAGTTTCTTGGTGTGACTCTGTTGGAAAAGGAAACGTACTTTTCAATAGTGTGAGCAATGACACTGACATAATCATTCTTCAGACAGATATCACCGACTTTCTGAACGAGAAAATAGATGTCATACCCACTCCAATTGTGAAAGAAGACGAGTATGTGCCAATGCACTTGGTACTTCAAGTTGCATGTATTGTGAGCTGTGACGTGAAACTTACCCCTTAGATGACAATGACCTGTGTTTGGAGTTTCCATTTCTCTATTAGATGGCACCCCACAACTAAGACAACCATCTGCTTGCTTGTATAATGCAGGATTCTTTTTCTAGTCGGTCATGAGAAAGCTGTTGCAATAAATTCGATCAATTTCCCACACAAGATTTTCCAGCTCAGCGAGCAGCCATTTGGTATGATTATCATTAATATACACTCCGGAAATTGAAATAAGAACACCGTGAATTCATTGTCCCAGGAAGGGGAAACTTTATTGACACATTCCTGGGGTCAGATACATCACATGATCACACTGACAGAACCACAGGCACATAGACACAGGCAACAGAGCATGCACAATGTCGGCACTAGTACAGTGTATATCCACCTTACGCAGCAATGCAGGCTGCTATTCTCCCATGGAGACGATCGTAGAGATGCTGGATGTAGTCCTGTGGAACGGCTTGCCATGCCATTTCCACCTGGCGCCTCAGTTGGACCAGCGTTCGTGCTGGACGTGCAGACCGCGTGAGACGACGCTTCATCCAGTCCCAAACATGCTCAATGGGGGACAGATCCGGAGATCTTGCTGGACAGGGTAGTTGACTTACACCTTCTAGAGCACGTTGGGTGGCACAGGATACATGCGGACGTGCATTGTCCTGTTGGAACAGTAAGTTCCCTTGCCGGTCTAGGAATGGTAGAACGATGGGTTCGATGACGGTTTGGATGTACCGTGCACTATTCAGTGTCCCCTCGACGATCAGCAGTGGTGTACGGCCAGTGTAGGAGATCGCTCCCCACACCATGATGCCGGGTGTTGGCCCTGTGTGCCTCGGTCGTATGCAGTCCTGATTGTGGCGCTCACCTGCACGGCGCCAAACACGCATACGACCATCATTGGCACCAAGGCAGAAGCGACTCTCATCGCTGAAGACGACACGTCTCCATTCGTCCCTCCATTCACGCCTGTCGCGACACCACTGGAGGCGGGCTGCACGATGTTGGGGCGTGAGCGGAAGACGGCCTAACGGTGTGCGGGACCGTAGCCCAGCTTCATGGAGACGGTTGCGAATGGTCCTCGCCGATACCCCAGGAGCAACAGTGTCCCTAATTTGCTGGGAAGTGGCGGTGCGGTCCCCTACGGCACTGCGTAGGATCCTACGGTCTTGGCATGGATCCGTGCGTTGCTGCGGTCCGGTCCCTGGTCGACGGGCACGTGCACCTTCCGCCGACCACTGGCGACAACATCGATGTACTGTGGAGACCTCACGCCCCACGTGTTGAGCAATTCGGCAGTACGTCCACCCGGCCTCCCGCATGCCCACTATACGCCCTCGCTCAAAGTCCGTCAACTGCACATACGGTTCACGTCCACAATGTCGCGGCATGCTACCAGTGTTAAAGACTGCGATGGAGCTCCGTATGCCACGGCGAACTGGCTGACACTGACGGCGGCGGTGCACAAATGCTGCGCAGCTAGCGCCATTCGACGGCCAACACCGCGGTTCCTGGTGTGTCCGCTGTGCCGTGCGTGTGATCATTGCTTGTACAGCCCTCTCGCAGTGTCCGGAGCAAGTATGGTGGGTCTGACACACCGGTGTCAATGTGTTCTTTTTTCCATTTCCAGGAGTGTATGTTTGACTTTGTTGGGACTGGAGTCATACTAGCATTCCACTTGATACGCTGCCACATAGGGTACATGCCATTCTGTGAAGGTTGTATGGGAGGCAATAGGGTCATCTTCACAAGATGTCAAAGTAGCTATGAGACAGCAAATACAACAAAGGGGCATTGCTCCTGGTGGTAGGCATTCTTAAACTTCAACTTTTTATCCCTGGACACTAGCAGCCAATGAGGTATCTTTCAATACAGTCTCTCTTCATTGACAAGTTGAGAAATCTATGGCAAAACACCTTGCATCATTCTTTTTACTCAAATGGACAGACAGTAGGTGGGACCTGGTTATGGTCTGCAGGTAGTGTTGCTCGCCACCCTCAGAGAACAGCAACTAGTCTACTTTTTTGGGGCAATGACTGGCTAATTTTGAAAAATAAAGGTGACCAACTACCTTATGCTTGATTTCTTTGTTCTGCAAAGTGTACCTGTGGTTACCATCTTCTGGCATGCTATCATGAACATCACACGTCAAGATCGAAACATTACGAGGCAAAAACCCGACAGATATCCACAGTACGTTAAGTGAAGTTCGTGGTGAGTTTACAGTGGATCGTAGTATGGTTTCACGTGAATTATAATACCATGGATATTAGATGTTTTTTATTCACTTGTATGCTTAGGCTGAGCACTATAATTTCTATCACTAGCAAGAAGTGATCACGCAGGGTCATTTACAACGTTTTCATCTACATTCTGGACATTAATACAAGCCTGTTTAAGGGCAATAATTTTTGGAAGAGGGGTGAAACTGGACCCCACATCAAGTGACAGGTAGACATGCAAGTATATATCGAGATGGAGTACACTCTGCATTTGAGTAGCCCATGATATCACACTAGTTCTCCCCCAAATTTGGACGATGTGTTCCTAAATATAGGTTTAAATTTCAGTGCAGCTGTGCAGTGGTACATCACGCAGACATTGCATACCCAGTTCAAAGAAAAAGAATAATTTATCGATTCTTTGAGACTCCCTGCGTGTTGTGACCGGTAATTGTAGTACACTACTGACGCATCAGAGGCTCTTGTCAAAATGCTCTTTTTGTTGGAGTTCGCAGGCGCGGAAGCCAATGATATAAGCATCAGGCATCACTCAGATTCCGGTAGTTATCATGCTATGCACTGCGCTGAATAATAATAACAAAAATAATAATAATGGAAGGTAATGACAAAAATTTTTACTCTTCCAGCGAGGCCTCAAGAGAACATTGCACAATGTCCAGAGTCATGAGGCAGTAGTTATCACACCGAGTCATTCTACATCCATGTGGGAGCTATCTGGAGATACAGGTGCGTGATTGTATCAAGATGTTACTAGCCGCTAACATGCGTTTTTAAAAAGATGATAAAAACCCGAATGTTTATTACCAATAGCGCTATGTGAAGAGTGTTTATAAATCGTTACGTGGTACAGGGGAAATTTCATAAATAATGGGCAGGCTGGTATTCCTGTGGATTGTTTGATGCAACAACGATGAAAATTACGCCAGATGTCGTTGTGATCTTGAGGAAGAAGCACGCGTATTTGTTTTTTAGCTGTGCACTCAAAGTTGGCAAGAGGTAGAAATGAACCTCTAGTGATCTCAGGTACTGTGACTGTTGAAGACCAGAGGTCACACGTCAAGATCGAAACATTACGAGGCAAAAACCCGACAGATATCCACAGTACGTTAAGTGAAGTTCGTGGTGAGTTTACAGTGGATCGTAGTATGGTTTCACGTTTGATTAATCGTTTTCGTGATGGTCGCACGAGCATAGACGATAAACCAAGACCCGAAAGGACAAAAACGTCAACAGATGGACGACGTGTGAAAGTTGTGGCAGATGTTCTTGCAGAAGATCGCAGTGCGACTTGCGAGGAACTCTCTGAAGCCACTGAAATTCCCCCAGCATCAGTACTCCGTATTCTGAGAAATGATTTGAAGAAGAGAAAAATTTCTGTGAGATGGTTCCAAACTGACTGCTGAAGAGAAACAAAGGATAGATGGTGTAGTGTACATGCCATTCAGTGAGAGCTGTGATATCCCTCCACCAGGAAAGGTAAAACCAAACACAGTGTTCGTATTTAACGATGTTGCTGTGGAAAACCAAGATCAAATTCGACGATATTTCTGTTTTGTTCCCCATACGACTGTTGATGTACACTCCTGGAAATGGAAAAAAGAACACATTGACACCGGTGTGTCAGACCCACCATACTTGCTCCGGACACTGCGAGAGGGCTGTACAAGCAATGATCACACGCACGGCACAGCGGACACACCAGGAACCGCGGTGTTGGCCGTCGAATGGCGCTAGCTGCGCAGCATTGGTGCACCGCCTCCGTCAGTGTCAGCCAGTTCGCCGTGGCATACGGAGCTCCATCGCACTCTTTAACACTGGTAGCATGCCGCGACAGCGTGGACGTGAACCGTATGTGCAGTTGACGGACTTTGAGCGAGGGCGTATAGTGGGCATGCGGGAGGCCGGGTGGACGTACCGCCGAATTGCTCAACACGTGGGGCGTGAGGTCTCCACAGTACATCGATGTTGTCGCCAGTGGTCGGCGGAAGGTGCACGTGCCCGTCGACCAGGGACCGGACCGCAGCGACGCACGGATGCACGCCAAGACCGTAGGATCCTACGCAGTGCCGTAGGGGACCGCACCGCCACTTCCCAGCAAATTAGGGACACTGTTGCTCCTGGGGTATCGGCGAGGACCATTCGCAACCGTCTCCATGAAGCTGGGCTACGGTCCCGCACACCGTTAGGCCGTCTTCCGCTCACGCCCCAACATCGTGCAGCCCGCCTCCAGTGGTGTCGCGACAGGCGTGAATGGAGGGACGAATGGAGACGTGTCGTCTTCAGCGATGAGAGTCGCTTCTGCCTTGGTGCCAATGATGGTCGTATGCGTGTTTGGCGCCGTGCAGGTGAGCGCCACAATCAGGACAGCATACGACCGAGGCACACAGGGCCAACACCCGGCATCATGGTGTGGGGAGCGATCTCCTACACTGGCCGTACACCACTGGTGATCGTCGAGGGGACACTGAATAGTGCACAGTACATCCAAACCGTCATCGAACCCATCGTTCTACCATTCCTAGACTGGCAAGGGAACTTGCTGTTCCAACAGGACAATGCACGTCCGCATGTATCCTGTGCCACCCAACGTGCTCTAGAAGGTGTAAGTCAACTACCCTGTCCAGCAAGATCTCCGGATCTGTCCCCCATTGAGCATGTTTGGGACTGGATGAAGCGTCGTCTCACGCAGTCTGCACGTCCAGCACGAACGCTGGTCCAACTGAGGCGCCAGGTGGAAATGGCATGGCAAGCCGTTCCACAGGACTACATCCAGCATCTCTACGATCGTCTCCATGGGAGAGTAGCAGCCTGCATTGCTGCGTAAGGTGGATATACACTGTACTAGTGCTGACATTGTGCATGCTCTGTTGCCTGTGTCTATGTGCCTGTGGTTCTGTCAGTGTGATCATGTGATGTATCTGACCCCAGGAATGTGTCAATAAAGTTTCCCCTTCCTGGGACAATGAATTCACGGTGTTCTTAGTTCAATTTCCAGGAGTGTATATATTACGATGATTCCAGTGAGGTGATAGATCAGCTACGACTGCTCTTGGCATCAGCTGCCGCTGGTAATACAGCTCATTCGAATGAAGTTGTTTCAATAATTTCTGAGCTTAGAGAGAGGTATCATCGAATAAGTATGGAGACGGTAGTTAGAGAACTGTACAAACCAGATCACAAAACATACCGTCACAAATATCTTATGATTAAAAGTTTGCATGACCTGTGGCAGGCGGATCTTGTCGACATAGGGAACATTCACGTGTGAATAATGCTTTCAAATATGTTTTAATGGTCAGTGATACTTATTCTAAACTTACAAGGGCATTACCCGTGAAAGCGAAAACAGGGAAAGATGCCACACATGTGTCTGAGTGATTGCTACAGATGGGGGCGAATACAATAGATATTTCAAGACCATGATGGAGCGGTATGGAATACATCACTACTCGACATTCACACACCTGAAGGCGAGTATCGTGAAATGACTGAACACAACAGTGAAAGGCCAAATGTGGATGCATTTCAGTCTTTGTGGCTCGCACAAATGGACCCATATTCTCTGGCAAATAAATGCATAGTATAATCGAATCAAACACTGCACAATAAAAATGAGACAATCGATGTACACGATAATAGACCTGTAGATACAGTATACAAACAAATTAAAATGCTAGATCCAGGCAAACAGCAATTTAATGTAGGTCATTTAGTAAGTACTTCAAACCACAAGTCAGTATCTGATAAGTCATACATGCCAAACTGGTCAACCGAGATATTCACAGTTTCTAAAGTGCACAGAACGAATCCTAGGACATGCCTCTTAAAGGACAGCAGTGGTACTGAAATTACAGGATGCTATTACACGGAACAGTGACAGAAGAGCTTGAAAGCAGAAGTGCGTCTTGTAGAGAGGGTTCAAATGGCTCTGAGAACTATGGTACTTAACTTCTAAGGTCATCAGTCCCCTAGAACTTAGAACTACTGAAACCTAACTAACCTAAGGACATCACACACATCCATGCCCGATGCAGGATTCGAACCTGCGACCGTAGCGGTCGCGCGGTTCCAGACTGTAGCGCCCAGAGCCGTTCGGCCACCCCGGCCGACGTAGAGAGGGTCATGTGGGAATAGAGGGTACGTTAAATGGTTTGGTTTTCCTGCATCACAAAACAGCTGAATCGACGCTGTCAATTTGCTATATAACAGGGTGCACAGACCACAACACCTCACAAGGGAACCTCCCCATCGCACCCCCCTCAGATTTAGTTATAAGTTGGCACAGTGGATAGGCCTTGAAAAACTGAACACAGATCAATCGAGAAAACAAGAAGAAGTTGTGTGGAACTATGAAAAAAGTAAGCAAAATATACGAACCGAGTAGTCCATGTGTAAGATATGTAACATCAAGGACAGTGCGAGCGTAGGAGCGCTGTGATCCCGTGGTTAGCGTGAGCTGCTGTGGAACTAGAGGTCCTTGGATCAAGTCTTCCCCCGAGTAAAAATTTTACTTTCTTTATTTTCGCAAAGTTATGATCTGTCCGTTCGTTCACTGACGTCTCTGTTCAGTGTAATAAGTTTAGCGCCTGTGTTTCGCAACCGCACCGCAAAACCGTGCGATTGTTATTGAAGTCGCGAGCTATATTTGCTGGATTCATATTGTCCATGGAATACATCTCACGTATTTGATGCACCCTCGTCCAAAGTAGTGAACAGTCAACTGCCAGCCAGGGAGCCTCGTTAGCAGGAATACTCTCTCTTCCGTGCGCTGTAGTCGATTGACGTCGTGTGTTTCGATGTTTGTTTAGTTGTGGCGTCCCCATACTACGGCGCAGTTACCTCGCATCGGACGGACGGACGGACATATAATAATTGTCTGAAAATAAAAAATTAAACTTTTTAGTCGATGGACGACTTGAACAAAAGACCTCTCATTCCGCAGACGCTCACGCTAACCACGGGACCACGGCGCTCTACAGCTCAAATTGTCCTTGATGTTGCTTATGCTGCGCATTGACTACTCAGTTTGCATATTTTGCTTATTTTTTCATAGTTCCACACAACTTCTTCCTGTTTTCTCGATTGATCTGGATTCAGTTTTTCAAGGCCTATCCACTGTGCCAACTTATAACTAAATCTGAGGGGGGTGCGATGGGGAGTATAAAATAAATAAAATAAATTAAATAAAATAAAATATTAATTATTTTATCTGTATGATTGTCTCTCCTATGAGTCATCAGGTTTTAATTATTCGGTATCAGACGCTTGACAATGGCTTTTTCGTAAAGGCAATGTTACTCGTAGTTGACCGTGAAATAAAACTGAAATAATCGGACTTCGTAATTAAATCGTTTCCAAAGACTGCTGCGGTAGGTGCGGACTCATAAACTAAATCTCAATATTACAATAATTTGCCAGCCATGCCAAAACGTCGTACAGAGGTGATTGTCTACTAAACAAAAAATTACACAATTAGTTAAATCAGATATATTCAATGAATAAGCCTACAGTTCACAATCCTACTTACTTTTATAAATATAAATTCTTTTCAGAATCGAGTGCCTAGTATGGTTGCAACTCGCAGTAATTTTCTATAACATGAAATATGGCGGTGTGCCAGACAATAAACTAAAATACGTGCTTCTCGCACCACTTCAACCAGAGCTCTCCTTTCTTAATCAAACATACGAGTAACGTAATTGTGCTTTTGTTTTATCAGCGACACAGCGCTGCAGTTGTGTGCCATAGGCTTTATTTATTTGTCACTGATTATTTATTTAATTAATATCTCGCGTTTCCGAGGAAACTCACGCTCAGCATGCAAATGTGCCTTTATATTGCCCCCTGAATTGCGAGGCGAAAGGACACACCTGCAGGCGAGCAATTCACCTAAAGGCACAAGAAAATCTAAGTTATCTACAACTATTTACATGACCTACATTATACACATTATACACATTATATACAAACTTTGAATGATGCGGGTGCGCCGTAAAAGTTCTTATGTTGGCAGATAGAGTGCGCGCATGCGCAGAAGCGTCTGTGTGACTGCCGTTATGTCGTACAGTTAGATCACGCGGCACAGTATTGCAGTTCATATTGTTCGTGTGCGCGCGTTTCTCAGTCGTTGCACAAAGAAAATATTCAACCAAGATTACATATGAAGACTACATTCTATGACAGGTAACTTAGTTTTAAATTTACAATATTCGTTATAACAATGCAACTTAGATTGTTGAATGTTCTTAGTTACATAGTATTGTTTTGAAATACTTCAAAGAAAAATGTCCGTATTTTTCAGGTGCGTTGACCTATACACATCGTGTCGTTATTACAGTTCATATTCATCTGCTGCACAATAATTTTTTTTTTTTTTTTACAGGTTAGTATCGTCGTGGTAAAGTTTTTTGATCACAGTAACATCGTTGTATAACAACGTGATTAATACATAAGCATGTCCATTTCCCATTTCCATTATAGTCGTTGTGATGCAGTTCGTTGTAAGTAAAAGCATTGCTTATTACAGATCAGACGTGACCCATCGAGTAATTGGTCCACGTGCAGTTCGTTTTTTACATTCCGTGGAAGCTTGGTTGCAGAACCTCGGACGGCACATAGCTGGCGTCGATCCTTGGACAGTCCAGGTAAGAGTGTCCGTCACATTTCGAGAACATTTCATTCCCTGAAGTTCCAACCAAAATTCTTCCACCCGTCGTGTTGATTTCTGGACAGGCACTTTGTGTCCATTTAATCCAGTTAACATCTTGAAGTTAGGTACTGTAGTAATGTCACTAGACGATGCACGAATTATGGACTTCACATTTTCAGTTTTTTTTTGCTGAATATAGCTCACCTAAATGTTCGTAGTTATTAATCAAGGAAATCGTTCATCGCGTTTACATAGGTACGATGCATAATGAATGGCATTAACCGTTTCCTTCACATAGGTTTCTGCGTAGTTGCAGAGTTAGTAATGTTCGTTAATGTCCGTGAGCAGAGGTTCACTATGCAATGTCTTTTTGGCACTCGTTTTGTTCAAATTTTTACATGATACATCAGTTAAAAAAAAAAAAGTAATTATACATACACACGTCACATATTTTCTTAGTATAAACATAATACAGTTGCACATAAACATGTTTACATCATCATTACATAGCTATAGGTTATTACATTGTGTCACATTTGATTACATGAATTGCAGATATTTACGTCCTCTTTATCGGTTTTGTGATGTCATCTGAAATTAAGATAGGTTAGACACAACATTCATTACATCAGTAGGCAAGACCAGGCGTTTTCACTACTCAATAAATATTCAAAATAGTAAGAGAGAGAAAATGTTCGATTCCTCGCGTTTTGTGCGTGTGTGTAGAGTGTCTGTGTGGCCTTGACTACTGATAGATGCTTTTCGTGTTGAGAGATGTGCGTCTAATCTATTTCTCAAAGTAAAAGATCGCTTCACAGATGACGTCTGTCAGTTCGTCAGGTGTCATACCAAGTCAGTGGTACCTACAATAACAAATGTTCCGTGAAAAATTAACATGTCATTCACTGCTACGTAATCATAAATTTTACTTTAATATTCAGTCTTCTCGGTGGAGCCGCGGCGTTGAAAGAAAAGTTCTTCTGTCTTCAACTGCGACTCTGGAACGCTGAAAGGAAAATTTCTATACTACTTATTATCTGTGTTGTAGCAACAGAGTTTTTCGAGTTGCTTAGCAATATTTTGATGGGTATGTCTTTGACATTATTCAGCATGAAATGGTCTAAGATCTCGGTGTGCGTATAGCCCAATAATTTTGTTAGTTCTACGATGTTGTAACAGATACGCACCAGGGTGCGGTATGTTAACAATTATATAAGGTCCTTCATATAGCAGACGCCACTTAGCGTTGCGTCGTTTGAGTGCAACAGATTTATGATGAGTACGAAGTAGTACAAGCATTCCTACCTCGAATTTTTGTTATCTTTTTATTATGTTTCTGTGATGTTTGTTTCGTATTTGTGCGTGATGTGTCAATGTAGTCAATACTTCTTTTATTTTCTGTTCAGGTGTGATTTCCTTGTCTGACAACTTAGGTAATGGTTCTATCCACTGATCGTTCTGTTTGCAATTGAACATGATCTCGTTAGGTGTGTAATTTGTATCGTAAATATTTAAGTTATTGTGTACGTCTTCGAAAAGACTTAGGTAGGACACCCAATTAGTATGTTTTGATGAAATATAGGTCCTCATGAAACGATTTAATTCTCGGAAAAGTCTCTCAGTCGCGTTACATTGTGGACTAAACCTCGAAATAAATATACTTTTAATGTTATTGTCCTTCAAGAAATTTCTCCATTTGTACCCAGAGTAGTATGCTGCATCATCTGATAGAATTGCTTTAGGTTTTCCCACGTGCGTCAGGTAATCACTTGAGAATCTTCGTATTATAGCACTTGCAGTGGCGGATTTTAAACCATAAAGTTTAACATGTTTAGAAAATATATCATAAAAAGCTAAGATATATTTGACGCCTCCAGAGCTTGCTGGATGCGGTCCACTGATGTCAGTACACAGAATTTCCAGGGGTTTACTAGGTAAAATAGAATGTAAATCTGTTTTTGTGGATAAATTCTGAGGTTTTGATTTTTGACATATGACACATGTTTTCAGTTCCCTGTAAATTTTTCTTCTCATATTGCTAAAATAACAGTATGTACTGAACTTCGCTAAACACTTTTTTGTCCCGTAATGACCCCAAACTAAGTGTGTGTGCCAAATTAAATTACGTTCAGACTCTTTGGGAATGCATACACACCAGTTAGTAGCATTTGGATGTCGGCGGTAAAATAGCACATCATTGTGTAACTTGTAATACTTAGTCGAAGGATGATTGTGTTTTTCTACCAGTAATGTTATTATTTTATACCAGTGAGGATCAGATTTTTGTAATTCAGCCATGTTTCTGCACATATCAATATAATATTGGTGATACTGCTTGTCTTGCATTAAGAGAATCCTGTAGTCATTTATATTTTCTAAGTCACTGTTGGTATCATTCATACCTTGTGGAAGTCTAGACAAAGTGTCTGCAATGGTGTTGTCCTTACCTCTTATGTACTTAATTTCAAAAGAGTAGTTCTGAAGTGTAACTGCCCATCGTGATAGTCTAGGATGTACAAGTTTACAAGTTAACAAAAATGTCAGGGCCTGGTGATCGGTGTAAATCACTGTATGTTTTCCAAATAAATAATAATTGAATTTCTTGAATGCCCATACTATGGAAAGTGTTTCTAACTCAGTAGTGGAGAATGTACGCTCACATTCAGTTAGAGTGCGACTCGCAAACCCAATAATTCTTATCTGTTCCTCCTCTTTATTCTTTACAACTTGAAATAAGCAACAGCCCAAGCCAGTACGTGAAGCGTCACAAGTCATACAAAAATCTAAATTGAAATCTGGATGGCTCAATATGTAAGCATTCACTAAAGCATGTTTAATTGTATTAAAGTCATTCTGGCACTGTTCCGACCAGATCCAAACTTGATTCTTTCTGAGTAGATTTAGCAGATGTTTACTGTTCAAAAGTGGTTGTGGCAAAAAACGTCTGAAAAATGAACATAGCCCAAGGAATGATTTTAACTGCTTTTTAGTTCGAGGGCTAGGAAAGTTTCTGATAGCATCTAATTTACTGGGATCCGGACGTATGCCCTGTGAATTAATGATATGTCCTAAATACTTTATCTCACTGCAACCAAACTTTGATTTTCTAAGATTGGCTGTGACTCCAGCTTGTGCAAATTTTTCTAAAATTCTTTGAAGTGTGTCAACGTGTTCATTCCAGGATTGTGTAGCTATCAGTATATCATCTACATAGTGTGTGACTGTCTCAACTAAATCGTCGCCAAGCACGGTATCCAGGGCTGTAATGAATACCCCAGAGCTGACATTCAGTATGAACGGTAGAACACAAAACTGATAGGTTCGCCCCCCGAACATAAATGCAGTATATTTCCGAGAATCAGGAGTGATACCCACCTGCCAAAACGAATTAGCGAGATCTATTGTGGAAAAATATTTTGCATCTAGAAATTTCTGTAATTGCTCTTCTAAATTTTCAGGTTTTGTGTGAACCGGTAAAATTATTTCATTAATAGCTCGTGCGTCTAACACTAACCTAATGCTTCCATTTGATTTTTTGACAACAAGTAGAGGACTACAATAAGGTGAGGTGGATGGTTCAATGACCTTCCAGTCTAACATTTGTTTTAATTCTTGCCACACAGCAGGTCGTTGAGATAATGGTACGTTATACGTCTTATGGTAGAAGATCTTGTGAGGCTTAACTTCAATCTTGTACACATACGTGTTGATAACACCTAATCGTTTGGTAAAAACTTGTAAATATTTGGATAACACTTCCTGTAGTTTTATACGTTCATGTACACTGAGAGCTGTAGCTTCACTTATCTTATGATCAAGCAATGTTTTCAAGTCCATTAGCTCTGCGTCAGATGAGTGTGTTTGCATGTCTTGAATGTCTTTGTCAAGTACTAACTGAACCTTGTACCCTGTACAGTGTTTGTCATGCTTTAGAGTTCTCCTGTCCAAATCAATAATAATTACCCTGCTTTTATCATTTAAAATACATTTACCTTTGGAGAAGTCTATAATGCAGTCCTTCTCGCTCATAATATCTATTCCTAATATGCAATTAGTCACAAGGTTTTGTACAACCAGGAATGGCCATTGTACGGTTCCATTACCTATTTTAACGTTTACAAAAACTTGCTTCGTAACCCTACATGACTTATTACCTAGTGCAGTAGTTATTTTACAGTTTTGGGCAGGAAACTCAGGCACAGGTTCGAATTCACACATCTTTTTATAAAAATTAAAAGATAAAACGCTCACAGCTGCACCTGTATCTAGGATAATAGTAGTTGGAATCCCACCTACTACACCAGTAGTGGATGCTAAAACAATTTCATTTGTATTTAAACGACATTGTGTACTGTCTTGTAAAAGTTCATCTGATATATTGTTATTGTGGTTGTATCTTATAAATAAAACAGGTAGTTTTTGTTTGGAATTACTCGGCATATCATTATTCTGTTGTTCAAGTGTGGTGTCAAATAACTGATTAACATTGAAGCCGCCCCCCAAGGATTCTTCAGCCACGACCTGGGGCAAAGTAGTGACTGTTTCTAGTTTGTTGGATTAGCATTTGTGCTAGGTACTGACACAGATTGAGGTTGTGCATCAGGTGTCATTTCTATTATATTCACATTCGGATATTGCCTATTATGATCTCCAAACTTTTGCGGTTGTTGTTGCTGTTGCGCATTATAACTTACCTGTCGGTCGTAAGGTATGCTCCAATTTTGACCTGGTGGCTGCTGTGGTAAAGCAGAGTTTGAATGAAAGTACTGATCGTTACGAGTCCAACCTTGATGCTGTCTTGGCTCGTAGTTATTATTATTTCTATTTCTGTTTGTGTTTTTGTTATTACCTTTGTATCCGTTGTTACCGTTGTAGTTATTACCGCGGTGCCTTTTGTATGGATTGCCGCATGAAATGTTATTACTGTTGTAACTATTGTTTGTATTGGAATACGCGTGTTGATTTTGATTTCCGTACTGAGACGGCATGTGAGTTTGCTGTTTTTGTTGTACCGCGTATCAAGCTGTGGGCGCGCCAGAATTGTGTTGGCAAGCCTGCATGTTTTGCATACCACTAGTGTAAACATTGTGGCTGCTGTTTTGCAGCGCGAAGCGCTGATCTTCAAGTAACATGTCAACCGAATCTAAAGCTGTTAAAAAATAATCTGAATCGTCATCCGGGATATGTAGGAGTTTTTCTTTAATGTTGAAAGGCAATTTGGCCTTCAACGCACGGAGTATATCTCGCGTTGCGACTGGTTCGTCTAAAAAGTGTCCCATGTTCAAGTATTTTTCAAAATATCTGCGTAAGTTACCATTTTTACTGTTAAAAGCTTCAGGTTCTAAAATTTGTCTTCTGAGTCGCTCCTGAACGGATTGCGACCAGAATTTGTTCAGAAAAGCACGCTCAAACTCACTGTACGTGGTACATATGTCAGCTTGACTGTATGCCCAGACAGCTGCATCGCCTTGGATGTAACCGACAATATATGAAATCTTTTTCCGGTCACTCCAAGCGCGTGGAAATGCGTTACTAAAAGATTTGAGAAAAATCACCGGATGAATGGTTCGTTTTTCTGGGATAAAAATCTGAAATTGCCTGTGTTTCATTAAGCTTTCGTCTTCCTTTGCATTATGATATGGATTTGTCCCACTGTAATTACTGCTATGTCCAGCTGGCGAGTAATTACGATAATGTTGCTGTGGTTTACCATGATAATAGCTTGTGTTTGTGTTTGCACATCGTGGTATGTGTTGTAGTCGTGGTGTGTTTTGTTCTTGTGTGTTTGTCGTGTGCGGTATGTGTGTATCATACTCGAATGTATATTGGTTCCTGAACTGTGCATTTTGACTGATATTTTCGTTACATTCAGACTGTGGTCGATCGGTGAATTGTCTCATGGGTGCAGTGACGGATTGTACTGCGTCACTGATCAGCTGTTTGTTATTAGTAATGTATTGCGCTACGGAGTCGTGCACAATTGTTGGTAAATTTTCACGTAAGCATCTATCAAAATGTTTGTCTTTGTTGACTACCCAATCATGAAATTCTTTATTAATATTTTGAAAATGAGCTGTGGCATCAGATTGTAAGATGTCAGTCAGGTGTTGTTCAACATTGTCAAATTTATTCTGTACGTCAGTAATTCGTTTTTCAAGGTTGTCATGTACTGAAGGATATGTTTGAATTTGTTCAGTAAGAACTTCACACCTGACATTAAGGTTTTTTACTTGTGTCTGTAAAAGTGCTACGTCAGTTGTAGTCTTTTCTTGTCTCGTATTAAGCTGGGAAAATTTAGCACTGAGTTCAGTCATCTGTTTGGTCAGTGTGGCGTCTATAAGTTCCACACGCTTACATAAAGTGTCATTACCTGTCTTGAGTGCTATGAGATCAGATTTGATTCCGTCATTTTGTGTCTTTAACTGTTCATTTTGCGTCTGCAAGGTTGCCATATTTTCTGCGTTTTGTTTCATTAGCATTTGTAACATGTCGGCAATGTTTGCCGTTTGCAAGGTCTCTGCCCCCGCCGCGTCATTAGACGTGACGTCATGCATTAACATGGGCTCTGATTGAGACTTTGAAATTTTTGTGGTGGAAGGCCTATTGTCAAAATTTTCGTCAACACTTGCGTCAATGTTTGATGAATCGTCACTACCGGTTGCTGTCGTAAAGTCATTTTCTAACATTTGTCTCTCGTCCGAGTCGGATTGCGTCTGAATAGTACGTCTTTGCTGTTCCATTTTTGCGTATTGTTTTCTAGTTATTACCATGCCACACGTGATATATGTTTCAAGAAAATATTTGACACTGATTTTAAAATAAAATGCAGTTGAGCATGAATCGGTCGTAGCAACAATGGCTGTCTGTTAATTTAAAAATATAAACTGAATTTGAGATTATTGGTAATGGCTGCTGGCCATGTTACATGATATCGTACAGAAGTCGGCCATATTGTACACTCGTGTATTGGTATTGTTGCATACGTTATTGTTTAAGGAAAAATACTGAGAATGGAATTTATCACTGAAACTGTTATGCGGAAAAGAAACACTACAGAATTTTACTGAAAAGCTAATACACTGAATTATACGTCTGGTCAAGCCTGCTAATGCAAAGATGCTGCGTCTTACCTTATTTTGCTGGAAGCTTCTTTGCGTCTTCCCGCAAAAATTTTATAATTGGCAAATATCTTCTGATTTTTGTTATTTCTCATATAGTCAAGTCCAGGTCCAGAAAGTTGATTTTTCACATGAAACAAAGAGAACAATGTAACAAATGACAAAATAACAAGTCCGACACGCAGTCGCCAATATAAAATTAATAAAATAAAATAAAATAAAATATTAATTATTTTATTTTCCCTTGTCAGTAGCATAAATCTGTTGTAGGAGACGCATTAGAGGAGATTGTGGTATTCTCGACAAACTATTAGTCGAATTACACATGGATATAACTTCTGTGTACCTGGAACAAAATTTCAGAGACGATTGGCATGCAGTGGTAAGGAGATAAATTTGCTAGACGAAGCGTGTGTGGAACACGATATCGCGTATGCAGCAAATGCAGATCGTCATTCTGCATATCGAATTGTAGCTACTAAAGCGAAGCCAATAAGTGCTAGAAGGGATATTGGCATAGGTCAGCGCATTGCAGCATTTGCAGTTGGAAAAACCATGCATAGTAAAATTAAGTTGGGCTTTGATGTCAAAAAATTCAGCCAATTTATGAGCTATGCACGTCAGGCGCTAAGGAAGAGGATGAGAACCAAAGGGTGCATGAAAAACTGCATCCTGACAGCGATTTATGCAGCTAAAAGCGGCGTGAATCAGAAAGGGGCGAGAAAAAGAAGATTAGTTAAACCACTCAGGGTTCTACCAATCCCCAGCACGTCAGGTAGAATTATCCCCTTCCTCATTCCTGCTCTAGCTGCTCTTTGGGTGGTGAGTTCACTGGATGGGAGTATTGCGGATATTGCCAGGAGAGTCTAGAATGCACAAAACTCCCAGGAGTAACTGCAGGAGGCACAAAGACATAACCGCATAATGGAGTCAGCAGCCACCGGGAAAGGACTAGGTCACTTCATAAATAAAAAAAGCTCCCTAGCAGTCCTATCAGACAGGGCGCTTGCAAATACAGATCTACTTCAGTTTTTTAAGAAGAAATTCAGCATCCGAGATTCCGACGTGTGTTTATGTGGAATACATTACCAAAAACTATGTGGAAATCAGGAGAGTGCGAAATTGTGAATCTAGATGTAGCAGGAGGAGTTGGAACTCACCGTGTAACATACGTTACAGAAAGAAATACGAATAACGTCTACTATTCGACTCATTCGGCGACCTCCAGAAGAATTACAAAGATACTTCAGGCAGAAGACGTGTTCTACAATTTTCTACGCTACCAAGACTTTAATACATTCCCGTATGGTCACCTATGCATTATGTTCCTCCTGACATTTACAAATGATATATAAAGACGGGCATTAAGCATCCATTCACTAGTTGATGTTCAGATGCAATGTTGTACACTCTGATTTTAAAATAACGATCGTTTGTATTATGTGCGAATTAATTCCCACAAATTGATTTAAGCAGTGGAGATTGGAGTATCGCGCAGATTAGACTGAAGATATTCAACACCATCCCAGATATCACAGGGGCAGACAATAAACTGCATTTGGAAATTACTGTTAAAAACGAAACTGTGGAAATTGAATTTGGCGCATACGATACTGACAATTTAAACGAAGTTTTAGAACAGTTTGGAAAAGGGACTGAGTAACGTACAAACATCAATACACTTAAATCTGAACTAAGGACGGTCAATGCATCGATTGACTTTAAGCAGAAGGGTTCATTATGCCCACTACTGGGTTTCACAAAGGGACGGGTTTTGAAGACGGATCCCAGTAAATTTTACAAATCTGATCAGACAGTGTATATTCTCCCTGTCAGTACAATCTGTGTTAAGCGTAGCATCGCAACGAACTCATATCTCAACGATAGATTGATACAGCCAATTTACGGATCCTTCCTATCAGTCAAAATAGGGTGTAAGATTGTTCAGACGCCTACCAATGTTAAATAACTTCCAGTGACAGTTCAGACACTGAACTACCTGTAGCGGCATATTATAGATCAGAATAACCAACTTGTTGACTTTCGTGGTGAGGGAATCATTGTGTGCCTACATCTAAGACAGGATGGGTGTAAAGTATAAAACCAGCGCACAGCACAGCACTTCACAACTGAGCCACAAAGTGATAACATGTGCGAACTATGAGTTTCGTAAATCGTAGGCTTGGAGCCTCAGTGACATTCCTCAATACATGTCACCCAGCGAAGCACGATGAGTGAATCATATGCCAGGAATATTTCTCGCATACTTCAACGACATTTAACAAGAACGATGAAATTAGGATTGTCATCCAGCACCATGACATTTTAACTCTTCCATGCAAGAGTGTCACGTATTTGGACGGATCATTTAAGTAAAAGGGTGGTAGTCATGCAGTGGGATCAAAAGTTACACGTAGTGCTTTGGCATTCCTGTTCCAGAAAATACAATATGAACTTAATGGCGCAGAGATTGATCGTACACCTAATGTAGGCATAGCATCAACCATTAAAACACATGTCTCGTCGTCACTCTCGGATTTGAATGATTTAGAAAATGCAGTGTGGTTCATAGATGAGCCTGTGGGCGATTTACTGCATGCATATCTCTAAAAATGCACATGGGACACTTTGACAACACGCAGTGGATTATTATGAAGGCTAAACAGGAATTATTCTGGTACAGTGTGCAACAGATACAACTCGTACATTCAAGGAGCTCAAGAGGAGAATCAGATCAACATCAATAAATAGGACGAGGAATTCCGCCCTATGCAAGACACCTTTTCATTTTTATTTTACTCAGACATGTTTCAGCACGTTTTGTGCTGTCCTCAGTGGGTTAGTTTTTATTTTCTTACTGTAAAATAGTTGTTACATACTAATATTTAACGAAAATTTTGGTGTATAACATTTACAATTATGAATGAATAATTATTGTAAAATTATTGTAAAATATTATACATCATATGTTCATAGTTCATAGTTGAGACATGTATTATCGACTGATGCACTGTGTGTTGTTTATAACATTATGTCTAAAGTTCTAGTTATAGCTTAAGTGGCGAAAGACTGGATGTATGCATTAGTTTACGTACCTTACATGATGCTATTGGACATTTATGTTCGTAGCTAGTCTGCTACACAATCTACAACTTCTCGTCTGCAAACAGCAAAACGTAATTTTTATATTTCTGTTTATTATGCATTTACAAACGGAAATGAGTATCATCATGTTTTTGTGTCTAACTTACGGCTTTCATGCTGTAGTACTTTCCCTTATGTTGTTGGCGAGGTTGATAGGCTGACTTCGTGACCTATGGTCGCCTGACACTGCACTTTCTCCGGTTTCTCAAAACATCAGAGAAAGTGCAGTGTCAGGCGACCATAGGTCATTAAATCAGACAATTCACCTCGCCAACAACACATCAGAAAGCATCACAGCCGTAAGTTACACACAAAAAACGTGATATACACTCATTTCCGTTTCTATTCACCTCGCTTCGCTGGCACCAATCATTGAAATAGATGTTCTAAGCAAAATAAGATAATTAAATCAGGACCAATAGATGTACGAATCGAATTTGAATCCTCATCGAAGTCCCAGAACACACTGCAGCGTAAGCTCTATTTCTACATGACTGTGTGATTAATTATTGCCCACTTACTGTTGTTGTGCACCTTGCTGTATAAATGACCAAGTACTGCGTCACACCCAGAGCATTTCACAGTGGCAACTTAGAGTGTAAACATCGTTGCTGACACTCAATGTATCTATGATGATGATTGCAGACAATTCATATTTAAATATGTTGCATTCATAGCATACACAGACGGTGCTGATATAATAGAGACATTCTCATCAAGCATTGCATCGCTGAAGCTTTTCAAGGATGTGAATTGTGTTACAACTTGGAGGTGAGCAAAGTGGCTAACACGTTTCTTTCATGGACCCCACTGGGACGATCCTGGTGTACCTTATAAAGATATGATGACGTGGCTTCGAATATTCGATCATCCTGATACCATCACCTACATCAGAGGCGACCAGAAGATCGAATCTTCAAGTCTGCATCTATTCAAGACCAGTAATTCTATGGGTACCCTATTATCCATCAGCTGAAGAAGAAGATATATGAAAATAGAGTTGTGTCTGCTTATAAATGTGTAAAATTACTATTAATGTGAATTAATGAGAATAAATGATTTTTTTACCTCACATTCTGTGTTTTTCTTTACCCAGCTACCACTTAGGTAGTATTCTTCTTTTCTCAGATCCTATGTCTCTGGCTTTGTTCAAGTGCAGGTGATAGCATTTCAGACATGTTTGCCGCACAGTTGCTTCTCTCTTAGTTGCAGTTGAAGAACACAGTTGCTTCTCTCTCTCTTGTGATCCAGACCTTGAGCAGAACAGATGTCTTTCGTGGGGAGTAGAGCTTCCAGCTGTGGATTCCATGACCGGCCACCAACTTAAGTTAACATTAACCGCCTCCCCTTCCACTGCCCACGTATTTAGTTGTTGGTCCTTCTAGGCTGGCCTACACCTGGTAACTTCCAATCATAGGCGCGCCCCTTGTATACCGTACACTGAAATATATTCTCTTTATTTTACCTAATTTTCTGTTCTGTCATTTAACGGCAGCTCTGGATGCCCACATACAAGTCCTGACCACTCGACCTCCTCTACGTTGTTGTTGTAAGCAGAATCCGACAACCTTCTTACCTTTCCTTGCCCATGTACACGTGGTTTTACAAACAATACTACTGGTTGAAACAAATTTTTACTTTACTTTTTGCAGTACTAATTGAATTTCCTACATCGCTAAAAGTACTGGATGAAAATTTCCACATTACATTGCAGTACTGATTACAGCTATTGCAGAGATGCAGTTTCCGTTACACTGTTACTATTGCTATTAATAGTGGTTGGTTGGTTGGTTGGTTTGAAGATTAAAGGGACCAAACTTCATAGGTCATCGGTCCCTATTAATAGTGAAGTTCCACCCAAAAAGAAGACTTAATTCATATATTGAAATAGGAGGCTCTAAATTTTCCACATCAAACAGCTGAAATAATTTAATAATACAATGAAGTGGGTGGCTCTAAAATTCCAGCCCAAACTACTGCACCGGCATACATCTTTACACAGGCATTCGAAAAGCAACGCGCTTACATGCATACACACTTAAAATTAGTATGATTGGACAGCTAGTGGTAGGTGAAACTTAAAACCATTCTATTTACACATGCACTGACACAATCACACACACACATGAAGTGTAAATGAGAGAAATACTATAAAACTATATTTTTCACCATTTACAATTTTTAAATTCTTATATGATTTTTCTAGAATTTTTAAACTTTTTAATATATACTTTGCACATTTTTTATGATTTTTATAATTTTTTCCAGCACATGGTGCTTATATATTCACGCATACATAGTATGCTACTTATTAAGAAAAAATAAAGTGTATATATTTGCACACAGGCATACATATTTACAGAGACATTCAAACACAAACACACTCACATGCATATACACAGATACACAAGCAATCACATATGTCGGCACACCATACACCATACACATACAATACTTATGCTACGATAAAAGAGCCATACTACTTGACACAAGCTGTCTCTCGTTCACACCACTGGAACCCCTATCCCGTCTCGCAATTCAAGAAATAATAGTGCAAGTATGGGAGGGTTTCGATCTCGCCATCGCAAATGTCTCTTTTATAGTCACAAAGTGATAATCTTACTTAAGATTGCAGCGCAGTGTACACCTCTTAGCCTCGCAATCAAATACTAGTTTCCTGTACCATATGTGGAAATTGCAGTGGAGCACTGCAAACACCATCGTATAGGCTCTGCAAATAGTCTTTGACCATGAGAACAAGTGATGCCACATGTCGCACACCCTTAGGCTGCCTCTTGGTGGCTCTATCTATTGTACGATATGCATACATCTTCGATAAACACCACAAGCAGCAATCAATTCGCCTCATCTTTCATTAAGCCGATAACCTTTTTGTTCTGAGGAATAATACTGTAAGGATTACTGGCTGTGTATCCTGATGTGTCGAATTCGTTACAACAACACCTCATTACTCCACATGGATCACAGTTTTTCACACAACAAATGAGGCTACTCATATAAAGTATTGGTTTGACGAACTGAGTTTTAGCAAACTTATAGTGGAACTGGTACATTTGGAGTTTGCAGATGTCCAGTATACAGATACCCAAACAGATAGGTTTCGTAAACTCTACTGAACCCTTCGACATCTCCACAGCAACAAAATTCTCATTGAAAATGATGACCCAGTTAAAATTTGGTCTGGCGATGCACTTTCTTACGCCCCAACGCCCATCCCATTCCATCCTAATCAAAATACCACTTTCATACCTCACATTCTGAATGGTTTTATCGAAAATAGAATTATTCATTAATTTGTAAAAATCTTTTTAGAAATCACTAGGTGCGTCCGCCATCTTTTCACTATTTAATTCAAAATACTCCTTCAACCAGTGGGATTGACTGAAAGAGACAGCCTGGGTGATTCCATCTAGCTCCATGCCTAAGCTGAGGCACTGCTGGAGATTACAGTAAGGAGTTATGTACCTCTGCTTGAGTCCAATAATGGTCGCCAGCATAGGGATAGCACTTCCTCACAGAACTTGTTGCTCTGTGTAACAATACGAGTCAAGATACATGTAACGGAACTTGAATAGCGTATTTGCCCCTATTGGTTACGGTACAGAGATCGATCTTTCAGTCCTGTCTGTATATTTACATACAATATTGAATGAATAAAGGCTGGGCGAGTGTAAAGCTATCGTTAAAAACGCACGCCGCGCGATTTGTTACGATTTGGTCGGTCATAATAATAATAACAAGCTTTTGAATACAATTAAAATATAACGGCGATACCTGTTTAGTGTTATTGGAAATAATATATAGTAAATTAATGAGTAAGGTAGCCGATCCTATAAGAAGAGGTAAAATTGGGCATATTGAGGTGTTTTGCTTTATATCGACGAAGCCGATGATACGGCGTCATTTTTTCATTTACTCTCAGAAATAAACAAGTAAAGAAGTGCTAATTGTGCGGTGTGAAAAAATATAGGGGCGAGGTTTAAATAACTACGGTATACGATCAGAGTAACAAAAGTACATTTAGTTACACGAAATCGCAGATAGCGAAGTGTGGTCATTAAATTGAGTACACCTACAGGGCGGTCAATTGCGGGATAAATCTATATGCATCTCACGAGAGACGCGGTATTGAGACTGTTGTTTTTTTAATAGCTGGCTCCAATTTACAAAAATGAGAAAAACGTTAAGTTTTACGCGAACCCTTAATAACAGCGGACCGGACAGAAAAGTGTGTAATTGTCTTACGCCTAACAAACATTCGAGGAGGGCGGTGGCTAAACTAGAAGAGTCAATTACAAAATACTGTATCATCATCATTGACTGTTGGTATCGAGCAACCAAAACTGTTGATCAAAGGGTTTCGATAGAACTTGGGAGTTAGGGTTCAGGCACTCCCATATACTCCACATCAGAGTGTGAATGAGTGGTGAATGCGAAATAAAACTGTGAACAAAGTTACGTTAAATAAAACAGAAGAATCAAGACAGTTTGGTCGTATCTCTTATTATTCCATAAACTGTAACATTTCTTATCGTTGTACGAAGCCTTTATAGACGATCTTTATGACAATTTGCTTCGAAGGGATCTCGTTACGAGTTAAGTTTTGGGGTCCTGGTCAAGAGGGGGTAGTTCGTAGATCCTAACTACTGCAGCTATTCTGGAATCAGGTGCTACTGTGACAGTTGTGTGTTGTCAATGACTTGAGGTTACCAAATCTCATGCTCTAACATCGACGTGGCTTTCCACTTGGTATAACGGTGCGCAACAACGACAACGCTGACGACGAAGGAAGGTATGGTAGATCTGGACATAATGGCAAGTCGCTTCTCGTATCATGTGTACTAACAGGGTATATGAGATCTGCCTCCACCACATACCCTACATGAAAGTAAACTGCCAGACTCATTTGTTTTCGAGCACCCATTGAAAGTCACCAACTGCCAGTGGCTGCATCATGGCATGCCTGTGCAAGTTATCCACATCCAAATGTAGAATGTAACTTGAATTGAGAGATGCATTGAACCCCACACCCTTACGTCAATTATCTACTTTTGCATGTCTATGGACACACTGTCAAAGTCCCCCACAGATCGCATGCTCAAAGAAAAGAAGCATATCAGTAGCAGTTAAAAGTTCGATGCTCCACCTCGTTTTCTTGAGCATTGCATCCCAGGACAACCAAGGTGTCATGTAATTAAAGGCAGGGCCCAGAGAGTATATGGCAATGCATACATACCAGAACTTCTCAAAAACACCCTCAAGCAAGCGTATAGTGTTGTTTATTCACCCTTATTGGGAATGTAAATTCCTGCCAGACATTAATGGCATGCTTATAATGTGCACTAGTTATGGCATGCCTGTGAGAGTATTACTAGATGTAGATATTTCCTACAGCCTGGTTTCATAGCGTTTTGGCTTACTGTCCAGATCCTCATAAAGGAAAACTTTCTTAGTCACAAGTTGAAATTTTTCCTCATTAGGATATGCAGACCAGGTGGTGTGGATAACCTCCTGAGGTAGAGTGTATACAAGTTTTTGGAGCGAAGTTTGCATAAAACGTGAAGTGTCATGGAAGCAGAGCGTAATTTTTGGCGTCGTTCGTTTCAAGAAAGAAATATACTTCTCTATGGTCTGAGGCAGGAGACTGACCTGATGTTTCTTGATACCGAAATTAGCCAATTGCTCAAACTGAAAGTGAGTGTCAAACCTACTTTAATTGTGGAAGAAAATACTTATACTTCAAGTCGCATGTGTTGTGAGGTGCACTGCAGAACTTCCCCGTAAGATTACAATGATCCCTACAGAGAGTTTCAGCTTTTCTGCCTAACCACAGCCCAGAAATATGACAGTTAACCATATCATTGTATAATTTTTTTATCTTTCTCCGATTAAGTCATGGGGGCGTTGGAGCCCATCAACATCCCATGAGTGTTTTACAAGCTCAGTGAGTAAGCAAACTGCAGGATTATCCCCGACATAAGATTCATAGTGGCTAAGACTTGAATCACATGAGCATGCAAATTGGTATGCTGACAAATACGGTATGTGCTTTTGCATGAACGTGACATGTCAGGCAAAGGGGTTCCATTTACAGAGGGTGATAGGGGCAAGGAGACATTCAAAGTCAGTGTATAAAACAAACAGACATCATTCCTGGTGGAAAGCATTCTTGAACTTACTGAACTTGTTTTCTTCTGAAGGCATAACAACACGTACCGTTTCCTTAGATTCACAGTCTTTCAGATGGCTTTTTAAATACATTTTTATATCTCAAGCATCCATGTTTTTTCTGGTCATGTTTCTATAATTGTCAGTATAGCCTAGTATACACGATGACTCTCGCTTCCACCACTCGTTGCGTGTAAAGGCGGGTCCACACTGAGCGTGGCGCGCCACATGGTGTGACATATGGCTAACTTTTGAAACTATGGGCAGCCGAAGGGGAAGTGACATGATGATAAAAATTAATGTACTTTACGGTTTCGGTAAGTCATGGAAAAATTTATACACCAGTGATTAGTGTGATTTCATATGCAAATTAGCTGACACAGTTAGTGGAAGCTGGTGGTATAATATGCAATAGAAGTTTTTTAATCCATTTGGGGAATCAGCTTAATGTTATCATACAACAAACATGATTCCATTAAAGGTATAATTTGGGATTTAGCTCAAGACATAGCCTAGTAATGGGTGTTTCCGTTGCAGCACCATTAATGTACTAGTTACTGAGAACGCAAAATGAGTGAGGAAGATAGATCATGGTTTACAACCTCGTCGACAATGAGTTCATTAGACATGGAGCTCAGGCTCGGTTTGGACAAGGGAAGCGTCGCAGATGAGCTGTATCCGTTTTCAAAGGGACCATTCGTCATTATGATCGATGGAAAATCGAAATATGGCTGGCTGGACGACGATTTTAGCCCACTACAAATGCAATATTGTAAGTGACAAACCATTAGCAACGACTTTATAAATGAGGTGGACCTACTGATGGCTCAGATTTGTGCAGTGGCGGCTAGAGATCGTGTACTAATGAGCTACAGCATACTGAAAATATCGCACTAAAATTATGCCATTTCTCTGCGAATGCAGGTTGGAATTTGCACTATAGTAAATCCATTTCTCTCCGAATGCGTGCCAATATGCAAATAAAATGGACAAAAACATGTTTTGTACCACTGTCTCGGCAATAAGTAGAAACCAGTGTTAAATTCTAAAATGATGATCAGCCACGCTATGATCAACTCAGAGAGGGGCTGCAGCTGTTTTCGATTACTCATGCTCTGTGTGCATCTCACATGCTCTGTGTCTCGCCATCTGTTAACCATGAAATCCTCTTACCAAAGGCTGAATACTATGATGTAAGTGGATCAACTGCCTCATGGATTAAATCCTGGCTAACTGTAAGAAAGCAGAAGGTCATATTGAACGACTCTGAGAACCACTCTGTGTCATCTATCTGGGGCTGTATTGGCTGTGGTGTTCCTCAGGGCTCTGTATTTGGCCCCCTTCTCTTCCTCCTCTTTACCAGTGATCTTCCCTTGTGTACCAGCTTTAAAACTCATTTTACTCTTTTCGCAGATGACACATCTCTCCTCATCAACAGAACTCCCTACGACAATCTTGATGAATCGGTCAACATTGTCTTTAATGAAGTACTTAATTTGTTTGAAAGTAATGGTTTATTGCTAAATGTTAGCAAGTCCCAGTTTCCAGAATGAGATTTTCACTCTGCAGCAGAGTGTCTGCTGATCTGAAACTTCCTGGCAGCTTAAAACTGTGTGCCTGACCGAGATTCGAACTCGGGACCTTTGCCTTTCGGGGGCAAGTGCTCTACCATTTGAGTTACCCAAGCACAACTCACGCCCCATCCTTACTTCTGCCAGTATCTTGTCCCCTACCTTCCAAACTTTACAGAAGCTCTCCTGTGAATCTTTCAGGAGTGCTAGTTCTGCAAGGTTCGCAGGAGAGCTTCTGTAAAGTTTGGAAGGTAGAAGACGAGACACTGGAAGAAGTAAGGCTGTGAGGACGTAGCGTGAGTCGTGCTTGGGTAGCTCAGATGGTAGAGCACTTGCCAGCGAAAGGCAAAGGTCCCGAGTTCGAGTCTCGGTCTAGCACACAGTTTCAACCTTCCAGGAAGTTTAAGACCCTGTTTGTTCATTTGCAAGCAAGTAAAAAAGTGGAGTATCTGTTAAGTATTAAATGCAGTGGTAGTGAGTAACTACAAGTTGAGTCATCCAAGTTCCTGGGTGTACACATTGACACCAATCTAAAATGGTCTGATCAGCTCAGTAACATTCTCTATTCGTAATACTTCCACTGCCTGTGACCAGAACGCCCAATAACTGCTTATTTTAGTTACTTCCATGAACTATTGTTGAATGGAATAGTTTTCTGGGGTAATCAGCCACTTTCCAAAAAAATATTCTTTGCTCAGAAGAGAGTTATTAGGAAAATGAACGGAGTCCTTCCTGTAGAAGCATTTTTTTTAGAAAATTAGGGATACTGACAACTGTATGTCAATATATCTACTCCCTGTTATGTCTGATTGGTAAAAATGAACACTATACAAAACCAATGATTCATACCATACCCACAATACCAGGACAAAGATGGACTTCCATTATGAGTTAAAAAACTTAGTATTGCACAAAAAAATAGTCCATTGTGTGAGCTGCAAGATGTTCAGTGCCCTCTCACCATGACTGTAATCAGTTGTCTGCGAGCTTCTCAAATTTAAACAACAGCTCAAATACTATCTAATAGATAATTACTTTTATTTCGTTGAAGAATAACTCTCATTGATTTTTTCTTTTAATTAAATCTGATGTACTCTTATTCATTATGATAGTTGGAATCATTGTTACAATTACTAGGTCTTTTATGTAGTTATTAAGACCTACCTTTGTTTTACCATTTTGAAGTGTAATTTTGTCTATACCTGTTAATGTGTATTTTGTCTTATACCAACATCTCCTCATGCAAGAGGGATTTTTTATGTGTTCTCTTCGTGTAATTTGTAATAATCTGACACGTCCTACATCCATGTGAATGTCTTGTATTGTATTTATGGTATCTAAATAAATAAATAAATAAATTTTTAACGATATATCGTTTTTCGCCAGTATACACCACCGGAGGCGCTGCAACTCTTCTTGCGCCAGGGGCAGCAGCAGCATTTGGGAGCTTGCACATTACGTCAGGGAAAGCGCTTTTGTATTTTCGCTGCATGTAAAGGTTCTGTCTTTAACAGTTTCAATCAGGTATCCTCAAGATAGCTTTTCTAACCTGATGATGGCAGTCAGGTGGACCGCAGCAATATTTTGTGCAGATTACAATTTGATGCAGCTGAAGAAATGACAATAATTTGATCTGTTAAGATACTGGGAAAGCCGACATAGCAACAAATCAATTAATTTCCTACATCTAACGATAAAAAAATACACAACTGGCATGAATTCGAAATTTACAGAAAACATGCATCAGACATCATAGATGAATACTCTTGCCATCCTAGAGTACACAAATATCCATATTTACACTTCATGATAAACAATTAATAAACCTCCCACTACAAAATCCAGGAATTCAGAACGAATTAGCAGCTCTAAAAATGATGGCAAACACAAACAACTACAGCCCCAATGTAGCAGACCGACTATAAAAAAACACACAGACAGTACACAACATAATACATAATGACATAACACTAACAGTAGAGACAAACATGAGAAAAAAATTGAACTACACACCACAGACATATACAGAAGCCATATTTGACAAATTAAACGAAATATTAAAGGAATTCACAGTACGATTTACTTTTCGCATTGCACACATCAAAACACAAATCCGATCTGGGAAAACCAAACCACCAATCCACAAACACATACATATGCAAGTGTATATAAAATCAATTGCAATGACAGTGGCAAATTCTATGTAGGCCAAACAGGCAGAAATCTCAAATTACAGTATCAAGAATACTTGAGACACAATGACACGAACAAATCCACATTCTATCATCACATCAGAGCAGGAAATCATCACATAAGCCAGTTAGAACGTGCTGTAGATATTTTGCACATAACACTGAAAGATTCAAAACTAAATATTCTGGAAGAAATAGAAATTTACTGTCATATGCACAAATATCCCTACAAAATATTAAATGAATAAACTGAATATAAACATAGTATTCGAGAAATTCAAATCCTGTAAAGAGACATCTAAAATCTTTTCAGTTTTCCTCACTTGCATCCAGAACTTCTAAAGAAATGGGTGGTTGCAGTACGAAGAGAATACTGGACTCCATCGAAACATAGTGTCATTTTCAGATCTCATTCTACAAAAGACAGCTGCATATTCCGACCAGGAGCTGATAGACCGCTGCTGAAGGATGACGCTTTAGACCTTAGCATGTAAACACGACAGCGAAAACCTGTTTTCGAAATTTGGTTTTCGTCTTTCAGAAGATGTGTAACATGTAAACGTAGAGTTTCTATCCTAATGCGCCCATGACTCAACACCGAAGCGGCTCATACAGCTCCTTTGTTTGCTGAATCTGTCAAAAAGGATTATTGACTTCAGAGATAATAATACATACATTATATGAAAGGGTGTATAACAACAACGACGCTGTACTATTGTACATATAAGTAAATTTTTTTCCCATCTGATTTTTCGACAAACTAGTGTAATTGATTTTCTGATTTCATTTCTTTTTTGTTTCATGTCAGTGTGTTAAGAAAACTGTAAACAAGTTTCAATGTGAATATTAATGTTTATGTCAAATGTCAAGCAATATTGTAATAGAATTGAAATGTAACAAATGTTGAGACTGTTATAAGATGTTTAAAATTGTAACTGTGTGTCTGGTCCATACGTAGGCAATGTGTTAAGATATGTAGAATGCAAAACCTCGGGTGAATACCCTGTCTGTAAGGGAGCGGTAAAAGGTGGATGGCAGGCGAGCAGGGAAAATGCAGGGCACAACGGGCTCAGCAGCAGTAGTAGTTGGAGTTTGGCACTGGTTTGAGCAACACCTTCTGGAGCGAGGAGGCTCTCCTGAAAGACGTAGTTTCAGTGAGCCTCGGGTATGGCGTTCCAACGCCCGCACAGCATGGCAAAATTCCATAGGCAGTAAATGGAAAAGTATTGCGACACCATGAAGAATTAAAGTGCCGATACGTCAAGAGCCATAGCTGTGGTTGTATGTGTGGTCTGTGTCTCGCCATCTCGCTGCCCGCCGCATCGATAGAAGCAGGTTGAAACTTTTAGTACTGTATTCGTATGGACCATAGAGTGAACTGTTCAATAATAACCTAAATTTTACCAGAACTTTCCTATCATTTGATTATCCTCACAACTAACCTAGATAGGGTCCTTTCCAAATATTATGCAATCTGAGTGTCCCGAAATGAAAAATTAAATGTTGTGTCAATAATAATTACTTGCAGACCTAGCTATGTTAGAATGGTGTTTGAAGAACTGTTTTGTTAATGAACCAGTAAATGAATAACGAAGGTCTAACGAAGTTGAAAGATAACTTTAATATTGATATAGTAATGAAGTTTAATTATTTCGAGACAGATATAAAGGTAGTTAAATGAGCAGTAAATAAGATAAAAAGAGTAGTAACTCATATACTGGAAATCTTGAACGCATAATAATTTCAGTAATCAATTTTTTTTAATACAGTGATAATAACATTTTCAGGCCCCCCCCCTTTTTATTCATTTTAATTCTGAAGTGTTCCACCTTGATTTGACCAGCAAAAGTTAAAGTCAATATAAAAGCCAAAATTTATCAGTGTTTTATCAAAATTGACATTTTGTGTGTGTCACGAAACTGCTATTGCTAGGGTAACCTACGCCCAATTTTAATCAGATTAATAAACAGTATGAAGTTTTGTAGTATACATTATAGTGTAGTGTTATGTATTCATGGTTTTTCCATATCAGTATAGAATGTGAAACTATCAGTTCAATAGATTCTCTGGTTCTAAAATTTTACTATATTATGCAGTGTTACTACTTGTTGTTTTGCATGAATATCTACCAACTTGTACAGGGAAGAAACTCAGTTAATGCCTAATTAGGCTGGCGACCGTATTATTATTAAATTGGTAGGGTCATCAGTGTTGCTCTTGGTCCATCCTGACATGCAGTTGCATTTTGAACTTACATCACAGAGCATTGTTATTACAGAGTGGGTGTAAGTCTGATTTGCCATCGTTCAGGTACACGCGGTCGATATCTATACAAAAATCCTTTCTCATAAGGTGAATCCCGCTCACTTATCATAGTACAGGCTTTAACGAGTATCGTGTGACCCACGCGCACGTTACAGATGTTGTACTATATACTTATGCTATGCTCAGTGATACATTTCACCCCTTCAGAACATCTTTCTCTTCTCACAGTTAAATCCCCCAACAAGATCTGTATTCTGAGGAATGCACATACTCCAACGATCAAGTCACTGACACAAACAAAATTGAAAAATTCTGATCACAACTTCTGCAGACATTAATCAGCCTCACATTAAAATCATACTTGGAGATTTCTATGAGCAGATTGGCGGGGACTGGGGATGCAGACACGTAATCACGAATTTCTCACCAAATTAGAAAACAAATGTCAATGGAAAGCTCTAATAAATCCATGTACAATGCCCCACCTCCAACTTATGTCCACACACTTTAAGACACACCTACAGAAAATAATGACATGTAAGTCATCGATGAACTATGTGGGCGGATACCAGGTAGATCATGTAACAATCACTGGAAATGCTGTGGTGTCACTGCCAGACACCACACTTACTAGGTGGTAGCCTTTAAATCGGGCGTGGTCCATTAGTATACGTTGGACCCGCATGTCGCCACTATCAGTGACTGCAGACAGAGCGCCGCCACACGGCAGGTCTAGTCTAGAGAGACTCCCTAGCACTCGCACCAGTTGCACAGCTGACTTTGCTAGCGATGGTTCACTGTCTACATACGCTCTCATTTGTAGAGTTGACAGTTTAGCATAGCCTTCAGCTACTTCATTTGCTACAACCTAGCAAAGCGCCATATTCAGTTACTATAATTCATATCTTCAAGAATGTATTCTGAAAAGATAATATTGTGAATCATGTACCGTCAAGAGCGACGTTCATCGTTAATGGATTAAAGTTAAGTATCAAACTAATTACATCCGCTTTCAGAATTCTCATTCCTTGTCATGTTCCAGACCTTACGTCAGTATGGTTCTTCCCTCCTCACGCCAGCCTGCGTGAGCTAAAATGCGTGCATTTCGGCCTCCACTCGTAACAGTTGGCTCTTCTGCTAACCCAAAAAATTCACTTGGGAAATCATTAACGTGTATATATGCAATGGTTATTTAGAGTTTGACTATTATCTTCAACTAACCAAATTCACTTCAGTCCTAGTTAGCAAAAACGTGTGAAACCTACAATACCATCCATCATTCCAAAGTACTTGAAAATGCATAGGAATTTATAAAGATGCTGAAAACAGACATACAAACATGAGATACCGCTTTCGGCACCATTCAAAGAAAAAGCAAAGAAAATACATATACCTCTAAGAATACACAAACACAGTTGGTGGAAACCAGACTATGATAGAACAATGGAAATTTTTGTTTGAGCCTGGAAAAATTGAAGTACTCATAGGTGTACAGAGTACCCAGCAGAACTTTTCGGAAATGCAAAAGAAAAACTTTTAAGAAATCAGACAAATTAAATGTACTTGAATAGAGGAAATTTAATAGCCTTCTATCAGAACAACATGCAAAATTTATATGGGATTTGTACTGAAGAACTAGCAAACTACAAACTAGCCAGTACTTGTTTAGATCACTCAGATGGAACTGTCAAGACAAATACAAAAGCTAATTGTGGCATCTTGAAGCAGTACTTCAAGAAACTACGCAACTGTGAAGCTCTTACAGAAAAATACAGTTTCGTCAGATCCATCTCAAACAAGGGCTTAATTTCACCAACATATGATGAGATAAGCTACATCATATTAAGCCTGGAATGACAGTGTAATTACCGAGATGCTCAAGTTTGGAGACACATGCATGATTAACAGATTACAGGCCATTATTGTGAATTCCTGAGGGAATAAAGTAGTACCTAACGATCAGAAAAGTGCACTGATTCACTATATAGACAAAAGGTGACAATATCAAGCCAAACAATTACCACCACATTTCTTTTTTGCCAGTCACCTACAAAGTATTTTTTGTGAATTCTTCACCAGACTAGAGTAACAGACGGAATAGAAGCTAAGTGAATGCCACATCGAGTTCAACAAGGTCGATTTTTTCAGAACAGATCTGTAATCTCAAGATGATACTACAATCTACCAGTCTATTTGCACAGTGATTACGTTTGTATGTTTTAAAAGAAGCCTGTGACTCAGTTGGCCACACCTTCCTGTTAAATTTGTTATATGAATATGATGTGGATCACAAAACAGCTACTTCAATGTGACAGAATCTAATAAACACGACCTCTACAGTAACATTATTAAGTGAAACCTCAAAATGTTTAGACGTATAAACTGGGTCATAACAAGGCAATAATTTTGGTACTAAATAAGATAAAAAGGAAATACGTGCAGCAAATATTAGATAAAAAAGCAAAAAAGTCGATATCATACGCCTTGCCTTTGTTGATAACCTAGTAAGAATTACTAGGGCTACCACTGAAGCCAGATGGGTACACAGAAGAATGGGTTCTAACGCATTGGCTTTGACCAATGATGTCGTATATCACTTATAGGTATTAATTTGTTTATTTTCGAGCAATAGGTAATAAATCAAGTATCTTCTATGGCAAAACATCTAATTATAAACAGAAATAAATGAATATGTCGCCAAAGAATAAATATTGTGTAAACTTTTTGTTGATAACTTTAAACAATCTGTGTACATATTTTGAATCACACCTTAGTCTGATAGTGAGTTGCTTCAATTTATTAGGTACTAACTTTCATTCTTGGTGATTCTGAGATATTTGCTGAGATTTAATTTTCATTCTGGACAATTTTTACTTTTTGTCCTACCTTTGTAATATGATTTGAATGAGGCACTAGGCACAGACATGTCTGTGTTTCGTTTCTTGCAGTTGTGTGTGCTACTACTGGATTATGTTCACTGTCGTGAGTGCAGCAAACATACGCACCTGATTAGTGTTTCATGTCTCATACCCATGATTTACATGCCTAGAGATGCACCAAAGGCAAATTATGGCGTTCGATTCGTGCCAAAGAGGAATCTCGTTTGAGATGTCGAAGCTGGCCTTGAGAGATATCATAAAGATCACATATTTTTTGTGTCTGAGATGGCTTGTGTGGTTGTGTGTTCATGAATGTCATGTGAGTGAGCTTACCATTCTTGACTGGTACTCTATTGGTCAGGAAGTGTGTGTGGAATTTTTAAAGTATAGTGGACCTTTGGGGGGGGGGGTCAGATGTTATTGACGAACCTGATGAGTCTACTTTTGGAAAAACCGAGTATAAAAGGGGGGACCTTGTGGTGGGATTATGGATTTGGTGGGCCTGTAGTTTCAGTACAGAGTGTTATGATGTAATTTTCAAATTGGTCTGTAATCAAAGGAAGAAACGTTTGCTTAACTTCACCAAGCGGCATGTGGTTTGTGATATCTCCTGCTGTGTGACATTTTATTGAATCATATTACTTTCTATATGTAAACTGAATGAGCTATAAATCAAAGACACCGCCAAAAGTAAATTAACGAGTTGTTTTGTGGAGAACATAATGTTTTGATGCATCGTTAAATATCTCTATGAAGCAAATTAAGAAATATGGTCTTTAGTTTATGAATTCTTGTATCTTCATCTTTATGTTTCAGAAAGTAGTAGCGTAGAGATGAACGCTTGGATCTGTTGTACCAGCGTTGTTAAAAATGTATATTTTAACCATTCATTAAAAGTATTATAAAAAGTTATTAGAAAAGGAATATTTTTTCCCATGGTTATTAATTCAACTCCTATCTGTTCGTCATTCACTCACTGCTGAGATCCTACATCAAGAGGTTCGGTGCAGACAAGAATAATGAATGCTGTATCTGGAGGAGCATTCCCTCACTGACATTGTCACACTCAAAATTAAACACAATGGAATTAATGTGAGGGTAATGACTCAGACCTGATAGGCACCTATTGAAATTCGTTTGTTTATACTGAAAACATTGTGCGTCGTGAGATTAATAACCTGTACACAGATTGGCAATGTCAATGGTTGCAGTGATTATTTGGTTCCTTATACTGCTGGAAGTTGCAGTAAGTAATGCAAATTATGTTTATTGACCTTGAATGTAATGACATACAAGGTCTGTTGATATTGTTATCAGTTAAAGTCCACCCAAGATTGTGCACAGATTCGTAAATACGGTCAAAATTTTCTCAACTATTCTTCCCAATCAATTTTCTAATTATACAAGCAATTTTTAATCCATTTCCATATCCCTATTCAATGGCGACTATGACAAGACGGCGCCAAGCGAAATATGAACAGGCCTTTCAGTTGCTAAGATAAAAAATTTTGAGATAAATGAATCATATTATTGTTACAAGAAACTAATGAAACTTTTATTGTATTTTTATTACATGTCCATGAGATTGGGAATGGTAAAACAACTGAAGGAGCAAATTAAAATTAAATTCCGTCTACAAAAGAGACAAGTTGCAAATGCTGATTTCAGCAGCAAGGGTAGGAAGCTGCTATGCTGTATACTTATATGGCCCCGGCAGCAGATAATCTCTTTTCCTTCCGATTAAAATCCTTTATGGAAAGTGCATTTGTACAGAAAAGGTGAAAATTTGTACAAAGCCATAATTAAAATGCAAGAAAAGTCATTTAAATTCTATACGACTATGTCAGATAATAACCTGGTTCATTAGTGAAAATGCAGCTAAGCCTACTTCAATTGAAAAGTACCGATACAGACAAAATTGCATTTTTGAAAAATTTTATTCATAATTTTGTTAAAAACTATTCACAATGGAGTCAAAGGAAATGGCCATTGCTGAAAATTCATTACAAAATGCAATATGCCAAGATGCCAGAAATCCGAGGTTGGCAACAGTCGAAGATAATGTGCCAACTCGTGAACTGGCCAATGGCAACCAAAAAACGAGGTTGGTGTCCCATTCGATGAGACAATTTCTCAGTTCTCACTGGGAAACATTTTTTCAAATAGTGAAACTGAAGAGCACAACAGCGAAACTTCCTTTGATTAATTGCTCACGATATCGCGACAGCAAGAACAAGAAACAGATCGTAAAAACAATGTAAATATTTGTGAGACACGCAATTTGACAACCCTCATGGAACAAATCACAAAACAGTTTGCAAAACAACAAAGCAGTTCACAAAACATCAGGAAAATATAGCACAACAATTTACAAAGCAAAATCAGGCATTTAACGATTTCAAGAATAGTATTAGTCAACAATTTAGTGGGGTGAGGGAAACTATACGCACTGACTTATCTAGCAAACAATCCAGGAAGTTAACAGAGCTAGGTAACCAACTAAAACAAGAACGAATTACCGACATGTCCCGCAATATAAATACCTTAACAGAAAGACTATCATCCGTAGACGATAAACAGGAAAAAGTTGCACGTAAGTTACAAAACGTTAGTGAAGCATATTCTCAAATTCAGGAGATGCAATCCCAAGTGGATGCGTCCGTAAAAAAAGTGACCGACGCAGTCAGCGAGCTGCAAGATGTGTGCAAAAACTTACTTACAGAAGTCTCAGAGTGGACGAGTTAAGTTTACAGTCAAAATTTGCCACAAAACAGAGAGATGAGATATATGCAGATGTAAAGGAAATAACTGAAAAAGCTGATACCGGGATACTGGATAAGGGTAGCACTCTTACTGAAAAGGTAGTATCGGAGTGGAAGATTTGTGTAAATACAGTAGGGGAAGCTCAAAAAGAGAAAGAAAGTCAATTTCTGGCTAAAATAGAGTCAGGTTTAAAGGAAGCAGAGGAAAGGTTATGAGGCAGTATTGCTTAAACTACTGACATTTGACAGAAGGCAAACCTATGCTTTTAGAGAAGTTAGATACCTTCACTGGTTACCCACAAAATAGTGAACGTTGCAGAATGCAACAACACTTGCCAGCAGCTGTATCTTTCGAGCAAGCGCAATTGTCATGCGCTACTTCACTAACGAACATAAACACGCCTGTCACTGGCAGCGAGGTATATTTATCAATGTTACTTGCATATGAAGGATTACTTATGCATCGACAATTTCCGGTATTTACCTCTGAAGGGAAAAGAACAAACCCCATGGTCTTTATCAGAGCACTTCGAAATGTCTTACCTTGTACCTGGACTGAAGCCAAGAAAATTAGATTTGTTCTTGGATACACACAGGCTGACGGTCTGCTATGGGCTACAAAAATGGTGGAACGAGGCCAGCTTGAGAGAGCCTTTCTGGATAAATATTGGACTGAGATCGTACAAGAGAGGCTCTGACGTGAAGTATTCAACCCAGCTCCATAGTGTAGCACGTCATGGAAGTTTAAGGAGCTATTTTGAAAAATATTTGAATAAAACCAGATACTGGACGAACCCGGTATCTCAAGTAGACATGCTGGAATTTTAAGGAGTCATATACCTACCCACATTAGGGGGAATCTCATTACCATCCTGGAATGCGACGCTGAATACTTTCTGTCTGTACTGGACTCAATAGATCTGATATACAAAGAGAGATCAGTACAACCCAGGCCTGTTAATACTTAGTTAGTGCCACAGGGATTTACGGACCAACAAGTAAACAACGGATTCATAGTACAACATGGATGGAAACCTTACCCCTCAAAGACCTATGGTAATGGTGTCAGTAATCACAAAGGCAATGGCGAAAGTCATAAATTCAATGGTAAATTTAAAAGAAATGGGCAAGTGGCGTATGGCCAGCCTGTACAATATGTACAGACACAAGCTACCGGCAATAATCAGCCGATCGCTTGGCAAACACAAAACGATACCAGACAGTGGAAGCTCCACAGACAGCGGAATTCGACGAGCAAAGTAACGCACATATGCCAAATAACATGCAAAGGCAAAGAGTATTTGAGTCGAGAGCCTCACAGGATACTAACTGGCGTAATCAAACAACAACAGTCCATATCGCAAAAGTTACACCTAATGCGAATAAGAACGCCACCGCAAAGCTGGTAAACTTGAACCAGTCACAGTAGGGCCCCGTTCTGTGACCTAGGAAGAGAGTGGGGGACTAACTTGATCGACACTTGCTTCATCAGATACAGTCAGGGTTGTGATGTGAAAGATGATCTGTAACAAAGTAATGAGGATACACAGGGAAATTTGACAGAGGCAAGTTACAAGCTACTAGTGAAGCCAGAATATTTGACCTTGATCTGCCCTTTGTGCTTGATGCAGGTGCTATGACTAATTTGATGTCACAGGGATTCTTTCCAGAACTGAAGAAACATGGGCGTATACCCACACTGCCAGTACAAAATTGCAAGGTACAAACTGCGACTGGTCATAAATCGAAAGGAGTCAAAATACAAGCTTGAATTCCCATCCAATTACGACAGTTTTCTGTATGATGCAATTTTTTGATAGTACAGAAATTAATAGTTGATTTTAATTGGTATGGATACATTTGGGACAAACCAACAACAAATTGAAATAGGCAAGGGCCAATGTCATTCCACTGTAAATAACCAATCATTTGCAGTAGACCTAATGAGAGGAAGTAATGAAGGATATAAAACTGAAGTTACTCACGACTTTGAGGTTGAATTGGTAAATCCCATAGTCATGTTTATCAACACATACAACAACGAACAGTCAGCAGCAGAAGAGGTAAACGTCGACACAATAAGCACAAACGGAAGTGAATCAAAGCGCTTCTCTCGAGAACAGCAAGTGGAACTTAGGGAACTGATACTTGCTTATATACATTAATTTGAAAAAGAGCAGATTTCATTAAGGATTTTGTGTACAAAATGGAAGTATATCCTCTCGAAACTTTTTGTTCTACTTCATACCCCATACCATGGACAAAGAGGGAAGCAGTAAGAAAAGAGATTAACAGAATGCTTGAATGGGACATAATACAACCACCATTTTCCATTTACTGTAGTCCTATTTTGGCCCTGAGTAAGCTGGATGACAAGGTGCACTTGGTCCTCGACGTACATGACATTAATAATATTATTGTACTAGTCCAAACACGTGCAGACAATTTAGAGGAACAGCCTATGAAATTCCATAATGCTAAATTTCTTACCATAAACGACCTCTGGTCTTCGTATTGGTAAATAAAACTACATGAAGAAAGTCGGAAGTGTCCGACTTTGTATGTGGGGCAGGAGCTTCGAATTTCAAGTGTTACTGTTTGGATTGAATGTAACTAAAGGTGTATTTATCTCTGCTCTGGACAAAGTGCAAGGGCCTGAACTTTTGAGGAAACAGTATAAGTTGACGACCTTTTAGTCATCACACCCACTTGCGAAGAACGCTTAAGATTAATTGAACAAGTATTGAACTGCTTTTCTGAACATGGAGTAACAGCAAATCTCAAGTAATCTAATTTAGGACAAGAAAAGGTAAAATTTTTAGAACACATAATTTCTTCAGAAGGCATACTGCCAGATCCTAAACAACTTGATGCCATTAGGAACTGTCATGTTCCTCAAAACAATAGGCAGTTAAGGGAGTACTTAGGCCTAGTCTCAGTTTTCAGGGAATTCATCCCTAACCAACTTATGAACAGTACTACTTTACTCAATCTTCTCCAGAAAAACGGACCTTGGTTATGAGACAAGCAATGTCAAACCGATTTCGAGAACATCAAATATGCCTTATTAAATATTAATATTTTATCTCAACCAGACATGAAGATGGCTTTTTGATTATGCACTGACGCATCTTCTCAGGGTTTGTGTGCATTCCTTTTTCAAATGGTAGAAGAAGGAGGAAAACTCATCCCTAAAATAATCAACTTCGACAGCCACACCGTATCTGAAGCTAAAAGTTCATATTCAATTATGGGGTTGGAGGGTTTGCCTGTAATTTGGTCCTTTAAAATGTTTGAATATTTCCTTTGGAATAACACACACAAAAGTATACTGTGACCATCAGTCAATATCGTTTTTGTTAACTTGTAAATTGCTGCACCAACGGATAGCGAGGTTGTATATGTATCTTAAAGAATTCGATTTTGAAATAGTGTACATAAAAGGAAATCAAAACATAATAGCTAATGCTCTTTCTCGGTTACCACAAGGCTTAGAGGAATTTTACGATCCTTTAGAGCAGGAAGGTGAAATAAGAGCTATGTTTATGGAAGACAAACCACTCCAACCATACTATGTCCACATGTGTCAAGGTAAATAAGTTAAGAGCGAAACTAATGCAAAACGGTGGTGAAAAATTGAAAAGGTTTTTCACTATTCACAAAGGTGTTCTGTTCCATAGGAACCATCTCGAAGAAGAACAATGGCGTGTGTGTTTGCCAGAGGAATATGTGGATGATTTCATCTTGTGCACATACAATACTTGGGACCATTACGGCACTGCAAAGCGCACTGACAAAATAGGTAAATATTGTTATTTCTCCAACCTTAGATGAAGAGTACTACAGTTGCTAAGAAAGTGTATTGTCTGCCAGACAACAAAACATTCTAACTTCTCCAAACAGATTGCACTACATCCCATTGTGGCTAAAAACCTCTAGAAAAGGTATCTTTGGATGTGGCTGGACCCTATCCCAGAGGTAAAGGTCACATCAAGTATACAGCAGGTCTGCATAATTTTTTCATCAAATACATAAAATTGTATGCTGTACAGAACGCTACAGCCAGTTCAATTATAAGATGAATCAAAGAGGAATAATTCTGCAAGAGTAGGAATACCAGAAGTCATGTTAACAGATAATGCCTTGTATTTTATTGGATATAAATGAAAAGAGTTTGTAGATTCTAACCAAATGGACCCATTCTAGTATCCAAATTTCACCTCAAAGCATCCCCTATAGAAAGGGTGTTCAAGGAATTCAGCAGGTTCGTAAGGACCTATATACCTCAAAACATATGAAGTGGACTAAATATGTCACTCCCCTCTTACAAGTTGTTAATAACCTGCTCCATACATTAACTGGATTTACACCAAATGAGCTGATGTTGAATTACAAACAAGGAGATGCAGGAGATACCTTTGCCCAAGATTCCAATACAGGAATTATCACTGGACGATAAAATATGACAAGCAGTAATCAACACTGAAATCTGGGCTAAATACAGGAAAGGAATTTGTGACAGAAAGCTAAAATGTACAACACAATTTTATGTAGGGCAAAAGGTGTTGCCTGGAACACATCCCAAATCCACAAAAATTGGAAAACTGAACCATAAGTGGCAACTACTATACATTGGAGCATACATAATTACTAAAATCCCCTACCCGGGGGCTTACAGATTGGTACACACAAACATGGGTAAAGATATGGACCTCTATCCACACAAAGACTTGAAAATGTATATATATTGAAAGGAGGGCTGTATACCTGCTAAGTTGTATATATGTATAATAATATTAGATTTAGGCTGCTGGAAAGTCACATTCCAGAATTTATGTTGTTAGTTGTTAAGGAAAATTTTTGTCTGTATATTTTCTTACATGTCAAATGTCTAAACGATAAGATGAGTGGTTGTAACAAGGAAGAATTCTACTTTAATGTATCTAGAGACGAAGATACTTTAAATACAACACATCACCATGTGCATAGCCCAGTTGTGAACAAATAAACGAAAGTGTGAAACGCATGGTAGCTTGCAATGCAATATACAACTCACCATGATGCAAGTGGTATAAGAAAGACGCATTGCATGCTCATTGGAAAGCACACTGGTCAACAAACTGCAAGCACGTGTGCGCTAGACAGGCAGAACAAACAAAACAGATGAGCTACAGCCTGCACTAGCATTTGTAAAACTTATCAAATAAACAGAAACATAGAAAATTAAGGGAGACTCTACACTACAACTAAGCTTATCTACACAATACACAGACACACAAAGATAAGCTAAGGAATTATATATGCAGGAAAGGGATGTTAAAGTACGAGATATTTACTTAAGTTATGCTACTATATACAGTATATCTGTGTATGTACAATATTTACAAATTTAAGTATTGATCCCATGCACTGTTCACACTTCATAGGCGACAAAAGCTTGCTGCAATTAATCAAGCGAATACAGCATAAGTGGTAAACTGTATAAGAGGTCGCACCATGCCCCTAATACACTTTATCTTGGGGATTTATAATTTAAGTAGAGATACACGCATGACTTGAAGCAAGTTTTGTGATAGCCTGACTGCACACTGAAGTGAATGAGTACATGGTTGAGAATATGAAGAAAGTATTAGTAGGCAGTGAGCCGCTATATACTTATCCATGAAGATTTAGTTTTAAGTTAATTTTATTTTTTTCTTCCAGGGATTGATGCATCGACATGTCCTAAAGTCATGAGAGATAAATACTTGTAGAGTGTTAGGTACCATATACAGACATAAGAAAGAACAAATATAGTTGTAAGTTTATGATACATATCAAAGTGATAGTGAGAAAGTATGTGAAGAAGAAAACAGTTGCAGTACGTTGCATATCATGATGCTGAACTAAATTTGAGTACTATCAAATAAGCAAGGGATCGAAACCTAACTAATGTGAGTGTTGACTACCTATGAAAGCGTCAAACACGTGAACTATATTCAAATTCTTTACGCACGTTTGTTATTTACTTAAACATTATTTTACACTCATTTTAATTTATTTGAGAATCAGATACACCTGCAATTTGATGATGATTCTGGATGGATCTTTAGTAAAGATACCAGAATGTGACAAACAAGACCAACCTTAACATACCTACTGTTTTTTTACAGAGATCATAATATTCCATCTGGCACTGAAATTATTTATGATAATAATTCAGGTTGAAGGTTCTATAGTGATGTAAGATGGGTTTTCATTATACAGAGATTTGTGGAAGATGGGCTTTCAACACCTTGCCGTCAATCATAAACACTGTATTCAGAAGTTCAGCTACTGGGGTTTGTATATATAATCTGTTGCGTGGAGAGAGAAATGTCGCATTTCAGCTTTATAGAGCTATCTGTATTAATATTCTTGGAGATGGAGTGTACTAGATACATATTGCCTGTTTAAGTGTTTCCTTAAGTGTGTTGGCCAAATTTATCCACCACGATTTCATAGCTAGATTCTTGTTGAGGAGGGGCCGGGGTTTTAATGAAAATTATGGAAAATGGTGGGTTTTAGTGGTGTTTGGGGGTGTTTCATCTTTTTTCCTTTTCTTCTTTTGAATAAAGTTTCATATGTTCTCTGGGAATTTGTGTTTGGTGAGTTTAGTTTCTTACTTCTTATGTTATATTAATATTGTTGCTAGTACTAGTATTGTACTCCTCAGTTGATACTAGTACTAGGAAACACGAAAAAACCAACATATATCAAGTCTGAATCGTGTACTTCATTGACCTATATAGCACAACAGTACAGTAGGATACTAGTACTAGCGAAGGTGAAGAAGCTACAACATAAAATTTGTATCCTGTACTTCAGGTGACCTATATAGGTATTCCATGTCAATGTTGCATATGTCGCTTTTTTGCTTTCAGTAACACTATTGTCCTTTTCTTCAGTTAATCTGTACAGGCCAACTGAAGAATAGGATACAAGGACTTTCTACTCTAAAAAGTGGTACAAATAACATTATGTTTGAAATATGGCTGTATACAATATATGTCGACAATTTATTTTCTCTCTACTACATTGTTTTGTTTCTCAACATTCATCTAAGTTTTTTAAATCTTTACAATAGATTATCTGTATTATCTTGCGTTGCCATTGGTCCAAGCTGACAGATTGTATCCTTTCTTCAGTATTTCCAGCCAGACATACCCTAGAGAAGCTTAAAGAGATTGTTGATAGCAATTGCCTCCAATTCTCATATGAGAAGAAACAGTGCGTGAATTCCAAACATGTAGATATATGATACCTTTTGACAAGAAATTGCAACTTCATTCGGTTTCAGTACTTCAAGTATTTGAATAAAATTACTAGAAGGAGAGGCAGTGATAAAGTGACACTAAAACTCCTACAGAAAAATTATGTGAAGTCTATACAATCATCCAGATTATTCATAACAAGAAACCTCTTTCCACTAAAGTCAAACTATACCACTACCTAACAATCAATGTAAAGGAAAACATGAAATGGCATACTATGGGAAATATCTGGATTCAAGATCCCAGCAAATATCTGGATGCTCAGCTGGAAATTCAGAAGAATTAAATTCTCTGACGGGATAATTCAGTTTCATTGTACAGAAAACATGGCTTGAAATGTTATGGGCATATAGCATAAATGGATGACTCATGATTAACCATGAAAATTTTTAACATCGTAAACAAGATCTGAAAAATCCAAGTGTGATGGTTTAGCCAACAACCAAAAGGATCCCAAGGAAGTCACTGTTGACCCACTGATGACATGCACACAGGTCACAATAAAACAATGACCAGAAAGAAGACCAACATAAAAAAATGTATGGCCACTCAAATATCAACAAACTCATAGTGACAGGATTAATAATATTTCGAGAGATAAGAAGAATCAGAAGTCTAAAACTAGCTGATAGATCTAAATGCTCTTTAAAAGATCAAACGAAATAAAAGCCTAACTAAAATTATGATTTGGAATGCTATGACTGCACCTGTCTCTGTTGTTAAGGAGACTTTCATTGAAACTAAGTCAAATCAGCAATACCCAATGTTTGAAAGCTATGTATCACGCTCTTGGACCAGGGAAGATGCGAAACACACTTTAGCAGTGGAGCCTGTACACACGAAACATCTCTGTAAGTAGTCCTTCATCTTTCTGATCTCGTACACAGAACTTATAATAGAAATGGTCAATTGAAATCATCCATTTTCGAGTTCCAAATTGTCCAAGGTGTTACTTAATCCACTTATTTGAATCGATTGACACAGACAGATAGATGAAGGAATTAAAGATGTTTTAATTTGGAAACTTACCATCAAAAGTTAACAGAGAGGGTATCATGGATAAGTTTTCAGTAACACCAAGATAAACATTGGCTTACCACAGAGAATTAAATTCGAATATTTTAAGTACACAATAGGGATGATGAGATGGCTCGAAAGGAACATAGAATCTTGGTCTTGATAAAAGATGCATCATCGACAAATTTATGAGACTGCAAAGACCTGTGGATCCACCACCTAAAATTCTGTATGCATTTAAACTAACCAAACACATGATAGTAAGGGTTGTGAATCTAAGAGGCAATGATGACATACTCCTGTGAATCTTGTAGAAGACGAATCTTCTAGATTTAATGTCAAAACCCATACAGCAAGAGATGGCTCCTACTGTCACAAACTTTATTAATTGAAAGCTTTATAAACTCTGGTCCTAGTTAAAGTTGATGTTAAGATACATATATTTATCAACTAGTAAATTGAAACTTCCTGGTAGATTAAAACTGTGTGCCAGACCGAGACTGGAACTCGAGACCTTTGCCTTTCACGGGCAATTACTCTACCAACTGAGCTACCCAAGCATGACTCACGCCCGGTCCCCACAGCTTTACTTCTGCCAGTACCTCGTCTCCTACCTTCCAAACTTCACAGAAGCTCTCCTGAGAGGTGGAATGATGTGGACTGTGTCAGTTTGACAGTGTTCATTACAGATTTTTTTGAGGTTACTACTTCATATCTAAAAATTGTGTAGAAGGAGTTGTCATTCGGAAATTCTTTTAATTTGTTTTTAAAAGTTGGTTGGCTATCTGTGAGACTTTTAATACAATTTGGCAAATGACCAAAGATTTTTGTGGCAGCATAATTCACCCCTTTCTGTGTCAAAGTGAGTTTTAATCCAGAATAGTGAATATCATCCTTTCTACTAGTGTTGTAGCTATGCACTTATCTGTTATTTTTGAATTGGGATGCTTTATTAATGACAAATTTCATAAGTGAATATAAGTATTACGAAAATACTGTCAATGTACTGAGTTCCTTAGATAAATGTCTGCAAGGGGCTCTTGGGTGGGCTCCAGCTATTATTTTGCTTGCACGCTTTTGTGCAATGAATACCTTTTCTCTTAATGATGAATTACCTCAAAATTTCTGTTCAGATGTGGTTTAGCGCTCACATATTTGAGCAGTTTTTGCTCAAATCTCTTACTTTCGTATTTGCCCAAGTTTCTGGACCGCAGGACAAGTTGCGTCAGCGCAGATACTATGTGAGCAGACATTTCGGCATACAGATTACAGCGTGTGGTCGTAACTGAATATCTTGCTGACGTATGACGTGTCTTAGACGATCTCGTAATTCCAACATTCATGTATCACGATATGTTGTCAACAGTCGTAGCTAATAATGAAATAAGATTTAAAATGAGTGTTGTATGTCTAAAGTACCATACTGTATGTGGAAATATTTTATATAGACTGTCTCAGCGAGGAAGAAAACTGCTACTAGCCTCAATAATTTAATAATAGAAAAATAAATTAATGGTTCAAAAATGAGTGTGTCTAGTTTTAGTTTTTCCTTATTCTTGAAACTGCTGTGTTGGTGTTGAGCCACCATGGATATAATAATTTTAAAAAATAGGTAGCTAGTTCTGAACCATTCTATGACTTGGATTTTCCGCATTCTAGAAGTCTATTTTCCTAGCTGGCATATCTTAAACAGCGTATATTAAACCATGAATTATTAACGATCATGTCCTTGTGCAGCGTTTCTTCCCATAAATAATCTATGATCAATGTTTCTGCCACAGTTGCAGAAAGTGCATTACATTACATTCTTCATATATCTTTGAGTTGTAATCAATATCATTAAAGAGTGCATATCGATTCTGATTTCGAGATATTGCGGTAGAGTGGCGTTGTTTTTGGATTGTGAGGAAGCGGTAGTTCTCTTCTTTTAGTGTTGCAACGAAACTGCTATACTACTATTAAGAAATGTCGTAAGTATGTTTTGTCTTATCCTTTGTAAAGTTGCATGTGGAAGGAGGGTTTTATTGTTATGGGCTTTGTTTCTTTCTCGGACCATGTTATCCGGTTGGTGTATTGAATTTGTTTGCGGTTGTGTATATGTTATTGAAAATATTGTGTCAGAAAGAGAAATTCTTGCAAAAATAAAACGTAGTATTTTGTCGTTTTGCGTATTTGTTACAAATAAACGAACTTGGATCCCACGTTGCCCAGAAAGTTTCTGTGCGTTCGTAAATAAGCGATCACTATACTTGGCTTAGTCACATGTCTAGTATGGGCTAAAGTTATTTATTGAACCCCTCCCTGCCGAGTATAACATTTCGTTAAGCAATTAACATGATATTTGTTGTAGTGTATAACTTGATGATGTAATTTATAACTTAATAATGACTTGTATGCTGGCGTGCTATAGATTTAGTGTTGTTGTTTACAGTAGGTATGATCTTAGTTCTGTCCTGTTATTGCTTCTGAAATAAGCTATTGCAACCTAAACTCCAAATGTTCCGTTATTAAAAAAACACATTAGCACGTAGCACATGCATTCGTTTGCGCCTTAGTAAGGTAGTGGCCCCAATTTCCTTTTTTCGTAATTGATTTACTCTGTATAACTAGCATCAGATATTGATCTTTATTGGCATTCACATTCGTTAACTTCGCCAACACAACCAAATTATCATTTTTCAACCTAACCTACACCTCAGGCAAAGCTACAGGTCAGTCTTTCAACATAACCAAAATTTCAGCAGTTGGGTGGGCCAATATCACACACTAACGCTTTATTCAGTACTAATCATTTATAGGCTCTCTCCGCCGATGGCTAATTATTAACAGTTAGTTTTGAGCATATGTTTGTAAGTACCCCTACATCAGCTATCGTTCGAAGTGTGAATGTTGTCCATGTATTGGAAATGACTGTGTACTTGGAACAAAAAAAAAGAAGTTAATGAGAATCTGGTTTAATGAAAGGTTGGAGTGGCGTGTGGAAAAGCAGAAAACCCCCAAATGCTGTACAAATATGAACCATCACTTGTTATACAGATCTCTTGTTACTTTGTGTCTTTAAATTATGGGCTAGTGCGAATAGGACGATTAGATCATCCTAGTTTTGTTACAGGTGCTATGATATTATTTGCCTTGTGCTCGAAGTAGATAGCCCCTGGTATGTTTTTGTGAACTGCGTATCATTACAGCATGTTTTAACTCTTCTGAATTTGCCTTTTTTAATATTTTTGGTCCATCAAATCTATGACAGGTTTAAGTGAAAATGTGATGTTAACCTTGTAAAAGTGATTGTAAAAGTGAGCAATATAATCTATCTCATCTTTTCTCCAGAAAAAAATCAAATTTAGAGGGTCCTCCTGTAAAACAGTGTAGCACCATGTATAATGAATCACAATGTATCAGTATTTACACACGTTTGTGTTGTTTGATTAATGGTAGCATGGTTTATGTAATTCTCCTGATTGTCAGCATATCAATAACAGATGTTGAGAACTACCTTACCTGGGATTGAGTACATATTTGTGGGTTTTAAAAGTTGGCAGTATGAAGGCCTGTGATCATTGTAACTCAATAGAGGAAATACAGCTGCTATCCCCAATACTCCTTAAACTCGTAATATCTACATATAAGCTAGTTACTGTCAAGGACATGGCAGCATCGGAGTGTACATTGTTACAGATATTATCAATTTTTGCCTTATTCCAGTTGCCTAGTAGGGGTGAGGAAAAATGTCCCTTTACAGGTTCCTCATGTTCCCAGTGTGATATATGCCATGGTTGCAGCATAATGATTGCATTTCTTCTCTACAGACAGCTTATCTTAATTAACCCAACAGGATCTTGCAAGAACTGTGCCTAGGGAGAATTCCCAGTTAAGCTCACTAAGGGTGTTTTCTCTCTCTCTCTCTCTCTCTCTCTCTCTCTCTCTCTCTCTCTCTCTCTCTCTTCATATGGACAATATTGTCTCCTTCCCCCTCCCCATGAACTAACAGCTTTACCAAGGTGAGGTGGATTGTGCACCTCAATAATGATGGTGTCAATACTTTTGGTGCAACTGCAGTTGAGGGGAAACTGCGGAGAGGCCAGACTAACCCATTGTTTCTGGAGAGGGCAGCAGCCTTTTCATAAGTTCCAGGGGCAACAGTGTGGATAATTGACTTACCTTGTTTTGCTGTGCTGTTACTGGGAATGGCTGAAAGGAAGGTGAAACTCTAGCCATTATCATCCTTTCCCCCTCCAAGGACATACAGCTCTACTGTTTGGCATAATGATAATGGCGTCTTCTTGCGTAAAATAGTCCCACATTTGGATCTACGGGTCGGGATGCTGTGGATGTCATGACGGAAAACAAAATCGACAGTCTACAGGTTGGTGTGTGGAATGGTACATCCCTTAATCGGTTAGAGAATTTAATACAGAAATAAAAAGGTTGAAGTTACAGTGGAAACTAGCAAAGAGCAATCTCAGGAAGGTCTTCTTGACAGATCAGTATAGGGAAAATCAAAGGAGGATAATGCTGTAGTAGTTGTAATAGTGAATAAGAAAATAGGAATGTGGGTAAGATACTGTGTACAGTGCAGTGAGATCATTTTCATAGCAGACACGAAGGCAATGCCCACTGCAGTAGTGTGATTTTATCTCAAATCATACAGATCATGTCAACTCGTGGTCATGGATTTCTCTGAAAAAATGTATACTACACCGCTACGTCGTAAGTGTTAAGTGTTAACACATAATGTATTTTCCTTTTATCTTAATTTCTGTAAATGGTAAGGCCCTTTGAAAAACTTATATTTTGTAAATAACTCTCAAAACAGTAAACAGCATAATAATATTACTAATAAACCTAAAGTACTGGAAACATGGTAGATGTTTTGCATTAAATCTCCCTCTCGGTGTGTTGATTGACGCTCACACACCAATTGGGTTCCTTTATCTTACAAATTTAGAGACGGAAATACAAAATTTAGTTAATTTTTTTTTTTTGTTGTTTGGAAAGTTGCATAACACACTCTTTTGTCATGTTACCAGATACTACTTATCTAATTATAAACAGTATATTCTTCGTTCCCACTATCTGTATCATGTAAATATTTATTATTAAAACTGTAAAAAAATTGCATTTTTAAAGGTTTTTATGACTTATTTACTTCGAAACCCCATCCTAAAACTTTTGAGAATTACAGAAAATATTGTTTGGTTAATATGTTGGTAGTCAGTGCAAACACAGAGGGCAATATTTTTCTGTGTAAAGTGTTAAAAAAAAAAAATCCGACTTCTGCATATTTCACAGCACTGATTTTCTGGTGTAAAATATGCATGTTGGCGACACTGTTTTCAATGCTCTTCTGTTTATAACAAATGAGTGAGAACTTCCATGTAAACCATTCTGCATAGGGTTTTGTGTTTGGTTTGAACTTTTTGTGGGATACAATGCCACTAAGAAAATAAAGCAGTGAAAGAGTGAGGTGTGTGGACTATGAAAAAAGACACAAGGTGGTGGTGTTTAGGCTAAGAATAGTGAAAAGACTTCAGTGTTGTTGGAAATCTCTCAGGGGTGTTGCAGAAATATCTTGGTCCCCAAGTAATGGTATTAGCATCACATCCATTATGCAGGAATTGCTACACCCACTACAACAAGAAATTGTGACAACCCACCAGAACACTCCCTCACATGAATGTGAAACTGAAAAAGACAGTGCCGATGTTTATATTTCTGAGTGTGAAGTTGTTGCATTGAATGTTAGCATTTCTGCTGTTGCCTCTACTATATCCCCCCCCTCCTAAATGGCTAGGAAAGGTAAGAAGCACAAGAAGAAAACAACATGTAAAAAGAAAAGTGGAAGAAATTGAAACAGGTTTTACACAAGCAAAACCTTCAAAATTTTGTGAAGTGTATAATGTTGATGCAGTTGGTGTAGAACCTGAAGATAGTGAAATGTGCATGAAATATGATGTGTGGTTTCAAAACCTAACTTCTGCTCTCAGCAGCCGCCTATACTGTGAAGGTACAATTACTGACACTGATCCCGGGCAGCTACTCTAAGCAGCAGATACAAAAATACATACCCACTTCCTCACAGTATTTGATTTGAAAAGCTTGTCAAATAAAGAATGTGGGCATCTGTTGCAAGATAAGTGTTCTGTTCCCCTGGAATATTGCCAAAGTGATGACAAAGATTGCAGCACATAAAGTCCTAACCAGGCTGATGTTCTGTTAGTGAAAGTGATGAACAAGTTTAAAAGGTAAAAGATATATGATAAGATCAATAAGAGAAACATATCTCCTAATAAAAAAGGAGAACTTGAATTTAAAAATTGGTTTCACAAAATGATACTCCTTACGACAAAAATGGCTAAAATGCCAGCAAGTGAAGGAAATACGCACATGTATTTACTGCACTAACTTGAAACTTATTTGTTTTGCCAAAAGTAGTACACAGAGACGGACTGGAGGTTTTTGTGTACATGTCAAGAGCCACAAGATAAATGTTTGCTGCAACAGTGTGCAGTGTGCCCTGGTGCTGAAGTGGACTGTTGAAGCATTACACCTTCAGGATACTGACAGTGACATAACTTATGCACTGCTGGAGGGAGGAGAGTTGGTGAAGTAGACAGTAGAGCCAGATAAGTTTGTTACAGAGGTTAGGCATTCAGTCATGAAAGGAATAGTTCCCCATTGTATGCAGAAGATTCATAGACATGCCACAGCTAGATGCCATGCATTTCCTAAACGTGTGTATCTGACAGATGATGCAATATCTCATTTTAAAAACCTCTTTCAGCTTTATGAGCTTGGTCAACACTGTAGTACAGGAATTATGACAAAAAAACCTGATATTTTCAGCAACAGGTCTTGGAAAAAGTGAATGTGACGGGTTAAGGAGATCTATGTAAACATCTTGCAACAGGATTTAATCTCCAGCATGAAGCTGTCGATGCTACTGAATTTGTACACACCTTATCAACATTAGTAAAAAACATAAAATTCTCAATTCTAAGTAAGTATATTAAGGGAATTCATTTGAAAAAGAGATGAGTGGTCTGCTATGAAGCCTGTGGTAGGAATTCAATCAAGTCACAACTGGGTTGCATCCCGTAGTGGCACCTACATTGCAAGAATGGTTCTCCATAGAGTGCAGCCTATTACTTTGTGTGAAATGCTGAGACCCCAGTATATTTTAGAAGACTTTATAATGAGCCGCTTCATTTCGTATGTATATGACAATCAGTGGTAGATGGGACAGAGCTGCAAGATATAACACCCCAAGTCCTGGTAATACTTCCAAATGGCCATCATCAAAAGATCAGTGTGCAATTCCCGTTTCCCAGTATTGCTCTTGTTGGATCGTCCTTGTCTGTGTGCAAATTCAGCTCAGTTATAAAAGTTCAGTGAGAAGCAGATGAAAAAACAAATGAACTCTCTCTCTCTCTCTCTCTCTCTCTCTCTCTCTCTCTCTCTCTCTCTCTCTCTCTCTTTTTTTCCCGGCAAACTTTGGAATAGTGATGTGACGTATTCACTCTTGACCCGTATCATTTGAGACGAAATTGCCCTGTAGTACAAGTATATATGTTGGCATGCTCAACAAATTGAGAGATTTTACTGTTCCACGAGATAAAGGATGTTGTTCAGATGGTTAAGGGAGACAAGAGTTTGTGATAGGTGACTGGAATTCGGTAGTAAGAAAAGGAAGTGGTGGTTTTTTAGTAAGAAAATGTGGATGGGAGGAAAGGAATGAAGAGGAAGCCACCTGATAAAATTTTGCACAGAGCGTAATTTAATCATCGCCAATACTCGGTGATTCCATGTGAAAGCTGCCAAGAAAAAGAAAACCTTAAAGGTCTACAATTTTGTAATTTATAGGCATTTTATTGTACCTGTCAAAATATGATATCCAAAATTAGATTGTTTGGGCTTACCATTTTTAAGTGATTAATTTTTTAAGTTTCCAAAAATTTGCAGTTTTGCTGCATTTTTAAATCTTAAAATGGCCGTATTCGATCAAACCTGACATCTATACTGTTGTATTCAGTTTATAATCTTTGAGAATGTGTGCTAGTTGACGAAATTCATAAATATGCTAAATTTCCCTCAACTAAACTTTTTTTAATTCTGAAAATTTCAAAACTGGAATGTTTTGTATTGAAAATATTGTTGGTCATACATACAGAAATGAATTTTGCAAGCTGGGTCATAAAATTATAGTTAAAATGAAATTATTAGTACTAATTAGCACACTTCTAAAATTATGCTAAACCATGCTATACAACAGTTAACATAATGTAAGGGATTACATGCATATTTCATTGTGTGTGTGTGTGTGTGTGTGTGTGTGTGTGTGTGTGTGTGTGTGTGTGTGTGTGTGGAGGGGGGGGGGGTTTAGTGGATAGATAGAAAATCTGCTCACCAAGTGGTGGCAGGACAACACAGACATAAAAAAAGATTTTACTTATGCAAGCTTTCAGAGCCAGTTGCTCTTTCCTCCAGTAGAAGGGTTGAAGGTAAGGGAAAGAAACTGGAGATGTTTAGGAAACGCAGTAGAGTTCGCAAAAGTCACCCAGAACCAAAGTTCAGGGGAGTCTTACAGACAGGATGAGAAGGAAAGACTGATTGTTGGTGATTGCTCCAGATGAGGTTTGAAAACCTGAGAGCTTACAGGTAGAAGACAGGGTAATATGCAAGGCAGAGATTACTGCTAAAACATAGCGCATGAGGTACTAGGAGTGAAAAGCTAAGTATGTCGTATGTTGTAACAGACGTGGGAGGGGGACAGTGAAATACAGACAAGTCAGGAAATGAAAGATGTAGAAAACTAAATGGAGTGAAGAAAGGAGTAGTTACTGTGAGGAAATGTTGAGATGGAAGAAATTAATGTAAATTAGAGGCAGGCGGGTGGTGAAAACCAAGGACATGTTTTAGCGCTAGTTCACCTGTGGAGTTCTGAGAAATTGGTGTCTGGGGAAGAATCTAGGTAGCGCGTGTGGTGAAAGACACCGAGGTCACGGCTGTCATGTTGTAGAGCAGGTTCTGTGACAGGAATTGTGTGATGCCGGTATACTCCCTCTGTCCATGCCCATTCATCATAACTCATAACTTGGTAGTAGTCATGTCGATGTAAAATGCTGAACATTGTATACATAATAGTTAGTACATGTTGTGACATTTCACAGGTGGCTCTCCCTTTGACAATATGTTTTGCCAGTTACAGGGCTGATATAGGTAGTGGTATGAGGGTGCATGGGGCAAGTTTTGCAGTGGGGATGGTCACAGGAGTAGGAGCCATAGGCTAGGGAGTGGGTGCAGAAGGAGCACAGGGTCTGAAAGGGATACATGGGAGGGTGAGAAAAGCTATTCTAGGTGTGGTGGGCAGAATCTGACAGAGTGGACCTCATTTCAAGGCATGATTTTAAGAAGTCATAGCCTTGTTGGAAGTAGCTCATTGATACATTCAAGACATGGCTAATACTAAGTGACAAATGATGTGCTCCAAAGTTTTTTTTTTTTTTTTTTATCAGCAGTGTCAGGATTGGATATGATGACCCAGAAAATCTGCCGTGGAGTGAGGCTTGTGGGGTAATTATGTCTAGTGAATGCTGAGGTGAGAATAGTGGGGTATGGCTGTGAAGAGTATGCATCCAAACAAATATGTTTGCCTCAAATACCAAGGTAGGGAACATTTGACATGGATAGGATGGCAACTGTCAAAATGTAATTACTGTTGCTTGTCAGTAGGTTTAATGTTAACAGAAGTGCGTGGCCAGTCTTCAGTGAGCAAGAGATCAACATCAAGGAAAGTGGCATGAGATTCAGAGTAGGACCATGTGAAATTTAATTGGGAGAAGATATTTATAGATTCTAGGAATTTTAACAAGTCAGCCTCACCCTGAGTCCATCTGTTTGTATGTTAGTCCCCTTAAAGGTGAAGTAGCTGTTTGAAAGTATAGAGACAATTAAGGTGAGCAGGGAGGATGTCATAAGTTTGGAATCAGGTGGGTGCTGACTGAGGAAATGTTCAGCAGCAGCAGATAGACAGACCATGTACAGGGGGGATGTTAGTATAGAAGTCGGTGGCATCACTGGTGACAACCCAGGTGTCTGGTGGGGAAGGATTTCAGACAGTCTAGGAAATGGTTTTTGTATTTAATATAAATGGGATGTCTTTGTATCATGGGTTGCTGGTGCTGATCAACTAAGGCAGATACATGTTCCTGGGTACTTTGAAGTGAGCATTATATGATTTTATAGCCTTATTTGGTTTTTGTCATTTAAAGTTTGCATTACAACTTAGTATACATCCTTGACACCCCCCCCCCCCCCCCCCAAAGAAAAAAGTTACTGTTTTAAAAGTTTCAAAATTTAAAAAGAAGCAGGGTTATGAAATTGTAAGAAACTTAATAAAATAGTATAAATTCCAGGTCTGTAAGTGAAATAATTTTAGAGTGGTGGTCTTCAGGCTTCAAAACAATAAAAAATGCACAGTTTTGTAAGTTTTAAAAATAAATAAGTGGGCCATTCCGTGGTTGCATGCATCACATTGTGACAACAAATACCCTGTGAAAAAATCATCATGGGTGGCACCACTTATGCACTAAAACTTTTCATTTGTCACATTGTAGTAGTATGCATTGTAAGTGAAGCAATACATTTGAACCATTGAAGATAAATACAGTTAACATAAACAAGCAGAAATTTTTGTTGCCTGTGTGGTGACAGGTGGGAACACATCTTTTCCAGGTAAGTTGAGATTTTATTAAAACTCATTTATCTTGTCCTGTCAATTTCAGGGACATGTTGTTATATTGTAAATTAAATATTCACTAGTAAGACAACACAATAGAAATTTCTCACGAACATGTATGTCGCATTTATTTTTTGTTTGAAAATGTTGTTTGTGTGATGTGTGTGACTGTTGTTTGTGTGACACGCAAGACGTTATACATTAGTATGGAATAGGAGAAATGCAAGGGAGTTTACCGTTGAAATGAAGGTGAAAACAATTATAATTAAACATACGCAACACAAAAGTTTTCAGTCATTTAAAAGGAGGGCTACTAATTCTTGTGTCCTGAGTGGGAATACTGTTTCTTTTCCTATATTTTCCACCATAAACCGTGTATTAGCATGGTACGTACATACACGTGTATTATGGAGGATAAAAGAAATGGGAATAATAGGTGAAGTTGAAACAGATTTTTTAATAAAACAGTCTGTACATCCCTTCACAATTTGGTCATAGGCTTCAGTTATAGTCATCATTTTGTGCATTTCTACACCCTCCCAGTTTGGGAATTCTTTATGGTAACTTTTTCATTTTTACCTGGTTGTGTCCTGCCAGTGTTATCATGATGATAAAACTGTGTCACATTAGCTTGTTGATTCATTCAGACTTTTGCCTCCGAGCTACAGTCAGCTTTCATGCAAGTTCTGGTAACTCATCAACAAACAATTTTGCTACCATTGTTTTACCTCTCCTTGGGCTATTTGACAAACCTCTCTCTTACTTTAGCAACTGCTTTCCAGTGACCTGCTGCTGCTATGAGAGCCCTTTTGTGGAGATGTTTTGTCTTGCCTAATAATTTTAGCTTATCTTATCCTGTGCTGCTCACACTTGAATTTTAAATCCTTTCTATCAGTTTGAGGTGCTTGTTTTTCTTTCATTCTACTTACTCTTACTTTAGCAACTGCTTTCCAGTGACCTGCTGCTGCTATGAGAGCCCTTTTGTGGAGATGTTTTGTCTTGCCTAATAATTTTAGCTTATCTTATCCTGTGCTGCTCACACTTGAATTTTAAATCCTTTCTATCAGTTTGAGGTGCTTGTTTTTCTTTCATTCTACTTAATTTAAATCTTTTGTGCACATTCGATCTCATGCGTACTTCCCTGGATCCTGTTTAAGTTTTTCTCTAATCACACATGATCTCTCAACAGATGACATTCTTAAACCGAGAAATCGTTTAGACACCTAGAAAGCAAATAAGGACAGATTGTTGAATTTTCATGTTGTGTAACACTAACAGAAACGTGAACATAATGCAGTAAAGTATTGTCACACAGGCAATACAATTTGAGGCACAAAATTCATACTATATAGAGCAGTTGTTATCTACAATATAAATAAAATACAGTTTTGTGTTGTATGCGTGACAAAGGATTGTAAAGAGTACACAGAGAAAAACTGCTGTGATTTGCTTCAAAATTTCACTTGAAATTCTGCAGCATCTGAACTGTTAATGTGGAAAATGGCAGGTGATCATGGCAGTCAATGTACATACAAGCTGTAATTTACATTTTCCAAGCAGTTGTACTATTATGAAATTGAACTGTGTTTAGAAATACAATAATAAAGCATTTTTTTTTTTTTTAAAGTTATTTAATTTTGAGAAGGTATCTTCTGCTGTAGAAAAGTTATTATTACAACTCCTTTGAACTTTTTAATTGTTTGATTTGGTGGGTCCTGTGGAATGACAGAAGTCAAAAATGAAAAGTCCAAACAAATTTTATTTTGCAATTTATCATGCAAACTACTGATATAAATGTACAAAAGCATATAAAAAACTGAGATGTCAAGAACCAGACCAGTGGTTGATTTCACACGGATGGACCCCGTGAAAGAAAGTTGTATGCATGGAATTGAATGTGTGAACACTGGGAGGATTCAAAATGCTTAAGTAACACTAAGATTTTGGAACCAGATTTGCAACTAATGTTAATGATTGATGAGACAAAAGTTTTATTAATAAACATTTTTGTTACAACCGCTTTCTTTCTTATAGAATATCAGGATGTTGTCTGCAGTTAAACAAAATGAGGAATTACGGCTGAAAGCTATACCATCTTAACGAATAAAATAGGCAGCTCACGTTGCCAACAGTCTGTAATAAATAAGTTTTACCAGTGTGTTGCCGGACAGAGTGGCCGCGCGGTTCTAGGCGCTACAGTAGCAGGTTCGAATCCTGCCTCGGGCATGGATGTGTGTGATGTCCTTAGGTTGGTTAGGTTTAATTAATTCTAAGTTCTAGGCGACTGATGACCTCAGATGTTAAGTCACATAGTGCTCAGAGCCATTTGAACCATTTTGAACCAGTGTGTTACAGAAGGTATCATCCAGACAGAACTGCTCAACTGCATGGCCTCTGTCGAGCGCAGTACATTGATTGTAGAATCATAATTGTTGCAAGTAAAGACAAAATCTGAAATATAGAAATTACTTGTGAAAAGTTACTTAAAAAATTTCAAAATTTAGATACAACATTTACAAAAGAATAATGCATAGCAGCAAAAGAGCAGATGAGTGCTTATACAAAACTGTTGTAAAGTAGTTATGTGGAATGTAATAATTATTGTGACCTCGCAGAACACTCGTATCCTGTGAATAAAGTTATTACATAAGATGTAATGTCATTGGACGTGTAATAGAGATAAAATAACCAAAGTGGATGGTTTGTCGTATATTGTTAACATTAATGTGTGATAATACAACATTGGTGGTTTCATTAACATTAGTGTCAATCAGCTGTGGCACTCAACATGATGATTGAACTGATAAGACAGTTAAAGATGCAGATGTGGGTTCAGATTCTAATTTTTTTGGTGATGAACTGTTGATTAAAACTAAAGAAGCTGTAAAAAGTTAGGACATAAGGAGAGGGAGCTGGGTAAATTGAAGGATCCAGAAGTTGAGTTTCAGGGGAGGTTAATGATTCAAAGACCCTTCCCGCTGCACTACGGTTCCTTGACGTCTCACATACTGAATACGGTCAGTCCTTCTCCACAGTAAATCCGTTTATTATTCAGAAAGGTGTTGATGCAGTTGCTGGCCCTGTGAAATCCTGCTCTTGTTCGTGTCGAGGCCCATAGAACTATGAATTCTTCCCGTGGTGTAATTTACACCAGGCTGTTAGGCGGTCTAATCAAGGCCGAAATCCAATCTTACCTCTGATCAGGGTGTCATTGTTGTCCATCGTGTAATGGAAAAAGGTTGATTCCTCCTTAGTGCCCACCCGCACTCTTTCTCACCTTTGATAGAGTGGTGCTTCCGTTCAAGTGCAAAGCAGGCTATGAAATTATCACATTCCGGCCGTTCATTCCAAATATGATGCACTGCTACCAGTGTCATTGTTTCAACCATACTAAAATGTCTTGTCGACACCCCGCCAAATGTATCACCTGTGATAGGGATGCACACGAGGGCGATTGCCCACCTCCTTCTCCCCACTGTATCAACTGCAATGGCGCCCATGCCACCTCCTCTTGGGATTGTCCCTTGTATCTTGATGAGCGGACTGTTCAAGAGATCCAGGTAAAGGAAAAGGTGCCTTACCCAGTCGCAAACCCTGCGTTCTCCTGGTACCTATAGTTCTGTTCTTGTTACCCCTTGCTCCATTAAGGACATGGCCATGCAGCCATACGACCTAAAATACAGCTCTGAGGTTGTGAAATCACCCAGTCTTAAGGTAGCATCACCATTCCCCCGTCCAACTCTCGCCTCAAAGGGCGCAGCCACCAGCTACACAACCGGTTGACTGGAAAGGACAGAAGGAGTACTCCCGCAAAGACTTCCTCCATCCCTCCAGCCAAACATCACCCGAGTCTTCCTCTAACGGGAAGGGCTTGAAGAAGTCCACCAATGGGAAATGGTCTTCTGCTTCGCCAACTTGAGGATCCTCTTCAGCGATGTCGCCACATGGTACGCTAGCCCAGCCGGCCTTTGTATCGCCAACCAACTTCTGCCTTAACTCTGGAGCACCCACTTTCCTTTCCGTCTCCTTGCACACCTATTCCCATATGGATCTATCCTTTTGCACTGCCCATCTTGCCCATCGTCTTGGGTGGTCTGTTCTTTCTGACACTTACTCGAGCGGCCATTTCCTGTGTGCTGTCTGTTTGTTGACTCCTACCATCTGCGTGCACGCCCAAATGGCAGCTTACTAAGGCTGACTGGCAGCTTTACTCCTCCCTGGCAACCTCTGAAGAACATGATTTCCCCAGTTGTGATGTTCAGGTGGACTATTTCACCAACATTATCCTTACTGCTGCAGAATGTTCCATTCCTCTGAGGACGAGGGAGAGATTCTGGCGTCCGCTGAGGACCTAGATCTCGCCGGACCCTCAGACACAATGGGTGTCACTCGCACAGGTACTCAATCAGTGGCAGCAGGTGACCCAGCAGCATAATCTGCACCTCGGTCTCTTCACGCCTTTCTCGGCCATGGACAATGTCATCCTCCAGCGGAACTGCAGTGGTTTTTTCCACTATCTTGCTGAGCTCTGACAACTTCTCAGTCTTCACCCTTTCCTCTGCATTGCTCTTCAGGAAACTTGGGTTCCTGCGGCGCGAACCCGCGCCCTCCGTGGCTATTGGGATTATTGTAAGAACCGGGCAGCTTATGAGAGGTTATCTGGTGGCGTCTGCATCTACATCCTTCACACTCTTTACAGTGAGTGTGTCCCTCTACAAACACCTTTAGAGGCTGTGGCTGTTCGGGTGTGGACGCCTCAGGCTGTTACTGTCTGCAGAGTCTAAATCTTCCACCAGATGGTGATGTCCCGTAGCATGTCCTGGCTGCACTGATAGCCCAATTGCTGCCACCTTTTCTGTTACTGGATGACTTCAATGCTCATAACACTCTGTGGAGTGGATCAGTGACAACAGGCTGAGGCAGCATCATTGAGCAAGTGTTGGCACAGCTCAACCTCTCTCTTTTAAATAATGGTGCCTTCACACATTTCAGTGTGGCGCATGGCACGTACTCGGCCATCATCAGTCTTTCGATCTACAGCCCCAGCCTATTATCGTATGTCTAATGGAGTGTGCATGACAACTTGTGCGGTAGTGACCACTTTCTGATCTTTCTGTCACTGCCACAGCGTCACTCTTCTGGGTGCCCCTGCAGATGGGCTATGAATAAGGCTGACTGGGACTTGTTCACCACCATTGCCACTATTGAGCCTCTTACCAATGACACCATTGATGCGGTGGTTCACTCGGTCACCACTGGCATTATTACTACATCTACATCTATACTCCGCGAGCCACCTTACGGTGTGTGGCGGAGGGTACTTATTGTACCACTATCTGATCCCCCCTTCCCTGTTCCATTCGCGAATTGTGCGTGGGACGAACGACTGCTTGTAAGTCTCCGTATTTGCTCTAATTTCTCGGATCTTTTCGTTGTGATCATTACGCGAGATATATGTGGGCGGTAGTAATATGTTGCCCATCTCTTCCCGGAATGTGCTCTCTCGTAATTTCGATAATAAACCTCTCCGTATTGCGTAACGCCTTTCTTGAAGTGTCCGCCACTGGAGCTTGTTCAGCATCTCCGTAACGCTCTCGCGCTGACTAAACGTCCCCATGACGAATCGCGCTGCTTTTCGCTGGATCATGTCTATCTCTTCTATTAATCCAACCTGGTAAGGGTCCCATACTGATGAGCAATACTCAAGAATCGGACGAACAAGCGTTTTGTAAGCTACTTCTTTCGTCGATGAGTCACATTTTCTTAGAATTCTTCCTATGAATCTCAACCTGGCGCCTGCTTTTCCCACTATTTGTTTTATGTGATCATTCCACTTCAGATCGCTCCGGATAGTAACTCCTAAGTATTTTACGGTCGTTACCGCTTCCAATGATTTACCACCTATGGCATAATCGTACTGGAATGGATTTCTGCCCCTATGTATGCGCATTATATTACATTTATCTACGTTTAGGGAAAGCTGCCAGCTGTCGCACCATGCATTAATCCTCTGCAGGTCCTCCTGGAGTACGTACGAGTCTTCTGATGTTGCTACTTTCTTGTAGACAACCGTGTCATCTGCAAATAGCCTCACGGAGCTACCGATGTTGTCAACTAAGTCATTTATGTATATTGTAAACAATAAAGGTCCTATCACGCTTCCCTGCGGTACTCCCGAAATTACCTCTACATCTGCAGATTTTGAACCGTTAAGAATGACATGTTGTGTTCTTTCTTCTAGGAAATCCTGAATCCAATCACAAACCTGGTCCGATATTCCGTAAGCTCGTATTTTTTTCACTAAACGTAAGTGCGGAACCGTATCAAATGCCTTCCTGAAGTCCAGGAATACGGCATCAATCTGCTCGCCAGTGTCTACGGCACTGTGAATTTCTTGGGCAAATAGGGCGAGCTGAGTTTCACATGATCTCTGTTTGCGGAATCCATGTTGGTTATGATGAAGGAGATTTGTATTATCTAAGAACGTCATAATACGAGAACACAAAACATGTTCCATTATTCTACAACAGATTGACGTAAGCGAAATAGGCCTATAATTATTCGCATCTGATTTATGACCCTTCTTGAAAATGGGAACGACCTGCGCTTTCTTCCAGTCGCTAGGTACTTTACGTTCTTCCAGCGATCTACGATAAATTGCTGATAGAAAGGGGGCAAGTTCTTTAGCATAATCACTGTAGAATCTTAAGGGTATCTCGTCTGGTCCGGATGCTTTTCCGCTACTAAGTGATAGCAGTTGTTTTTCAATTCCGATATCGTTTATTTCAATATTTTCCATTTTGGCGTCCGTGCGACGGCTGAAGTCAGGGACCGTGTTACGATTTTCCGCAGTGAAACAGTTTCGGAACACTGAATTCAGTATTTCTGCCTTTCTTCGGTCGTCCTCTGTTTCGGTGCCATCGTGGTCAACGAGTGACTGAATAGGGGATTTAGATCCGCTTACCGATTTTACATATGACCAAAACTTTTTAGGGTTCTTGTTTAGATTGTTTGCCAATGTTTTATGTTCGAATTCGTTGAATGCTTCTCTCATTGCTCTTTTTACGCTCTTTTTCGCTTCGTTCAGCTTTTCCTTATCAGCTATGATTCGACTACTCTTAAACCTATGATGAAGCAGAATCTTCCATTCCCTGTTCTTCTGGGGCCCCTCGGCAGAGGACTGTGTCTTGGTGGTCGCCCAAGATCGCTGAGGCGATTAAAGATCACAGGCGGGCCCTCCAGCGCACCGTCACAAGCGGCATCCCTCATTGGAACACCTCATCACCTTTAAACGGCTCCGTGTGCGAGCCCGCCACCTCATTCGCCGACGCAAACAGGAGTGCTGGGAAAGGTATGTCTCCACCATTGGCCTCCATACCTCTCCATCGCAGGTTTGGGCCAAGATTAGGCGACTCTACTGCTATCGGACCCCCATCAGCATACCTAGGCTTTCACTGAATGGAGCAGTATTTACTGACTCCGACAGAATTGCAAACCACTTAGCGGAGCATTTTTCTCAGAGTTCCGCTTCTGCGAAGTACCTGCTGGCCTTCCACTACCAGAAAGAGCGGTTGGAACATTGGAGCCTTTCGTTTCACATGTGCCACCCTGACTCGTACAATGCTCCGTTCAGTGAGTGGGAATTCCAAAGTGCCCTAGCTGCTTGCCCTATTATGGCTCCCGGGTCAGGTCACATCCACTGTCAGGTGCTCAGACACCTCTCGGTGGACTGCCGGTGACGCCTCCTAGACCTTTTCAACCGTATCACAGTGGCGGGAAAGCATTGTAATCCCTGGCAAGAACCCACTGGAGGTGGACAGTTACTGCCCCATTAGCCTCACCAATGTTCTTTGCAAGTTGCTTGGAAGCATGGTGAGCCTGAGGTTAAGTTGGCTGCTCGAGTCTCGGTGCCTTCTGGCTCTGTCTCAGGGTGGTTTCCGTAAGGGCCGATCTGCCACCGATAATCTGGTGAGCCTGGAGTCTGCCATCCGTATGGCCTTTGCCTGTCCTCAGCATCTGGTTGCCGTCTTTTTTGACATGAGGAAGGCATATGTTACGACACGGTGACATCACATCCTCACCATGCTTCATGGGTGGGGTCTTTGGGGCCCGCTCCAGATTTTCATACAAAATTTTCTGTCGCTTCGTTCCTTCCACATGCAAGTTGCAGCCTCCCATAGTCCCTCCTGAGTTCAGGAGAATGTGGTCCCGCAAGAATCCATCTTGAGTGTCTGCCTCTTTTTAGTTGCAATTAATGGGCTCGCTGTGGTGGTGAGAACGTCTGCCTCAGCTTCCTTGTATGCTGATGACTTCTGCCTATACTATAGCTCCACCGGCATTGCAGCTGCTGAACGGCAGTTGCAGAGCTCTATCTGCCAGGCGCAGTCCTGGGCTGTAGTGCATAGCTTCCAGTTTTCGTCTGCCAAGACCTGCATTATACATTTCTGCTGGCATCACATTGTTCACCGTGAGCCAAGGCTTTATCTTGACTGCGAACCTCTTTCAGTGGTGGAGACATATCCGGTTTTTGGGATTGGTTTTTGATGCCCGGTTGACTTGGCTCCCTCATATTCGGCAGCTTAAACAAACGTGCTAGTGGCATCGTAACACTCTTTTGCTTGAATCGCACCAGCTGTACCAGGCGTTAATCCAGTCCCATCTCAGCCTTACAGTTCGGCATCCCCTTCTGCGTTGTAGTTGCTTGGCACCACCCTTCAGTGGAATCCAAACCGCCACTGGAGCTTTCCGCACAAGCCCTGTCTCTAGCATACTTGTGGAGGCTGGTGTCCCTCCATTGCGTATCCGGCCCCAGTGATTACTGGCTGCTTAAGCTGCCCATGTTTGTAGCTTGCCCAAGCATCCCAATTACCGTATGCTGTTCCCCAACTCGGTCATCCATCTGCAAGAGTGGCGGCCCCAATCAGGGTGTACGATCTCAGTTCGTGTCCGGGCTCTTCTCTCTGGGCTTCAGTTTTTCCCTCTCGCACCTGTTTTCTGGGTCCATATATGTCTACCCCCATGGTGTGTGTCCTGCCCATACCTTAGGCTCGTTTTGGCACAGGGCTCGAAGGACTCAGCCCCTCCTGAGGCCCTCTGCCGCTGCTTTCTTTCAATCCTTGCCGCATTTCAAGGCTCTGACGTTGTCTGTACTGACGGTTCAATGGTTGCTGGTCATGTCAGTTATGCTCGTACTCTAGGTGATCATTATGAACAACACTCATTGCTGGCTGGCTCCAGTGTTTTTGCTGCCGAGCTGGTCACCATCTCTCGCGCCCTAGAGTATATCTGCTACTGCTTAAGTGAGTCCTTAGTTATCTGTAGTGACTCCCTGAGCGGTTTACGAGCTATTGACCAGTGTTTCCCTTGCTCTTGTCTGGTGATGGCTAACCAGGAGTCTCTCCATACTCTTGCCCGTTGCGGCCGCTCTGTGGTCTTTGTGTGGAACCCGGGTCATGTCGGCATGCCGGGAAATGAACGTGTTGACACGCTGGCCAAACAGGCTGTCGGTGCACCAGCCTTGGAGATTGGCCTTTCGGAGAGTGACCTCATGTCAGTTTTGCGGTAGAAGGTACTTTACACCTAGGGTGAAGAATGGTGCACTCTGCCTTCACCCAACAAACTTCGGGCCATCAAAGAGACTACTGGTGTGTGGCACTCCTCCTTACGATCCTCCCGCAAGGACTCCGATGTTCTCTGCCAGCTTCGCATTGGCCACACCTGGCTGATGCACAGTCATCTCTTGCACCATGAGGGCCCACCTCTCTGCCACTGTGGATCAGTGTTGACAGTGGTCCGCATCTTGTTGGCCTGTCTGTTTTTAACTGCACTCGGGCAGACGTTTGCACTGCCTGATACACTCCCTGCACTTTTATCATATGATGCTGCAATGGCAGACCTAGTTTTGAGTTTTATTCATGCAGGGGGCTTTTATCGTTTGATCTAAGGGTTTGTGTCCTATTTTGTGTTGAGCGTGGCCTTTGGCCAACGGTTTTTAGATCATGGTTTTCAGTGTGTTTCTTGGTGGTTGGCTTTTCCCTTTTTTTCCCATGGTCGGCCCACCACTGTAAATCTCTGTGCTTTTATTTCCTTGTTTTCTGGTATTTGTCTGTGTCTTTCTTGATCTGTGTCGTCCCTTGTTACCTCTTTTACTTGTTTTTATGCCTGGTAAGTATTTAGGGACCAATGACCTTTGTAGTCTGGCTCCTTCGACCCCCACAATACAATACAATACAATACAATCCTGTTGCCCTTCTGTTCATTGAAACTACGAAATTCCTGGGACTTGTGCACAATAGGAAACTCTTGGCCCTCGCATGTATCTTACCTGGCAGCCCGCTGTACAGGGTTCCTCGATGTCCTCAGTGGTACCTCCAGGGGTGCCGATCGAACCACCCTCCTCCGTTTGTACTGGTCCCTTGTCCATTCGAAACTCGACTATGGGTGCTTTGTTTCTGCATCTGCACGCCCATCCCTCTTACGCCATCACAAACCTATCCATATCGTGGCATCCGTTTGGCCACGCACGCCTTTTGCACCAGCCTGGTTGAGAATCTGTATGCTGAAGCTGCTGAACTACCTCTGTCCTACCACTGTGACTTTCTCCTCTGCAGGTATGCATGCCGTTTATCTGCCATGCGTGGTCACCTATCCTATGCCGCCTCCTTTGATGATTCCTTTGATCGTCAGTGTGCGGCTTGTCCTTCTGTTACCTCCTGGAGTCTGCTTGATACAGCAGCTTAACTTCACATTACCTGCACCTTTCCCGGTGGTTGTGAACCCTTCGCCACCTTGGCTCTTGGACTGACCGTGGGCACAGGTGTGCCATTGTCATTGGCACCCACGTCTTTCGATATCAGCTTCCGGAACACTCCTCATTATTTACAGCCAAGCTCTTCGCCTTGTATCAGATCATGGAGTACATCTGGCAACACAGCCTTTTCATTTGTCCTCTGCTCAGACTCAGTGCCCTTCAGTCTTATGTGCACTGTACACCGCCCGTTCCTTAGTGCAGTGGGTCCAGGAAAACTGTCAACTGCTCACTCTTGGTGGAGCCAGTGTGATGTTTCTGTAGGTCCCTGGTCATGTCAGTCTGCCAGTAAACAAGGCTGCTGATGCTGCTGCCAAAGTTCCAGTCCTCGTACCTCAGCCCATGAGTACCTATATTCTCCTCTGATGATCTATGTGTTGCCGTCTGTCAGGAGGTAGTGTCTCTTTGGCATCACCAATGGTCCTCCCTTCACGGGAATAAGCTCCAGCTTATTAAGCCCCTTCCAGCGGCTTTGACGACCTCCTCTCGGCCCTCCCTCCGGGAGGAGGTTATTTTAACTCGGCTGCATATTGGGCACTGCCTTTTTAGCCATCATCGTGTACTAAGTGGCGCCACCCTACCACTTTTGTACAAATTGCGCCCAAGTTTTAACTGTCCGCCACTTCCTGATGGAATGTCCATTTTTTGACGTTTTAATACATTCCTGTTTGGGTTTGCAATCTTGAGTTATCGACCGTTTTAGCAAATGACGGGGGGGATGTTGACTGCGTGTTACTTTTTATCTGCCAAAGCAATATAGTGAAGGCCATTTAATTTTTAGTTTTGGACCTCCACTTCTGTATGGTGTCCTTTTTAGCCCTTTTTCCACATGCCTGTTTTTAGCTGTCTTCTGTATGTCAGTTGGGATTGACAAATAGTCATTTTTTAACTCCCCTCTGTCTTAGAGTTCTATAGTTTTTACTTGAGCACATATGACCCCAGTTGTTTCTGCACCCTAAAACAAAATTAAACAATGAAGTATATACTTGGAGAAGACTGCAAGATAGCAGTGTATTCTTTAGTTCATATGAGTGGCTGTGAGAGATAGGTTCATTTAAAACCAAGGTGCAACATGCAGGTAGACTAAAAACAGTGTTGACACCTTGCATGATGGAGCTTTTGTTAAAACTGGAGAGAATGCCAGGCACAAACACCAGGATTGTTGCAGCAGAATGCATTTCACCCTCTACTGCATGGTGTATATCACATGAGGGTGAGTTGTATCCATGTCATGTAGAAAGTGTGAAAACCCTGGTCACACTGACTTCCCAGCTACTGGTTGCAAACTTAAGACACCATTCTGTGACATACTGATGAGACATTAGTCTCTCCGTAACCCTCTACCAGCTGCCAGTGAATTTCAGTCCCAGTTATGTGTTTTGCCCACAGAAATCAATTAACTGAGCTGATAAAAACGAGTTGCCATTTGTGTTTACCTACAACTAGTGTTGTGATATTGGCTGGCTGAAACTCTGCACAATTGCCAACTATATTACACCACACTCCTAATTTCTCTATAACAGATGAAACTCCAGGATATATCAATCTTGAAGCCTTAGTTTCTGATCACGCCTCATAGATTGAGGAAATGCAAACCTGTATTTGTACCATTTGTAGATTCAGATAAAGCTTTTGACAGTGTGGAGGGCACTACACTCTTTGAAATATTGCATATGGCAGGGATAAAATATAGGAACCAGAGATTGTTTGCAACTTGTACAGAATCAGACTGCAGTTATTAGTTGGAGGACATGATAGTGGAGTGTAACTGAATGAAGTCAGGCAATGCTGAGGGAATGAGTTTAGGAAATGAGATGCTAAAGATACATGCATTTTGCTATTTGAGCAGCAAAATGGGAAATTATTAGTTGCATGAAAGGCATTTCTGAAAGTGTGGAATTTAAGATATATCAAATTAAGTGTTGGGAAGATTTTTTCTTATGGTATTTGTGTGGACTGTCGCCTTGTGTGGATGTGAAACATGAATAATAAAAATTTCAGACAAGAAGAGAATAGCTTTTGAAATGTGGATGGATAGAAGAATGATGATCATTATGTGGTTAGATTCAATAATAAATGAGGTACTGAATCAAACGGGGAAAAATAAATTTGACACAACTTGACTGACAGAAGGGGTAGGTTAATAGGACACAGCCTGAGGCATAAGGGATTTGTCAGATTGGTAATGGAAGTAAGTGAGGGGTAAAAATTGTAGAGGGAGACCAAGCCTTGAGTACTGTTAGCAGGTTCAGATGGATGTAGGTTGTTGTTGTTGTTGTTGTTGTTGTTCAAAGAGGAGGCAGCTTGCACAGCCTAGAGAAGTGTGGAGAGCTGCATCAAACTAGTCTTCCGGCTGAAGACTAGAGCAATGCTGCAGTATGTCTTGTTATGATTCTATAAACACATCTCTAAATTTGTTTGGCTACTAGCATGCCTACGTGACAAGGATTCCAAACACTAGAACAATAGGCTTGAATTGATTGCGCTAGAATCTTATCTGTGATTCTTTTAGAGATTCTCAGTACTTTGGAACCTTCCAACATATGTAAGCCTTCCATTTGCCTTCTCTAATACTGGTTTCATGTCATTGTTTCATTACACATTGCTTCTTAATAATATCCCTATTCTTGAAGATGCATTAATAATGTGATCTGATGCTATCTGGTTCTTCCCCTTCATTGTGGAAGTAATCTTGCATTTATGCACATTTAAAGTGTACTGCCATTCAGTACATCAAGTGGAAATTTTATCACTCTTTCTTCATTTCTGTAAGATCGTCCAGTGACAGATTTTCCTGCAGCTGATCTTGTGTGAAAAAGTGTTTACGTTTAGTTAGGATAGAGATTATACTACACTTCTGTGTGGGACACCACTAGTGTTGCTTTCGTGCTTGTAGAACCTTTGCTGTCCAGTAAATGTACTTTGTTTTACTAGTTGTAGTCATCAAATGATTACATATCAAATTCTGTATGACCATATCTTGGCTATTAATTGACCATGTTGTACAGTGTCAGGTACCTTTCAGATCATCTTGCTATTGACATATAATCATGAAGGATTCAGAAAATAATATTCTTGTGAAACACAACTATGTCTTCATTCACACGAAGTAATGAATGCTATCGAAAGGGAAATCTCAGGTTTATTCCTTATTTCTTTATTTTAAGAAGGCTTTTGACACCATTCCTCCTAAACAGTTGCAAATCGAATTGTGTGTGTAATGGTTATTGTCTCAGTTGTGCAGCTGGATTTGTAATTTCCTTTCAGAAAGGTCATAGTTCACAGCAATTGAAGGAAAGTCGGTGATTAAAGTTAGTGGTACATAGCATTCTGAAGCGAAGTGTTTTGGATCCACAGCTTTTCCCAGTTTATATGAAAACAGTTTAGAAGACACTCTGAGCCGTCATCTTAGACTTTGGATTTGATTAGATTCAGTTTTCGTGAATCAAAGTAATCATGTTGCTATAGATGTGTGTGTACGGACTCCTTGAGAGAAGCTGGTTTTGCTTTAGGAAAGTCATGTCTGGAATTCTGTGTGTCCTATTATGGTAGTGATCAGTGCTCTTTTTTCCAGTTGCAAATGAGTAAATCTGCTATAAAGAGAATGGATAGTCACTATGGGACAAAATTGAAGTAGTCCATATTAGACATTATGCGACATAGGACCAAAGGTAAACTTCAGTTGAAGGTTCATGTCCTTTACATTTGATCATTTCTTCTGATCAGAGTAAAGGAGCAATTTTTTTAAGAGAAACTTATTGTGTTATAAATTGCACAAAGTTCTAGACAATAAGATTGCTCTGTGCTACTCTGCAAGCTATAATGGAGAAATAATGTATCAGATATTTTGGCATGAATTTTGAGGATTAGAAATTAGATTAGATGTATGTTTCATTCTAATTGATCCATAGTGAAGAGATCCTCCAGGATGTAGAACATTCCAAAATAACAAGAATACACAATAAATATATACAATGAAAAACAAATGTGCAAATGCACCTTCCACAGCTCACAAGTGAAAATATTGTTATGGATATGAAAGGAGTCAGAAATTTTTTAAACATATTTTCGTTTATGAGATAATAGACATGCCTATTTTGGAATGGAGTTCATCTTGGCTGTTGTTGCTGCCATAATTTCCTATCTTGTCTGAAATTAGATTCCTTTCAGTGGCCTCTTGAGCTTGCGGAATGGCCAGAAGTCACAGGGAGCCAAATCAGGGGAGTAAGCAGTTTGAAGTATGGGAATGTGGTTTTTTGTCAAAGTCTGAACCAAGTGCGAGGAACGTGCTGCAGCATTGTCATAATGGAGAGGTGCCAATTTCCTGTTGAGAGCAAGTCCGGTCTCTTGTGCTGCGCTGCATCTTGTAGGTGATGGACATCCCTGTAGTACTCTAGGGTGATTGATTGACCCTGTGGTGTGTACTTGTGGTTTACCATACAGCAGGAGTCAAAGAAAGTAGTCAGCATCACTTTGATGCTGCTGCGCACATGGCAGGCCTCCTTTGGTCTTGGTGATCAGGAATGGTTCCACTGTGACAATTGGGATTTGGTTCCCATGTCATACCCATAAACTCGGGACTAATCACCAGTGATTATGGTGTTCATAAATTTAGGGTCACGCTGTGTGGAGTCCAGTATGTTCTGAGAGACTTCAGCATGAAGTTGCTTTTGCTCCGCAGTCTGCAGCTTTGGCATGAATTTTGCAGATGCGCTCTTCGTGGGCAGATCTTCAGTCACAATGGAATGTGTCAAAAAAGTCAATGCTCACCTCTTCCGCAAGAGGTGAGCATAGTCACACAGTAGTCCCGCATCACCACAGCATTCAGTTTGTTAATGACCAGGTCTATTTTCACATGTTGATGGCTGACTGGAGCATGGCTCGCTCTCCACCAATGTGCAGTCATCTTAAACCAGTTGTACCACTCCTTCATCTGTGTGATGCCCATAGCATCGTCACCGAAAGCCGTATGAATCTTCCGCCCAGTTTCTAGCAAAGAAGCTGTGTCCCATCACTCATGCGCCATCTATAACACCACATTCAAACTCACTTAAATCTTGATAACCTACCATTGTAGTAGCTGTATCTGAACTAACAGCTGCACCAGACACTTGTCTTATACTGGTGTTGCCAACAGCAGTGCCATATTGTGCCTCTTTACATATCTCTGTATTTGAATATGCATGCCTAAACCAGTTTCTTTGGTGCTTCAGTGTAGGTTAGTTTTGAAGATGACAATTTGGCTGCAGTGTAACAGTCAACAAATGTGAATATGAATAAAAATTGTAGTAACAAGTTGATCTGTAATGCAGCCTGAGGTTTAAATTGCTCAATTTACCATACTTTTCAGTATAGATAACTCAAAAAGCCACATGCAGTTGATGAATCTGAGTATTTTGGTGTATGTTGTACATAAACTAAGAAAAATGCAAGAGGTGGGAACACTGTAAAACTTGTATTGGTAATTCTGGCTGAGAGAGATGGCAAGTAACAATTCGTCGTTATGTCTTGTGCATATTTTACTTTAATGAATGTCATATATGGTTAATACTTTGTACAGTTATAGAATGATGCAGATTAGTGGATTGAGTCCGTTAGTTTAGTACTTTACTGAGCTAGTATTAAATTGTTTTTAATTTACTTGTTTATTTTTTAATTTACTTCTTGAAAGATCTGTTTTGACTTAGAAAACAATGATTTTGATATTTCCAGGTCACTTTTAAACAAGCCAAAATCTGAAATGACACCAGAAGAGCTGTCAAAGAGAGAAGAAGAAGAGTTTAGCACTGGACCATTGTCAGTTTTAACTCAGTCGGTGAAAAACAACACACAGGTTAGGAAATATTCCATGTTTTACTTGCGTGGAAAAGGACACAGAGTGCTATAGTTCATGACATAAGTGTAGTGGAATTAAGTTACAATAAAATAGCTAGTATAATTTAGATTGGGAATGTAACTCTAGTAATCTCCTCTTTGTAGGTAGCTCACGTTCCCTAGTAGCAGATCTGACAAGAGTTCTGAATGTGGTAATTGCTATGTGGATGCTTGTCATCCCATGCTATAATTTTGTACCCGGTTTCCTTGTAACATTTCTGTTAATAAAACAGTCCATATAGTACCATTAGCGTGCCAAAGAAATTTGAGGTGGTCATATTATTGCCCTAGATGATATAGTAAAAATGGTTTTGCATGGAGTCTCATGTACTTCTAGAGTTTCCTTTGAAGAAGATATACATAGTACTATAATTTGTTGGTGTTATTGATAAAGATGAAATTAAAATCTATACGGTCAATCCATAAGAAGTCATACAATGAGGACTAAATATGGCGGCCATTTTTATTTGTAAGTGCTCAATAGTTTTTCAGTCTGGAGGCATTAGCATTAATTTGAACATTTCTGCAGTGGGTTAAGTTAAAACATTGCAATTTACATGATTGTTTTTAGAAAGTCTCCTTTACAATATTGTTTATTACCGAAAATATGCCGGATTAAAAAATAACAAATCAAAATGACCTCCAAAGTTTGGTATCGAGAATTTAGAAAATCAATTTTTAGATCCAAAAATAACAACCAAAGAATGATTTATCAGAGTGCGTTTCTTTTCTCTAATTAGTTTTCATAAACTACTAGTCTTATATACAGCAAGAACACTGGCAAATGTTTCCTAATTTTTTAGAAATATTTGAACTTAGAAAATCTTTATTTTTGTAAATTTTGGGGCTAGTTGTCTCTGGTGGAACTGAATATGATGCATGAGTTTAGTCCTCAAGACAAGACAGTACAGGATCTCAGTAAAGAGAGTAACACGTCTGCACAGGAGCCCAATAATTGGTGACAAGTCTGTAAACGAACTGTGTACCCCCACTACATTTGCTGGATGACACATTTTTGTAGTCAGTATGTTCAGAAACGTCTGTTAATAGATGGGTATACTTCATTGAGAGTGTAAAATATTTTATATGCTTTTATATTGAGAGTAATTCTGAATTAACTAAAATAATTTTAAAATTTAATAATAAATAAATTTGAAAGACTAATTGGAATGCAATGAAATGGGTGAATGAATGGTGCTCTATTGGACTGATAGTAAGTGAAGTGTCACAAAACAGTTTGTCAGTTTCAAAAAACATTAAAAAATGTTAATGACTATGATAAAGATAGACAAACTTTGTTTAAATTATAGTAAGTTCTTCTATATCATCGGTTTGTATCATGAGAAAAAATATATTCTGAAGTGCAGTCATTAAAAAATACTCTGATCCACTCAAGAACATTTTTCCTTGCTAAGTACAGGAAAAACAGCTCCTAGAGTGAAAATTAATGTGATTCCTGGAAATTTCCTGTGCCCAGACTTTCACTCAAAAATATTTATTATGAATCCAAAACCAGAATCATGTTTCTAATGAGGAAGCTATTAGCAAATTGGCTTTTGTTTCTTCTAATTCAGAGGTATCTCCTGCTTCAAAAATACAATGGAGTAGCAGAAAAAGAAAAGCAGCTATTGAAAGTGAGGTGTAAAGAATTTCAGACAGAATTAGAAGACTTAAGAATCATGCTTTAATAATGCAGATACCAACAGTATTTCTAAAGATGAAAACCCACCTCCAGAATAATTAGACATTGAATATTTTAGCTTAATCAAGAAATTAAAAAGTAAATGTTCAGTCCAGGATAAAGTTAAAGTTTCAAGTTTGTTCCTTGACTCAAGGTCAAGGGAAAGAATAGTCCACGAGTTCAATGTTTCTAATTGTTTGACTTTTGAAGGCCAGACGTACCAACAATTAAAGGGAACAGCCATGGGTACCAGGATGGCCCCCTCGTACGCCAACCTATTCATGGGTCGCTCAGAGGAAGCCTTCTTGGTTACCCAGGCCTGCCAACCCAAAGTTTGGTACAGATTTATTGATGACATCTTCATGATCTGGACTCACAGTGAAGAACAACTTCAGAATTTCCTCTCCAACCTCAACTCCTTTGGTTCCATCAGATTCACGTGGTCCTACTCCAAATCCCATGCCACTTTCCTTGACGTTGACCTCCATCTGTCCAGTGGCCAGCTTCACACGTTCGTCCACATCAAACCCACCAACAAGCAACAGTACCTCCATTATGACAGCTGCCACCCATTCAACATCAAACGGTCCCTTCCCTACAGCCTAGGTCTTCGTGGCAAACGAATCTGCTCCAGTCCAGAATCCCTGAACCATTACACCAACAACCTGAAAACAGCTTTCACATCCCGCAACTACCCTCCCGACCTGGTACAGAAGCAAATAACCAGAGCCACTTCCTCATGCCCTCAAACCCAGAACCTCCCACAGAACAACAACAAAAGTGCCCCATATGTGACAGGATACTTTCCAGGACTGGACCAGACTCTGAATGTGGCTCTCCAGCAGGGATACGACTTCCTCAAATCCTGCCCTGAAATGAGATCCATCCTTCATGAAATCCTCCCCACTCCACCAAGAGTGTCTTTCCGCCGTCCACCTAACCTTCGTAACCTGTTAGTTCATCCCTATGGAATCCCCAAACCACCTTCCTTACCCTCTCGCTCCTACCCTTGTAACTGCCCCCGGTGTAAAACCTGTCCAATGCACCCTCCCACCACCACCTACTCCAGTCCTGTAACCCGGAAGGTGTACACGATCAAAGGCAGAGCCACATGTGAAAGCACCCACGTGTTTTACCTACTGACCTGCCTACACTGTGAAGCTTTCTATGTGGGAATGACCAGCAACAAACTGTCCATTCGCATGAATGGACACAGGCAGACAGTGTTTGTTGGTAATGAGGATCACCCTGTGGCTAAACATGCCTTGGTGCACGGCCAGCACATCTTGGCACAGTGTTACACCGTCCGGATTATCTGGATACTTCCCACTAACACCAACCTGTCAGAACTCCGGAGATGGGAACTTGCCCTTCAGTATATCCTCTCTTCTCGTTATCCACCAGGCCTCAACCTCTGCTAATTTCAAGTTGCCGCCGCTCATACCTCACCTGTCTTTCAACAACATCTTTGCCTCTGTACTTCCGCCTCGACTGACATCTCTGCCCAAACTCTTTGCCTTTACAAATGTCTGCTTTTGTATGTGCGGATGGATGTGTGTGTGTGTGTGTGTGTGTGTGTGTGTGTGTGTGTGTGTGTGTGTGTGTACCTGTCCTTTTTTCCCCCTAAGGTAAGTCTTTCTGCTCCCGGGATTGGAATGACTCCTTACCCTCTCCCTTAAAACCCACATCCTTTCGTCTTTCCCTCTCCTTCCCTCTTTCCTGACGAAGCAACCATTGGTTGCGAAAGCTAGAATTTTGTGTGTAAGTATGTGTTTGTTTGTGTTTCTATCGACCTGCCAGCGCTTTTGTATGGTAAGTCACATCATCTTTGTTTTTAAATATGTTTCTAATTGTTTGGTTAGACTAACCCAAAAATTAGTGAAAGAGCAAGGCAGTCTACCAATTTTAGGGAAGAAGAGAGGAGTAGGTATAATGAAGAAATAATTCAAAAGATCCAGCTTTTATAAAGATGTTGAAAACAATGCAGTGTGCCTGCATAGCAAAGGTAGCAAAAGAGTTGTTATAAATGGAGTTAAAGTAACAAAGCAGAAACGGCTAGTGCAGTCAAATTTAAATGAATTTTAAGTAGCTTTCAAAAATGCCCATCCTGAATGCAAAACTGGAAGGTTAGAATTTTGTGACCTTTTCTGTAAGTGGTATATTTTGGCCAGCTCCTCAGGAACTCACTCAGTGTGTCTTTGTTTATATCACCAAATGTCAAACTGATGATGGTGAGTGCAAAACTCAATTATGTTAACTACAAAGAGTTACTTTATTTAATGATATGTGACACTAACAATTATGACTGCATGATGAGTTTGCATGATAAATGCCCCGGTAAAGAAACCATCTTTGAATTGTTTAATTGAGTCTTGAGGAGGAAATGCCCAACAATGTTACCTTCAGTGTGTACAACAGACAGGGCTGAAATGGTAACAGGGGTAACATCTCAGGAAGATTACTGTGAATTCTTAACTGACAGCTAAGAAAATCTTAAGTCACCACTATATTTTTAAAATGCAAGGTGAGTTTTGGAAGGACAAAAAAAAGCACAACTTTATGAAACTGAATGCATAGTCTTAGTTGATTTTGCAGAAAACTCTACATTTGTAGTTCAGGATGAAATAAATGGGTATCACTGGGTCAGTGACTGGGAAACAGTGCAACCATTTTTTCCGTACTTCAAAAATGAGAAAGATGAAGTTCGCAGCTCTTCAATTTGCATTCTAAGCGACTACTTGGAGCACATCACTTTGGTTGTCCTTGAGTGTCAAATGTATGTAACAAATTACATAAAACAAAAGTTGCCCAAGGTTGAGAAACTTATAATTTTCAGATGAAAGTGTTAGTCAACACAAGAACAAAAATAATTTTTAAAATCATTACAACCAAAAAGTAGGCTTTGGGTTGGAGGTCAAATAGCACTTTTTTGCCTCTTGCCATGGTAAAAATGCAGGCGATGGAATAGAAGATACAACAAAGTATGAAGTGAGTGAAGCCAGCCTACGAAGAATGCCCAAACAAAGTTCTTACAATAGAGGACATGTATGCCTTTTGCAAGGATATTATTAAAGGCATAACCTATTTTCTCATCAAGAAAGAAGAGATAGTTCCTCATATCAAAACAGCACACCAAAACAGATTTAAATTGTATAGTAATAAAAGGAACAAGGCAATTCCACAAATTTATTGGCGTTGCAGATAACTTAGTTCGATGCTATGTAACATTAGAAACTGAGGAGAACCATTGTGTCAGTAAAATTACATCTGTCTTTAACATTGAATGACATAATGGCATGTGTATATGATGGACAATGGTGGCTTGCATAGGGTGAAAGAATAATTTAGGAAAACAATGACGATTGGTGCATTTTCACAACCCTGCTGGCCCAAGAACGTCACTCAAGAAATCTACTAGTGCAACATTTGGATAATGTGTTGTGAACTTACCACAGAAACTGGGAGGTGTTATTCTGTATCACAAAAGTTGTCTGAAGAAATAAGTGTTCCTAACAATCAATCCTGGGAGTAGGAAGCACCGCTCCTCGAAAATATGTTGACTGGAAATACTTACCATGATATGACAAATGTTTAGCTCTGTAATTTTTTGGATATAATTCAGTACATTATCTTCAATAATAATTGATTACAACCTGCTAATATCACACATGAACTAGGCATCAGCCTTGAGATCAGTTGTTGTTTAATGTGAATTATTTCCTCATTTGCAAAACTTCCTACCTTTGTTAACACTCAAATATCAGTTTTGAAATTTTTACTGTACTTCACTATCATATAGACGTACAAAATGTGCAAAAATCTGAATTTTTATATTCAGTCACACCAGAGATAACTAGCCCTGAACTTTATTTTTTGTGAAGATTCACAAATTCCAAAAATTTATAAAAAAAATTAAGGAAACATTTGTCATTGTTCTTGCTGGATATAATACTAGTAGTTTATGATATCTAACTAGAGAAAAAATAAACTGATAATAAAGTCACTCCTTGATTGTTACTTTTGGGTCTAAAAATAGATTTTCTAAATTTTTAATACCAAAATTTGGAGGCTATTTTGACTGGTTGTTTTTGAATTTAGGGTATTTTTGATGATAAAAACATTCTAGAGAAGACTTTCCTAAAAAACAATCATGTAAATTGCAGTGTTATAACTTAACCTAGTGCAGGGATAAAATGCAATTTCTCCAAATTGAAAAGCCATTGTGCGCTTATACCACAATTCAGTAATGGTGCAAGGTAAAATTTTTTTGAAGCTGTTTTGACCTTCCCAATTAAAGCATAATCACACATAAAAAACCAAAATATTTAAAAATGGTCAAGCAACCAACTTAATTTTGCTTTAGAAAACTTCATGAATTTATCTTTGTTGATATGAGTCCTAACTTGTGATTGGTGAGGTTACATGTCTTTTAGCTCAGAATACAATATAAAACATAAGCCAAATCCTTAATTAGGCTGTTGATTTTTTCCCTACTGTTCAATGGGCTGCATACTAAAAGTGTGTGTATGGGGGTAGAGGCACAGAATCATTGCTAATTGGGAGAAGCATACTAGAACATTATTTCAACACGCAATAAACAATAAATAACATGCAGTAGAGGAATCGGGTAATTTTTGTTCTGTTTACTTGTTTCATGTAAACATAACAATGCATCTGCAGTTGCAAAACCATCTAAGGTTAACAGTGTTAGTTGTCAGGGTTTCTGACTACTTTGTGAACTGAAGACCTGAGGGGATATTATAGCTGGAACATCCTACAAAAATCTTTATCTAATCAATGCAAGATGTTGGGTGTTTAGGAATGCTGGGAAAATAGGTGAGGGAGCGGTTGCTGCTTGTCGAATGTGCATTCTTACTGCATTTCCATAGTATTTATCATGGGCTAGTGGAGATACGCCAGGATGTTTATGGAATCAGAGTGTATGTTGCAATATCATGTAAGAATGTGATTGTCGTCACAATCCTGTGCCTTGTGCCTGCTGCCTTTCCTTCCCAACAGTCAACCACTCCCCCCATTCTCTTCTTGTTGTTGTTGTTGTTGTCTTCAGTCCTGAGACTGGTTTGATGCAGCTCTCCATGCTACTCTATCCTGTGCAAGCTTCTTCATCTCCCAGTACCTACCGCAACCTACATCCTTCTGAATCTGCTTAGTGTATTCATCTCTTGGTCTCCCTCTATGATTTTACCCTCCACGCTGCCCTCCAATACTAAATTGGTGATCTCTTGATGCCTCAGAACATGTCCTACCAACCGATCCCTTCTTCTAGTCAAGTTGTGCCACAAACTTCTCTTCTCCCCAATCCTATTCAATACTTCCTCATTAGTTATGTGATCTACCCATCTAATCTTCAGCATTCTTTTCTCTCCTTGTGTACTCCATTTGGTACAACACCTCATCCCGTTTGAGCTGCAGTGCCAGAACAAATGTAGTGACCAGGACAATATACCTGTGTGTGTGTGTGTGTGTGTGTGTGTGTGTGTGTGTGTGTGTGTGTCCTTATTGACCATTTAATGTTTGACGAGGTTTCTGAAATTTGTAGAACAAAGTTTGGTTGTTAAAGTCTGCTTAAAAGTAGAAATTACTGGCTTTCATCTGAAAAACCACCAATATTTTGGCATAATCTGTATGTTACTGAGTTTAGCCTATGTTAAAATTCAGAAGTAAGAAACACATTTTTTTTTGTTTTTCCAAAAAAATTCCTGCCCTGAGATACAGGCATCCAAAGATGACACTGTGAATACCATTTTGAAGACGCAAATTTCAGAAAAAATTGTAAAATTCTGTATCTCTGGAACAGTTCTAGATATTTTGTTGCAGTTTTTTTTTATTTGAAAGATAATTGCTTTATGATTACAGTGGTATCCTCCATTTGGACACATCTGTCACCTTTTGAATTTTTTTCGAATTTACAGTAAAATTCTTTTTTCAAAAATGTTGATTAGTACCATGTAGTACTATATTCTCTATAAAGGACAGTTTCCAGTTTTAAGTTGGACAGGTTACATTTTAAAAAATCATTTTTTTAACTTTAAAAGGTAATGTATATCTTTAATGATGTTGTTTATTACTAATTTCATTGTTACAATGTTTATTTCTATTGCCTTTTTGCAGTTTTTTCTTATCACTTTCTTTATGTTATTTCTTTTCATTTTCATTGTTGCAAATATTTCTTACTTTGTTGTAGTTTCTTGTCAGCTTCTTTGTTGTGGTTGTTCATTGCACGTTTCCATATTTTAGTTTTTCAGTGCTAATTTGTGTACTAGTTGTGTGTTTTCGTGAGGAATTTGTCAGCTGACACAGTTGCAGTGTGTTTTGTGAAAAGTACTATGAAATGTCTTCTGACTGGGGCCAGAGGAAAGTGAAATGTGCTGACTATTTGCATATCCATAAAAGAATGATACATAAGACAGACAAAAAAAGAATTTGTTCCGGTTTGGAATAAAAGTTCTCATTTGAAGACTCTGTTTCAAAGTGAAGATGTTTCCAGGGATGACTTATTGTGTTCTAAATGTTTTGACAGAATAACAACAATGATAGTATCTGAACAAGGTGAAGCCTCCCATGGTGCAGATGATTCAGATTTTACATCAGTAGAGGAAGAATTAAGTACCCTGAATGTGTCAATTACAGAGGTAAGTGTTATTCCTGTTAAGAAACCATGGTCAGTGAATTCGAGTCATAAGCTCTATGCATCAAAAAATCAGAGAGAAATTACTGAAGTTGTGGATGAATACACTACTGCAAAACTGACCACTCTCTTCAAAGTAGAAATTCTATCTTCAGAAGAAAATGAACCAAAGCACTCTTGCCAGGAATTTTTCACAAATATCAATTCAGCTGTTGAATATTGCGCAGCCTACAGTGAAAAGCTGCAAGTTTTAACTATTATTCCAGAGACATTTTCAAAGAAAAAAAAATTTGAACCACATTCCATCAGTACATGGTAGACAAATCAAGAAATGTCAGGTCTGTAAAGGAGTCTTTGGAAGACAGATCCCTATTATGGTCATCCTGTAGAAGCAGCTCAAGTTCAAATAGTGCAGTCATTTTATCTGGAAGATAAATGGGACTTCTCACCTGAGTGCCAACAAGAAGACACTATAACTGTAATTGTTGAAGGTCAAAAATTTGTGAAAGTGAAGAGGTACAAGACTCACTGTATTAAAGAAACTTTTGCAGTTTATAAGAGGACCTATACAACTTCACAAATTGGAAGATCAAAATTGTATTCACTACAACCTAAGTGGATAGTTCCACACCCACCTAGAGATGTCTGTTTATGTATGTACTGCGCAAATTTTGAACTTTTTGTACTAACTTTGAAGAACTTCCTGGAGCACATGACATACGACACCTTGATCGGGTGTGTGAAGCAATTAGTAGTCTCTGATGTAAAGTGAAAGACTTGTATGTTTCAAGAATGTGTTGACTGGCTCGGAAAGGGAGGACTGTCTTAACAGACACTTGGCCTGGAAGACGTGACAGATAACTCTCCCAAAATTACATATGCAACATGGGAGGAAAATAAACTAATTAAGACAACTGTTGCCTTTGACAGTTTCATTGATGAACTTGGTAAATGGTCAGTGGAAGCAGTAGCACACCAGCATTTGAAGAAATTGCAACACCACCACGTTGCAGAAGTGAAAGAGTGTACAGGCTGAAGAAATATGTTAACTGCTTCACTGTGATTTTGCTGAGAACTGGTCTGTAATTCTCCCACAAGAAGTATAAAGGTATCGTTGGAGTAGTGACCAGGTTTCAATTTTTGCAGGAGTGACATATTTTCAAAACAAGACCACAAATGTTGTAGTTATAAGTGATGACACAGGCCATGACTCAGCACATGCTTTGCTAGTGATGTGCAAAATTCTTCAGCTGCAAGCTGGGGTAAAGAAGATCATCATTATTTCTGATGGTGCTCCTCGTCATTTTAAAAATTGCTACCAGCTGTTTGAATGGAGTAAGTCTCTTGTGCCAACTGACTGGGTATGCAGTGCTACTGGTCACAGGAAGGGGTCTTGTGATGGTGTAGGTGGCCTGCTGAAGCACCATGTTACAAAACAATCTTCCAGACCAAATACAGCTGTGATTCAGAATGCTGAGGATTTTACGAGAGTCATTAAATCTTACACATTCATCATTCTTTTGTCCGAAGAGGAAATCCAAGAATTCTGTGAGCAGAAAAATTAAGAATGGTCCAAACAAACTACTCCTGTGGAAGGAATTCAGAAGACACATTTTTGGACTCAAAATGATGGATGAACTCATATTATTCACTTTAAAGAGCAAGAAAGAAGAAATTTTGTTTATTCGGCCAACACCTCAGAAACAACAGGATAATATTCAGATTCACAACCTGAGAAAGGGGGATGTTTGTGACGTGTGTGTGACTGTGACTGACTGATAAGCTGGAGAGATTAAAACACCAGTTAAGAGTTAAGCGAAATTTTAGTGAACTTTATGCTACCATATGGACCAGCTGCTGGATATAGGTTTCCAGCTGAAGGACAGAAACAGTGCCATCAGGACTCACTTCTTGTTCACAATGTTTTGAAGATTGTAAGTGTTCCTATTCCTTTTGGTTCAACAGGCAGGCATCACTCTATATAAAATGAAGATACTGAAGCAGTGGAACGCATTTTTAGTTCATTGACTGGCAAATTTCAGTACAAAACAGAGTGCACAGAAGTTGTATAAATTGAAAATTTGGATCAATCACGTACATTTTGGAACAATTTAAAATTCTTGGAAAATGAGTCTCTTATTTATCTTTCAAACCTAAAATTATGTTAAATGAGGCTATGTTTTGATTTTTATGGGCCTGTTAATCTGATAATGTGGTAATAAAATAGGTTTTATGTATGGCAAAAATTTCAGTTGTTTATAAAACCTGTTCAGCCGAAAAGTGGTAGCTCTCCTTTTCAGGGAATATAGAACTATATGGTACTACAGAAAAAAAACAATATTTTATGGATTGGCATTGTTGAAAAAAAATATTTCCATGAATTATATAAAAAAAGTTCAGAACAGTATAGCAAAAGAACTTTGACGGATAAGTCCAAATGGAGGATTTCTTTGTAATCATAAAGCAATTATCTTTCAAATAAAAATACCCGAACAAAATGTCTAGAACTGTTCCAGAGATACAGCATTTTAAAATTTTTTCCAAAAGTTTCATCTTCAAAATGGTATGTGCAGTGTCATCTTTGGAGGGCTGTATCTCAGAGCAGAAATTTTTTTTGGCGAAAACGGTAAATTAGTGTTCCTTACTTAGTCCTTCATTTTAATGTACGCTAAATCCAGTAACATCAGAGACTATGAAGGTAAGATTTTTTATAGTCTGCCTGAATTGATATGAACTATGCCTATTGTTTGCAGAAGCAGAGAATATATTACAGTTATTGGTAGAATTGTCAACATGTGTGTTGTTGAAATATGGTTGCGATGTCTCAGAGGTAATAGAGTACCCATTAAAATCCCACCATGTACAATATAATAATCAGTAACTACATGAAGCGAAGACTTTTATAGACAGTAGTTGTTACAATTAAATATATGTTATCCTTTCTTTCCAGTATCCATTGCGAAGGTGTTTGTGTTGCACACAGAAAACTTAAGTTGGATATGCTGATAATGAAAACAAGGTAGCTGTCTTTTAGGCAATGATCAGTTTATTTATGGTGGGTCACAAGTTTCAGACGCAACTGTTTACCCTTTATGCCCACCTGTTATAGATGAAGAAATTTATTTCAAATTAAATCTTCTTTGTTTTCATCTTTTCAGCGTAACTTAACCCAAAATCTAAAGTCCAATTGATATGGCATTTCAGTGAATCTATCTTCTCAGAATCATGAATGCTACAATGCCACTTTTACTATGAGAGAGCTAGATCATGCTCTCAGTTCATCTCGATCCTCTGCCCCAGGGCCAGACGCTGTCAACATTCAGATGTTGCAACACCTTTCTCCTGTGGGCAAGAACGTTCTGCATAGTTTGTACAACCGTCTCTCAGCAGAGGATATGTTTCCTAGACGCTTGCATGAAGCCACTGTCATACTAAAGATGGGTCGTTTGTGAACTAATGGGTTCAAAGGAACGGTTCACAGAAATGAACAGAAAGAGTGAGGAATGAATTCTAAGGAAAGGTCTTTCATAGTTCACTTCGGCCGCGAATTTCTACATATAGTTCCCAGGAATGGGAAACGGTTGGTCTCGTTCCTGCAACGGCACGTCCGCCGGTCTCGTTCCAGCGTCGGTCCCATTCCTGCCTTGGCCTTGGCCTCGGCCTCCTTCACGTGACCACTCTTCGCAGTTCCACCGCCGACTGATCGTAGTTAGTTCAGTATCGAGTTGAGTTCAGTATCGAGTTGTTGTTCATTTCAGTTCTTTTCGTATTTTTTCAGCATCCATGACCGTTTATAAAATACATTTTAATTATTACATAAAAATTATGTGGTAAATACATACATTTTTTTCAGGTAACAAAATGGCATATCAGCTTACTTCGCTATTTCGATAAATAACAAAAGAAATACTTGTAAAAAGGCAAGATTTTTTATTATTACACATGCAAAGGAAGTCGGCACAGCACACGCGAGTGCCATTTTTCATTATTCTTCTTCTTCTTCTACTTTGTTTTTTTAATCCAAGGTAAAAGGGCATTGTCATTGTTGTGGAAGGCAGATAGACTTACAGTCAGATGAAGCCGACGCTCCATAATCGAGTGTCTGGTGTCACATTTTGTAAAGAGAATATGATAACTTATACAATATTATTTCAGTGGTACAGGGTGGTGCACAAAAAGTCGGCCCCGTGTACGAGACTGCTCAGTTTCGCCCACCAATCAACGTCTATTGTTTCAAAGTTGTTGTTTGCATTAGCTTTCTTGTTATTTCTTCACTGCCTAATTATTACATGTTTATCTATTCTGCTCATAGTGGTCAACAAATTGTGCGCAACTGGCAAGAAGTCTGTACTCGGGACCGGTTTTTCGTGCACCACCCTATATTATTTCACTGCGATCAGCCACATAATGCTAAAGTTGGCTAAACGAGAGGTTTTGCAGAATCACAAAAATTAAGTGTGTGAGAATCCTGTTATGAATAAAAATTCTGTACTCCAGAGGGAGGCAAGTGCCCCCTCTTGTCACCTTCCATCTTCAGTCACCTATAGTACTAATTTTTCGTAAGACCAAGCGCCAATGTGTGGTGCAAGAGTAAAAAAGAGCGATCACCAGTGAGCTAGTTCCCAAGGATGAAAGAGTTTGCCCATCTATATGTAATACCATACCTAAGTCTGGTAAGGACAAATGCCTTCCTTCTAGCTACTGCACCATCTCTCACCAGCTGAGGTTGCAAGGTGATGGAACACATGATTCATGCCCGGCTTGTATGGTGGCTCGAGTCGCACAATTTACTAGTTGTAGCACATTGTGGATTTAGAGTGCGCCGTTCTGCAGTTGACCATCCTGTCGCTTTTTCCATCCATCATGAATGGTTTTCTGCGGAAATCCCAGACTGTGGCTGTGTTTTTGAATTTGGAGAAGGCCTACAACACCTGCTGGAGAGCTGGTGTCCTCCGTACTCTCTACACGTGGCTGCCTGCCCTGCTTCCTTGAGGAATTTTTAAAAGACAGAGTTGTCAAGGTGTGTGTGGGTTCTGCCATGTTGGACACCTTTATTGAGGAAAACGGTGTGCCTCGGGGTTCTGTCCAGAGCGTCATCCTCTTTGCTATCGCCATTAGCCCTATAATGGCCTGACTCCCACCGGCCATCTCCGGCTCCCTTTTTGTTGACGATTTTTCCATCTATTGCAATTCTCAACAGACCTGTCTCATTGAACGGTGTCTTCAGCCATGTCTTGATCGTCTTTACTCATGGAGAATCTACAATGGCTTTCGTTTTTCCACTGACAAAACCATTTGTATGAATTTCTGACAGCCTTTTACACCTTGGTCCTGTTGCTTTTCTGTTAGTTGAAACTGTGAAATTCCTGCAGCTCATGCTCAATAGGAAACACTCGTGGTTCTCCCATGTGTCTTACCTGGCAGCTCACTGTACGCGGTCCTTTTGTATCCTATGTGACCTCAATGGTACTTCTTGGAGTGCAGATCGAACCACCCTCCTGCTTGTTCTGGTCCTGTGTCTGTTCGAAACTAGACTAGGGGTGCTTTGTTATGCATCAGCACGTCCGCCCCTCTAACGCTGTCACAAAAGTATCCACCATTGTGGCGTCCGTTTGGCCAATGGTGCCTTTTAAACTAGCCCAGTTGAGAGTCTGTATCCTGAAGCTGGCGAACTACCACTGTGACTTTCTGCTCAGCAGGTATGCAAGCTGTTTGTCAGCAATGTGTGGCCATCAAGCCTATGCCTCTTTCTTCGATGACTCCTTTGATAGTCCCTGCTCTGTGTTACCTTCTGGAGTCTGCTTTAACCATTCCCTCTGGGGGCTTAACTTCGTACTATCTGCAACTTTCCCAGTGGATGTGAACCCTTCATGACCTTGGCTTCGTGCAGTGGCCTGTGTTCACCTTGGCCTTTATTCACTTTCTATGGACACTACTCCAGCCTCGATCTATCGCCTTCAGTTTCACGACCTTGGCATGGAACTTTGCAATAGTACGTTTGTATACACTGATGGTTCTCAGACTGGCCATAGTGTTGGGTGCGCCTTCGTCATTGGCGTCGATGTGTTTCTGTATCTGCTTTTCGGCATACTGCTCAGTATTTACAACTGAGCTCTTTGTCCTGTATCAGGCCATGGAGTACAACCAGCGACACAGGTTTTTCAGTTGTGTTCTCTCCTCACTCTCTCAGTGCCCTTCAAAGTCTCTGTGCGCTGTACACCACCCATCCCTTAGTGCAACGGATCCATTAAAACAGTTACTTGCTCACTCTTGATGGAGATACTGTGATGTTCATGTGGGTTGCTGGTCATGTCAGTCTGCCATGAAACGAGGCTGCTGCCAAGGCTACAGTCCTTGTACCTCAGCCCACTAGTTCCAATATGCCCTCCAATGATCTGTGTTGTCGTCTGTCAGGGGGTGGTGTTGCTTTGGCATCGCCATTGGTCCTCCCTTCATGGGAATAAACTACAGATTATTAAGCCTCTCCCAGCGGCTTGTATGACCACCTCTCGACCCTCTCCCCGGGAAGAGGTCGTTTTAACTATGTTGCGTATGGACCACTGTCATTTTAGCCATCGCAATTTAAGTGGTGCTACCCCGCCACTTTGTGCACATTGCACCAAAGTTTTAACTGTCCACCATGTCCTGACGGAATGCCCTGTCTTAGTTATTGGCCGTTTTAGCAAACGACACATGAGCTGTCGACTGTATTTTACTTTTTATCCATCGTAGTGATATGGTGAACACCATTTAATTTTTAGTCCTGGACCTCCATTTCTCTATAGTGTATTTTATAACCCTTTCTTCATGTCCCTGTTTTTATTTGTCCTCTGTTAATGTCAACTGGGACTGACGTGTAGTTGTTTCTTAACTCCTCTCTGTCTTTGTGTTCTATAGTTTTGACTTGGGTGCTTATGACCCCAGTTGTTTTTGCGCCCTAAAAAAAAAAAAAAAAAAAAAAAAAAAAAAAAAAAAAAAAAAAAAAAAAAACACACACACAGTGAATGTCGTATTCAATATTTTTGGGTACTTGGACACCAGTGTCTCTTTAAAATGTATTTTGTTAATAAGTTGTCAACAAATAACAAAATTCACATTGCTTAATCTTTCTAGTGGTGGCCATAAAGTACCTTCTTACATGATAAGCTGCAAATTATGGATGAAAGGCAACTAACAGATTCCATATTTCTAGATTTCCAGAAATCGTTTAACACGGTAGCTCACTGCAGGTTGCATATGGAATAAGTTCACAGATACGAGTGGCTTGAACACTTCTTAAGCAATTCAGAGTGGCTGCTAGGTTTGTTACTGCTAGGTTCAGACAACACATAAGTGTTACAGATATGCTTTGGGAACTCAAATGGCAATCCCTGGAGGGAAAGCAACATTCTTTTCGAGAAACATCATTGAGAAAATTTAGAGAACCACCACTGAAGTGGACTGCCGAATGATTCTACTGCCTCCAACATACATTGGGTGTAAGGACCACAAAAATAAGATGAGAGAAATTGGGGCTGATAAGGAGGCATATAGACAGTCATTTTTCCCTCGCTCTATTTGCGAGTGGAACAGGAAAAGAAATGGCAAATAGTGGTACAGGGTACCTTCCGCAACACACCATATGATAGTTTCTACAGTATCTGTCGATGTAGATGTAGTAGATATTATTGAATATGTGTTGTTTTACAGAATTACTGGTGTGGAAGTGGGGACCAAACTCCGAAGATACCTGATAAAAGGTATTTTTGGAGTTTGGTCCCCACTTGCACACGAATAATTCTGTAAAAAGCATGTTGTTAATAAAAGTGAAAACAACTGACAATTTTTTTTTTTTTTTCTCTGGGCATAGTCACCCCCAATCCTTTGATAGTATGGTAACTATTAGTTCCTTCCTTGGGGGGAAATAAAAATTGAAGAGCAGGTCACTGAAATCAATGGCAGATTCTTGGTCTAGCCTTGATCCTGTTACAGATGGATCCCTCTCGCCCTGGGATGAGAGTGCGCAGTGCTTCATTTCCAGCTTTCCACACACTAACCCTCTCTCGTCTAGAAGAAAAGAGTTAGCTGTTCTGGAACCTAAGATAGTGTCTTCCTTTTCACTTTCATGTGGGTCTGTTGGTCACACTAAATATGTTGTCTTCTTAAAGTAAGCACTGACCAATTTTTTCTCACAATTTGTCCTGTTTGTAGAATTTTCCTTTTGTCTATTAGGTCAGTCAAGATCTAGACAGTACCTGCTACTTAAGTATATCTGGTAGGTAAAGTATCTGTCAGGCCAGGAGTTCAACTAAGATTTTTGCTAGTTACAGGCAATGCTTTGTCAAATAGGCTAACCGAGTATGCTTGACGGTCTGTTGATTTCAAGCAGCAAATGCTTGTCTCCAGCAAAGGATATTGTTCCTCCAACAGTACTGCGGGACAAGTGCTTTGGGAAAAATGACTTACATTAAACCTTATGCATATTTCTTGATCAAAACATTAGGTAGAGTGGATGGAGTGTTCACCAATGCTGGTTCACCAGTATGATTTCACAAGTTTGGAGTAAAGTGCTGGGAAATTCAGTGTGCAAGTCAGTCAGCCGTACTTGGAAGATCCTGTCATGTGGATTGCCATTAACATTGAAAATTAGAAACCGTACTTTTAACACTAGGAAAAGACAGATTTCTACTTCCTGTAAAGAAAAGATGTCAGGTTGCAGACAGGTACAATAAAGACATTCACATAAAGCTTTCAACCACAGCCTTCGTCAGTAAAAGAGAGACACAAACCCCATTCATACACACACACAAGCAAGCACGTCACATACGACCACCAACTCAAGCGTATCGGGCTGTATGCAACTATCACATGGGATGCAAGCAGCAATCTAGGGGGGACGGGCAAAAGGAAGGAGACACAAATGCTGTCTGGTGGAGTGTGCAGGGACTAGACTGCCAACAGACAGAGCGTCAGGAGGTTGTAGGGCAGGGAGGTGGGGAAAAAAGGTGCGGAAAAGGTGAAAAGCAGGGAAAGACGGGCAGATGCATTGGCAGAGGGCTGCAAATAAACAGGGTGGGAGATGGGAATGGGGAGGAGTCAGTAGGACAGAACGGTGATAACTGTTGGATGGAGAGTGTGGGGACCATACATTACAATAGGTTGAGGCCCTGTGCAGTTCAGAAAAGCTGGTGGTAGGAGGGAAAGATCCAGATGGCTTGGGCAGTGAAGCAGCAATTGAAATCAAGGGTGTTAAGTTAAGCTGCATGTTGTGCCTCAGGATGGTCTACTTTGCTGTGGGCCACAGTTTGGTGGTGGCCGTTCATCCTGGTGGACAGCTGGTTGGTAGTCATACCAATATAAAACTGTGCAATGGTTTTAGCGGAATTGGTAAATGACGTGGCTGCTTTCACAAGCGGCCTGGCCCCTGATGATGCAAGATAAACCTGTGACAGGACTGGAGAAGAGGTGTTGGATTGGTTGATTGGGCAGATTTTGCACCTGGGTCTTCCACAGGGATATGATCCATAGGGCAAAGGGTTGGGATTGAGAGTGGCGTATGGATGTACTACGATGTTGTGCTGGTTGGGTGGGCAATGGAACACCACTTTAGGAGGGGTGGGAAGTATCTCGGATAGGATGTCCCTTGTTTCAGGCCACGATGACAGGTAATAAAAGCCCTGGTGAAGGATGGTTCAATTGTTTGTCTGGTGTGATGAAGGGGACATTCCTTTGTGGCTGGTTGTTGGGGGTGATTGGAGGGTTGGGGGTGTGAGGGGCAAATGGCACAGGAGATCTGTTTGCAGCAGATCTCACCTCCTCTGTCCTATCATCTCCTCCCCATTCTAGTCTCCCACCCTGTTCATTTGCAGCTCTCTGCCAACACATTTGCTCACTTTTTCTGCTCCTTTTTTTTCGCCACCTCCATGCCCCACAACCACCAGATGCTGCACCTGCTGGCAGTCTAGTCCCTGCACACTCCACCAGACAGCATTCGTCTCTCACCCCACCAGTACAGTACTATCTCTTCCCCTTCTGCACTTCCTCGAGATTGCTGCTTGCATCCCAGGTGATAGTTGCATTTGCATTCTGGCCGTAGATGCTGCAATTGGCAGTCATGTGGGCTTGTGTGTGTGTGTGTGTGTGTGTGTGTGTTTTCTATTGGTGAAAGCTGTGACCAAAAGCTTTAGGGGAGTGTCTTTTAATTGTGCCTGTCTAAAACTTGATGCCTTCCTTATAGTAAGTAGTATTCTTTCTTATCCTAAGTTGTTGATATTGCTACCTGGAGTTTCCATTGTTTGATTTTTTGCTGAAACTGTACTTTGAGGTAATTACCCCCCCCCCCCCTCTCTCTCTCTCTCTCTCTCTCTCTCTGTGTGTGTGTGTGTGTGTGTGTGTGTGTGTGTGTGTGTGTGTGTGTGTGTGTGTGTGTGTGTGTGTGTGTGGGGGGGGGGGGGGGGGGTATTGAAAATATTCAAACACTATTAAATTTCATTTCTTGAGATATTGTTCAAAGCAACATTTTGAGAACAGTGGTTGTGCTTGTCTGAAATCTTGGACAGTTCGACATTTGGCAGAGCAAATCTAAACATGAGTCTACTGGAAAACAGTGATCCTAAAGACACTTCATACTCTTAGGTGAAAGGGAACTTAATGTCATGTTTTTGGAACCACGATTGTCAAATGTGGAAAGAAGAAAGCTAGAAAGTGGAGATGGGGCTAGCTACTGGAACTCTGAATCCAGACACACGAACCAGGTTTGGAGTAAATGATAATTTGCTTTCTTAAATGTAAGAGGAAAGTCTATGGAAACACACAGTAGAGCAACTAATATGTAATTATGTGCAAGTTGAAAAATAAAATTTGATTCATTGTAGGTTTTGTGCTTGCCATATAGTTACTTTGGAAGCATATTTAAGAGGGGGTGATGTTAATGATCAATTTGTGTAATGCCTGTTAAAAATAGGTACTGATCAACTGCCGCAACAATAAGAAATTACTTGGTAGAGTGAAAGCCTTTGATCGTCACTGCAATATGGTGCTTGAAAATGTCAAGGAAATGTGGACAGAGTTACCCCGAACTGGTAAAGGAAAGAAAAAGGTAATGTTGGAATAAATATTTAAATGTGTGAAGTTGATGTAATGGAATTAAATGAAGTTAATTATTGCTCCATGCTTTAACAGGAATAAGAGAACAAATGGAACTGTGTATATGTAGATCATTTTGTTCTAAATTTTGAATGAATGCTTGTTATTTATTGTGGACATATTGTTCGTTGTATAATGTTGTTGATACAAATTTCGGTATTTTCAGGCAAAGCCAGTAAACAAAGATAGATTCATATCAAAAATGTTTCTGCGAGGGGATTCAGTCATACTGGTTCTTCGAAATCCACTTGCTACAGCAGCTGGAAAGTGAATAATTGTATAAAAAGTGGGACTGGAGTGTGTTGTTTCTGTGGATTTGTGGATTTCAGGACTTGGAGAGATATTTTGACTAATTTTTATTCTGTCTGTACAAACTCCATTCATCTAATAAATAATTTGAATACAGTATATATTTTTGTTACTGGAGATACATATTGTGATCTCTCTGAAACTTTTTAAGTGCTGAGTTACTTTTTTCTATTTTTTCCAGTGCAAACTTGAGTTTCCAAATATTAATCATTCTGAAAATTCTATACAGTGCCTCTTAGTTAACTTCGAAATGTTTGCAACATCAAACAGCTTATGCATTCTCTAGAACTCTAGTTCTACAGATTTCAAATTTTTTGATAGAATTATTTAACATTTTATTTTCCACCTCGTGCGTCTGAATAGTTCCCCTTGTAAGCTGTCCCAATCGCTAACAAGGCTAACACAAAGTTGCAACTGTTTGAAAACGGACTATGTTGTTGTGACTGTAGTGAGCCGAATGCGTGTTTTGTTCGTGCAGTGGAAAAAGACTAAAAGCTCAAAATGTAGAGCAATTTTCTGGTCTTTGAAGTGTGCACAAGCATCAACTGCCATTGATCCGTAAGTCAGTGTCACTTCTCCTCAAAGTTAGTCATGCTGGTGCAATTTATTCTGTAGGAAAATTAATGCATCTCATGGCGGTATACTTTGTTCTTCACACAAAACTGTTAATACTCCTGGCATGGCCATTCAATAACAGATTTATATACACTGTGTGATCAAAAGTATCTGGACACTTGGCAAAAAATGACTTAAAAGTTCGTGGTGCCCTCCATCGGTTATGCTGGAATTCAATATGGTGTTGGCGCACCCTTAGCCTTGATGACAGCTTCCACTCTCGCAGGCATACGTGGAATCAGGTGCTGGAAGATTTCTTGGTGAATGGCAACCCATTCTTCAGAGTGCTGCACTGAGGAGAAGCATCAATGTCGGTCGGTGAGGCCTGGCACAAAATCAGCTTTCCAAAACATCCCAAAGGTGTTCTGTAGGATTCAGGTCAGGACCTATGCAGGCCAGTCCATTGCAGGCCAGTCCATTACAGGGATGTTATTGTCATGTAACCACTCCGCCATATGCCACGCATTATGAACAGGTGCTCGACCGTGTTGAAAGGTGCAATCACAATCCCTGAATTGCTCAATCACAATCCCTGAATTGCTCTTCGACAATGGGAAGTAAGAAGGTGCTTAAAACATCATTGTAGGCGTGTGCAAGCCCCCTCCATGAAAAACACGACCACGCCATAACACCACCACCTCCAAATTTTACTGTTGCCACTATACATGCTAGCAGATGATGCTCACTGGCATTCGCCATACCCACACCCTGCCATCGGATCGCCACATGTGTACCATGATTCATCACTCCACACGATGTTTTTCCACTGTTCGATTGTCCAATGTTTACACTCCTTACACCAAGCAAGGCATCATGTGTCATTTACCAGTGTGATGTGTGGCTTATTAGCAGCCGCTCAACCATGAAATTGGAGTTTTCCCACCTCCTGCCTAACTGCCATAGTAATTGCAGTGGATCCTGATGCAGTTGGGAATTCCTGTGTAATGTTCTGGATAGATGTCTGCCTACAAATTACCTGCCTCGAGATGACTGGGTGTTTGTGTTGTCCTCGTCATTTCATCATCATTCATCGAAGTGATGAGATTGGACTGAGCAAAGTTTGGGATTTTGTACGGGCATTGATAACTGCACAGTTGAGTGCCCCACAAATTAATCATCATCATCATCATTACCTATTACAAATTACGACCCTCTTCAACTGTCGGTGGTCTGTGTCGGTCAACAGAAAAGGTCGGCCTGCACGCTTGTGTGCTGTACGTGTCCCTTCATGTTCCCAATTCACTATCATGTCAGAAACAGTGGACCTAGGGATGTTTAGGAGTGTGGAAATCTCATGTACAGACGTGTGACACAAGTGACACCCAATCACCTGACCACGTTTGAAGACCGTTAGCTCTGCAGAGCGCCCTGTTCTGCTCTCACAATATCTAATGACTACTGAGGTCACTGGTATGGAGTACCTGGCAGTAGGTGGCAGCACAATGCACCTAGTATGAAAAAGTAAGTTTTTGGGGGTGTCCAGATACTTTGGATCACATAGTGTATGATCATTGTAAGTGTTCGTGGCATGTCTTCACAGCTTCAGTCCTGGTCCAGCATGGAGTTTTAATCTGTAACTGGGTGACAGCATACTCTCAGCTGTAGAATGAAAGATTAACTGTGGAATATTTGCTAGCTCTCTTAAGGTAATATTCAGTATTTGAGAGCATTCACACTATCAGTTTGCTTTGTGCCTGCCCCTTGTTTTTTATCACCAAAGTTTGAGAATCCTTGCTTAAGTCTGAACTTAAAGTTGTCTGTCTGGTCTTCACCTTTTACCTGAATATTCTGTAGAACTGTCACTGGTTAACTATTTGTCTACACTTTATCATATCTCTCCTTCATAATACTAAATGTATTTTTAGTCTGTTCAGTTTTTCTCAGTTTATTTCTCAGTTTTTCATTTGAATAAACTTCAGATGCTACTCCTCCAACTTATCGTCACACCTCTTGATACTCATTTGTCGATTCTGCCACCTAAATTCAACAACTTGAAGTAATTTTTTCTTTAGAGCAACTTCTGCTCTGAAGATCCAAATAAAGAAAACTCCATAATGATTATTCGAATATCTTCAAATTTTGTTCTAGGTACTGGAATGTATTTAGTTGACCGACGTATTTACTACTACAGTATAAATTAAAATATTCATTCAAAAGGAAATTTTACGACAAAGGAAAAAGTGCTATCAATCCAATTTCCTGCATTGAGTTTTTTGAAAAAATATTGGTCTTTACCATCTCAAAGTGACAGCATGCAGTTCGCAAAAGTCTTACTCCCTCTGCCACCTTGTCACAGGGCCTCAGTACAATCTTCATTCATCTATTCATGTGAGGAAAAGAACTCCATCCTCCCTTGTACCTCCATGTCTGCGATGGGTGCCTTGACCCCTTCCACCCGTATAATAAAGATCCCACTGGAAATGGATAGCTGCAAATCAATGTTCTTTGCATGTGGTTGATTGAATGGTAAGCAGATGACTGTTCTGGATCTTCAGAACAAAGGACCTTGTGTCTAACTCACTGCAGATTTCTGGATGGTTACCTACTCTGCTTGAAGTCTGCCATGAGAATGGTTCAGCATCTTGTCACTGTCTCCTTTGGTCTGCATAGAGCATGAACAGAAGAGAATCAAGCATTTGAGATGTGGTGCTACAGAAGAATATAGAAAATTTGGTGGACTGAAAAGATAAGGAATCATCCTCTACACAGAATCAGCGAAGAAATGAATGTATGAAAAACACTGACGAGATGAAGTGACAGGATTGCAGGACGTGTTTAGACATCAAGGTATAAATTCCATGGTACTGTAGGGCAAAAACTTTAGAGGAAGAAAGACTGGAATAAATATAACAACTGAGGACGTAGCGTGCTATTCAGAGATGGAGGTTGGCACGGGAGAGGAATTCATGGCAGACTGCATCAAACCAATTGGAAGACATGACTCAAAAGAGCCCATGACAAGACAACCTTACGTGAGTGGGATTTCTGTGGCTTGCTCTCAATCATACAAACTTTTCTGTCAGTGATTGGTTTGCCAGTAATTCTTACACTGCTTCCCACAGTGAAGTGAAGTGAAGTGGAGTCCCACAAGGCTCTGTCCTGAGTGTGACCTTAACACTTACACTGGTGGCAGACATATTTTGCACACACCAGCTGAGCATTTGTAATTATTGCCTAATGTGTTTACCTGTGCTTAGGAGCATGCATTTTGGCTTCTACATGAGCTTGGGGGGAGGGAGGGGAATGGGCTGTTGTGCCCTGGTGCTGAATATTTCTGGAGCAGTTTCTGTGATGTCTCCTGTCAATAAAGGTGTGTCATTGCCAGGTGAACATTATTGTAAATGTAAAAATTAGTTTCTTTGAATGAGGCTTGCTTGTTAATTAACAGTTGTTACAAAGCTGCAGGTATGTGAAGGTGGTTTTCCCTAAAATAGCTCGATTATTTTGGTAACCCATTTGAAAAATGAAGTATTTTTAACTACACATCGATAGGCCAATGTTTCTTCATAATTGTGTGTCCACATTACCTGTTGTACTGAAAGTAATCTTCACTCTACTAAATAAAGTAGTACAAATTTTAGATAACTACACGTATCAGAGGACAACAGTTTTCTCTGCCGCACAATGTGTATTCTGCTAAAAGAATTCTGCTGGAAGTGCTCCAACTCCCAACATGTCCTGCACTGACGCCAAGCTGTCCACACGATGAGTGCAGTAATTTAATGTTCTTTAGGTGTTAATTTGTTACAGTTAATTTATTTGTATTTGTATATTTCCTTGAGAACTGTGTTTGAAGATATCCATTTACTATACCTCAAGCTCATTAATGATGATTCTCATGTCAAAAAGTTGTGTAAAGTGATTCCACCGCACACAGATGGTGAGCACCCCTGGCATGTACTCGTAACACCTTCAAGAATGGTGGGGATTACCAGACTGACTTCATTGAGAATTTTTGTTCACAGCTATTTTCGTGGCTACTTGTCTTTGTAAATGCTTTCTGTATTTAATGGCACCTGTTAATGTTCCAATAAAGGAGTCGTTTTATATTTGGATGTCTTTATTACATTATTCCAATGCTTTACCTGTCCATTTTACCCTGTACACATCTAACAAACCCATAGTATTAGGTTGTGTTCACTGAGGAACTTAATTCCTACAATGCAGGCTTCCATCAACTTCTACAAGGACAAGTTCAAGCACACAAAGAGCAGCTGCTGACATCACATTCCCCTACCAGCGCTCGCCACACTGGGCCGCATGCGTATTGCAGTGCACCACTCTGCTGTTCCACTGCTAACTCACTGAGTGATGCCTCATGTTGCAGGGTGAGTCTGATCCCATTTTACAGTCCCAACTGGTAAGTAACACCTCCCCCCCTTCCCCAATGTACAAGTGCATATGGCTGGCTTTCACACCTTCCTCGGCCACAGCATGCAGCTCACAGGGACTGTCACCACCCTGGTGCACATACTCCCTCCTACCATCCAGCCTGTTCGCCTGTTTCCATTCTATTCCCATGACCCCCTGACCCTGATTGCCACATAGGTGTCCAACAACATCATAAGCCTCCCAGTCTGGCACATTTGGTGATTTGGTGCCTAAAATACCAGCTGCTAGCGAAACAGACCGTGTCAGAAATGCAGGGCACATGTGGCTCTCACATCTCCTCCAGTACCTCCATGCACTGGCTGAGCCTGCAAATGTTCCTGAAAAACAGCTACTCATGAATTTGCTTGTGCGTCTGCCTGCTGTAGACCACATAGCTATATAAATGTTGGCATGACAGCCAAGATGGCAGACAGGATCTTAGACTCTTGACTACCCGCCTGCATCAGCTCCCATGTCTGCCATCCCCCTCCAGAGATGGCACAGCTCATGACCTACGTAATCAGTGAGATGAACTCACCTCAGCCCTGGAGCATACACAGGGCCTCCCCATCCCTCGTTCGCCCACACACTGTGCATGTCCTCACTCGGCGACAGCTGTGATAATCATCGCACAGGTGCCACCCTCTCACCGACATTGTGTTAGCCAGGACGTTTGAGGTGTAGGTGATCTTTGCAGATATGAGCATTTCTGCAACGGCTGGAAGTTGCTGAGCACTATGCACGTGGTCACCAAACACAATAGGGATGCCCAGTTGCTCCACTATGAGCATCTGTCGGTGCACAATTGTCAGAACCCCTCCTCCCTAACAGCCTAACTGCACGACATGGGCTCCAGTCTCTCCACCTCTCCTTACAAATTGTTACACACTCCGCTGGCCGCTCTCATCACTGTGGCAAATGGCTTCATAATAGCAATATACTGCTCCCACACCCAGTGTCGCAGCTGCAGAGATTTTATGTAGACCTCTACCATGGCCGACATTATGGACCCTATTTTTGGTGCAGACTTCATTGCTCACTATGGTAGCTTGCCTCCTTGACATCACGAATCCTCGATGACAGTCCACCATTGGATTCCTTGTTGATTCCACAATGCCACCCATGTCGCCATCAAGCAGTTGTCATATTCAGGACACTTTGCTGCCCTCCTCGCACCCTTCCTGCACCTGCAGGAGGTACATCCCGGTACATTGCAACTACACTGGGTCCCCAAGATTTCTGCCGTCTGAGGAATGACCCGAACAGACCAAAATTGAAGAAGCAAACACTGCCGCTGTATTCTATCTCATGAAGAGCTTGTGTGTCTGCCCTAAACCTAGTCTGAAAAAAGATGATACTTGATTGTATGAGGACTTTCAGGCTCTCAATGCCGAGGGCTGTCCCTGTCTACTACCCAGTGCTCTTCTTGTGCAACTACCGTGACTGTCTGGTGCAAGTGTCTTGAGCAAGGTATACTGTGCAACAGCATTTATGCAGGTTCTGGTCATCTCAGAGGACATGAAGAAGACAGCAATAATCACTGCATTTGGTCTTTCTCTGTGTTTTTACACCCTTCGGGCTCTCCAATGCTGCCCAGACTTGACAATACTTTTTTGATAATTCGCTACGTGGTGGCTCAGGTTGTTTTGCCTGCCTGGGTGATTTCCTCATCCACTCGTGCAATGTCACAGAGCTCCATTGATGCCTCCAGTAGACATTTTTCTGCCCCCAAGGTGCAGGAATTATCAACCTGGACAAATGAGTCTTTGGTGTCAAGAGATTGACTTCCTTGGACACAGGATACCATCTGTAGGATCCCACCCGATGGACAAGTCTGCTCCATTGCCGAATTCCCACACCCTGCATCTTTTAAAGAGCTCCACAGGTTCCTGAACGACACTGAGCGACACAAAGCAAAAAATGAAACGTGACCTAATGTGCTACCTTCCTGGTCCACCCACATCAGACTGCCCAGCTTGCAATTATTGTTGACACTAGCCAGTCTGCCCTAGGCACCTTCCTTTAACAACACACTGAAAGTTCCAGGCAGCCACCGGCATTCTTTTCATGAAGCTCTCTGAGCCACAGTGGAGTTGGGTTGCACTGGACTGTGGCATCTTGCTGTATGCAAGGTGGTGAAATGAACTGCTTCCTCCTCTTGGTGGAAGGATGCCCCTTCACAGTTTTCACCCACCACTGTCCCTTGCAACAGGTTTTCGTTGAAAGGAAGTCATAAAGTCTTTCCCAGGCAGTTCTGTCAACAGGAATAGATACAGTCTTCCCCAGACAGTTTCGTCAACAGGAATACATAGTGCTGTTCACAACTAACGTGGCATTTGTCAGGCATCAACAATGTTATCTACTGCCTCGGCCACTCCTGTCCCCTTAATGCCACCAGTCAACTATATTGCCCTGGCTCCCACTCAGGTAGCCAGTCCTGAGCTGCTAAGCCTGCACAGTGGCCTAAACACTGGCCTCAACCTCCAACCAAATACTGTTACCAGTATGCACTTACTCATCTGGTGCGAGTTCCACCACCCACGCAGTTCCACAGAACCTATCTGCCCCTACCTCTCCCCTGACTTATGCAAGGTAGCGCTCAAACAGTATATTTCACTCCACTGTCTGTGTATCCACAGCTGTCACCTGGCCTGATATCCAACATTGCTGCACCAACTGGGCCCAAACCTGTCTCCCATGCCAGCACTACAAGGTAAGCTGTAGTGCATACCCTTATTGTTTCTGTCCCTGTGGTGGACCATTATTTTTTCCATGCCCATATTGTCAGTGTAGGCACCCCTTCTGTCATCAAATGGCCACTGGTACATCCGCACCATCATTGACAGGTTCAGTCAGTGGCCAGAAGCCATGCCAATATCAGACCATTATGGCAGATATAGTGGCAAAGACTTTGATGGAAAACTGGGTCTCACATTTTGGGTGCCCCACTATGTGACACTGGAATGTGGATGACAGTTCACATCTTGCCTGTTTAAAATACTCGTGGAATCTGACTGTACATGCGTCCGTTTTATGGCTAGTTGCCACCCTGCCACTAAAAGCGCGGTGCAGAGATACTAAGGAGCCTAAATCCGCTCTTACCTGTCAGTCCGTAACTTGGATTCCTACCCTGCTACTACTTCTGGGCTTGCGAGTGACTCAAAACTGACTGAGTGTGTCCCCCACCAGTGTCATATACGGGGAGCTGCTCACTGTCCCTGGAGCCTTCAAGCCACAGCCGCTGCAAGCCTCCACTTACACCCCAGCATTTGTACAGCAGCTGCACGATTGCATTGTGCACCTGCACCTGGCACACCCCTGACGCCATGGCTGGCTCATGTCCTTCACCCATTGGAACCTCCGTACATGTGTGTATGTCATGCTCCGGGTGGATGCCTGCGAGCTACTGCTCCGCCCATAGTATTCAGGACCACAACTTGTTCCCCAACACAGGGAGAAGATGTGTTCTGTATATCTCCATGGTGCTACCTCCACTGACTGATTAACGTCAGTGTACACACTGTCTCAGCATCCCTTGCCCATTGCCACTCATTGAAATCGATGTGGCACCAAGTGATGAAAATGGTACCCTGTCCGCAACTGCTGACCTGGCAGGCAGTGCTTGGTGCCAGAGAGTGGATGCCAGCCTGCCATTCACATCACCACCTGCCCCAACAGAGCTGCTCGTGACCCCCACCACCGGATCCATCCCCTGGCACCTCACCTGAGTCATGAGGTGCCAGCACCATGCATTCAACTGCGAGGTACCTGTCACCCTCCCTGTGTCGCTAGCACATGCCTCTGATGCAATGTGCGGCCTGATCTACCAGCAAGAGGAGCAGCAGCAAGCACCTATGGCCCCAGCACGAGAGGACACACATTATGCCACCTGCACAGGGTGCATTGTCCACTGTGTGCAACCTGCTCGAGCATCAACATGCCACTGCGCCACTTGCTTGGCTCTGTCCCTGCACCCCAACATGTTCATTGACCCTCATGCCCCAGCTAGCAGTGTAGTGGGGTGTTAACACTGCAGCTAGCTCATAAGGTGATGCTCCAGATGCCACTGCACACCATGCCACTGTTGACCTGGTCCTGCGGACCCCACACCACTGGGACTGGCCTCTGTATGCTGCAACTGCCCTCTCCTCCTCCCAGTGGAAAACACATTCGGCCTACCGCTCTTCTGCTGTAGCAGACAATCTCAAGCTGCAGCAGATGGCCCATCGCCTGGTAAAAAACCACATTGTGAACTGTATGCATCCAAAGACAAGACTTTTCTGTGAAAAACTTCTCTTTGTTGCAGCGTGTGGGGGCTGTTACCTAAAGCATGCTACAGGAAGTGTTGCCAGTTCCTGTCACTCCCTGCACTGATCCCAAGCTGTCCACACAAGTGCAGTGATTGAATGTTCTTTTCGAAGTTCGTGTTAAAGTTATTTAAGTATCAGAACTTAAAAGCTTGTTGTATTGCTATAAAATAGCTGCATGTCCCATAAAGACATCAGTGGTGAGTCTGTTTTGTGTGTCTATAAAACAAATAGGCATTGCAGACTCCTGTGACACTATACTTCAGGGCAACATTATTCAGCACTGGCCTTGCAGTCTCGTGTCCTGAGGGTGGACAATTGGCCTCACAGAACCTGTTAACTTGCAATGAGTGTGGCAAGATATGAGCTCTTTTTTGTGAACTATATCCAAATTGCTATCGTGTCTTGCACAAGGTTGTTAGAGACTGAAACCCCCAATTGTGTTAGACTAACTTTACCTACAGTAATTCAAGTTTGTTTGTTTGCTTGCTTTTGTTTTGCTGTGAACACTGTGTTAGATTGGATACGGTACCCCAAAGTTCATTTATTTGTAGTTGCATATTTCCTTGATTATGGTGTTAGATTAGCTCCATATACTGTACCTCAATATCATTAACTATAATGTATTATTGTAGGTTGTGGGCAGGAATTGGTTAGCCATGAAGCAGACTGTGTTGGATACATGGAGCCTTGAGCAGTAAGCAACTGAGCAATTTTATTTAACATTTATTTTGGCAACACACAATATTAAAATTTTCCTTTGCACACATTGATATAAGCATAACTCTCCCACTGAACATTGAAAACAAACCCTCCAACAACGTAACAGGCTTGTGGCCCTCAAGCAATTAATTGTGCACAATCTTTAAAACAAATTTCAAGAAAGCCGAAAGGACTTAGCCCCTAACTGTTAAGAATTTTAACAGCTAGCAAAATGTATTTAAAAAAACTCTGGTCCGACATAGAGAGCTCTGAGCACATTAAATTAGGTTTAATAATTTAAATAGCACCTCAAGTGGCATTCAGTATCTGTAACCAAAATACCAATTTTTAAATAACCACACTGCGCAGGAGAAACTTAGTGAAATAATATATGGTACCCAGCCAAGCTTTACATTCTACTATAGGAACAAGTTTTGCAAGTTAACGTATTGTGTATTGACTGAAGCTCTGGGTAAAAATGCATTATTTTTAAAAAATAATGTATATGATGATAGCAATATGAATACAGTGCTTTGCGGAGTGGAAGCATCACAGCGCTCTACCCTGGCTGTACAAATAACCAATTGGGGGCACACGTTCAAAAAAGTGGTGTCTGCTGTGTCTCACTGGGCCGAAGAACACCTATTGACAATCACTTTTGTCATCCACCTGTGTGCCATGCCCCATGCCAAATTAATTAAATGCTTCAGAAATGTTGGAGGGCTTCTGCTACAGAGAGAGGGGCTCAATTAATTTTACATATAATAAAACAAGTAAATTAAGGATTGACACTATCGCCCTGCCCAGCTGAGCAAATGGTCTGCAAGTGACTGTAACTAAGGAGACAATTAAACAATGATCACCACATTGGTCAACAGCACATCACGGTTTATTGCTGACAGAATGCATGCTGGAACCTAAGCTTCGCTGAGTGCAACATGTGAGCCCGAGCTTTAATCAGAGGTTCAAAATAATCGCCAGTCATTTGTCACCGATATCCTGTGGAATAATTACCAAGTGAATTTAGAACTGTTTCGTATTTGGATGTCTTTTTATTGGATTTTTCCATTGCTTTGCTCATTTGTTTTTTACCTTCACTGCCATCGAGTCCATAGTATCCACCTATCATGTTCATTGAGGAACACAATTCCCAAAGCTGAGTTTGAGAAATGAAAGCACCGATTATAGTTTTCCTTCGTGATTTTTTTCTCCTTCCAAAAGCACCCTGCTTGCACATATGCCGAATAAAATACACTGATTTTTGTTTCTGTATGAATACTTCCATACATAAATAATGATCATTTATTACCTTTGTCTGATGCAATGTTTGCTGTATGTTTACTGTTGTATACTTAAAAAAGTAATTACAGCACTTCAAACTTCCAATCTGTGAGTTTGTCAACACAGTCATTAACTGGAGACAACATCTGAAGTTATTAAGTAGATTTGCAACTATGTTCACACAGTGTGTTTTCCATCCGCACTGGTGAAGTTAAAAATACATTTTTATTAATTTTCTTACTGACCTAGGTTCACCCAACCTATACTGATGGTTAATGCTGAGACTCAAAATTGTACAACACCCAATGGTACCCTGTAATTTTTGCATTCGTATCTGGTTTCTCGATGCACTTCGTGTCCAACAAACCAGGCATATATTCATTAGTGTCTTTCTTTGAGTACTTGATGCTCGAAACATTTGGGAACTGGGTCCCCACAGATCGTAGAACATTATCACAACACCAACTTTCCATGTGGTCTGTTGCATATGTTTCTATAAGTTATTTTAACAGCAATGGATGGAACTCTGTTATTGACATTTTTTGACCTGTGTAAAATACACATATGTTGGTACTGTGCTACGGTCGCAGGTTCGAATCCTGCCTCGGGCATGGATGTGTGTGATGTCCTTAGGCTAGTTAGGTTTAAGTAGTTCTAAGTTCTAGGGGACTGATGACCACAGATGTTAAGTCCCATAGTGCTCAGAGCCATTTGAACCATTTTGTTGATACTGAAAGAAAAAGAATATTTTGTACCATATCAGTGTCTTTAAGTATAGATCAGAGCTTAGCAGCATATCAAAGCAATTATCTGCTCTCATATTCAAATTATATTCTACAGTGCATTGCATTTTCCTCTTCAGTGTTCCTGTCCCTGTAGAAACTATGCAATCTATAACATAGCCAGTCTGATAGTTATATAACACAAAATGTTTTAAAGCCAAACCTAACCCATTAATTGGAATAAGTTGTTTGAAAGGTAAATGTTAAGATGTTTCATTTTGTAAGCAAAAAAAGAAATTTAAAATTTTTGCAGACTTTGCTTATATCTCGAGTCCGTGTCGCAAAAATTATATATCAAATTTCGAGGAGGAGGGATAATGTGTAGAGGTTGCACATTTTGATCAGTCTTCTAAAAGTAGGCAAAAAATAAGATTTTCGAGTGTTAGCTACTGTTATTGGAAAAACTAGAAAGCAAAACCTTAAAATAATATTAAAACTAGCCACTAAGATCGATAGGTAGTATGATCAACTTTGAACAATGCAATCTCATCTTTTGTTCATTTGGTGATGACTTCTGTGCAGCTTGGCCACCCTCAACAAGAATTGTTTTTGTTGTTCATCCCTGAATGATTCATTAAAGTTTATCACAGCAGTCCCTCTTTCTGCAGTATCATTTGAGCACTTTGAGTGTTCACATGGCTTCTTAGAGAATCACTGCTGTGTTGTCGCATTGTGGATCTCAAATAGTTCAAAGAACATTTTTGTTTTATTAGTAGTGAAATGGTTTGTGTCTTTCCTTAAAACAATACACTCTAATAGTTTCATTTTGTTTTTCTTTGGAGGTCTGTTTTCTGAATTTTTAGTTCAAAAATGGGTCTGAGCACTATGGGACTCAACTGCTGAGGTCATTAGTCCCCTAGAACCTAGAACTAGTTAAACCTAACTAACCTAAGGACATCACAAACATCCATGCCCGAGGCAGGATTCGAACCTGCGACCGTAGCGCTCTTGCGGTTCCAGACTGCAGCGCCTTTAACCGCACGGCCACTTCGGCCGGCGAATTTTTAGTAATATTTTCCTTAACAGCTTGAGTAATACATTCATTCAAGCCTATGTTTCTTTCTGACGGATACCAAACATGTGTCTTAGCAATGCGAAAGCACTTTCTTTGACATCTGCATCTGGGTAAGTGCTCTGAAGCTGTTTTATATCCAAATCATTTTTTGGACCCCCATTGATTTAAAACTGTCTCGTGCCAAAAGTGAACGTATATGGGTTGACAAAATGTGCAACCTGTTCCATTCCTTCAGAATCTCATAGAGGAATATCCATCCATTTAGCGAAGCGGACAAATTTAATTACATATATTGCCACTGCCATCACCATCCACCCTGCTTGATGCAGAGCCCTGCAATCCTGAAGCTGTTTTCAGACCAACCACCTAGTTGCAGTAATCTCTCTTTGTAGTCTTCTCTTTGATGGCTTCCATCTTTTAGGTCATTTGGGATGTAGTTAACAATTCACATTCATTTTAGAATGCCTTGAATGGGACTTCCTTCACCCAGCATTGTTGTATATGACATCTTATTAAGTGAAGCCCACAGACTTTGGAACTTATGAAAAATTTGTCTGTGACATTCTTCCCCTATTTCAACATAATATAAATTGAGCTGTCCTATGGACATTCAATGTCCCCCATCAAACCTATCTGGTAAGGAACTGCACCTCTTATCTTCCAAAGTTTTGACACTCTCATGGACAACTTGAGGGCTGCAATTCACTATCCCAATGCAAGGCCAAATGATTTTCAAAGAATGACTCTTTATTTTACTTTTGTTGATCATCCAACCTCAGTAAATAGTAGCCTGGAGATACGGAAATAATTGCATCGGAACAACATTTCCAAGGCTTTGCAAATGGTAAAATTTATTACTTCTGTGTCAACAGAACTGTAGTACATGTGTCTGATAAAGAGGTTTTAATCAAGGTCTTTAACCAAATATTTTTGGTGCTGTAGGTGATAACTCTCTTTGTCTCTAGGTGGTGGTGATGATGATGATGGAGTTTAGTCTTCCAGGGTAACTGTCTTATTGATTTTAATAAATCTTTATCGTGTTTATTCTTATATGAATTTTTTTCATCTTTTGTACACTTAATTTTTATTTTCAAGAGCAAGAACCTTGTCTATCCACTCATTGGTGAACTAATACGATCTTATCTTTGTCACCTAAGAAGTTCTTTACCTTCTTGTGATAAACTTGTCATGTCAAATTTATGAGATCACCTTTCCAAATCAGTAATTTCATATTTGTTTTGTCTGTGATTTCTCTTTACCCAGATTTTGGCATTCTTTGTACAGCTTCTGTATACTAGCTTGGATATTCGCCTTTGCCTTAACAGGAATATTTGCTTTTCCCCCACACTATGTAGTTTAGTACTGGCAGATGTAGTAACATGCAGTTGTGTTTCTTCCATTTCCTTGTGATGGCTGAAGTGTGACATGACATCTTATGAAATGACAGGTCTCACTCCCAGTCTTCCATGGTGATGAAAGATGTTTTTGACATTCCGTAGTAAGTGTCAGCACATCCCTCTGTGACAGATATTGTTTACGGTATGAGCAGATGGGAAAATATCTTGACCCATTGCATCTGCAATGTAAGACGGCGAATGAACTTCGTCACCTGGTACATGGGGCTGTTTGTCCTTGACATCGTGGTTTTGAAAGTGTTTACAAGACAATGGGAAAAGGAGAAGGCCAACTACAATGAATGCTGAGAAAAGAGAAATAACTGTCAAACTGGTTTGTGCAGAGTATACTTATTGTCTTGATCTTATCCACACTACACCGATTTAACCTGTCAATCCACATTGTGTACAAGATTGTATATTGAGACAATATTTTTGTAGGATAACATGTTAATACAGAAGGTTTAAAGTTCAATTGTTTGTCATTCAAGTAGCTTCGCAGACAATTAACATCCTCTTTTAACACACATCCAAACAGGAGGAGACGGAGTCTGGTGAAGACTGCCATAACACAGTTGAGTGGAACTAAACAGAAAGGCTGCCTCAGCAAACGTCTAGAACAGCATCTGAGAGAAAATGTACTAATTAAATCTACAGACATCGAACACAGTAGGCTTACAGACTATAAATAAGAAGTGTAACATAGATACCACACCAAAATCGGTCCATTTTGCATGTCATGGTAAATACAAAGTACTTGTTCCATTGAAGGGAGCTGAGCTCATAAAAACTCATCACTAGGCACCTTTTCTAGCCGCCAGATTCTTCTTTTGGTTCCAATTTTAAAGTCCGGTTACCTGCAAAGATGAAAGAAATACATGAAAAGCCCATCAGAGCAAAGTGCTTCAAGTGATCTATGTGTGCAGTCTCTAAATGACATTGTCTTCTTGAAGTTTAGCATATGTATCTTTTACATCACTGAGACTTGGGGTGCAAGCAAAGTCATATGAAAATAACATCTTTGGAAAAACGAAAACAGGCTAGTAGATATCTGCAGAATAACTGGCTCTCTCCAGTGCAAAGCTTCTTATTCAAATTAAATGCACAATGAAATGCTGGTAGGAGCTTTTATGTAGAGTGTTCTTGATCTTAAATAATCTCTCCCTATACTAATGGTAGAGTACTCTCTGAAATGTGAAATTCTCAGAATTAACAGACAACTGTCTCAGGACACACTGAAGACTGGTGTGTTCAAAAGAAACATTCTGGACCAATATTTGGTAACTTTTAGCCGTATCACGCAACACGTGAAAGACCACTTGAATAATCTAAAATGTACTAACTCTGGGGTAATTTCCTTGATGTATAACTATAGCCACTTGGTTTCATCAACTATAAATGTCCTCAGACCTCCTGTCAAAAACTTGAAGAATGAAGTCTGAATCATTCCTTAGTTGACAGCTGCGTGCCAAAGGCAAATCATCAAACATGTGAGTAAAGGGATAAAAATAACTTTCATTCCACTTCGTCACTGAACTGTGTTTTCTTCCTAAGTATTTCATTATCATTTTAAATCACTTGGATCTCAATGAACTATAAATTACATCTCTTGTTCAAACATAAGACTAGAGTTACCCCACCTTATGTAGACTGAAGGATTCAGGATCGGTGGAGGAGTCACCACTTCTGCAGACTTAAGACTAATTCGCCCTCACTGTAGTTATTCACGAGTAGCTCCACGATCTCTTCTTCAGGTGCAGTCTTGTCTTTTTCCTTAAATTACGGATGAGGGAGACATTGCAAGGCTTCTCCCCACATCTGTGCACTGAATACACTCTTTTTGTCAATGGGTGGCCTGCATGTAATTGATTTAGATTGAAAATGCCGCTTTCTTGCTGTTAACTTTACCCATTATTGTGTGCTGAGTGACATACTTCTGAAATTAGTAATGCATGGATTTTACTATACAACATTTATTTTGTTAAACACATGAGCATTGATATTAAGACACACAATTAAAGAAAACTTTAAACAGTGTGCCATTACACAATAACTGTATGCATGACCAACTATGAGCTCTGCCTGTACTCTACTGCCTTCAATGAGCAATTACCAGCTCTGCCTGAATGCTACTGCCTCCAAGTTCGGCCACTCGACAACTACTAAATTGTACTTTCTGTTGCTTGTCCAAAGATCATATGTAAAGGATATTGTACCATTACATATCCCCACCAACAAAAGACTTTTAATATTTACAAATTAAATGGAGAAATGCAATTTTAATATTAAAGTCAAAAGAAAGCAAAAGTGCAGGTAACTTACACATCTTATGAAAAGTTAACTAACTGTGGTCTTTAAATATGTGTGGATGGATATGTGTGTGTGTGCGCGAGTGTATACCCATCCTTTTTTCCCCCTAAGGTAAATCTTTCCGCTCCCGGGATTGGAATGACTCCTTACCCTCTCCCTTAAAACCCACATCCTTTCGTCTTTCCCTCTCCTTCCCTCTTTCCTGATGAGGCAACAGTTTGTTGCGAAAGCTTGAATTTTGTGTGTATGTTTGTGTGTCTGTCGACCTGCCAGCACTTTCATTTGGTAAGTCACATCATCTTTGTTTTTAGACATTTTTTTCCTGCGTGGAATGTTTCCCTCTATTATAACTAACTGTATAAATATACACACTTACTTCACTAAGCTGCTAAAGTGTCACCATATTTATAAAGAAATAAGTGTGCACAATAGCCTATAGATGCACTTGATTAGAGTCCACAAAGAATTTAGTGATCTGATGCCTGAATGCCATTTAAATGAAACAACATGCCTGAAATGGCCTTGTGGCGTCGATAGGTCGTATCGACCACGATTAACACCATTTTAGGACTCTTATTGCTCTGTCGAGTCTCCATGTTAGTTTTTAGTTCTCTGCTGTATCTCAAGCTGTGTACACGTTTATGGCTAACTGCAAAATATATATCTATGTGGAATTTAATGGGGATAGTTATTGCATTCGACCGATAATCCCATTCACATACTGGTGCCCCCAAAGTTTCTACGACTTCCACGCTGGGTGTTGTAAATCAGCAGGTTATGTGCATGACGCTACCTCACCCAACGCTTTGTTCGAAGATTGGGAGGCCCAACTATGACAACCACACCACACCACTCCAATCCTTCGCCAATGGCCGGCTCTCCCCCACATGCACGGGGGGGCCCTGATTCCAACCGTTCAGCCACTCACCTCTCCCACAGTTCTGCCTGTGTCTGCTGCGCTGGCCTTCAACGTCATTTCCGAGGTGGACAATTTCAAATCTGTACCTCTAACCTCTGTTCCAGTTTATGGGACCGCCACATTTGTTGCACAACTGCTCTTTCCCACTGTACCGACCATGCCAGTCGTGTCGTGTTTTCGTCACACGTCAAGGACAATGCAACTTGCCATTGCTTTGGACGTGCTTGCCAATAACATACATACGCCTATGGCACCAGGCTGCAGTACAGCCCCTCCTATCATGGACCAGCAGGCCTTCCAAGATACACCGAAGCCGACTAAGCCTCCCCCCCTCGCCGTCTGCCGAAGCTGCCCCCTTTATAAGAGGACAATCCCGTATCATGGTTTGCGCTTGTGGAGCATCTGTTTGAGTTACATCATGTGTCTGACGACAACTCTAAATTCCTTTGTCTCATCACGCACCACCATGATCACTCAGACTTAATTGTGATCTACTCCTTGCGCCACTGCCTCCACCAAAGTACGAGTTCGCAAAGAAAACAATATTGTACTGACTCGCCTGCTCGCCACAAGAATTAATCATCAAGATCTTGTACGAGGAGCATCTGAGGGTCCGAACTCCATCACAACTCTGGTGCCGCCTCCGATTACTTGTGAGTGAACATGCAATGCCGGACGTTACTCTGTTGCTAGTATGGTCTGCCAAGTTACCTACCGACCTACAGATTCACCTGCTACCACACTCCTTCAAGTCAATCGGCTCTCGTCTTCGCATCGCAGACCAGCTTATGCACTGCTATGAAAACACCAACCAGCACACCACTCACCACTGGTTGACACAATTGCTCTTGTTTACCGGCTGTCTGCGGCCAGAAGCAGAGCTCGCTCCACCTCCATGCCATCTACACTGCCTGGCAGTATCCCCTCACTCTCTCCTCTGTCCGAGCACTCAAGAATTGCCCACGCACCATACGTGCCAGTACACTTCCTGGAACAAATCAATGAGGACAAACCTCCTCTGCTGCCACAGTCGCTGCCACCTGCACATCCAGTTTGTCCATATTGTTGGTACCACAAGATTTTCAGCGACGATGCCAAGAAGCGCCGATTACCTTGCCAGCCCCCAAACACTGACTGCAGGATCTAGAAGACGCCAAGTCCTGCAGAGAACCTCACACATTGTACTCTATCCGTTCATCCACCTGGCCGAGCGTTAAGTTTATACGTGACTGACATTTCGTCACGGCTCATCTTCCTAGTCAACAGAGGTGCTGACGTGTCTATCATACCCACATCGTTGGCTCCTCCCACCTTTTCACCAATGAGGTCACTTCTATGAGCTGTCAACGCATCAACGTTACAAAGTTACGGTGCACCTATCCACTTCTCTGTGTTTTCTGTGGACTTTCTACATTGCCGACATTGATGAACCAGTTCTCGGTACGGATTTTTGTCACATTACAAACTCTCTCCGAACATTGTTCAGGGCTCACTGCTACATCATCCCACTAACACTAAGATACTGTGCTCCCACACTTACGTTCCACGTTCTATTTCTCTTGTGGCATGTGCATTAGTACGCGAGTGCTCTTGGGCGACATGGTGACCTGCATCACTAACCTACTGTCAGAATACGACTCGGCGGCACAACTCCGCCAGGAAAACGAGTAACTGAAACGACGAATAGCACACACTTACCATGAGCTCGCCGCGGCTCGTACCTCACTGCTGAAACTGCAGTCAGTGCAGCCACCTAATCGTGTTTCTCCAGCAGACACCAGCTAGGATACTCAGCAGGTTAGTCCAAAAAAATTACTTGCGTGTTACGATTCACATCCGGTAGACACTGCACCCTCGGCTTGCTCGCCACGTTCAGTGCCATGTGTTTCAAACAGTACTTCTAATCACAGTTGCGCGCGTGATACGACCACGCCCACCGCACAGGCAGCCACCCCATGTGTTGATAAACATTATCCCCCCCCCCCCCCCTCTCTCTCTCTCTCTCGTGCGCATGATCCACGTGACTCGACGGCCATTGCTGTTCCCTGCGTGACACCAACGCCTATCTCGTCCGGGCCAGTAACCCAAGGCAAGGCTGACAACAGACAGTCGCTGCACATCCCGACCCACTCCGCGCTGCGTGTGCAGCCAACCTCTCCAAACAAGTGCACGCCGCACTCGTGTAATAGGCATGTGACTTTCATGCTGCCTTTTCCCACTCAGGTTAACGGTTATGCCTCGTCAGGCCCCACTCATCCAAAAACTTCACGTCAGGACATTGCTCAGTCTCATGTGCAGTTCTCAGTTTCTTCCGTCACTGATGGAACAACACACAAGATAGTTACCACTGCCGGCACTCCTATTAGGCACAAGGTTAGACGCCTCAACACCATTAAGTTGCATGTGGCCCAGCAGCAAATTGCCGAACTTTTGGAGGCAGGTATCCTGCAACCATCAGACAGCAACTGGTCTTCACTGATTCACCTTGTCACCAAACACGACGGTTCTTTCCAAATGTGCGGCGACTACAGATGCTTAAACGCTCGTACTGTCATGGACAATTACCCAGTGCTGAACATAAACAACTTCACTCTTATGTTATCGGGCGCCACAATCTTCAGTGTTATTGACTGTAAACGTGCCCATCACCAGAGTCCCGTAGCACCGGAAGACATTCCAAAGACAGCTATTATCACACCGCTCGGTTCTTTCCAATACAACTTCATGATGTTCAGCCTGAAAAACGTGGCACAAACATGGCAACGTTTCATCAACTGAATCTTACGACAGTTCAAGATTTGCTTTGCATATCTGAATGACATACTCATTTTCAGCAACTCAGCTGAGGAACACGAAAATCATTTATCCAAGGTCCTCCAGACCTTCAACTCCAACGGCATCGAGGTCAACAAGGACAAATTCCAATTGCACCAGTCTTCTGTCACATTTTTGGGTTACATCATCTCCACAGATGGAATACAGCCTCCCAAGTCCCACATGCAGGCCATCACATCACTGCCGCCTCTGGCTACTTACAAAGAACTCTGACATTTCTTGGGTACAATAAATTACTACTGTCGGCATCTGCCTTCTGCCGTCATCGTGCAGACCCCACTGACAGACTCGCTGTCGGGCAAACAGACTTCATGCCTTATACCAGTTCACTGGACTGAACCTATGCCGGAGGCCTTTAAGGCTCTAAAAACTTCCTTAGCTCACACCGTGACACTCGCCCATCCCAACCCTTCAGCCAAGTTGTTCATCACTACTGACACCAGCGACATCAGAAGAAATATTCCGCTTTTGATAGGGAACTTCTGGCGGTCTATGAAGCGGTCAAACACTTTCGGCCCGATGTTGAGGGCCATTCTTTCTTCATCCTTACTGATCACAAGCCACACGCTTTCTCCAACCCTCCCAAGGACCCACCCCCTTAATTTAGTCTCTCAATTCACAACAGACGTTCGCTACATCAAAGGTACAGAAAACATCCCTGCTGATATTTTTTCTCATGGATAAATACTATCTCGTGCATCACCGACTTACCCAGCCTGGCCGCTCTCCTGTCCTCTGATGAATCTCGAGCTCTCCTCTCAGATCCTCAAACAACTTTTGTATTTATCAAAGCCAAGTTCCCCGGCGTTTTGGATGAGGTGTGGTGTGATTCGTCTACTGGCACCCTGCGGCTGTTGCTCCCAGCCACACTGTGCCGGCAAGCCTTCAATGCCTTGCATAACCTTGCTCACCATGGCGTCCATGCCACCACACAACTTGTATCCGAGCGTTTTGTTTGGAAAAATATTAAACGGGACTGTCAGACCTGGGCACGCAGCTGCATCTCCTCTCAATGCAACAAAATCGGCCGCCACACCTCCCCTCCACTAGGCAAGTTCTACATTCCGCAAGGAAGATTTCGTCACGTACATATCGACCTTATCAGTCCACTCTCACTGTCGGAGGGCCATGCATGTATTCTCTCCACAATCGATCACATGTCTCACTGGGTGGAAGCTGTTCCTTTACCCAACATCACCACTGAAACCATGGCTAGGTTTCGTCTCCTCATGGATTGCCAGGTTCGGTTGCCCAACCACCGACCAAGTTCAGCAGTTTGAGTTTGCCCTATTCGTCATTTTATGTAACATCTGCGGCATTAAAAAATTCATACAAAAGCCTACCACCCGCAAAGCAACAGGTTAGTTGAACGGTGGCACTGCACCCTCAAAACTGCCCTTAGGTGCCATGACTGCCTCTGGTCCAAGGCACTTCCGTGGGTGTTACTCAGTCTCTGTTCGACCTTCAAACCAGACTTACAGGGAACCATTTCTGAATTTTCGGGGAGAATCCAGTCCTACCAGGGGAACTTATCCTGCCTCAAGCACGCGAGAATTTTTCCCTCTCCCCAGATTTCATTAGTGGCATACGCACTCACTTCAAAGGTGCATGGCTACACCCGCCTATCAGCCATTCCCCACCAGAAACTTATGTACCAACTGCACTCAACACTTGCTCCCACATTATGCTCAGGGATGATTCCATTAGATAACCCCTGCAATCACCCTAATTCGGTCCCTTTAAAGTACTCTGGTGGGGCGAGACAACGTTCAACATTATGGTTGAAGATCGTCCTCAAGCTGTTGCATTGCACAGGCTCAAACATGCTTCCGTGGACTCTGAGGCCCCTCTGCCGTCTCAGTCAGACCCTCCTGACAGTTTTTCTGCTGGGAGCCTGAAAATACTTTGTCTCATCCCACGGCGCTGTTTTCTCCAACCCATGATTCGTCATCGCCATTCGCAGGTTTTCCAGGCACGTCACAATCCACCCAATGTGCGGGTTTCACCTCCACTTCACCGACTGTGGACACTTGCTCTCCCACATTCAACCTGTGCTGCAACATGCCACCACAGTGCGTGGATGATGTGCCGATCATCACCTTCGATGACCGTGTGCTCGTGCTCCTAACAGACATCACAGCCACGCCCATCAACGGGCAGTTAAATGTCAGTGTAGTGCATAGCCTGTCCCTCCCCCGCAAGTGCGACCCATCAGAAATTCGAGCGTTCATCTCCTTGCATGGCTCAATCCGCATTCGGGGCGAGCACGCCTGCACCCACCCCTGCTCTTGGGCCGGCCGTTGCATCCACCCCCACTTGCTGACTGACTACGAGATGGAAATCCCAGTCGTGCACCTGTCACCTCGTATGACTTCTACTGACGCCGACACCAGCATGACCTCCACTCAAGCCTCACAGGTGGTACTCCGTACTGCGGAGGGGGGGGGATTGGTGTGGCGTCGATAGGTCGTATCGACCATGATTAACACCATCTTTGGACTCTTATTGCTCTGCCGATACTCCACGTTAGTTTTTAGTTCTGTTCTGTATCTCAAGTTGTGTACACATTTATGACTAACTACAAAATATATCTCTATGTGGAATTTAATGGAGATAGTTATTGCATTTGACCAATAATCGTATCCCGTTCCCATAGTCTTCACTGTCCCTGCATTCGGTTCCATATTTAATTATGTAAAATCATTAGTTTCCATAAACAAAGATATAATTTGGGTAAATTATTAAAATTTGGGGACATAAAAAAAATATAAATCTCCTGCCTACCAGTACACAAACAGGGCATATGTGGAAAGGTTATGATTTTGATACCTTCTTAAAATTACCCCAGTTTAGTAAGAAGGTCAGAGCATTGAGCTACTTTTGCGAACAGGGTACAGGTTATTTAAATTTTTACTGTAGTATTTAAAACATGACACACAATACACTGTTATTGGTATCCAATATTTACATCAAAACATATTTGAGAATACACTGTCGTTGCACTATGCATAATTGGTGATAATCACTTTACTGTATACTCTCCTTTGGGCCCCTCCGTATATGTTGAGTAGATAACATGTAATAGCGCTAAAGCTGTGGCATCAGAGCCGCCAGGGAAAAATAATCACACTAAACACTGGGTACTCTGCTTTAGATACTTTACTATATGACGTTTTGTAAATTACACGGAATTATGTGGTAACTCGGCGAACAAAGGCTGTGGCATCAACACTGCAGGGGATTGAAGACACTGTTGTCACTGTTTCAGCAAACTGGAACAACGAATTTGCAGCCATTTTTGTCAAAACATTGTGTGCGCAGTCGGCCAACAGGTAAAAAAATGAAGGGTGACCTCAGCATCCCATGGTTTCATGCGCTGACAAGGGCGTCCCTTTCTGACTGCGTGCAAACATTATGCCTGGCCAACAGTAGTAGACACAAGAAATGTGAGTTGCACATGCATCAGCACTATTCACTGGCAGCCTCTTCTCTTGAGGCAGTTAAGCTGATTTAACAGTTCTCAAGCAGCGATAACCAGGGTGTACGCGCATCCAGACAGCTTGCAACATGTGAACACAAAAAATGTTTTTATGGCAATGGTGCAATTAACACAGAAGCTACGCACACATCACCTGGCCTTCAGAGCAGCCTCTGCTGACAAAACACTTGCATCACGCGATACAAATTTCATCTGCTGAAATTTCTTCAGGGTAACACAACACAGTTTGTAACAATACATGACGTTAATATTTGCATAAACCTAACTCACTATACCCAATCACTTTGGTCTATTAGTCCCAGCTCTCATTAGCTATGGACTGTCGTCCATTTCCATTAATTCACTTAACTGTCTTTTCTAAACACAATAACATAGTTCATATAAGGGGTTGTTTGTATTGTTGCCCCAGATGATAATTACACGAAATATTTGTCAGGGTTTGTAAGTGGTGGATTCTTGAGGTACAGCAATATGTGAACACCTAGAAGAAGTTTAAACAGTTTTATTAACAAAGGCTGATTATAAAATGCATGCTGCGCGCACCCATAATCACTGTGTCTGACATCCTAATTACGGTCGTATCGAAAGGCTCCACGGTGAGCTAAGAAAAGAGACATATTCGCACCTGAGACTACGCTAGTTAATAGTGCACGCTGTGGCTGGTGGCCAGTCGCTTACTCCCTGCTTCGTACTGCAGCTGGACACACATGTACTGACCAAGCAAATTGTCAGCATTCCAGATAGGTCGGCTGGCAAGCGTGTGCTACGTACCGTGCGGCTACATGCAACCCGTAGACCCTTACATCACTCTCCCCAGAGAAAAAGAGCAACCATAGGTGGCTCCAAACGGCCACCTGGGCGTTATGAATCTATTTCGCCATTTGTGGCATCAGAAGGCATTCCAAATGGATTTGATTTGCAGACACAGTAACGTTCGGTACAGAGAATGCTGCCTTCAGGATCACAATTTCATACATGACAAATGCTGTTGACAAAGGACGAATTAATAAAAGCAATAAAAACACATTACTGACAATCAAGTATGCATTAACATTACTGGATGAATCGAAGGACTTTATTGTATTTGCTGGGTCAATGAAGTTTAGCTCATTATTGGAAGAAATGAAATTTTCATGGATATCCTTAAGTAAATTAATGTCTTCAGAAAAACTTGATAATATGTGTGTTAATGTGTATGAATCATTGTAATAAACAGATAACATGCTCTTTAATGGCAAACGTCCAGTTGCATGAAATGTAATTGACAATACACTAGGCAAATCAGATAGTTCACGTGATAAATCACAATGTGTGGCATTCAAGATCAATCCACTATTATTCAATTTGAGTGTAAAGGGTAGCTCAGATATATCATAATTTTTACATGTAAATGTGACATCAAGGGAGGAGTTAAATGAGAAAATTATACCTTCAGAACATCGTTTAAGAAATGAATGATAGATACGTTAAAATTCCAGGACAATCATCTCTTGGGGGATGATTCATAAACAATTCTTCCTCACAGCTGTATGCTCTACTGTCAAAGAATACTGCCAATTCAGGGCAAATTAACTTATGACTATGTTTATGCTTATGCAAATCATTTTCATTTATGGACACAAAATATCTTCGATCCTCGTGATCAGTAGATAATCATTCAGTATGTACTTTACATGAATACCTGCCTGTCTCCATTTCACAGGGTATGTACAAACCTTATACATTTCAAAATTATGCTCTGATCTAGCAATGGGTATAGAAACCATAACAGTTAATTCATCTTCAATCATTGAAGAGTGTGTGGTGGCTAACTTATAGTAATCGTATAAATTGTAAGAGTTTCTAGTATTTTGATCTTTTTCTGTGTTGTCTTCTCTGTCCTGTATCCTATTTGGAGTCCCTGTTTCTTCAATATGTTGCCTATTCTGTGAACAATCTTGTTGTTGTAGGTGAGTATGTGCCATTTCGTTTTGTGTGTGTGTTGTTGCTCTGTTGTGTCTTGTGTGTGGTCATTGTTTGTGTTGTTCTGTGCTGGGTGAGGATTTGTGTGTGTGTGTGTGTGTGTGTGTGTGGTGTGTTCATTTTTGTACTGTTTACATATTTAACTTGTCTACCATATGGGTAATATAACCATTTTCTACTGGTATTTGTTTTATTGTGTTTAGTTCTTGTGTGGAGTTCTGCTTGTTCATGGGTGTTCTGTTTAATGTGTGGAGCATGAATCTGAAGTTTCCATGCTTATGTGTCAACGGGTGGTTTGATAGGTTGTGAATGGTGGTGCTTGTGGTTGTCGGTTTCCTGAATATTGTAAAGTTGTGTTTGTTGTGATAACACAATACAGAAAAAGATCAAAACACAACAAACACCTATGGATAAATTTAACAGATCAGGAATATATGAACTCACATGCAACACTTGCCAGTCAGTATACATAGGAAAAACTTGCAAAAACTTCAAAACAAGATATTTGGAACATCTCAGAACTTTAACCCTTTCTTTACCGAATTTCGAAGTTTTGAGAAAAAAAATATCTGCATTCGTTTTTACACTTATTTAGGTGCATAATTGTAAAATATGATATAATCTTTGTGTTTGTATGTTTTATTCCAAAAAATTTTTTATGTTGCTTTTAAGCAACAGTGGTTCTTACAGGTAGTGACATCATAGAAACAAAATTCAATAAACATGGGTGGGTCATTCCACATCAAATCACCCAATAAAAAATAAATTTTACACCCACCTCCTTAGATTTTCATGAAATTTGGCTCAAATGGTTCTAATACCATCCTGACAACACCGGCAAAATTTTTTTGCTGTATCTCTTATAGTTTTTTTTTAATAAATTTTTTATGTTTTGCGTTTTCCGAACCTTCCGAAATGGTAAATTTAATTTGTATTCAAAACTTTAAAATTGCTTATCTTAAAAGCTCTTCTAGATAACATCATGAATTTTTGCAGCAAGTTTATTTATTATACATATTTGAAGATAAAAATGATACTATTAAAATATATATATATATATATATATATATGTATTTTTTCTTTTCTTTTTTTTAACAGATATTTTGTTTTATAAGAATTGCAATATCTAGAGTCTCAGACCTGATAGAATGCTCAAATTTGTTTTAATTTACTCTTAAACATATAGGCTACTTGATAAAACAAAAATAATGATGGCTTTTTAACATGTTTATTAATTATAGTAGATTACATTAGAATTATGTACAAAGATATTGTACTTATGACACTTATGTATAACCCAACTGATTGCTTGCAACATTGAATTTTTTGAGTAATTTTGTCTTTTTAATAAACATTAATGCTGATTCAAACTGTTTCTCCACTTCATCCAAGAGCTTTCAGTTCTTTTGATACAGTCTTTATTGAAGTAATACATTCTTCCAGTGCCGCTTGATTGAGGTGCGTCTACTACACAGACTATGTGCTCCAAAGGCACTATGCAAGAATCTTCTCTTTCAGGCCAATAAAATGATGCAGCTGGTCCTGAAGGATGTAGAAATAGAATTTCTGCATCTTCTTCATCATTGAATATTGTTTTTACCAGTCCAAAGTGCCAGTTACCATCATAATTTACAGCCACATAGCTATTTATGGATGGTTCAACACGAACCCAATCAGAAGATGAATGGAAAGAAAAGAGTAAGGAGGGTTTTACACTATCTGTAGTCCTTCTAATTTCAAGGTTGTTTGTTGGAAGTGGTTTGAAGTTATGAAAACTTGTTGTTCCAGGAATGGTTCGGGTTGCTGAAAAACGGTTTTCTAGTTTTAACGGTAGCAAATCAGCTTCTTTTTTGTCAATAAAGTGAAAATGAACACACATCGATTACTGTCATTATTTGTTCTTTGTCTGAAAGCTGTAGACTGGCTTTCCTTAAAATTCTTTTAATAGTTCCTCCTAGGCCATCACAAATTGACTTCCCATGACTTGTTGCAAAAAAAGAGTGTTGGGCCTTCAAATTAAAGTCTCTCAAGTGTTCAGTCAAATTTTTAAAACTGTTTCTATTTTTGTACTGCCCAGCACAACCATCTGTAAAGTAGTGAACTGAGTCAATGTCAGTATGAGGTGATGACAGACACTTTGTAATTTCTTTTTGTACAAAGTTAGCAAAACCAGTATCACGTTCTTGGTCATCACTAATAAAACATTGGTTGGAAACAAAAACATTGTTTTCCTCATTTCTTAGAAAAACTCCAACTGGGTGTAGAGTACAACCACCTCTATTCCAGTGGTAGCTTTGGATCTCATTTTGTATAACGAAGGAATAATTTTCACTGAAACCCATCACAATAATTGCTGTTTTGGGTGGTGGGTCTTCTTTCAATCTTTTAAAGGGTGCTGATTGGGATTTTGCTATAAACGAGTGCGGGGTGAGCTTTTCCAATGACCTAACCAATAAAGAAATGTAGTCTTCAAGACTGATAGACTGTTTGATCATTTCTGCCCTGTCTGTGTTAACCCACTGACTGATTACAATTTCTTCTTCTAAATCATAATCTTCACTTAGTTTTTCAGGTAAGTACTCAGTTAGTGCAGTATTTGCAGTACAGCTGTCGCAATGACGTAGCATGCAGTTTTGGTTTTCCGTGTTGCACACAAGCATCCTAATTAGGTCTTTATAAGATTCTTCAATTTTCACAGCATCCAGTAATAGTTTAACATTCTGGTGGATACTGCATACACATACAGTGTGTGTGCGCCTGCAGCACCAGCAAGGATACACCATTTAGGTCTGAAGAAACAAAATTTTGAAAATCCTACTTCTACCTCGGGATTCTCCCATTAGAAAGAATAACAGAGTTCTCTCAAGTTACACAAAATGAGTCTTTTTTGCATGTACACATTTTTTTGAACACTTACTTTGTCTTTTGTTCCAGGTAGCACTCTGGAACTTTCATTCTTTTCATAAAAATCTGTTACAAGTCTTACTGTATTTTCAGAAAGAGTTTTACCTTTTTTTGGACCAGGAGTTTCCAAAATACCCTTTTCAGATTTTAGCTTTCTAGCTTGTCGCACCATGTACTCACATTAAATTCTTTCATCACTTTATTTTGACTCCAACAATCTGGAGCCAAGGTCAGAATCTGGATTTTTCTAGACCTCCCAACAGATGAAATCTTTTCTTTCATAAGAGAAATCATTACATCAAAATCCTTTAATTCAACCATGACTTCATCATCTGTTTCACTTTCATTGACTTCAACTCTTTATTTTTCCTCACAAAAGTTACGGCATGTTGAGCAAAACTTTTGTCCAGGTTTTATGCTAATATTTTTTGTCAGTAATTGTTTAGAAAGATCCAAGCCTACACGTCTCAACGATTTTTTGATGGGCTTTTTGCGTTTTTTTAGTGGGTCTACACATGTTGTTTGATACTTTTCAAAAACATTTAAAAAGTAGTAGCTGTGGTATGAACATATATTCTTAAATTCACACAGATTAATTCCAGATCGTAAGTGGATCAAATCTTTTTCTTCCTCGCTCAGTTCAGATACTGGCTGTAACTGTTTTGAAGGTGTGTAGGTTGTTTGGAAACAGTCAGATTTTTTAAATAACCCTACGCTACAGGTTTGAATATCTGACATACTGATTTCACTTTTGGTCTGATTACTGTTCTGGTTACTTTTATAGGATATTGGAAAAGAATCTCTGTAAACTAAGTAACAGTATTTACTGAAAGTTCGAATAAACTTAATAAAATACTATCCAAGCACTATTTAACACTGTAATAATTTTTTACTTCAAAACACAGGAGTAACAAAACAAAATCCAAGCGTACATTGTTACTCGAAGAAGACAAAACCTTATTTTCGGTGTCTAAGCCACTTGGTACTTTTTATTTTTAAAATATAATTAATATTATTTTAAAAATTAGATAACTATTAAACAGGTTAAAAAGCCAACATAATTTTTCTTTTATCTAATAGCCTATACAATTAAGAGTATTTTAAAACAAATTTGAGCTTTCTATCAGGTCTGAGACTCTAGATATTGCAGTTTTTGTAAAACTAAACATCCGTTAGCTAAAAAAAAACTTGTAAATTTTTATTCATTTGGAAGGTTTTAATATATCTTTATGGTAATTTTTTTAACATTTAGATATAATACACAAACTTATTCCAAAATTTCATACTGATATCTTGAGTATTCTTTAATATACAAATTTTTTTAGTTGTGAGGACACGTTTAAGTTACGATTTCCGACTGCTGAAACAACGCCAAATCTAAAAACTTTAAAAATTTATTAAAAAAAAAAACTATAAGAGATAGAGCAAAAAAATTTTACAAGTGCTTTCAGGATGATAAAAGAAGTAATTGTACCAAGTTTCATCAAAATCTGACATGGTTGGTGTCAAGGCCTGGGTGACTTCACATGGAATGACACGGGTTCATGTAAGCAAAATATTGGTTTATACATCACATTTTATAGCTTTGAAGTCTATGCACAGCATTTTTATCATTGACAATGTGGTGATGACTAATTTTCCTTCGAGTAATTAACAAATTCAGCTCTGTGTATTAGTAAAAATTTGAAATTTTTGTACTGCAAACATTTCACTGTTTTACTTTCACGTATCTTGTCAGACATCAGTGTGTGTTGTATCTTTGCCTTATGAAGTTATTATATTCCATGAAAGATGTGGAAACACTTCTTATTTACTGTGAGACACAGATGCACTTTACACTTGGTGCAAAAAATTTGTGTAGTACACTTAATGCAAACTTTACATCGACCTTTCTTCTCTACCATATCTGCAAAGTGTTCGAACCCATCAAAACGCACATCCATAACTGGAGCTGCACATACAGTCCTTTTTCCTGCAGGAGTACTTGTCGACATTTCAGAACTTGGTCTTCCTCTCTTCTTTTGGGAACCTGATTTCCCCGCAAGCAGTAGACTTGCAGCAATATTAGCTTGGAACTGCAGGAGTGACATCTTTGAGGTTTTGCCACGTTGGACCATATGACGTCGGTGGAGTAGCCATCCATTGACAACTGCTACAGACAAACACCAGTACACATTGCGCATATACCACTTCCGTGACCTCAAGTTGATACGGTATAGTTCTATCAACATGTCAGCAAGGTCCATGCCCCCCATATGTTTGTTGTACTTTTCCACTATGTAAGGTCTAGGTACATCAATGAATTTCTTTTCAGATGCAGAATAGCGTCTACATGTTGCCATGGGCTCAACACAAGCATATGTTGACACAAAATTTATGCATTTTCTGTCAAACCAGCATACTAAACCTACATTGTTTGTTCTCTCCAGTCACAGGAGCCACGTCCAGTTTTCTTGAGCTCCGCTTCAGTTTTCAAGGGACATTTTCCCATCCTGTCTGTCCTGATTGTGTCACAGAATTCAATGTCCCTTTCTTTCAGGGCAATTGCTAATGGTATAGACGAAAACCAACTATCAGCAAACACTTTGAAATGCTGTTTCTCTGGCAATGTTTCCGTCAATGCCAAAACAATATCCCCAGACAAACCTAATCCTCTGTTTCTCTGGCAATGTTTCCGTCAATGCCAAAACAATATCCCCAGACAAACCTAATCCTCTATCACTGCAGGTGTTTTTGCCAACATAAATTTCAAAATCATACATCATGCCTGAAGCACCAGCTCTCGTAAAAGATTTGTAGCCTCACTTGTGAGGCTTATTTCTTATGTACTGTTTCAAACCGCTTCTACCCCTGAATGGTATTATCTGTTCATCAACAGCTTGGTATTCTTCTGGAGGGAGTGTCTTCAATGATGACTGCAATGCAGATAAAAGTGGGCGAATCTTGGAAGAGTTTGTCACGATTACTATTAGCTTCAGGCAAGTCTTGATTATTGACAACATGAAAATACCGCAGTAGCTGGAAGAAGCGAGTTCTGCTCATCACATCAGCTATTGGTGAATACCTACACTCATTCGACCAGTATAAATGAATGGAAGGCATTTTGATTATGCCCATGTGCAGTAAAATACCAACAAACTGCTCCATTTCATTTTTGCTTGTCTGCAAAGAAACTGAATCTTTCTGCAAAGCATAGATATTGGACTGCTCAGCGATGAGTTCAAATACGTCATCATTCATAAATATTTTATAATATTGCAAAGGTGTCATTTCCTCTACTGGTGGTGGTGGAAGTGGTCCTTTCCATTCTGTGTCTTGTACCACAAAATCAGTTTTTCCAAATTTATAATCACTACGCTTACATCTATGTTTTACTTGCTACTGCTGCTCACGTGTAGATGGTGCTCCTTCATTTGTATTGTTGTCGCTTACATCTGATTTTGGCTGAGAATCAATAACTTTACCACTCCTGACTGCATCAGCCTGAAATTTAAAGATATTGACGTCTAAAATACGCAATTATAATTATGTACTTTCTCAATATTGTTACTTCTGTTAGTGGTCCCTACCTTTGGAAATTCATATTCTGTCTCTTGCTCCTCTCTAATTGCCGAAATTTCAGCTCCATCCTCCATTTCCACCATCTGAATGAAATTCATGACAGCTGCTTCGGAAATAGCTTGAGAACTTTCATCAATTTCGACAGTTTCATCTTTATCTTCGTCCCCAACATCTGATATATCCCCATCAGGGACATTAATGTATGCATTGAACTCATTATCGGGTAAATTCATAATATATTCTAGGTCAGCATCAGTCAAAAAGCCAGACATAGTGACGCAATATTTAAAAAGTGTCTAGAATGTGATTTTATACCTGCAAAGCAAAATTTCAAACACCTACATCAATAGATTTGTAAAGCGAGGCATTATATTACGGAATTTCCACTCAATTCCACTGTTGCTTTGAAGCAACATAAGGTTTTTCGCAGTTTATCTTATCTGGAAATCATTATGCAAGTCAAATGTATGATGTACTTATGCAGGAAGGATTGTCACACCACACTATAATTATTTGACTGTAAACGAAAATGCAAAACTTACCCATTTTACGCGTTTTTCATCATCAATTCTTCACAATGAACACTCCAGCAACTAATCACGCTCAACAATTGTTTCCTTCTTCCCGCGCGTTAGTTCCTGCCATCTGTTGTCAGGAACAGTCACTACTGGCATAGAGCTTCAAGTAAACAGAGTCAAAGAGTAGTTAAAATCGGTTTGATGCAACATACATCTATGGAAAGACGATGTTTCTTATAAGCTACGCTGGTAAAGAAAGGGTTAAAAAGCAACAGCTCCCACAGCACATTTGCTGACCACATTATAGCCAACAATCACCACCCAACCACAATAGAGACAGACTTAAGAATACTAAAACCCAGCCACAGCCTATACAGAAAACTGACAATTGAGGAAAACTTCCATATACAGAAGGCAATAGCAGAAGGAAAACAGGTCTTAAACGAATACACTACACTCTGCAAGGGCACACTATTTAACACATTATAGGAACTTTACAAATAAAAACAGCACAAAGAGGTAAGGTCTACACGCACGCACCCACTCGAGCGCGCGGGCACGCCCTCGCCCCCGCCACCCACATCCACACCCACACGAAAATAGATACACTAAAATCTGCAAAGACGCAACATTTACACACAAATAGGAATACCATATAAAAGACAACACACACACACAGATAAAATGCAGATAAAATTCAAATTTGGCACCGAATTCTCTGGTGAACAAACGAACACTGACTGGGCTGGGACACACAACAAACCACAATCACAATGTGTTCTCGTGTAGTGAAAGGTGTTTTACTACGTTATTTGTGGAAAATACTTGTTATAGTTACGTATGCATCACAACATCTCAGCATGATGTGGAGAATGGAAGTGCTTGCCACACGAAAACGTAAGTAAATACGAAAATAGGCGCGAAAACATCGCGAAAAACTAAGTTACATTCAAGAAAATAGGTTAACTCCCAGCAAAAAACTTATTCTCGTCAACATTGTTTGGTTGGAGATGACAAGCTACCTGTAATAATTAACACAAAAGTGATCCAGAAAATTCATGCCCACCAAATGTAAAGGTATTTACAAAAAGAAACGATATGTTGTTTGAACTAAAAATTCGCATAATTTTATAATGATTTAACAAAAATGTGCACATTGCAAAATAAATAAAAACGAAAACCCACTGATGATGGCACAGTGGTGCCAAAACATGATTGGGTACTGAGAAAATCGGTGTTTTGCGTAACTGGCGGACCTCACACAAAATTTTAACTGCAAACAAGAAGCTGCAAATCAAAAAGGTGGATATAGTAAATCTCCTGTTCATAATTAGCAAATGTAGACTCTACCTACATTTTGGCTGTGATCCAGTTATTATACCAAGATGTACCCATTTCCAAATCTGTATCATTACCCTTAACAGAACGAATTAGATCAATTTGCTTCTTTTCAGAATAGAATTGTTGCTGGATTTCACTCAGATTGTATTTGAGTACAAGTTTTGCATCACTTGTTGAAATTACCATGTCTGATAGTGGTTCAAACAAAACACCTGTACTCTGTGGTACTATTACTACAGCATTAGTAGAATACGTTATCGTAGCAAGCATTAGAATAAAAATGAACATATTTAATTAGTTCTAAATACTAGAGTTAACAATGAACATAAAATAAATGAGTTTCTTGTGATAACCTGTGGAGTAAAAGGTTTAGTCTCACTTGTGCACTCGTGCATTAGCTTCAATATTATATTTTGGCAACACATTCACATAAGCACATGGCTGAAACAAACACACGCTTTGCACTCTCACACACTACACACGTTTACACAGATTGTAGAGGTGTCTGGAACAGGATCGCTCAGAATGTGGCGATGCCTTGGCCTCAAAGTCTAGACTGCGACCGCGCGATTCTCGCTTTCTGGGTTTGAGAACAGCAGGCCTGCCTCTCGGCCGGTCCCCATCATCTTGTGATACTACAGGAAATCTACCCAGAAATGGCTTTACACGGTTGACATTAACGACAATCGAACGAAACGGCAGCTGGAGCTTAAGAGTGACTGGCGACAACACCTCCAAGGTTGGATATGGTCCTTTCAAAAACTTCTTAAACTTTTTGTCTTGACTCTTCTTTAACACCACGTTGCTCGTATACACAAGATCTCCAACTCGATTCTGTGGCACTGCTGCTTGGCGGTCGTGTTGTCTTGCTTGCTGAAGAGAGGATTGATGATTTTGCTGTTTCACTCCCCTCCATGCTTCCTTTAGCTTATGTGTTAGATCCCTTACATGTTCATTGCTGATTCCAGCAGGCGATCATGCAAAGTCCAAGGGTGAATGCATTCTTCTTCTGTAGACGATTTCATATGGACTTAGGCCAGTTGAGCTGTGCATTTTGGCATTGTACCATCTTACCAAGTATGGTAAACAGACATCCCAATTGTCATGTTTGCTGCTCACATAATGGCTAACCATTTTAATAATTGTTCTGTTGACTCGCTCGACTCTTCCATTTCCTTCAGGGTGTGCTGGTGTAGTCCTTAACTGAGTTATTTGCATGAGCTTACAAGTCTGTTTAAGTAATTCACTCATAAAATTCGTTCCTTGATCACTATTATACTTAATGGTGATCCAAACTTAATAATCCATTCTTTTTCAAAAACTTTAGCTATAGTCTCAGCACTCTGATCAGGTATTGATATAATGAGGAGGTATCTAGAGAAATGATCTAACATTGTCAATATGTATTTGTTTCCATCTTTAGTCTTAGGCAACGGTCCTACGACATCTAGTCCTACTCTTCCAAAAGGTTCACTTGTCTCTGGCAGTTCTCGCAATGGTGCTCTACTTCTTCCTATCACATTGTGAAACAAACTCGAAAACGTCATCTTTGCGGCTCGGCCACCAAAACATTTGAGCTATTTTAATGTTTGTTGCTTTTTTACCACAATGTCCTGATAATAAAGAATCGTGTTGCTCTCTCATGATTTGCTCTTTCATGCTTTCTGGAGTAACTAGGTGGTTTCCTTTACTACTGATTTTGTACAATAATCCATCTATTTCGACAAAACGTTGATCATTTTTCCATAATTGGCATTGTGGATCTTCTTCCTAAGCTGCCTTTAACTGTCCTTCTCGACTCATTGGAACACAAACATTGACTTTTCGACTCATTGCATCAGCATTCACATGTTGTTTACTAGGTCGGTGAATAACCTTAAATTGGTACTCACTCAGTCTTAATGCCCATCTTGTTAATCTGGAAGTTGAATCCTTTAAGCTCAATAACCATTTAAGTGCGGCATGATCTGTAATAACCGTCAATTCTCTTCCTGTTAAGAAGCATCTGTTATGTGTTATACCAAAAACCAGTGCACAAAGCTCCTTCTCAGTAGTAGTATAACTACATTCTGCTTTAATTGTCTGGAAGCAAATGAGATGGTATGTTCATGACCACCGTCTTCTTGAGACAAGATTGCACCTATGGCAAAATTGGATGCATCTGTTGAAAGAATAAAACGTTTACTGAAATCCGAATAGGGCTGGCTGGGGATGTGGTTAGAGCACTTTCAAGTTCTTCCATTGCCTTTTTGCACTCTGTTGATCAATTAAATGTGGCTCCTTTCTTCAGTAGCTGTGTCATTGGATGTGCTACACTCGCATAATCGACTATGAATCGTCTGTAGAAATCTGACAATCCCAAGAATGATTGTAGATCTTTCAAATTCTGTGCTTCAGGAAAATTCTTTACATCTTCAATTAATTTTGGATCAGGTCGAACACCTTCACTGGTTATAACATGACGAAGATAGTTAAATTTACTTTGTGCAAAATGACATTTATCTATTGATAAAGACAGGTTTGTGCTTCTTATATGCTCAAAAACAGCTAGTAGTCTCTCAGTACGCTGCTTCATGTTTTCACCAAAAATTATTACATCATCAAGGTAAACAAGTGCTTGTTTGGGGCGAGCCCTCGTAAAACTGAATCTATCAGGCATTGAAATGTAGCTGGAGCATTACGAAGTCCAAACGGCATATGAAGATACTTGTATACTCCTGTTACTGTTACAAATGAAGGATGCTCTGTTAACTGGTGATAAACACTTGTTAAACCACACACTAAAAAAATTCGACATCTGCCCAAGTAATCCAAGGTTTCCACTAAATTTGGTAAGGGGTAAATGTCAGGTGTGGTCACAGCTTTCAAAGATCGGTAATCAACACAAAACCGGAACTGTGGTTCTCCAGAGATTGATTTCTTCTTTACAATTAAAACAGGCGAACACCACAGTGAGTCTGAAGGATCTCTTGGTTTTATAATTCTGGCTTCTAATTGTTCTTTAACCATGTCTTCTACCAACACCATTTGACTGAATGGTATTCGGTAAGGTTTCTGTGTGATTGGGGCCGCATTCCCTGGATGAATACGATGTTGAACTAAATGGAGACCGATGACCTCGTAGTTTGGTCTCTTCCCCCAAACCAACCAAACAACCTAAACTAAGTGAGTGACAGGTAAATTTGCACGTTCTCGGAATAAATCTGCATACTCCAACAAAACAGGCCATAAAATCTTCTTTTCATCAGCTGTCACATGTTCTATCTTCTTCCAAATCTTGCGCTCCAGTTCATTATTAACTTCACATTACATTCACAAAATGTTATCTTTGCACTGTTTCGTATTGATGGTACATTTTAACGTTTTAGGCGTGTTGAAGACTGTGATACTGACCAGACTGTATCCCTTCTGCTCCCACTGAATTCAGATGTACTAGTTTTCCGATTCTAAATGGCCCATAGAAATAGTGGTGAATCTTCTTTATTTCGTGGTTAATACTTGATGATTTCGTGTGCATTCAGATATGTATTAAGTCACCAACTTAAAAGGTGATAGGCCTAACGATTTTGTCATATGCTAACATCCTTCCTTCTGTTCGTTTCCTTATTGTCTCATACGCGATTTTCAAACTTTCTTCTTGTGTGATGTCGTCTTCTTGTGGAAACTTAATTTCTCCAGGTTTTTGAAGTGTTATACCATGTATAATCCCTTTATGCTGCACAGTAGATACTTTAGTTTTTTTGACACAGTTCGCAAGAGTTCAGTATTTGGCGGATTTTCTTAGCCATATTGTCAAAAATAACATTTTCCTATATCATCAACATGCACTTACGTGGTCCAAACTGAGCATAGCTCACATGCATTAAACATTTTCTGTCGGTATAAAATTCCATCCTGTTTTAATGAATAACTGATGTATGTTATCGACACCTACAGCATTCTCCTTTACTATTTTAAGTATATCATTGGCGTCCTGTTCATGTTTTATGTCTCAAGAAATATGTTTGAAATGTAAGAAGTTTAGAATCTGCAGATAAGATACTGCTTTCAAATTCGTTAAAATAATCTCTCATTGTCCTTCTGACAGCTACTTTCATTTCGCATAATTTCTGTTTGTCAGCAGGGCAGTGACATTTAAAACTACTGTGCAAAATTCTCTGGTGGACAATACCTTTAAATTCGGACCAAAGATGCTTAATATCTTTGTGTCCCGCGTTGAATACCTGGAGCAGACTATGAAGATACTCATTAATGACACTTTTATTTTCTTTCCCAAACAAGAAAACTCTATGCTGTTTCTTTGTTTGTTTTTGCAACTTCCACTGACGTAGAAGCCACAACGACATTATGGTTGCTAATACCTTCTTCTAGATTAACTTCCTCAAAGAGATCAGGTCTGTTTGTTGCCAAGACATCTAATATGCTCCTATCACGAGCTGGTTTTCTAACAAATTGCTCAAGGTTGTATGTTGAGAGCGCTCCTAGAATAACTTCACGTGACACTTTGCTTCTTCCCCCTGCGATAAACGTATAATTTTCCCAGTCAATGGACGCCAGATTAAAGTCTCCACCTGTAACTAATACATAATTTGGATATATATGTCCTGTGTACTCAAGACTTTCCCTGAAACTTTCTGCGACGTTTGTTGCAGATGCTGCTGATCTATAAAAACATCCTAATACAATGGCCAGTCCTTGTCTAATTGACAGCTTGATACAGTATTAATGACAACTGTGTTTAAACAGCTTTTAACTGTAATGAACACACCACCCCCCATAGCATCAGTCCTGTCCTTCCTAAACATTGTCCAATCTGAGTTCAAAATTTCACTGCTCTTTGTGTCTGGTTTCAACCATCTTTTGGTACTAATACAATATTGGCATTGCTACTGTTTATTTTGGAGATTAACTCGGGGATCTTGCTACAGACACTTCAACAATTAAAGAGCATGAGATTAAGCATATTTAAATCGTTTGGAATGACCTGTTTAGGCAAACTAAACATTTTCACAGTTGGCACACCCACATCAGTGTTATGAAGTTGTAATTTTTCACACAAACGATTTGTTTCCCGTGTGGAGGAACGTAATAAAAAAAAAACCCCATGTGCATGCCACAAGCACTGTGCAGCTCAGGTAGTTGCCTCCAGTGTGTAGTACAACTCTGATCTATAGAGGGCCATCCTACAATCTTCCACCCTATAGCATAGGCAGAGGAATCTACAACCATTTTCATCACAGAGTCAACATAGCTTCTGGTTTAGATTCTCCACTCGACTCCAAACCAGAGGACCCCAGTCCACCCTGGGTACGATGCTGCAAATTGTCAGCTTGGCTTCCACTCCTCGAGATATAGAGGCCACCTCCACCAATTTAGCCAGCCTCTGAAAGGACCCACGGATTTCCTCGGAACCACAACGACTGGCATCGCCAGTGTCGACATGCGCAACAAACTGCAGCTGGCTGCACCCCACATGCTCGATAGACACCGGAAGAGCCTCTTCCACATTCCAGACAAGACTCCCAGGCAAGGTCCCCTGGCAAGAACACAAAGTTAACGCTGGTTTTCTTCCCTGCCCTAGGCGCTATGTTCCTGAGGGGCTCCATGACCCGCCTGACATTGGAGCTCCAAATAACTAACAAACCCCTATCCCCATGTGCCTGTCTGGTCCTTGCTGAAGGAGCAGCCACTATCCTGGCAGAAGGTGCATTCTGATCCAGTTCAGCCTCTCCCATCATCATCATCCCAGCATCAGATAGCACACAGAATCTATTGGTAAAGTGCATGGGATTTGGCAGGAGCCTGCATCCCCCATGCAGCCTTTGCCTTGAGGCTCGAGACCTCATCACAGTCTGCCACCCATACTGAGGTGAGAGTGGGCCAATTGAAGGTTGGATCAGTGACAGCGAGCTGTGACATTCCCTCTTACACCTCTAGTACAGCAGAGGCTGCCCCAGGCACCCCATCCCAACCACACCTCAAGGTGGCACTCCGGAGCGTGTTGACTGTGGCCAACAAAGCTTCCAGCTGCGTTTGGACTGTGGCCATCTCCTCCTGCATCCGCACACAACAGACACAGTCCCTATACATCTAGCTAATATGTGATTTACTGTAATAAACATAAGGAAACCTACTGCCACACAAGGTAATAGCTACACTCTAGTTGGCAGAAAGGACATCCAACAGCGAAAAAGAGTAAAAATGTATGGTAGAAGCTAGATCTAGTGCTTATTTACCAGCTAGGGGCTATCTAGTGAATATTATTAAAGAATTAAACAGTTACTTACGGTAAGCTACATTACTGATTATACCTCGCATTTATAATGTAAAAAAACGTTTACATAAACGCGAAAATGAGCTTATAAAACTGCTGCCTCCAATATATCGAGTCTAAATGACACTAATAAATCTAAATACTGCGTATCGTACACTGACAGATGCAGGTACAAAACTAAACCTTTAGTTAACAATAATAGTTCGGAATGTAAAGCACAAATACGAACTCTACTTTATAGGAACCGATGGGCTTATTACAGTAAATGATCACTAAAGCCCACAAAAAGCTAAGAAATTTAAGCAGACGGCGATGAGAGTTTTAGCTTTCTGCTAACGAAACCATATGTAGGAAGGGCTCAGAAGTTCTATTATAACACTAATTTACTCAGATATTGTAGTGTGACACTAATTTACTACGTACTTTATGTTTGCTGAACTGTTAACGCTCGGAGGTTGCGCTAAGCAAATGTATACAAGTGAGGTTAGAATTCACTGTCAGTATCACGTTTCCTAATAAACCGTATAAAAACTGCTATCTTCTATGTATCGAGTCTAAATGACATTAATAAACGTGAATACTTAGTATTGTACGCTAACTTACACTGAGTAACCCTCGTATTTATTATGTAAACAAACGTTTACATAAAAGCGAAAAATGACTTAGTAAAACGTATAAAAACTACTATGGTCAATGTATCGAGTCTAAATGACACTAACAAACGTAAATACAGTGTGTAAACTTTTAGATGGCAGACCTCTCCTTAGTCCTGAATTGGTAGAAGTCGGTAAACGTCGGGAGGCTTCGGTAGGCACGCAGTTTCGACTGCTGCCAACATTACGTAGCTGACTGTGTTGTACAAGATAGCCATTGTCGTCTGCTTCGTTATTGTTTTGTGCTGTACTGTTCTGCGTGTTTTTATTGTGCAGTTGTGCTAAACATTATCAAAATTATTGAAGAGGCAGTTTCTGGCCCATCTCGGGAGTCGCCAACAACCCCTACCGGTAGGCCTACGGTTAGAAGGAAACTGTAGTTCAATTCATTTATCTTGGCGGCTCGCGCATGCCCGCCCAGACGCGGGAGATTGCAGCGTTGCCAGTTGTACGCGCCAAGAGAAGCAGCGCCGTAGCAGTGTAGTTCTCAAACTTACGTTTAGGGGGGAGCGCGCAGTTTATGAAGTAAAGCCACCACGGCCTCATTAAACCTTTCGCTGCTACAGAGACGTGCTCCCAGCATTCCATGCCGTGCGCGATTTTGTAACCACTGCACTGCTCGCCTGTGCGGACACATAGTGTTCCGACTGCTTTGACACACTTATCATTCGATTTCACAAAAACTATTTGGCCCAAAAATTTGATTTTGACACATCATCTTGACTGATACCTTCCCCCCATAAATGACTTAATTTTGTTTCGATTTTCAACGCAGTTATATTGCAGCATTAAATGTAGTAAACCATTGCACGAAATTTTGAAGAGTTTGCAGAGGTAAAGTTCATAGCGTATACTTTCCGTATGTTCGATTGTAGTTACCACAATGTTGAGAATGAAATGTGGACAAGATACCTAAATTTCATATAAAATTTACTGTATAACAACATCTCATTTAATTTAAGTACCAGATTGGTGTCGTATGTAATATTGAGAAATATTCCGTCTTTCGCGACTGTAATAAAAGTTTTATTTACACCGGGCGCGTTTGACTTTATTTTAAAGCACTTCAATCAATCAAAAGGAAGTACACAAAATACGTTAAACAAAACTGTGGACTTACAAAAACATTAGGACTTGAATATACTGTGTATCAGTGCTCTGGGCTATGTCAAATATAATTTTTGTGCGTGGCACACACAAAAAGCATTTATTTGCTCAAACACTGATCGGCCGACACAAACGTTGAATATTGTGTTACCTCAGCACAAAACTACGAAAGGTGACTTGGCAATGGAGGAGACACAATGCTGTCCAATGAAGATGCTTCAAAAGAGAAAAACACGTCTGGTCCAAATAAGACGCTTATTACAGTTGCAGAAGAGGAATATATTTCAATACCATTGGTAAAATTGCAACTGTGGAACAAAAACAAGAAAGAGAACATGAGTATTATTGTGTATGTGCCTCACCCTTCATTGTTGTCAATCGTTGCGATAGTCTTCTGCATCGCTGTAGTCGGTGTCGCAGTCCGAATTATCAGGTCTTAGAGTTATGACGATGGGTTCAAGCAGATTGTCAATTACAATTTCCCTGTCCATGTCCTCCTCCTGTAGCCTTTGTGCATGCCGAACACATTCAGCCCATGCTGAAGAAGTAATTCTGTCAAGTGCTTCGTGCAGAAGCCTTTCTGTATCGGCAATTTTAAATGTCACGTTTCGTTCTGCGACATACCCTTTCACTTGTGCCCAAATTAACTCTATCGGATTGTATTGGCAATGGTACGGTGGCAAACGCAAAACTGTGTGTCCATGTTCCTGTGCAATACAATCGATTTCATAAACTTTTGTGCATGGCTTATGAAGCACTACAAGATTCAACATTTCAGCACGAGTTTGGTTGGCAGTATGTGGAATATTTTTACTTGCAAGCCATAACATGATATCGGCTTTTTTTGTACTTGTTGTGGGTGTCTTGTCAACAACAACAGAGTGATAACTCGCATTGTCCATTACAATCACCGAGTTTGCAGGCAAGTAAGGGAGAAACGGATTCCTAAACCACAATTTAAATGTCTCAGAGTTCATTTCGGAATGATAATCCCCTGAATTTCTCTTTTTTGCCCGGAACACTAATTTGCTTTCTGGAATGAATCCAGAAGCAGAACCAGCGTGAAGCACAATTATTCGTCCACCTTTACCAACTGGTACTTTAAACCCACCCGAACCATCACTCATTTTCCAACACGCTTTCCTTGTGTGATTTTGGTTCACCCATGTTTCGTCCAAGAAAAAAATGTTCTTATTCCCGGATTTTCTTACTTCAATAATACGTCTTAAAAACTGTGCCCTTGAAGCAGCGATATCACTACATTCCATTAAAAACTTTCTTCCGTCATTTGTATGTACATATTTGAATCCAATGTTTTTAAGTATTCTATTCATTGAAGTCATGCTACCTTTAAAATTTATGGTTTCACGCATTTTCACAGTGATTTTTTTACAGTAGGAAATTCGCCTGTGTTGTACATGTTGAGCACTTCTCGTCTTAGAACATCTTTGTCAAAATTATCTAAATTAGTTACAGTCCTCTCACGAGTGCGATATTTCCCTGGCGATCTGAAAAGTGGGCTTCCACAGGTCTCCGTAGATAACTTTCCTTCATTGGCAATCCGCTGAACGGTTCTCAAGTTAACGCCTGTCGCTTCTGCAGTGCGTTCCTGAGATCTGGCGACATCCGTGATAGGTCCACCGTTTTCTGCTTCGCGCTTGAAAAAAGCGTGAATCCGGTAAATTATGTCCCTCGCCTGTTTATGGAGAGTTTGTCGCTTACCACCATTATCAGCCATGACAACTTGCAACAAATGCGATAAAAATTCACCAAAGAATAACTACAATCACATTTAACACTCGCACTCGCCAAGACATTCCCAGCAGACCTTTCAGAAAACTACTGAACACTCATTGGCTGTCAGCGGATGCGTGACGTCAGGTGCGTAGAACGAGCCTTAAATCGACTGCAGTCGTTCATGGTTCCAACTATACAGAGTGTTCATTTTAATTGGAGACATTGAAATATCCGCAAATCTACACATCGGATCAAACAAATTTATAACTAATTTTTTTTTTGTCTCAGAGGGGGACATCCAATGTTACCAAATTCGACGAATTTGTAGTCAAATTTGTTATAATTGGATGTCCCCTTCCGGGAGGAACTAATTTTCATTAGGATTTCTTTTGGCTCTGTGTGTCGTTTTCAAGAGATTCAATGTCCCCATAAAATGAACACCCTTTATAACATAAACAGTGTTTATAAATTGGGAAATATTCTATCTTTAGCAACTGTAACAAAACTTTCTTTATACCAGAGTCATTTCGCTTTTTTCTAAAACGTTCTGATTAAAACGAAGTTGGCGAAGTACACAAAACTGAATTTTGGACGTAATAAAACATAAAACTAAAATATATTGCCAGTGAGGCACAGTGCGCAAACATTTTGTTTTTGTCACAACGGACAGCAAATACTTGCCAAAACATAGATCAGTCGACGAAACCATTGAATATGATGTTGCCAAAGCAGCGAAGCAAAGAATTCCGTCAGACAATCAAATAGCTTGGCAACGTACGAGCCGAAATTCTGCTCTAAATAATACTTTTAATACTGCCGCAAAAGAATATATCTCAATATGAAAAGTAAAACAGCGACTGCGGAAGAGGCGATATACAAACAAAACGGATAACATGAATATTGTATGTGTGCCTTTTCGTTGTTTTTAATTGCTGTGAAAAGAAATATTGGAGGAGAAAATTACAAAAACTGAAAACTTATTATGATTATAATGAAGCACAGGAAATTTCAAAACATTACATTCAAACGAATAAAATTCATTAAGTAAGACACTTCGCTATTGTTTTTAAATAAATAAAATATTTAGTATGCAACAAGCCTTGAACTCAGAATCTTCCGATTTTATTTTTTTTTTTTTTAACGTATTTAGACTTTTATTTACAAAATAACAATTTCGTTTTACAAAATACAGTTTACATTTTACTTGTAAAGACGAGACAATCCATTCTTTATTTTTATTTTTCTGTTACTGTACTGTCCAGGTAATGATTTCATTTTGTATCTTTTTTTTAATATTTTTCGAAAGTCTGTCAGTCTGAGGTTTTTTTAGTTGTTTCTTGCACCGTTTATTGTTGTAGTTTAGCAATTTAGCTTTTTTGAACCTTTGTACGCTACATTTATACGTATGGCAGAGTGAATATGGAGTAAGCATTGATTGTACGATCTAGTTATTTACAGAGAATAATTAGTATATAAGAAAACAAAGTTATTTTATGGAATTTTACTTATTACTAGTTATGGTATTATTATTGATATTATTTTTGTAGATGTTTTGAGTTGAGGATGTGCTCTATTCATTTTAAAATAATGTGTTATTACTATCCTCTTTTTAAATCTTGTGTTAGAAACAAGGGGGGAGGCATTTTACGTTGGGTCTTGAAAAACGAGACCTTAGTGGGACATGCACTAGGCATGAAATCAGTTTGATAGAAATATTAACGAGTGTATCAGTTGTCAGCTCTTGTTTGATGAGTAAAGTGGTATCCAAAGGGGAAACCCTCATGAAAAACTATCTTAACATATTAAACAATCCATGACAAAAGAAAAAGGATATTACTATTTTAGCGAATTTTTAAACCTATTTTTTTTTTCGATTGAGGAAGGAGCAATTCACTAGGAAGCATTATATAGTGCAATTTTAGAGCTAGTTTACTATCGGTGGTGCGAGAGAGTGAGGAAGACTGAAAGGAGGAAACTATTCGTGGTGGCAAGACAGACATATATAAGCATGTAGATCACTAGTTTGTTGTACTGATAGGCCTGTAATAGTTTTGTGGTACTCACAGTTTCGCACACCTCTCGATTGCACACGATGGAAGGCAGAAAAAAAAAGCACAAAAACACAAAAGACAAAAGGAAACTGGGAGCTACGGTTATATTGACACTATATTGTAAACTTTTACGCGTTCGATCACTTTTCACTGTCACTTTTTTTTTTTTTTTAATAAAAAGCACTGTAGCACTTTAACACACGCATCACTGTTGGTGCTTTTGGGATGTGGGAGGACATCTGCGACTGCGGCAAGGGCGTGGGGGGGGGGGGGGGTTGTGGCGGTGGACGGCGGCGATGGCGGCGGCGGCGGCAACGGCGGTGGCGGTGGCGGACACGTCACGTGGCGGCAGACAGGGCGTCCCTGAAGGCGGCGGTCAGCGGGATCTCCAGGAAGTTGTGGAAAGTCTGACGATATGTAGCGCGTTGTTTTGCCCTCTTGTGCTCTTCCCACAAGTCCGTGAGGAACTGCACGCTGTCTGACTGCTTTTTGGCAATGACTGCGTGTGCAGTCATGGCGAGTATCCACATCGTGGCCGTTCGTTTTGGCCTAGGGAACGGTTTCGCGTCAGGGACAGTGAGAGCCGTGACTTGGATGTTTCTTGGGTCGCTTCTGTTCATGTGGGCTATTATCTTCTTGCTTGTCTCCCATATGTTGCTGGTTGCCCTGCATAGGAAACGGTGCTCTACAGTGTCCTTTTCGTTGCACGTTTCACAATTGGGCGATTCTTTTATCCGGATTCGCGCCAGTCTCTCGTTGGTCGGTACGGTGTTGTGCACTGCTTTGTACCACGTAGATCTGGCGTGCTCCGGTATTGCTTTCTCTGAGATATTTCTCCAGACGACTGGCCAGTCGTGGTCTGGAGATTTTATCTCGATTCTTGTTCTGTGGGTTTGCCCTCTTAGTGCGCCGTAGATGTTTTTCGCCGTCCTTAGCTGCGGGTTTGTTACGGTGGGCAGTGCGTAACTTTTATCGAGGATCAGTTGCCTGATGTGTCGCATCTTAAACGGTATGTGACTGGTGTCTACCGGCGCTTCTTCTGATCGTGGCCTGTAGATGTTTATTAGGCAGGCCGTGATGCTGTCTTTGTTTTTGCCCTCCATTTGGATTGCTCTGTGGAGCAGCAGCGCAGCACACTTTGTCCTGACGTCCACCAGCCCCAGCCCTCCTTCCTCCTCCTTCAGTGAGCACGTCGCCTGCGATACTTTGAATATTTCCCGCCTCCACAGCAGGTAGTAGACGGCTCCTTGTATCGCTCGGGCGATTTCTGTTGGTGCACTCAATATCTGTGCCACGTACCAGGCTTTCGACAGGATCGTTGTGTTGATCAATTCTGCTTTTTGTCCTAATGTTAGATGTCTACTCGAGTGAGTCCTGGCGAGCCCTCGTATTGTATGTAGGGTTGTTCGCCAGTTCTGTGTCGCCATCTTTAGTGGGCATTTTTGGATGAGTATCCCTAGTGTTTTGTGGGTCTCTGTTACTCGATACCACTCCCTGTTGATGGTCAGACTTCCGTTGCCAATGGGGAGCAGCACGGTTTTTCTGGGATTGACCCTTGCTCCCGATGCGTTTTGAAATGTTTTGATTATCGGTTCTATTTCGTCTATCTCCTGCTCGTTGTTGACAAAGATTCCCACATCGTCGGCGTAGGCCATGCATGTGACCTTCTGCTGCCCGATTTGGTAACCGTGCAGGCTTGCAGCCAGTTTACGTAGCAGTGGATCAAGCGCTGCCGCGAAGAGGGCCATGGACAACGGGCAGCCTTGCCTTACTGACTTGCCTAGTTTTAACCTTTTTGTTGTCCATCCATTTACAGTTATTATCGATGAGGCGTTCTTTAGAAAGTTTCTTAGTAGCCCAACACCTTAACCATTACGCTAACGCAGCTACTCGTTTCTGGCATCTCCTGGAGCACTCTAAACGTTTGCAAAATACCGACAAACACTGTTGGGATGACTATGAATTACTCACGTTGTGTCGAAGTACAATAGGAAATAAACAATTACCGCTGTTCTTTATTGCGAAAAAGCGGTTCGTGAGACTGATACAAACACCTTTCCTTGCTATCGCCTGAATTAGGAGGCTTATTGTTTGTTTGGTTTAATTAATTAATAGAATATGAAGCAATTGGTGTAAAGAATGCTTTTTCCAAACTTTCTATAAAAGAAAGTCTGCTATCAAGACATTGCTTTTGTTCAATTACTTCATTTATGACTGAACGTTTCTAAAATTGAAGACACTCGTCCGTGCTCTGCACTGCAGTCGAGATCTGGCAACGTCGTTCTCTGTTCATTGGCTGACTGTGATTTGTGACGTCAAATGCGCAGAACGAACCTAAACTCGGCCGCCAAGATATATGACGCGCACCTTAGTATTACGTAGCGATGCTCCCAAAATTATATTGCATGTGATTGAATGCTGCGAAAGGGAAAGGGAGCAGAAAAAATTGCTTCATCCCATTTACAAATCTTCAGCGAGAGCTGCTACATACACAGGACAAAACATGCGTAGCATTGGAAGATTCAAACAGTTTTCCAAGAACCATCCTGGTGTATCACCACAAATGCCTGGCAAGAAAAGGTGAATTTCCATTTCAGAGATTTTGTTCGTGATCACTTTGAAGGAACCCCCTATTTCGTCTCAATTATCTTATATTTCATTTTTCCTTGCTGCCGTATTGCTTTGTATGGAAACACCACTGGTTACTGTATTATTTCGAAACACATTCATATTACAGTACATTTCCAAATTCAAAAAAATACATGCAGTGTAGAAGGCATTTTCTTATAAATATTTCTCTCTCTTTTAAATTAGGAAAAGAAGTGGAGAAATCGAAGTAATGATCGATGATTTCAACCAGTGTGTCATTCGCGACACGATAGCGGAATTTTATTCAGTGCCGAAGATTGTGCCGAGCCTGCGAACACTGCTTCCAGTTTTGCACGACAAAATAGGCTGGAAGTGGAGTATTGTCTCGCTGAGAAAAGTACTTTTGTCTATGGGATTCACATGGCGAAGGTCGAAAACAAGAGGAATGTGTTGTTAGAACGTCCAGACATTGTGCACTGGCGATCTCGTTTCATTGTTGACATGAAGAACTTCAGGGAAGCAGGTAGAGAAATATTTTATCCCGATGAATCGTGGATCGATAATAACTTAACGTTTAATAAATGTTGGCAGAGGAAGGGTGACATACGCGAAGAGAGTGTCGTTGGTGTCACTGCATGGGCGAGCTCAACGAAAAGACTTATAGTTGCAAGTGTCGGATCCAAGAATGAATTCGTCAAGGAAGGGCAACTTATGTTATGGGCAAAGTCGACAAAGGGCGATTATCACGGTCAGATGAATTCGGTTAACTTTGAGAAGTGGTTCGGAGAGAAGGTACTGCCAAATCTCCCACCTAATTCAGTAACAGTTATGGATAACGCTCTTTACCATAACAGGCAAACAGAGAGAACACCAACAAAGTTTGACACGAAAGTACGAATGCTGGAGTGGCTGCAACGCAGAAATATCCTCTGTGATGAGAGTATAAGGAAGGACGAGCTGTATGCAAAAGTACGACCGAATAAGCCAGCTGAGAAGTCTTTTGCTGTAAACCTGTTGGATGAAAGCAAAGGCCACCGGGTCGTTCGCTCGCCATCTTACAACTGCGACTTAAACGCAATAAAAATAGCACGGGCGAAGATAAAAAGGCATGTTAGGGAGCACAACATATCAGCAGACTTGGCTGCCACAAACAAGCACAATCTTGTGGACGCAGCTTTCCAGTAGGTTACTGCCAATGTTTGGAAGGGATATTGCAAGAAAGTTAAAGAAACAGAAGAAGAATATTGGGCACATGATGGTGTCGCCGAAATTGCTGTGGACGAAATTATCATTAACACAGCCACATCAGATTTAAGTGCGGAAGACAGTGACAGAGAAAGCGAAAGCGATTGATCACATGGCGTGAAATGTTTGTACAAAAGAGCACAGCTTGAATATATAACAAAAACAAACTCCTATTAGTTTGTTGTAAATTGTATTTCTGTTCTATTTTAATCAAACACAGAAACGGAACATAGTGACAGTGAGAGCGGTGGACCACATGGCTTTAAATGTTTTTACAAAAGTATGACATTTCGAATAAATACGAAAAACAATCTGCCATTCATTGCGTCGTAAATTTTATTTCTATTTCAGACTGTTTCCATTCCTTGCGATAAGCGTACTTCATTGCTGCAGTTAAGATATTTATTAAACACGAGCTGTACACCCGTGCTTCGCAACGGAAGAAATCTCAGAAAGTTGTTGACCGAGTCATTTAAAATTTTGGCACAACGTTTTTTAGGAATACGCCCGTGGTTTTATATACTTTAACACGTTTGCAAAACGTGTTGCGAATAAAGTTAATAGTGAAGAAATAATAGAACAATACGTCATGCCTGACGCGGCCCTTTTTCACGCATCTCTATGTTTATCACGTCATATCTCCTGAATTATATGTCGTAAAGAGACATAAATTTGCCGTCGCATTTATTGATATATGTGGATACTGTACGCGAAATATGTTGCGATTAGAGTTAATAGTAACGAAATAATACATTAAAACGTTGACAGATTTACGGTATGTACTGAGAAAATGTAGTAAGCGACAACCATTTTTCCTTTCATTATTTTGTGGGAGGTGTCAGCGAGAAAAATTTTCGTAAAGGTTTGAAATTGTATGTAACGTTTGTTGCTAGTCGCTAAGTGCTCTCATTCTCAAATAATGGAATCATAAATCTGGGTATTTTCCCACGGTGGCATCTCATTGTTTATGATGTCATATCTCCTCAAGAATGTGTCTTATTTCTTTTTTTCGGCTAGTAACCTTCGTGGGCGTACAGAGAACAAATCACCAAAATTTCATCGCAATCGGATGAATGGTTTGGGAATGCACAGAGGGCAGACAGACATACATACATACATTCATTTTTATATATAGAGATTGACAGTTACGTTATACTATATGACCTGTTTAAGTATATTTAAATTTTATAATTAATAGTTTAACATTGCGGGAATGAAATAAAATGGAAAAAAAAAAAATGCGAACAGTGGGAATCAAAACCGGGTCTGCTGCATGACAAGCTTTTACCTAATCAATTACGCTATGCATGCTACAGTGACCTGACTCTTCAAACTTTGTGCATTACTCTTTTCGGGTGTTCGGAGAACGGCTCAGCAAAGTTTCATTGCAATCGGATGAATGGTTTGTGAGCGCATAGCAGACAAACATATATACATTCATTTTTATAAGTATAGATTTTAATGTACATGACGATTTCAGTTTTGTTTACGAACAACATTTAAAGCGAGTTTTACTTCCAAGCCTTTCGTCTGTTTTCGTGTAAGTATGACGCGCAATTTGTAGTGCCAGCACTGCAACTGGTAGGCGTGCCTTCCCCCCCCCCCCCCCCCCTTCCCCCCAATGGCTCCACTCCCGTCCCCTCGCCAACCAATGCTTGCTTCCTCCTCTTCCCGCACTCCCCCCGCAACTCCGCCGTCTTACAGTTAACACACTGTACTGAGTATTGTACACTGACCTAATTGATACTCCCGCGTATTTAACGTCAGTTCAGAATGTCAACAAACGTTTGCGTACATGCAAAACTATCCTAAACAATAACTTCGCTTTTGCTATTAAGACACAAATAAAAACTGAAACCTTCAATTTATCAAATCAATCCGACACTAATGCACGTAAATACTATAGAATATACTGCAAAACAATTAATTACTAGCTAAATTACTTATCTCACAACACAGCAAGCGAAAAACGTTCATAGCCGACATTAGGGCTGCTAACTGTTGATACTAGCCTCTTTTTATTATTCAAGAAATGTGAACAATGTGGTTAGGCTTTTAATGCTCGTAAATGTTCAACATGAAACTATTGTACCAGTATGTGGATGTTCGCCTGAAACCTATTAATGAGGCTTATCGAAAGTTAAACAATAGTGGACTGGCCATATAACTCTGTGTTATAGTGCGCGTCATTTACGACGGCGGACGAGTTTAGGTTCGTTCTGCGCATCTGACGTCACAAAACACAGTCAGCCAATGAACAGAGAACGACGTTGCCAGAGCTCGACTGCAGTGCAGAGCACAGACGAGTGGCTTCAGTTTTAGAAACATTCAGTCACAAGTAAAGTAATCGATCAAAAGCAATGTCTTGATAGCAGACTTCATTTTATAGAGAGTTTGGAAGAAGCATTCTTTATACCAAATGCACCACATTTTATTAATTAATTAAACCAAACAAGCAATAAGTCTCCCAATTCAGGTGATAGCAAGGAAAGGTGTTTGTATCATTCTCACAAACCGCTTTTTCGCAACAAAGAACAGTGGTAATTGTTTATTTCCTATTGTACTTCGACGAAACGTGAATAATTAATAGTCATACCAACAGCGCTTATAGAAATTTTGCGTGGCCTTTTAGAGTCTTCCAGAAGATTAGTTGAATGAAGAGCTGTGTTAGTGTAATGGTTAAGGTGTTTGCCTGCTAAGTAAAAGGTTCCAATTTCAAACCTTGTTCAGTGCTTAATAATTTGTTTATTAACAAACAAAAAAAAATTCGAAGTATCTTATTTCATGAATTTTATTCGTTTGAATGTAATTTTTTGAAATTTCTAGTTCTTTGTCTCTTCATTATAATCGTAATAAGTTTTCGGTTTTTCTAATTTTGTCCTCCAATATTTCTTTTCACAGCAATTAAAAACAATGAAAAGGCACTCATACAATATTAATGTTATCTGTTTTGTTTGTATATCGTCTCTTCCGCAGTCTTTGCGACAGTATTAAAAGTATTATTTAGAGCAGAATTTCGGCTCGTACGTTGCCGAGCTACTTGATTGTCTGACACAATTCTTTGCTTCACTGCTTTGGCAACATCATCATATTCAATGTTTTCATCAACTGATCTATGTTTTGGCAAGTATTTGCTGTCCGTTGTGACAAACACAAATTTTTTGCGCACTGCGCCTCACTGACAATATATTTTAGTTTCTATGTTTTATTATGTCCAAAATTTAGTTTTGTGTACTTCGCCAATTTTGTTTTAATCAGAACTTTTAAGAAAAATGCGAAATGAGGCTGGTGTAAATAAAACTTTTATTACAGTCGCGAAAGACGGAATATTCTCAATATTACATAGGACACCTATCTGGTACTTAAATGAGATATTGTTATACAGCAAATTTTATATGAAATTTAGGTATATTGTCCACATTTCATTCTCAGCATTGTGGCAACTAAAATCGACCATACGGAAAGGATACGCTATGGACTTTTACCTCTGCAAACTCTTCAAAATTTCGTGCAATGGTTTAATACATTTAATGCTGCACAATGACTGCATTGAACATCGAAACAAAATTAAGTCATTTATGGGGGGGGGGGGGGGGGGGGGAAGGTATCAGTCAAGAAGATGGTAAAAATCAAATTTTTGGGGCAAATAGTTTTTGTGAAATCGAATGATAAGTGTGTCAAAGCAGTCGAAACACCATGTGTCAGCACAGGCGAGCAGTGCAGTGATGACAAAATCGCGTACAGCGCGGAATGCGGGGAGCATGTCTCTGTTGCAGCGAAAGGGTTAATGCGGCCGTGGTTGCTTTACTTCATAAACTGCGCGCTCCCCCCTAAACGTAAGTTTGCGAACTATACTATACTATGGCGCTGCTTCTCTTGGCGCGTGCGTCGTTTGCAACTGGCAACGCAGCAATCTCCCGCGTCTGGGCGGGCATGCGCGAGCCGCCAAAATAAAAGAATTCAACTATAGTGGGGGTTGTGACAACGCCACCTAGGTGGCGTTGGTTGTGAATAGTGAAAGTGAAGACTAGTTTACACGACGACATTGGGTTGCGCCACTGGTTGCGTGGAATGAGTTGCACGCAAGTGGTTTCATATATGACTGTAGACACGACACCAGTATACGCCTCTGTTTCGTCGTTTTTTGGGTCCCTGAGTCGTGTCTGAAATGGAAGTTTTGGCAGCTGCACGTCGCAAGAGTTGTGTTGGAGTTAGAAGCTTGTTGCATGGAATCGCTGCATAAGAAAAAAATAAGAAACGTGTTTCGATTCATGACTGGATGAAGAAAAGACGTCAGCTCGGTAGCTCAGCATCCTTGCTTAAATAATTTATAACGGAAGATCCAAGAAGTTCTTTTATCTTAGAATGTCACCAGAACTGTTCACGTTTCCGCTAAATAGAGGTAATTATGCGATAAGAATAAAGGTATTGTAATGCATGAAGCGCTGTCGCCAGAACTGAAATTGCGTGTCATACTGCATGCATTAAAATCGAAAATACTTGTCATGCTATAAGATATGGTTTTAGTTGGTGATGACGCTATTTCCTTAACACCAATAATTATTAACATTAAAAGTAATAATTATTAACATTAACAACAATAATTATTCGAAGCAGGCTGCATTAAGAAGAGAGTGGTTTGCAAACTACTCACTTGAAGACAGATCTGTACAGTGGCAATATTTCAAAATTCTAACGTATGTGAATGGGGAGCACTGCAGCGACGTTTTAAATAGATGAATATTGAATAAAGAATGCAGCTTCTTGAATTTGTATAGCCTTCCCTCCTGTCAACAATATTCCTTAACAAAGAGTTGTCCAACTCGAACGATGGGATTTGTCATGTAGACGAGAGCATTGCCACAGTTAGAATTACACTTGCTTGTATTTTTCTTAATTCAGTTGTATATGTGCTCCTAACTCAATAAGTTTTGCCCTGCAGATCAGATATTGTTATGATCGCACAAGATGGTCTCAGCGGCAGCAATATGTTGCTTATTTTTGTAATCGGCATCACTGAAATCACATAAACACCTATACAAGTCATAGATATCCAAAAAGCGAACATTATTCTCCATTCCTCACTTCATATTTCAGTTTGTCTACACTCTATGAACACACACAACTTCAAAATTCACGCAACTAGTGTCGCTAAAGTTGGAACACGCCGCAAGTGTTTAGTTTCACCAACGAGTTGCGCAAACGCGCATGTGCAGTGGCTGGTAGCTCAGTTGCCTGCAACATAGTGTAAACTAGGCTTTAAAGTATTGTGAAATGCAAATGTGCACCTGTCCGCCACATGTTTAAAGTAGACAGTGTTGTACTTCCACATCCAATTTTTCAGCCAGTGTAGCAACGCAGTACGTCGAGACCGAGGACAACGAACGAAGGAGGAAAAAAACGGGTGAACATCACAGAATGATCAAAAATTGTCGCTCATTTTCAGCTCAGTCCTGGGACAACTGATGTGAATCTTTTAATGTGACATCAAAATGCTATTAATGGCTATAAAAGCACAAATAAAAACACTGGAAATAGCCAAAGCGTCAATTCCATATCCGTCAGTGTAGTGTAACTGCGGTAGTAGGCTGAGGCTGGGATGTTTCTTGACCATTTCTCCTATAATTGAACAGTTTTGCAGATCTACATTTTTGATTCTTTCATACAGCGTTCATTAAAAAATGACAACCATGCCACTTGGGACCTGTGGAATGGTACATTAGCTTATTTGTTTGCGTTGTAAATATTTGTCATGTATTGTTGTTTTTCTGACATGTTCTACATCCTGGAGGACCTCCTCACTACAGATCAATTGGAATGAAAGTAAATCTAATTTAATCTCGTGCAAGAAAAAATACTGCTGCATCCTCCCTACCGAAAAGTCCTCAATCCAGTGACAAATATCACTTTATACCCCATATGATCGAACTTTTGAAAATAGATGTAGGTGTGGTACTGAGTTAAATGCTTTTTGGAAACAAAGAAATACTGTATCCACCTGACTGCCTTTCTAAGATATCTGTATGGTGTGAAAGGTGGCCATTTACCCTAAATAAAGAAAAGTGTGCGGTCACTCACATGAATACTAAATGAAATCAATCAAATTTTGGCTCTCAAGGCTGTCGGTTCAACTAAATACCTAGGAATTACAATTAAGAACAACTTTAATTGGAAAGACCATATAGACAATGTGTGGGGAAAGCAAACCAAAGACTGGGCTTCATTGGCAGAACACTTAGATGATGCAGCAAATCCATTAAAGAGACTGCCTACACTATACTTGTCCACCGTCTGCTAGAGTACTGCTGCTCGGTATGGGATCCTTAACAGGTAGGATTGACGGAATACATAAAAAAATTCCAAATAAGGGTGACTCATTTTGTATTATCACAATACGTGGGAGAGAGTGTCACGGAAAGGATACAGGAGTTGGAGTGGCAATCCTTAAAATAAAGACAGTTTTTGTTGTCATGGGAACTATTTAGGAAATTTCATTCAGCACCTTTATCCTCAGACTGCGGAAATATTTTGTTGTCCCCCACCTACATAGGGAGAAAGTATCATCATAATAAAATAAATCAGAGTGCGGACAGAAAGATTTAGGTGTTCATTTTTCCTCCGCACTATATGAGGTGGAACAGTAAAGAAATAGTCTGAAAATGGTGCAATGGACCCTCTGCCAGGCACGTAAGTGTGCATTGCAGGCTTGTCATGTATATAAAGGTTATAAAATGCAAACAACCTTAACATGGCAATTGTTGCAACATTGCTCTAAGGAAACAGAATCAAAATGTTTGAGGTCAGCTGCTGATCTCAAAAATGTTGAAATGACTGCACTGGTTGCAGCAATGTAATATGTTGTTGTTATTTCTGAAAGTTTGGTCACGCCAATGTCTGTTGATTCATCAGTTACAATGTTATACATGCTGTCACCAATATCTTGATGCAAATTTTTCACAAAATAGAGCCTTAGTACATGTTCCATAACTGCACTACACTTTATGCTACATATCTGAAGTTTTCTGGCAACATCAATGTCTGAATTTACTCATGTACAACTCACTTAAGTGACTATATGATATGATCGCACAACTGCCAAAAAATGCAAGGGAACCCTCAGCTTGATTCATTTCTAGATTCTTTCATGGTTTTGAAAGGTATTTTTGTTTAGAGTGCTACAGCTGTTGTGTGGTGTTTTTTGCCACTATGACTTGTATGTCAGCATAAGTACTATGACAATATTTGCAAGATGCTTTTGTGTAATCACCAAAAATTCTTTCTAACCAGTCTACAAATCGCATAGCCATTCAGCATGACATTTCTGGGCTTACTGCGCCATTATTTTACCCATTTTTAGCATTAAAACAATATCCAATGATGTAAAAAAGCACCACATTAACACCGGCACTATAGGTATGCACAGTGCATGCAGCTGCAGATGTATTAATACTAGAATACAGGAATGAAGACAGAATACTGTGTATTATAAATGTTCAGGTGATATAAATTCAAGAGCTAGTAGACATAAATAAATTAAATAGTGCTATTTTCTGTGTGCTGAATGATTCAAGTGATTTTTAAAAGTAATTTTACTGTAAAACCACCCTAATATGTTTAAAATCTACAATAATTCCCACTAGCCACTAGACAGGCACTCAAAACCACCAGATTGAGTGGGAAAATCACTAAGTTGGCAGCACTGGCATAGCGATAACACACACAAAACTGAGCAAAAGTATACATTCTACAAAATGCACATGAAAAAGGAAAAAGTACAATCTGTAACATGTTGTGCTCAACTCCCTGATTTCTACAAATTCCAAGAAGTACATTGATTAAAAAGACTAATAGGCAAAGAACTTTTCACAATCGGCCAAAAATCATAATGATGGGTTTTCAAAACAACTACCTTCAGTTTGACAATCATTAGATAAAAATCGGGATAAATAATGGAATGATCAGGAGGTGGGGGAAAAAGCTGAAAATCAGGAGTCTTCCCTCTAAATCAGGAGAGTTGGCAGGTGCGTACTATCAAGTGAAGACCACTGGTTGTCAATATATGGGTATGTCCAGTTTCAGAACACACATGTGATGAACAAGCGACTAATGAAATCAACACCCTTGTCTAAAGAGGTTGCACGAAGAACAGAAACATCAGGAAAGCAGGACAGCGAGGCCTACCATGCCGATCCTCTCTCTTCACTGAAACACAGTGGCAAGTATCCATAATGAATGCCAAAACCGGACATAGCAAAGTACAGGTTACATCAAGCTGCGCGAGGGTATGTCGAAAATGCCAAAGTCTGTCAGTCACTTTTGAGCGCCACTCTGTTGACAAGGTTTTTCAACTCGCCCAATGTTCCTGTTCTTCTTCCTTACATTTTAAAGCATTGTTGGAATATCCTTGTAATGGTCTAACACATCACAAAAAAAACAATGCAGTCACTGAAAAAAAAAAATCCCATTAAGGTCAGAGATGTTGTGCAGCCTTTAAGAGTTTATGCATCACTGAACAGTCATAGCACTTTATTTACCAAGGAATGATGAAAAAGACGAATGTCCACTGTCTTCTTGACCATCATGACTGCCTTTGAGTGCTTAGCCCCTTCCACATGACTGATCACGGCCATTTTCCCCATGTTGCTGAGAGTGAAAGACTTGCTGCATACTGTGCAATATGCCTGGTATTCTGACATCTTTTGTACTAACATCAACATCTTTTTTCACGAATTATTTTTTTTTTTTTTTTTTTTTTTTTTTTTTTTTAGATGGAGAAAACATGCCAAATGGTATGTGTGTTCCATTAAGCCTACAAATGACATTTAATGTAGTAAAAAGAAACATATTTGGTGACAAAAGTATGTATTTCCTTGGAGTCACAAAACTGATTTAAACTATCTTCGCTGATTTGAGAAACAACATCAGAAGAAAGAAAGCCACTTGAAAGATGTGTATAAGGGCAGGGAATAGTTGTGTAAACCAATACTATAGGTGACCTCCAATAAAATGTTTGTTATACTACGTTTGAGATTCTCAGTTATTACCCATTGTGTTATGTCTATTATTTTACGGGTATTATGAGAATGAAAGCTGCTACTCACCATATAGTGGAGATGCAGAGTCGCAGATAGGCACAACAAAAAAACTCCCAACTCCCGTAATTACAGCTTTTGGCCATAAAGGCCTTCATCAACAATAAACACACATATGCAGACGCGCGCACACACGACTGCAGCCTCAGGCAACGAGTGTGGTTTCAGTTGCCTGGGACTGCAGTCGCGTGTGTGTGTGTGTGTGTGTGTGTGTGTGTGTGTGTGTGTGTGTGTGGTTTTTTTTTTTTTTTGTTATGGTTTTAGGGCGCAAAACTGCTACGGTCATTAGCGCCCGGTCTGTGACTTAGGAAAAGTCAAAAAAACGAAACTGGAAACCAGCAGCAATGGGAGTGAAACTCAAAAAAGTGGGGAAACTAAAAACAGAAGGAAAGCTTAAAAAATCCACTATAGATGGGGGGTTGTTTGTCCCCAAAAAAAAAAAAAACCTTCAAATGACTGACGTCATCTCACTGGCATTAATAAACTCGAGAACACGATCGGCTGAGCGCGTGTCACCTGTTAAAATGGAAGATATATCAGGCGACAGCTGTAGACGAGTGCGTAACGGAGTAAAATAGGGGCACTCAAGTAAAAGGTGTCCCACCGTCCACAGTTGAGAGCAGTGGGGGCAAAGTGGGGGAGGATCGCCACTTAAAAGATGTCGATGGCTAAAAAGACAGTGCCCTATCTGGAGTCTAGTTAAAATTACCTCCTCCCGACGACAAGTTCGGGAGGAAGAGGTAAAGGCACAGGGAAGAGCTTTCACATCCCGCAATTTATTATTGGAAAGTGTCGACCAATGTGCGTGCCATAAAAGAGCAACACGACAACATAAAACACTCCGTAGATTGGGAGGGAATCATGCGAATAGCAGGCTGAAGAAGAGAGACTGCAGCCTTGGCAGCTATTTCGGCTGCCTCATTTCCACAGATACCAACATGTCCTGGGATCCAGAGGAACGTCACAGAGACGTCCCCCAAGTGGAGCAAGTGGAGGCAGTCCTGAATCCGGTGGACCAGAGGAGAGAGCTGAGCAAATCTGAGCAGATAACATTCTGTATCCGCTGATGGCAATGGATGTATTGGACAGCCTGGAGAACAGCATAAAGCTCCACAGTAAAAACTGAACACTGGTCGGGAAGCCGAAATCAATTTGGGGTGTCACCAACAATATAGGCACTCCCACCACCAAACGATGTTTTTGAGCCATTAATGTAAATAAATGTGGCATCCTTCATTTGTGTGCATAGAGCAGCAAATGCCCAACGATAAACAAGAGAAGAGGTACCATCCTTGGGAAACTGACAAAGGTCACTGAGCAGGCAGGTCCAGGGCTGAAGCCAAGGCTGTGCTGTACCACAAGTTGTCAACAAAGTCTTAGGAAAGTGGAAGGAAAGAAAATGTAGCAGTTGACGGAAGCGGACTCCCGGTGGTAGTAGGGAGGAAGGGCGGCCTGCATACCCTAAATCTGAGGAGGCGTCGAAAAAAATGTCATGGGCCGGATTAGCAGGCATGGAAGACAGGTGGCTAGCACAACGACTCAGAAGGACAGCTCCTCAATTGGACAGCAGAGGTTTAGCAGTCTCAGCATAAAGGCTTTCCACAGGGCTGGTGTAAAAAGCTCCAGACACTAAACGTAATCCACAGTGGTGGGCAGAGTTGAGACGCTGAAGAATAGACGGCCGAGCAGAGGAGTAAACTATGCTTCCATAGTCCAATTTCGAGCGCACTAAGATGCAATAGAGGCGGAGAAGGACCACTCTGTCTGCTTCTCAGGAGATACCATTCAGGACACGGAGGGTGTTGAGGGATCGCTGACAGTGAGTCGAAAGATAGAAGATGTGGGGGGACCAGCACAGTTTTCTGTCAAACATAAGACCCAAGAATTTAGCGACGTCCACGAACGGAAGGTTGACAGGGCCTAGATGTAAGGAAGGCACAAGAAACTTCGTACGATGCCAAAAATTAACACAAACGGTCTTACTGGGAGAAAAGCGGAAGCTGGTTTCGATGCTCCAAGAGTGGAGGTGATCGAGACATCCGTGAAGACGTTGTTCAAGAAGGCTGGTCCGTTGAGAGCTGTAGTAGATCACAAAATCGTCCACAACGAGGGAGCCCGAGACATCAGGAATGAGACAATCCATAATTGGATTTATGGCAATGGCAAACAGTACAACACTTAGCACGGAGCCCTGGGGTACCACGTTTTCTTGGGAGAAAGTAGTGTTCACCCGCACTTTAAATCTGTGCTCTGCCATAAATTCACGAAGAAAAAGGGGCAGCAGACCTCGAAGGCCCCAAGAGAATAGTGTGCGGAGGATGCCTGTCCTCCAATAGGTATTGTACGCTTTCTCCAGATAAAAAAATATTGCTACTGTTTGGCGTTTCCTGAGAAAATTGTTCATGATATAAGTGGAGAGAGCAACAAGATGGTCAACTGCAGAACGATGCTTCGGAAGCCGCATTGGGCAGGTGTTAAAAGACTGCGGGACTCCAGCCACCAAGCTAAACGGCAATTCACCATATGCTCCAAAACCTTACATACACTACCGTGAGAGAAATGGGGCGATAGCTGGAGGGGAGATGTTTGTCCTTTCCAGGTTTCGGAACAGGAATGACGATAGCTTCCCACCATCTTCTATAAAAAGTACTGTCAGTCCAAATTCGATTGTAAAGGCAAAGGAGCCAACACAGACTATGGTATGATAAACGCAGCAACAGTTGGATGTGGATACCATCCATTCCTGTGGCGGAAGAGCGAGAAGAAGAGAGTGCGTGTTGGAGTTGGCGCATGGAGAAAACAGTATTATAGCTTTCGCGATTTAGAGAGGAGAAAGCAAAAGTACGCACTTCCGCTGCACGTTTCTTCGGGAGAAAAGCTGGCAGGTAATTTGAAAAGCTCGAAATCTCACCAAAGTGTTGACCCAATGAGTTAGAAAGTGCGACAGGATCCACTAATGTATCATGCGCGACAGTGAGCCCAAAGACCGGGGAGAAACTAGGCGCGCCAGATAACCATCGAATCCGACTCCAAACTTCCAAGGAGGGAGTGAAGGTGTTAAATGAGCTAGTAAAGAAGTCCCGGCTTGCCTTCTTGCTATCACGGATGACACGACGGCATCGCGCACGGAACCGCTTATAGCGGATACAGTTGGCCAAAGTAGGATGGTGCCAGAAAACGTGAAAAGCACGTCACTGCTCACATATTGTGTCACAGCATGCCTTGTTCCACCAAAGAACTGGGGGGCGCCGGGGCAAATCGGAGGTGCGAGCTATTGAACGTTTCGCAGCTGTAAGAATAACTTCTGTAATATGAGTGACCTCATCGTCGACACTAGGAAAGTGACAGTCATCGAATGTCGCCAGGGACGAAAAAAGTGTCCAGTCGGCTTGGGCAAACTTCCAGCATCTCGGGCGCATATATGGCAGTTGTGGCTGCAATCTAAGGACACATGGAAAGTGGTCACTAAGACAGAAGATGACCGGCGAGTAGGATCGTAAGAGGATCGACAATTCATCCTGACTGGCTCGAATGCCGCAGATATTCCAATGGATAATGGACATAGGGTGGACAGAAAAGGGAAGAATGTGACCAAGGTTGCCCTCAACTCAACGACTGCTCAGAGCTGGCGACTGACAGCGTGGAACGGCATTCAGCTGAAGGCAGAAGATCCTGATCCATAGGTTGTTCGGGAGCAGCTCCTGCCACCAGCGATAGGCTGGTTGATCGACCTCGGTGACACAGAAGATGGCCGAAGGCGGTTACTGCTAGATGGTGCTGTAGATGAGACACGCCATGGCGGAGAAGGAGAGGAACTGGGTTTCTTATTAGCCTTCTTGGAAACAAGACGTTGAGATGAAACAGGAATCAATGGTGGTGAAATCGAGGTACGTAAAAAATCTTCACGAGTAGGCTCTTTTTTGGAAGTCCGGGTGTCCAATTTTGGGGCTTGTGATTTAGCAAAACCCGATGAAGGGTGAGCCACAGACTGAACAGGTGAGAGTGGGGAGGTTGAACGGGCGATCTTTGCACTGGCCGATCTGACGACTGTGGCACTAAAGGTGAGATAACAAGTCTGCATGGCTGTCTCCTTTGTTGGCTGAGGAGAGGCAAGGACAGTGCTGTATTCACCTGATTGAGGCACAGTGGGCTTTCGACTGGTGAATAACTTTTGAGCAGCAAAGGTCGACACCTTTTCCTTCACTCTGATTTCCTGAATGAGCTGTTCGTCTTTAAAAATGGAGCAATCTCTAGAGGAAGCAGCGTGGTCACCCATACAGTTGATGCAATGAGGGGATGGAAGTGGACAAGCACCCTCATGGGCATCCTTGCCACACGTAACGCATTTGGCCGGATTGGAAAGACTGGCTGGTATGATTGAACTGCTGACACCGATAGCAGCGCGTAGGGTTTGGGATGTAAGGGCGAACGGAAATTATCTCATAGCCCACTTTTATGTTTGATGGAAGTTGAACTCTGTCAAATGTCAAGAAGACAGTACGGGTTGGAACGATGTTCTTGCCAACCCTTTTCATGACTCGATGAACAGCCGTTACGCCCTGGTGAGACAGGTAGTTTTGAATTTCCTCGTCGGACAATCCGTCGAGGGAGCGTGTATAAACGACCCCACGTGATGAATTTAAAGTGCGGTGCACTTCCACCCGGACAGGGAAGGTGTGTTGCAGTGAAGTACACAGCAGTTTTTGGGCCTGGAGGGCACTGACTGTTTCTAACAACAAGGTGCCATTTTGTAATCGGGAACAAGACTTTACAGGACCTTTCTGAATAATGAAAGGGTTGACTGTGGGAAGTCTTGACCTTCGGCCGACCAAGAAACAACAAGGAACTGTGGCAACAATGGAAGAATTGTCCGTGGCTGAGACTCATTGAACTTTCACTTGTGAGCAGACATAGTAGATGATGAGGAAACCATTGCGGAAGTATCCCCCATCATTACGTGTCTCCGATGGCGTGCTCCTTCCTTGTGAGGTCCCTCTCTGTGGGCACTCCCGCCTTAGGTGATTGTTCACACATCAGGTCACACCACCCGAGAAATGGACGGAGGGACCAATCAGCACTTTCGGAAGGTATCAGCTTGAGTAATCACCCCTCCCTGGGCCTGGCCGTTACCAGGGAGTACATAAATGTCCTACCTGTCTACCCGGGGCGGGGAATTACGCGTTACCCCATCACCGGCTAAAGGAAAGGAAAGAAGAGAGGTCTCAAACGCCGCAGTGGAGAAAATGGTAAAGAGAAGAGGGAAGGAAAAGAGGACAAAGGAAGGACAAAGACTTGCCAGCAGAGAAAGCAAAGAAGAGACTGTTTTACAGTTTCGAGTGTCATCCTCCAGATGTAGGCACTAAACATACTCCCAGAGGGGAAGAAAAGGAAGGGAAGAGGCGGAGAGGGGGGGGGGGGGGGAGATGGGGAAGGATGCGGAAAAGGAGGTATGCAGCCCAGAAAGGAAGGAGGGCCACACTAGCTCGGGGTCCTGTGCTCGCTACGCACGTATCAACAAAAGAGTTGTGGACCCCCTGGTGTGTGTGTGTGTGTGTGTGTGTGTGTATTGTTGACAAAGGCCATAATAGCCGAAAGCTATAATTGTGAGAGTCTTTTTGTTGTGCCTATCTGCATCTCAGCATCTCTGCTATTTTGTGAGTAGTAACTTTCCTTCTCATAATATTGTTAGATTCCATCCTGGATTTTCCATTGTTTGATTCTACAGGCATTGAGTAATTTTTCTTTTGAGGAATATAAGAGTACATAGCGTACAAACCGCAGGCAACTGCCACAATTTTCTTCTTCTTATTGCTGATACTTTCTAATATATAAACTACTTTCAAAGTGCCAAAATGTGCTAGAATAAATAAAATGTCTCTACAACACCATACTGTACAATGTATTTGCAGTGAGACAGTTGTAATTCCTGAAATCCATCGCCCGTGGCCTCTGGCCTGCTGAGGAGCACCGGAGTCCTGGGTCCATGGATAAACCATAAAAATCTGCTGCAATACACCATGAAGTGCCTCGAGAATTTTGGAGTAAATTCGAGAGACACTCGGTCTTCCACCGTCTCGAACACTCGATATTTTAAGTATGAGAGTGGCAGAGTGGAGATGTGCCTATTGCGTCAACAGTTTTTGTGTGTGCAGGATGGATGTGTATTGGGAGAATACTGCAATCGTGGCAGTTGATCAGCGCAGACTAGTGTTTGCGCTCACGCCATAGAAGCTGTATGTGACTTACAAGGAGCAAGCACACATTATTCTTTGACATTATAATGATTGTAATCGTTATGAACAAATGAAATGTGATTTGACAAGAGACTTTTAATTCAGGTGTTAGACTTGCTAGAAGCAAGAGCTGTTCTTTGAATTTCCAAGTGGTTCTAAAACCAAACTTGTTTGTAAATGTTAATTAAGTGTGTTTCTAAAGCTCGAAGTACGAGTGAAATACAAGAAGATGGAGATATTTATGTCTAAGAAGATAATTTTATGGTGTATTAATACATCATGAATTGCCTACTTATTTAACAAGGACGACAAGCCAAACTTTACACGTTCTGTCGCCAAACCGTTAGAACATGGCGACCGATGTGACCAGGACTCGAAGAAAGAGGAATTTTAAAATGAAATCAAGATGATAAAATATTGTGAGTTGCCATAGCAACCAATAGTAACAAGACAAACAAATTGTTTCACAGAGTTGGATTCTGCATAAACGGCAAAAAGTGTGAAAGTTGATGAATACCAGACAAAAGAGGATGTAAGGAATCTCAACAATTTAGACTAAGAAGAGTTACGACGAAACCTATTTGATGACGAGGATCCAGTGCGGAGAGTAAGCAGCCCTCATACACATTGCGGGGGCGTGGATGCAGTAACCAGCAACTGACGCCAACGGCGCCAACTGCTGCTCAAACTAACCTTCGACGCTGCCAGCACCCGTGCTGTTCACTGGCACCAATTTCACACCTGCTCATCGAGGCAGCCTAAGACTCTACGCTGGGTGAGCAAAAGACTATAATTATTTGAAAGTGAAGTTAAGGACATTGTTCAATAATAGACTTAGTATAGTTATTATACTCAGAGGGGAATTTTTTTTTAATGATCACTAGATATAAAAGTATAAAGAATATGGATCAAGAACAGCAACTAGCATAACCACCACAGCTATTAAAGTGACTATGGAAATGCCAGACTGGCCTGAAATAGTGAATTTAATTAAAGCCCAGCAGGCAGATTCAGCAGCTGTAAACGCTCAAATTACTACTTAACGTAAAAATCTGGAAGCTCAGAGTTTACAATTAAATTCTAGATTTGATGCACAAAGTAAAGAATTTACTGCTCAAAATACTTCTATAAGAAAGGAACTAAATGCTACTTTAAGTGAAAAACTAGAAGCGCAGGGTGAGGTTTTAAATGCCAAGTTCAATGCCTTGAATGATCAAGTGGAGAGTTTACAATTAGATTTGAAGAATGATTTAAGTAATTCCCTGAGTAACCATGTAAACGAACTGTTCACTGACTTGGTCAGACACAAAGTAACCAATTTCAAGACTTAGCTAAAAAACTGGAATTTGATATTGAACATGAATGTAGTAATGTAGAATCTGAATTTAGTGAAAAATTAGGATAATTTCAAAGCATATGCAATGTTACATTTGATGCTGTAAAACAAAGACTACACACTTTAAAGGAAAGTGTTGAGAAACAGGATAAGCTGATTCATGTAGTCCAATTGCAAATTGCAGGTGTTAACACTTGAGTAGATAATGTGGAACGCGACTTGAAGAAGAAACTAGTCACTTCAGACTTAATAAATATAAGTAATCTGGAGGAACAGGTAGAGGAAATAATCGTTCGAAAAGTTGCCGTGAGGATAATCTCTGGAAACGTTTCGACTGTTGTTTTTTCCAAACTTAATGATAATAGCAATGTTATAGACAACTTGTGTGAAGAATTCAAACTTGTCCATGACAGAGTAGAAAATAGCATAATGTTACTTAATGTTGTGTTTCCTGGTAAGGTGGTAATTGTTTTGTTGTGGGGAGGCTTTCACACAAAATTTAACGGGAAGTATTGGTTAATGTCAGATCCATGGGATCCAGGCGGAGTCACATCTATCTCCCAGGGACGTTAACATCCTGTGTTAACGGGCGGAGCGACAATCATCAGATCCCTAGTTGTTTTTGGTGTTTCTTCTGTGCTATTTTTTCCTGCACCAAATTCCCTTCAAATCTTAAACTACCCTATAATTTTATTACGTAGGAAACTGGATATGACGGTAAAGTAGAAAATTTAAGAGAATCACAGATGACCAGTGATCTCTAGACATGAAATGAAGCGCATAAAATATTATTTGAGTGAAAGGTATAATATGATGACACTATTTAAACCGAGTGATGTCTAGATGACATAATCTAAACAGAGTATTTTATGTGTTTATAAAATATAGTGCAAAGTGATTAACTAAACAACTATTTCATTGTAGTCTATAATTTTCTATTTTTATACAATATTTTATACCTTTTATGAGATGTGATGTAAATGGGAGGATTTGTATTAATTTTGGAAAGGATGGGTAGTGTAAGTACGACTACCACTAAACACACACACACACACACACACACACACACACACACACACACACCTTTCAGACAATCCTCGCAGACAAGTGTGACTGATTCTTCACCATTTGCCACACACACACACACACACACACACACACACACACACACACCTTTCAGACAATCCTCGCAGACAAGTGTGACTGATTCTTCACCATTTGCCGTTCCATAGGGGTAGCTAAGATTTTTCTTCAGGGACTTCAAATGTGAAGGTGAGAATGTCCGATCTGTAGGAGACGTTTAACACCATACGTCCTCCAGCTTCTCACTCAAGTACCGGCGAAGTAGGGATCCTGGGGAAGGGCGGTGGGAAGGGTTTCCTGCCTTTAGGACTGTCTTCTTTCTCTTCTTTGATCTTGGCAACCATTTCTACTTTTTCCTTTCTTACTTCTCATCTGAGTACCAGTCTATCACTCCCTCTTTACATATTCATATACTCCAATCACTGAAGTCCTCCTTATTTTCCATGGTTTCCAATAACCTTCAACTTATTTCATATAAGTAGGCCGAAGAATCAGGATACACAGACACACTTACGCATACACACAACAAAACACAAAGACACAAACAAAGGAAGTACAGATAAAAATGACGTAAGAACCGTCAAATGTTGTAGGGGGAAAGAATGTGCACGTAGAGGAATATGCACACGGCTGTTTATTGTGACGGTTCTACATCGCCTAGTCACTTGAGAAAACTATCATGTACATATTTATTAATATGTATGTATAGGAAATATATGTATAAGAACAATGACGATTCTGTATCACATATGTACATAAGGATATAAAAACTACAATAATTCCACATCAGGGATACATAAGAAGGAAGTGTGAGTAAATACATAAGAAGAAAATGTGTGAGTAATTAAGGAGAGCATAAGCCACGGAAGATTTAATGAGTATAAGCCAACGACGAACTAATGAGCATAAGCCAGGGAGGAACTAATTTTGACAGTTTATTCGGGAATGTCAGTCGAACATTTGTTCTGGCGATTTGTAGGATAGTGGGACAAGTATAGCATAAGTAAATGTATGATATATTGAATAATATACATGTGGTGCATATTGGAAGCATAATGGAGGACTCTAAGGGATTAAATGAAGTATTAAGAAATGAGTGGTAAGTGTGAAACAGATTTAGTTTCCCGACAATATTTAATTATAGTGTACATAAAGATGTATACTACGGTAATGAAGCATGAAGCCTACACAGGAAGGATAAGGAGAGTGCACCCAGAATGTATTGGATGTAAAAGGTCAGGTAGGCAGACCTAAGAAAGGCTGGCCTATACTGTGCGGACAGGGGCACTAAGAAGGGGATTGACCTGTACCATAGGAAAATAGGAATTAAAAAGGGGCATACCTGCCAAAACAGAAGGAGAAATGGTACTCATAGGATCAACCCATAGATAAGGTATAGGTACTGTTCCTATAGGGGAAAGGACAGTAGTGTGACAAAAGTCACAAAATTTTGTAGAGATTACTCTGGTAAGTTTGGATTCTCTGTTCCACTAACATTGTTATGTTTTATGTTTATGAGTGTCAGAAAGAACATTTTCATTTTCCCAGAGTTCCTCCAGACTAAAAGCTACAATAGTTAATGAAACAAATAAGTACTAAAGAAAAAACATTGCAGAGAAGTAGAGTAAAGAATGACATAATTAAGTGTCTATGACATCTGGAGTTTGTGATTGGAAATCAAGAATGTTGTCCACATGATTCCTAGATATAAAAGTACTAACTCCAATAGTAGGTGAAATGATCAGATAGTTATTATCAAAATGAAGAAAGAAGAGCTAGATATTAAGTACACGATTACTAGAAGAAATATAATGTATACTGATTAAAATGTGAATTAGTGTTATGGGAGATATTAATGTACATAATGAATATGTATAAAATATCGTGTGTTTGAGCTAAGGGGAGGGATATGTAGTGTCTCGAGAATTTCAGGGTAAATTCTAGAGACATTGGGTCTTCCACCATCTCGAACACTCGATATTTTAAGTATGAGTGTGGGACAGTGGAGATTTGTCTATACCGCGCAACCAGTTTTTGTGTGTGCAGATGGACGTGAATCGGGAGAATACTGCAATCGTGGCGGTCAATCGGTGCAGACAAGAGTTTGCCACTCGCGCCATAGAAGCTGTATGTGATGTACAGGAGAAAGGACGCATTATTCTTTGACGGTGTAATGATTGTAATTGTTATGAACAAATGAAATATGATTTAACCAGAGACTTTTAATTCGGATGTTAGACATGCTAGAAGCAAGAACTGTCTTTGAATTTCTGGTGGTTATTAAACTCACGACATTGTATACATACTTAATTGAATCTTAACATTAAAGACGCAATAGACTTGCAAGAATTTGTATACTTATGTGAGACTTGTGGAAATGGAAATATACCAGAACTGAACTGAAAGTATTATGAGAGTACCTAGTTATTTCAAGAGCAGAGGGGCAGAGAGTTCTTTTTTTTTTTTTTTTTTTTTTTTTTTTAAATCCCTCTAACTGGCATTATTTCTTCGGAGAAGAAATGTGGAGATCGACACAGCTGCGTATCCAGAGAGTTGAACGTTTCAAGTAAGTCAATTGTAATACGAAAAAAAGGAAAGTGCGCAATCCAGTTTTGCACCGCTTCTCTTGTCGCCGAAACTGTTAGAACCACAGACAGACAGACAGACAGACCTGGACTGCAGGTAGATCAGTGAGACTAGATCCAACAGGCAGGGCTGCACATTAGTGGGAAATGACAGGCTTCCAGATGGCAGGCTCGATTCATTAGATACCTGGAGAAATGGTCTGCAGTTTTGGTCCATCCCGAAAATCCACTCATGCGGTCAGCTATCCATGAGTCCCACAGCATGTTGGTGACCAATCTGTGCAACAGCTAACTTGTGTGAATACTCTGAGACTCAATAATTATGAGGATAGGTAGCAACTCATCGTAAAGAAGATCAGTGAGCCACCAACAGGCACACAAGAAAGACCATCACACACTCTGACAACTAAATTTTCGGCCATAGCCTCTATCAGAAAACAAGCGCTCACACATATTCACACCTTCACTCAGACACAACCCATGCACACATGACTGCCATCTCCAGTCACTGTGTCTACAGCCTCTGAGAATCAAACCCAAACAAACCACTCCTCACGCCTCCCTGCCTCTAGTCGGCAGCTGCTTGGCTAGCGGCAAAAAGTGGTGGCAGCACTGACTGCAAGCTGAAGGAGTGGTAGGAAGGGGAGACGCAGTAGAAATAAGGGAGTAGGGAAGTGGAACACGTACTCAGTTGTGCCCAACCAGCAATGATGCTTGACATCTCAGTAAACTATTTCATATACTGAGATGAAAACAAGATTTTTCCAGTGATTTTTTTCTCCCAGATTTCCCTGATATGTTTGAAATTCTCAGATATTCCCTGATTTCCAGAATCTGTGACAATCCTGCAACTTTGGAAGCTCACAGGCAACATACATCTTCAGCAATGTAATTTACCACCTCTTTGTTCCCAGGCTGTGTCTGAATGGTTTGAGGAAAACTCCACATACAAAGGGGCTTGCATGTCCCTCAATTCACATACCTCAGTCCTATTAAGCACTCTTGTGATGCCATGGAGCATTATGTATGCATCTCGAACCCAGCTTTGATCAATCTTTACAAGTTGCTGGCAGCAGCTGAGTGCTCGTTAATGAAGATGGTTACCCATGCCTTCAAAGGTGTTTTGCGAAGTTCTTACAATGCTGACATCAGTGCCAAAAAGAAGGCCACACATTACATGTATGTGTCACTAATTCTGATGATGTGGTCATTTAAATGCACATTGTTGAATAGTGTGAGCAGCATTCTCATTCATGTTAAAGCTCTGAGCCCTAAAGGCTGAAAGAATGGTATAATTTTTAACTTATTTTATAACAGCTAGCAGAGAAAGAGAAAATATAAAAAAATACGTAGGAAACGCTTTTTAGAAGTCATTGCTGAATTAAGAGCATGGGAACACATCAATTTGCCACCTCAGTCCCATCATCCCAACTGTGATGAGTTCATAATCTTTGATAACCTTCAGGATTTAAATTTGGACTTAAAAAACTACTAGCAGCTGTCTTATTGACCATACACCAATTAAAAATATTATTTATTAAATATTCAAGTGAAATAATGTTCTACACTTGATTTATATAAAAAAGAACAATAAATTAATACATTTTCCATCACTATCACAGAATTACTCACAGTGGAAAAATCACCAAAGGAAAAGTGCTGTGTGTGTGTGTGTGTGTGTGTGTGTGTGTGTGTGTGTGTGTTGATTCCAGGAAGAGGAGTGAGACATTAAGTGAAAGGGAGATGGAGTCAAAGTGGGGGAGGGGGGGGGGGTAGTCAAGGGAAGAGGGGATGAAAAGGAAGTATGGCTCTTACATAAGACAATAATATGCCGCAGGCTTCCAGAAATTTGGAAAGCTTGTAGTCAAAACGTGTTACACTAGGACATTTCAAATGACCATTCTTCAATATTCTTGTTTCTTATTGATCTCCCGGACATTTGTCATTCAAACACCTGAAATATAAGCATATTTAAACATTAACGACAAAATGTAAGTATCTCATTAAAACATTATAATAATCTCAAATGTATGCATCAATTCATTAGTGGGCTACACAGCAAAAAATACCTTTTGGATTTGATTCGTTACATAGGTTTAGTATATAATTTTTATAGTCATCAGTATCACAATTATTTTCAATCTACTAGTGTTATTTAACTTCTAAAGCCCTTTGATAAGTAATTTATTAAATGGAATCTTTTGATTTATATGTGAACAACATAACTCACATGATTTGTGCAGTTACTGATGTCAAAATATCAGCCTAAACTCCAGAAAAGCTTACACTGTCACAGTAAATTTTAGTTCTTGACATCAACAAAAGCTACCATCAATTAACTATGTCGACAGAGGCCACACTGAATGATAATATTCATTTGTTTATATTACAAATTCGAAGTTATATAAATAACAACAAAAGAAGACAGGTTCTTAAACTATAAAAAAATTATGTTTAATTTTGTACCTACAGAAACTATGGAAATACGATGACAGCAACTTGCGAAATCATCATCAGTGTTCTGCCAAAAGGCAGGTTTTCACATGGTAGTTCTCCAAGGCTGTCCAGTCTTCTGCCATCCTCTTCAGGTCTGCATAATTTCCTCTTATCTTTCTGTCATCTATCATCTTGTATCTCTTTCTTCCTTTCATATTTCTCCCACAAACTCATCCTTCCAAAGCATCTGCTTGCAAGCACTCCCTTCTCAATGATTGTCCCAACCAGTTCTTTTTCCTTTCTCTTACAACCTTCAGCAGACATCATCTCTCACCAACCCTTTCCAATACTCTTCTGTCCAGCTTATTCTCTCCATTCTCCTCCACATCCACATCACAAATGCTTCTAACCTTTTTCCATCCTCTCATCTCAGCATCCATGTTTCTGCCCCATATAGTGCCACACTCCAGACAAACATTTGCCAAGCCTTTTCCTTAGACCTTTATCTAATTTGCCACACAAGGGTCTTCTGTTGAATGCCTCCTTCGCTATGGCAATTTGAATTTTCACCTCCTGGTGACATTTAAAGTCTTCAGTTATTGTGCTTCCAAGATATTTAAATGCATTTACTTGGCTAATGGTAGATTGTCCAATTTTAGTATTGGACAGTCTGCATCTTGTACTGATGATCATACTCTTTGCTTTTCCTGTGTTTATTTGCATCCCATATTCCACACAAGCTCCATTCAGATCTTTCAGCATGTTATTCACTGTCCGTTCACTTTCTGCCACTTATACCGTGTCATCAGCAAATCTTATACATTCTATTCTCTTTCCGCCAATACATATTCATCTTTTCCCATCTAAGCCTTTCACAATAATCTCTTCAAGGTATGCATAAACAACAGTGGGGAAAGGCAACAACTTTGTCTAACACCTCATCCAATGCTGCTTCCTTCTGACATTTCATTTCCTTCTGACATTTCATTTCCAATCTTTATCCTTACTTTCTGGTGTAAATATAGATTCTGTATCAGTCGTCCCTCTTTCCAACCTACTCCTTTCCTCTGCACAATATCCGTCAGCTTGTTCCACTGAACTCTGTCAAAAGCCTTTTCTAAATCTATAAAAACAGCAAAGATTTCTCTACCTTTTTCCATATATCTTTCCCCTATAGTTCTTAACAGGCCAATAGCATCTCTTGTCCCTTTTCCTCTTCTAAATCTGAACCGCTCCTCTGCAATCCCTCTATCCAGCTTGCCATATAGCCTTCTGTCAACACTCTCAGCAAGACTTTAGCTGCATGAGAAATTAGACTGATGGTCTTATGCTCTTCACAACTTGGGAAAAAAGCTAGGTATTGTTGTTATTGACATTAATGTATTATCAAAATAAAATGAAATACACTAGAAATGAAATATACAAAATAATATCATTTAAACAAGTCAGATGCTAAAAAGAAAGTGCACAGGAAGTTTCAATAAATGATGCTTTCGAAGTATGAGGACCAGCCCCGATCAATGATATTTCCGAACAGGGCAAAAACTTGATCAGATTAGGATCAACAAAATCTTCGTTGCTCATGGGTGATATGCAAGTGTCATTTCAATGGGATGGTGTTCAATGATATGGAACATCTATCACTGCATATCAGATAAGAACCAATACGTTTGATGCACCATGAAGAGTTTTCACCTGATGGATTATGGTGGTTTGCTAGCTTTAGCACAAAGGCTGGATACATACGCACATACAGACCTGTGGTTAAGTTTCTGCAAGATGTTAAATGCTATAAGGGACCTTATTTTTAAATCCCTTAGTTGTGGTACACAAGTTGGTCCGTAACAAGGTGTCTGGCCTAGAAACCATACAAACTCTTTCACATTTAGATCAGTGTCCATTATATCAATGTAAGTGGATTAAATATGCACAAAGAATGGCGAAAGCCCACCCACATATTTTTTTTCTGCTGATGTTTTGAAGCTCACACGTACATTCTACACCTCCCAAAAATTACCACACTAGATGCAACTGTTACATTGCATGGTTAGTGGAGGAGCAAAATATAGTGAAACTATACTCATATAAGATGGCAAAGACAATAACGCTTATTTTTAAGTTGTTGCCTTGGGTAACACTGATCTAGGCGGATCAGTCTCATAGGTCTTATTCAACTTATATCTCTGCATGTCCACCTTTTCAGAGACGGTTGCAGGACTCGGCTGTTCGCTATGGAACATCAAATCAAACACATTTAAGAAGTCTAGTTCCCAAACTGATTTTATTTGGCTACCAGTTTTGGCAATTTACTACGCCATCTTCAGGCCCCTGACACGTGTAGGAAGACTCCACCTCGGTTCTGGTCAAAACAGGGGCCAGCAAGACTGTATTAGTAGATTTATGTTTACTACAGCGATCACTTCAACCAGATGGTGCTGGTTGATGTGATCGCTATAGCAAACAGAAATCTATTAAACCAGTATTGCTGGGCCCTGTTATGACCAGAACCGAGGTGGAATCTTCCTAAATGTCGAACAGGGGTCTGAAGATGGCGTAGTGAATGGCCAAAACTGGTAGCCAAATAAAATAAGTTTGGAAACTAGACAGCTAAAAGGTGTTTAATTTGACATCCTTATTCAGCTTAGAATCTAAAATATCATCAAGAGAAGAAGAACTATATACAGCTAGGAAGACATTCCTGTTGGTGGAGATATACGACTATATTTTGTCTCCAACTGGTAGTAGTCGTGTTGGGAAGCCTGTTGTATTGCTGTCTCTAGCGAGGTTGGGTTAACTGTGAAATGATACCTCCTAATCCTTTGGAATTGCTGCAGCAATTGCTCTGGGTGTCACATTCACAGTCTGGTTCACTCTCACTGGTGGGCACTGACACTGTTCAAATACAGTCACTTGGCTGTACAGCACCCAGTTAGTTTTGCAAAACACCATTTTAACAGCTTCCTTTTGTGTGCTATTTAGTATTTGATGTGTACCCAGATTAGGAACTGGTCACTGTAGTGCGAATTGTCAACCATTGTCCACTAAAAGTGGAAGACACGCAATCAATGGCAAAGGAAGACCTCATATGAGTGCAGTGCTGATGCATGGTCTGCCCTGTGTTTTTGAAGCAGGCCTGTATAAAGATCTCAACAGCTCAACCCTGACAGCACATACTGATTAGGTCCCATGGCATATTATGTACATTTAGATATACACGAGGGGGAAATGGATGGGGCAGATGTGTGGTAAGAACACTTAGATCCTCATTATCTGAGGATGTCTGCAGTGGCAGGTAAAACCAGTACCACTATCCCACATGGGCCTAAAATGTCACTGCTACTTTTCCTCAAGTGGTGTTTGTGTGTGTGTGTGTGTGTGTGTGTGTGTGAGAGAGAGAGAGAGAGAGAGAGAGAGAGAGAGAGAGAGAGAGAGCAGGAACAGGAAGGGGGGGGGGGGGCAGAAGGGGGGCACAGTGGGGAGCATTGCCATTTCAGAATATAGCCCTCCACCTTTTGCCCTCACTCCAGTGTGGTCAACCTTTCTATGGTGGCAAGAAACAAATAGTATTGATGCCTCAAGATGTCTCCTACAGGTGAACACACTGGCTTTTCGTGGTTCAAGAGAGACAGTCCTCACACACAAATCCTGAACAATGGACAATCCATAATAATGTGAACAATGTCCATCAGAAATGTTTTATGCCCATTACACTACATTTTTTTCCTTAATGTGGCTAAATACAGAAGTCAACACTTACAAACTTGAAAGAAAATAAAATGAAGTTAATAACATTAATATCATAGGATTAAAGGAGACCAGTCGCCAAACAGCAGAAGAGTTGAGTAGTGGAGAAGCACACACAAAACAGAATGAAAACTTTGCTAGTTTTCATAATAACTCCTTTGTCAAGCTAGAATACAAAACACACACTCACACTCTGTGCCAGCTGAGTACACAATCCTGGGCTTGAAGTTTGGTAAGTGGACTGGAAGTGGGGTTGTGTTGAGTTGTGTGGATAGAGGGAGAAAGAGGGTGGGGGGTGGGGGGCAGCAGGAGGAGAGGTTGGGGACAGGCTCAGAGGGGAGATGGAGTGCGGACAACAGGTGAGCAGGATAGAAATGTGGAAGGAAAGGATGGCAGTGGCATGGGCTAAGTATGTGACAATTACATACTAGAGCCAGTGAAGTGCGACACACAATTAGATGACGAGGATTGGAAGAGGATGGTAGGGCAGAATGAGAGGAAACTGTTGGGTAGAGAAAGATGTGACACCTGGGACATTGGGTTGGGAGTGTTATAGGATCTATCCAGAACATCCTACCCTAGTCCTCTCAAAGGCTTATCCTATCTCATCAGACAAAGGGGCACCAGTGAAAGCAGCCATACCTCAGCTCTGCTGCAATCACTGCACAGCGATTGATGTGGGCACAGCCATCAAAAGGCTGTCCAGAAAATCGGATGGCCACTGCCAAAGTGTGGGGAACAATGAAGTTTCCCACCCTGTGGCACAACACACTGCTGAACACAATGTGCCCGAGTTCAATGGCTGTTTCACAACCTATGCCATCGGACCCTTACATTCGGCACCAGCTTTTCTGAGATACTTACATGGGATCATCACTGCAACACATCCTTCGCTCCAGCAGTCATCCTAGCCTCAATCTCCACAAATCCACTTTCCCTGTACCCTCTAGCAATGGTTTCTCCTCCCTATGTACTGCCACCCTGTCCCACTCCATGCGCTGCACCTCACTGGCTCTGGTAGCCCCTCCGCATACATTCCGATCCTGCCCATTTGCTGCCTCCCTCTGAGATGCTAGCAACCTACCGCTAACCCCTCCTCCTGCTTCCTGCCTCTTTCTCCCTCTACCCACCCCATCCAACATAATCTCCATACAGTCTACTTGCCAAACTGCAACCCTGGCACTACGTGTCTGGATGGCACAATGTAGATGCAAAGATGCGTGTATGCGTTTGTATGTGTATGTTGAACTCTTCTGCTGTTCAGTGTATAGTTTCCTTAACTCCTAATTTATTTACATTCTGACAGGACTTGCCACCACAACTGAGACAAGGATTTTGATATGTATGGAGTTGTTTGTTAATATGAAGTATTAACTTGCACCTTTTTCTTTAATTTTATTTTTAAGTATACTGAGAAAATGTCATCTTTTGGCAATCCGTACAGCGCTGCTCACTTCAACAGCTGACATTACAGACACTGGTGGCTGTTTGCAGTGGGTCAAAGGCTGGGGAGTATCACTGAATCCATGTGCATGTCCCAGAAAGAAGGCATTGTCAATCACTACTGAAAAATCTAGTTATGTTCCCCATAAAATGAAACTAGACTGCATTATTGTTATATGAAAAAAACATGTAAAAATGCATGTTAAATGCATTTTAAAACTGAAGTAGTGGGACTTATGTTTAAAAATGAGAATACAGAAAATCTTTACCTTCAATATGAGTGTTGTTATTTAAGAAGAGTGATTACTTTATTCATGAAGTGCAAAACTAGTTATTTCCAGTATGTTAAGAATATTCATTTTATAGAATTCAACAATTTATCTGTAGGTATGAGCTTTAGTCGGCAACAACAGATTTTATTTTATATCAACAATGCCTATGCTCAAGTATGTTTCTCAAAGAGCAAGACAAAATATTCATTATGTTTTTATGGTAATGGGATGGCCAAACTGTTTTAATGAAGTGAATAATCCTCAAAGAATACTGCCTATTCACAATATGACAGAGCAACATTACCACTATACCTGGAGTGGTACCTATTTATTGATGAGCCTTTTTTACATCTGCTTCCTTATCTAGCTGCCATCATTGCTAATATACAACAGTTTAGAGCTTAAAGGATAGGATGTTGTTTCCCTTCAGCATACTTTACAGTCCACTGCTGCCACGGCAGGCTCTTTTCACATTACCATAATATTGTTAGACAGCTTTGAAATCAATTTCTTTTTCAGTCCTTTGTTTCTTGGCTTTCCTTCAATGGTGTTGGTGGTTTAAACGTCTTCATACCATCCTGGCTGGAGTTTTTGCTATGTTGTGACCAGAAATTTTTGGTGTTGTCAGTGCATGTAATAACCCTTCTGAAGGTGTTAAAAACAACTGTATTATGTGTAGCCTGGAAATGTCTTGCATTTGCAATTTTGTTGCTTGTCCGTGTGGCTCAACTTTTACCACTGACTTTTATACCACAGACGTGGAAGATAATGATAAGGTGCATGGTTTTAATGAATTGAGTACCTTCTTTCCTTCACCCACCAGGCATTATCAAGATTATTTTTTATGTTCTGTGCCTTCTTTTCTTCCAGGAGTATAGGCCAATCAGATCTTATGCAGTATGATTACTGGAGGAATTCACACAGCCTGGTGAAGACATGAATATTACTCTTGCACTAAGAGCCCCATTGCCACATTTGCTGATGTAGGATGTTATTGTATGCCAACAGTAGTGTGATAATTCCACTGCCATTTAACACACTGCGAGGTTTTAGTATACTTTCAAATGCTGGAATTCTACCTTAATACACACTGGCAAAGTACATGAAGCAAACATAATTGTAAAGGCAGCAGTTTACTTGAGCTCATGAGTTGTTTTTAATTTCATCAGTCCATTGAGGTTGCAATTCCTTGTGCCAATGCACATTATGTCACAGCAGGACACGACACCTTCACTAAAGTGTATTTTGACATCTGATTGTGAGTTTGTCTAGCTCTTCTAGCATTCTATATGAAATGAGTCATTCTGGAGTCATTTGAAAGAGTGTGTAAATTTGTAGTAACTGCTGCTAACTCTTTCTGGAATTAAATCATGTGGCAGAATAAGGAGTGACTGAAAATAAAAATAAATAAAAATAACAACAACAAAAATAACAATATTCCATGAGGTTTCACACTTACAGCTGCAGATGTTGACAATTTGCCATGGTATTTAACAGCTTAAAACCATTCTGCCATATTCAGGTGAGTATCACGCTAGACATTGCTGGTGTATGCTGCCAAGTTGAATGAAAATAGATTTGATGGCAGATGCACAATGGTTACTGCTACAAGACCATCATCTGTCAAGTTTAGTGTCCTCTGTTGAATATTGTTCCATTTTATGGGGACAAGCACATTCATAATGGTGATATTGTGTGTAAGTTCTTTGTCAAATTGTTGGCCCATATCACACATACAAACCTGTATTAACGGGTATTTAGCTGCCGTCTTGCACAGACTGTGTGTTCTTAGAACATCGGTACACCAAGTACATGTTGAATCAGACAACACTGTGAAAGAGGTGGAACACCTACAATCTATATTCAAAGGTAATGGATATTCCCCACATCAGATTAGGACACCTCTAACAAGTAATAAGTGTAACCACTTGCAAGATAATGAGGAGGAGCCATTCCAAGTTCAGGGCATTTCATATGTGGGCAACACTTTGTCTAAACTGGACAGAATCCTAAATAAAAATTATTTGACAGTAACCTTCCAGCCTCCTACAAATACCTGTGCTTTTCTAGGCTCAGTAAAGTATGATCTAGGTTGTGGACAGCTGGAGTTTACAGAATACCATGGCAATGGCACAAAGCCAACATTGGCCAGATCTCAGGAGTAGTACACTAGTGCACATTAGATGCGTAGAACACGGTCACTACATTCACCTCTTGCAACCCAGTAAATTAGCCATGACAAAGAATAATATTTCTGCAGGACATTCTTCAGATTATTCTGCCATGGAAATTTTGGCCCCCAACAAGAGCCTTTGGAGATTCAATTATTAGCAAATCTGGTATAATACTAGTGGTTTATTTATTTTTATTTTATTTATTTATTTGCCTGTTGACTGCAGTTGCAGTTATACAACTAACAGAGGTTGAAGTACATTTGGCAGAAGACCTATTTAATTGATTGCTGCAGTGGCTTTCTGCCTTATAAAGTGTAGGACATGCTGTTTTCTTTAATACCTTCAGAAAGACAAAATGTTACCTTAAATGATATGTCTAGCTACAACTTTTTTATTTTGATCACTAAATTTTAACGTTGTGGGCCTGCAATTTGACAGAGGGCATGCATGCAATATCACCATTATGCATGTGCCTGTGCGCCACAGGTGGAGCAAAATTTGAAAGAGGGAACTAAAGGTCATGCAGTGGTAACATAGGTGCATATCATCGAATGGTTAGTTGAAATATCAGAGCAAGATGTTGATATCTTCTGGCTGCAATTCCAAAACCTCATGTAATAGTTATTATGCTGTAAAAAACTTCAAGAATCTCAGCAGCAACAACAACAATAGTAATACTTAGTAGCACCAGTGTTATTATGCATACAGTCTCTTTCCTGATTACAGTGTTTTGTATGTTAAAATGTGCTTTGCTCTCTAAAATACCAGCTGTCAATGATTGTTATTCTGATCCAGGTAAAACATATTTATAGACTGAGCATATGAACCAAATTAATTTTGAATTTTGGTGACATATTACAGTAATTCAATATTGTAACCCCATCTTTCACAGCCTCTGCTGCTCCTAGAGAGGAATTTGATACGGAACATTTTCCTTCATCCAACTCTTGTCACACTGTGAACTCTCAGAGTTGCTATTACTGATAACCATGGCACACCTTTCTAGGTGATTGCAAATCCATAATACCTATAGGAGACTGAAACTATGTTGGTCTTCTAGTAATGCTGCTCATAGAAGACACGAGAACCCCCCCCCCCCCCCTCCACACACACACACACACACACACACACACACACACACACACACACACACACACACACACACACACACACACAGAGAGAGAGAGAGAGAGAGAGAGAGAGAGAGAGAGAGAGAGAGAGAATAATTTCTATTATAAAACATGTTATACAACATGGACTTACTTTTCCTTCTTTTGCTTAGTTTCTTCCTTTTCAGCCTGATTCCTTGAAGTAACTTCATGTTCTTGTCGCAATGAAGTCAGTTCTCTTTCAACTGAAAATTATTGACCATTTAGTACTGAAAATTTTCACATATGAATTTAATAAATGATTTGCAATCAATACTATAAACACACAAAGTGCCAAACGAACTTACTGCAATGAAACAGACTTAAAAGACATGGCCATTCATAATTGTTTTAAAGTAAGTGATCTCAGCCCAAGTCCAACAGTAAAAAATTAAGATGCTAGGTCAATAAGGATAAAAAGGTATAAGAATGGGACAGAAGAAGTAACTATAAAGGCAATGAAAGGAAAGTAATGTTGCAAAAAATAAACTAAGAGGAAAGAGTGTTGATATTTGTTTTGTAAGTGGTTCCAACAGTGACTTGGAGCTATGACAACTGTCGGAGATCGACCATTACTTAAGCTCTGATCACCAATGGGGTCGTGATCTGCAAGCTGTCAGGGGTTGCAATCAGCAAGCCGTCACTCCAAGTGGTGCTCTTGGAAGAAGCCATGCCATCACAGCACTCCTCCCATCACCTGGTGGGGCCCCGTGACCACCAAACATCTATAACTGTGCACCTAAATCTTGGAGTGATCATTTTCTCATGTGAACTCACAGTGCTTCAATACATCAGGCAATACAGACCTGGAATTTATGAAGCAGTGGCTTCAACAACTGCAGGAATGGCTGCAGCTTGCTCTGTAACTAAAACAGGAACATTTGACAGCTTGATTGGCAGAAACTACTGGAACAGTAGTAAAAGAAATTGGCCTTAGTATAGCAACAAACAATGATGCTGTCTACCAGGAATGAGACCTCTCTTCAGCAGTTCTGCCATTTCCATAGTTTCTGAACAGCACTGATGGCTGGAAAATGTACTTGCAGCACCTAAACCATCACTTTTCTGCTTACAAGATAACCAGTTCAGATGGAAAACCATTATTTATTTCTTTGATGGTCTTTGTATAGTGTGTTGGTATTGCTCCGTACGTTGTCCCACACAAAAATTCTTGTAGTTTGTATTTTGGTGTGCTAGTAAAATGTTGTCAGATTGTTACTGACGATAGTCCCAAATGCCCTTTGCTAGAATAGATCTTTACTAACATTGAACGGCAGTCAGAGTCTGGTAAGGACTGGGTCACTGACCTTTGGGGTCTTAGTGACTGTTGTATTTTTGTGTGCTTAAAAGAAAGATATCTCAGATCATATGCCGATCCCATTAATTGAGACTTGCTCCTTCAGTACTCACCTGACAAGGAATTGTGCACACAGATTTTATGGTATTCAACTACTTTCCTAGGTGAGGCACTTAAAATGGCTCAGGCTTTCTGCTGTATATTGCCAATAGGCCACATATTTCCACTGTCACCCAATGTTTCTGCCGAGTGGAGTTCCCTACCCGTAGCCCACACAAGTGTCTCTCCTCCGGCATTGTGTATTCATACTAGATGGATATCACATGTCACGACACCATTCTGTATACAAACAGTACATTTACACGCCATTTGTTCCAGGTTCCACCAGGGACACCAGCTGCACTTCCAAACAGGGCGCACCCCAGGAAACTGGCAGCACTGATATCTAAGAACAAATACCATCTGCACATCTTGTGGATGGAAACATACCGCCTCCTGCTGGATACATACGGCCAGGCACTGTCTGCAGGAGGCTAGTTCCAATCAAGAGTTCCAGCTGGGGTTCCAGTCCCAGTACAGTACAGTGCAGTGCAATCGCTGAGACAAGCCAGGACACTCCGCCCTGCTCCGCACTGTCGTCATGCCTACCCCACACATGGTGTACCCCCTCTCGGTCTCTGCCCTACAGCCATATGGGATGGAACTTCCCACTGATCTTTTACTATGACAGTAAACTTTGTGTTTGTTAATTCAGTGATCACAAACAATCTTTCAGTTGTAGTTTTGGTGCAACTTTCATTGTGACTTTGTGCAGTTAATGAAGTGTTTATAGTGCAACTTCAGATTAGATTTTTCATCTTTGAACACAGCAAGAAACCATGCAAAAGACTGAGTAGCACAGTGTCTCTCTTTGGTTGACAGATGTTCTAACATAGAGAATTCTGCTTACGTATTTGCCTGTTTTGATACGGCAGTGTATTCCTGTTTTTCATGTTGTTACAACAGTGACATTAATCGCATTCTGTGAATCTTGTGACAGTGTCTGCAGGTCGCATTGGTGGTCTCCCGTTCATGTTGTTGGTGCGCAGAATTGGAAACTTATCAACAATGACCTGGACATTAACTGCCTTGAAATTGTCACATAATCAGAGAGAGACATCTGGTTTCTTTCTTATTATGAGGGTAAAAGCCCGTTGGCTCGATGAGACAGCAGTAATCACTTTGAGATCCTCCACTCTGCCCAATTCCACTTTAATGTGTCCTATAAGACGAGTGGCATCAGTCATGTCATGAGAAGTGAGGCACAGAACCTAATTTTAAATGAATTTTTACTGCTACATCTGTAACCCGACCTAACTTAGGAGTAAAGAGATCAGAATATGAGTCAGATAATTCTTCAGTGCCATGGAACAAAATCTTCTTATACACCACACATTTTCTAAAATGGAGCAACCAAATTGCCTAAATGCATCTAACCAGAACACGTTTCCTGCCTTATTGGAAATTACACTTAATAAGGAAAGTTTACACGAAACATTTTTTATAAGATTCTTCTGTAGAAAAAATATCTTTCATGTGTATGTTGTGGCCACAATATGCAATTATTCCCCTACAAAGCGGCTGCACTTGAGGAGAACCTAATGCAATATTAACATTACTATTTATAAGAGAAGAGAATGTACCAGTATCCACTTGAAATGGTGGTTTGTTGGAAGTGTACGTACAGTCATCGGTACACTCACAATCTTGAGATGAGTGCCATTGCTAGGTGTTTTGGCACCCTAGACAAAAACTGAAAAATGATGCTCACTCTTTTTTATTACTATAATCTCCCCAATATCACCCCCCACCCCCACAACTCCACCACCATAAACATCCAACAGCACAACAATGTAAATCTCCAATTATACTTTTAATCACTAAACTTAGGTGACCAAAAGTCCACATTTTCTGGGGACAGTTCACACTCTGCCCTCAATTTTTTCATTGCTTGATTTGCTGCCCCCAAAATTTTGCCATCTTAGACGGCTGCCTAGTTTTGCCTAGTGGCAGAAATGGCAATGCTTGAGACTGTTTGTGCTCAACACCCCCTTTGGCCTCTATCAGTATAACAAGCTGCCCTTTGGTATTTCCTGTGCCTCAGCAGTATTCCAGCATTATTTGAATATTCCAGCATTATTTGAATCAACTGATACAAAACATTCCTTTGTGCTGAGATCATCTGGATGACAACATAATGACAGGGTAACCAACAGTGAGCACATTTGGAATTTGTAATCCTTGTTTTCTCCATTAACAAACGCAAGCCACAAATGTATCTTCCAGAAGTGAAATTATCCCCATGTCGCAAAAATCCTACCTACGCTACATGTTGTGGGAGAAAGTGTTTACATTCACATGGTCCCCAGAGGGTGATGCAACTTTTCTCATGCTTAAACGAGCCCTCCAAATGTTTTCACTGGGGAAGCCTCTTCTTGTCATAGATGCCTCACAGCATTGGGTGCTATCCCACAAGGAAGCTGATGGTTCTGAACATCCTGTTGCATTTGTTTCTAAGGCACTCAGTGCTACCCAATGGATCTATTCTTACACTGAAAGAGAGGCACTGGGCATTGTTTACGCCATTATGATCCTCACCTATTTGTACGAGAGGAAGTTCCAGCTGCTGATGGACCACAAACTGCTGATCACATTGTTTCGTGCACATACCAGCCTTCTGGACGGGACAGCACAGCATAAAGGATTCAACAATGGGTGTTGTTCTCATCGGTATATAAATACAAGTCAACCATCCACCACAACACTGATACTTTCTCCCAGCTCCCAGCACGATTCTGAGTTTGACACCCAGGAAATCTTATTTTTCAGCTGGATTCTTATTCTTTGTTTTCCTCTCCATGCTGCATTGGTCGTGGCCCAAACATTGTCAGACCCTCTACACTATTACCAATTGGTTTAAGCAAGGGTGGCCTCAGTGTTTATCCATGATGGCACATGGTCTACTAAAAACGACCTTTGATCTAGAGAACAGGCTCCTCTCCCATGATGGCATCCTCCTTCTGCAAATGGAATACAAACAGCCTAGGGTCATTATTTCCCTCGCTCCCAGAGTGTTAGCGTTTCTACATGCACATCACTGGGGTGTACCCCCATACATAAAGCAGCTGGCCCACAATCACACATACTGATTGGCCCACAAGGACATCAGACCATAGTACAGTCTTGTACAGTGTCTACTCAGCAGCAATCTGCACCATCCAAGGTGTTTTCCCTCTGGCCCCCTTTGAGCCCTTGAGAGCACCTCCAAATCAACTTTTCTGGTCCTTTCTTGCATCGGATGTGGCTAGTTGCGGCGGACAATGACCCCTAGTTGCTCTATTTCCATGAGCAGCAAGTAATACAATGCCTTCTTACAGCACTGTTCCACCCCCAATTCAGGAAAGGATGGTGCAGACCTTCAAAGAGAAGATGGAGGCATTAGTGAAGTCTTCACCATCAGAAGATGCCTTCATCTTTTTCTCCGTCACCTAGAGTGCGGACCGATGACCTCATAGTTTGGTCCCTTCTCCCACCTTTAAACCAACCAACCAACCTAGAGTGCCACTCCAATTGTGGGAAAGGGTCCGGCCAAATTGTGACACAGGAGGCAACCTCAGACCCTCCCCTCTCTGCTCTTGCTGCTAGACCCTCTGCCCTGTTCGCCAGCCCATCACTGGTACTGGACCAGCAAATGTAGCAGCAATTAATTGCATAAGTCCTCAAGGTCGACAGATGTATGAGGTCTCTGGCAAAGGCTACCTTTGAAAGCACCACCAGAACCAGCTGCGAACCAGGACCCCACCTGTGCATCCACCCAGTCCCTACATCCTGCAGCCACAGCTTCAACAGTTACAGCTGCCTCCTGTCTTCCATTACCAATATCGGACCCCCAGTGATTGGTCAGTCATTGACTGAGTTCCAGCACTCCCAGCTTCTCTATTACAATACCAGCAGCCTCGGACCTGTCTTCCATTTGCAACTTGAACCCTGTTCTGTCTGCCCCACCCACCCTGAAGTAGAGGTGCAGACCCTTCAGGATCCAGCTCCAGCAGCAACATCCCCAGACACAGCTCCAGCGGCAGTCTCTCGCATTTGAGACAACCCCAGGCCAATTCTGTCCTCAACAGGCTGTTTCCGGTAGGGAGAGATGTTGCAACCAGCTCCGACAGCAACATGGAGCTATCACAACTGTCAGAGATTGACCCTTACTTACAGCTCTCACCACTGATGGTGACACAATCTGCAAGCTGTCACTGCAAGTGGCACTCTTGGAAGAAGCCATGCTCCCATTGTGCATGTCGCATCACCTGGTAGGACCCCATGACCACTGACCGTCTATAACAGTGTGTCTGCAGCTCAGAGTGATCAATCTCTCATGTACTTGCTTACACAGAAAATTCACTTCGCAGGCTGCTAACTGTTGACAACCTTGGCTGGCTGCCTTCTATTTGTGTAACTCAGAATTTACAAGTGTTTGTATTAACTGTGTGCCTCCATATCAGCTGTTCCCAACCATTTTACGTATGCAGCCCATCTATTCTATATAAAAATCTCAAGAAACCCAGTAACTAAATATATACAAAAACACACACACACACACACACACACACACACACACACACACACACACACAGTCAGTAGGACCAATTAGTAAAACAATGTACAATGAGGACTCAAAAATGTTTATATTCTTTTTTTATACAGAAAAGATTTTTATTATAGTCTCTTAGCTGTCACAGTTAGGTGAAAATTCAAAACTGAGTAGTCAGTGTAAAAAAAACTAAAACTGAGTAGTCAGTGTAAAAAAAACTAAAACTGAGTAGTCAGTGTAAAAAAAACTAAAACTGAGTAGTCAGTGTAAAAAAAACTCAATGTCATTTTGAAATTGTATGTCGCCCACAAGAGAATCAATATCTGGATTAAAACTGATTAATTTTAACCTTCAATCACTATCTACATTCAGTCTATTCCTGTAATTATATTTGAAAATAATAATAATAATAATAATAATAATGATGATGAAGAGTTGGATAGACTTGTTCTCATAGATAGTTTGTCCAAAAGCCCATCAAGTGTCTCGGTAACAGCAATAATTCCCTGGGGACTGAGTGAAGTAGGGTACAGGCTAACGTCCTCAAATCGCATTTGAGAGACCTGTATTTGATTTTTGGATGACCATTCAGGTAACTGTTTTCTGCAGTCACCCAGGTCACTCCATGCAAATGCTGGGATGATTGCTCCCTTCCACTCCAGTAGTAACAAATTTAAGTGAAACTTCATGTCTCATAATCTCAACTGAGGACAGGCCATTAAAAACGAATAATCCTTCCTTCTTGTGTCACGGTACTAAATAAGCAAAATTCAAGTGAGTTGTTCTTGTGAATGACAGGCTATTTTCCTATGTTAAAAATTTGGGTAGTTTTGCTGTTACTCTGAATGATTGTAACATTAAAATATCATTTACGGTCAATATTCTCACAAAATATCTGTTATTTTTACATAATTAAAGCTTAAAAATCATTAAATATCAAGATCTGGTCATGTGATCAAAAACACTCTGTTACTGGCTGATGCTCTGGTGGCATCACAGACTAGGAGTAAAACGAAGCAATGTATGTGTTTAGGAGCTTAAGTTAATGTGATTCTGACGTACTTTTTCTCCAAACAGTTTAGCTATTTAGTGATGGAAAATGCAATTACAACTTTTAAATAATAATATAAATGAATTTTGTGAATGCTGATAGTGGATGCCTTGTGCAAGTTGATGCATTTATGCTCCGCCCATTTAAAGCAGTGATATGTTGTATGACTGACATTCTATTTCCCTGCAACATTATTAAACTCTATCAAAACTATGGAATTGTAGAGCTTCTGCAAATGGGTCTATATATTATAACTAAACTGTCGAGTTTTAGTCATGAGCTATGACCCAAAGTACAATAAAACTATTATTTGCAAAGCTTAGTGACAATTTCCTTTCTAGAATTCACTTAGCAGGGCTACCATCTCCACTACACATTGGTGGCACTCTGGATAGCGTGTCCGACTGCTAATGAAGAGGTCACATGTTTAAATCCTGGAGGGGTCATATGCTTTTAAAAGTCAAACAATGAAAAATCCAGGATGGAATTTAACAATATCATGAAAAGGAAAGTTGCTACTCACCATGCAGCAGAAATGCTGAGTTGCACATAGGCACAACAAAAAGACTGTCACAAATATAGATTTCGGTCAGTAAGGCCTTCGTCAAAATTAGATGACAAACACACACATACACACTCACGCAAACACAACTCGCACACACATGACTGCAGTCTCAGGCAACTGAGGCCACACTGTGAGCAGCAGCACCAGTGCATGATGGGAGTGGCGACTGGGTGGGGGTAAGGAGGCAGCTGGGGTGGGGTGGGGAGGGGGAGGGATAGTAGGGTAGGGGTGGTGGACAGCAATGTGCTGCTGGAGAGCATGCAGGGTTGAGGGGAGGAGGGGTTAGGACAGCTATGTGCAGTCCGGAGGTTAGACAGAGGGCAACGAAGGGGGAAGGGGGGGGAGGGGGATAGTGGAAAAGGAGAAAAATAGAAAGACTGGTTGCGACGCTAGCATGAAACCTGTGTAGTACTGAAATGGGAACAGAGAAGGGGCTGGATGGGAGAGGGCAATGATTAACGAAGGTTGAGGCCAGGAGGGTTACGGTAATGTAGGATATATTGCAGGGACAGTTCCCACCTGTGAAATTCAGAAAAGCTGATGTTGGATTTGAAGGATCCATATGACACAGGCTGTGAAGCAGTCATTGAAGTGAAGGATGTCATGTTTGGCAGAGTGCTCAGCAACGGGGTGGTCCACTTGCTTCTTTGCCACATTTAGTCAGTAGCCCTTTGTGTGGACAAACAGCTTGTTGGTTGCCATGCTCACATTGAATGCAACACAGTGGTTGACACTTAGCTTGTACATCACATGACTGAATTCACAGGTAGCCCTGCCTTTGATGGAATAAGTGATGTTTGTGACCGGACTGGAGTTGGTGGTTGTGGGAGGTAACAGGTAGGGATGGACGAGTATACTGTGTAGGTTAGGTGGATGGCAGTATACCACTGTGGGAGGGGTGGGAAGGATAGTGGGCAGGACATTTCTCATTTCAGGACACAACGAGAGGCAGTCGAAACCCTGGCGGACAATGTAATTCAGTTGCTCCAGTCCTGGGTGGTACTGAGTTACGGGGGGATGTTCCTCTGTGACTGAACAGTGGGCCTTTAGGAGATGGTGGGAGACTGGAAAGATAAGGCATAGGAGACTTGCTTTTGCACAAGGTTGGGAGGATAATTACAGTTTGTGAAGGCTTCAGTGAGACCCTTGGTATATTTCGAGGGGGACAGCTAGACACTGCATATGCGACAACAACGGGTGGCTAGGCTGTATGGTAGGGACCTATTTGTATGGAACGGGTGGCAGCTGTCGAAGTGGAGGTATTGCTCATAGTTAGTAGGTTTGATATGGACGGAGGTAGTGATGTAGCCATCTTTGAGGTGGAGGTCAACATCTGCGAAGGTGGCTTGCTGGGTTGAGTAGGACCAGGTGAAGCAAATGGATGGGGGGGGGGGGGGGGGGGGGGGAAGATGTTGATGTTATGGGGTAATGTGGATAGGGTGTCTTCACCCTAAATCCAGATCACAAATGTGTCACAATGAATCTGAGCCAGGTGAGGGGTTTAGGATTCTCGGTGTTTAGGAAGGATTCCTCTAGATGGCCCATGGATAGGTTGGCATCTGATGGTGCTATGTGTGTGCCCACAACTGTGCCCTCGATTTGTTGGTAGGTAATGCCTTCAAAGGAGAAGTAATTGTGGGTGAGGTTATAGTTGGTCATGGCGACCAGGTAGGAGGTGGTCAGTTTGGAATCTGTTGGGTATTGGGAAAGGTAGTGTTCAATAGTGGTAAGGCCAAGGGCATTAGTGATTTTAGTGTACAGGGAAGTGGCATTAATAGTGATGAGCAGGGCACAGTGTGATAAAGGGACAAGAACTGTGGAGCATCGGTGGAGGAAATGGTATCTTTTGTATGGGAGGGTAGGTTCCGGGTAACAGGTTGAAGGTGTTTCCACTGTAGGGACCAGGAGAAGGAGAGGTGGTTTTTAAAAAGTCCTGCACGTGAATTTGGGAGTGGGGCAAAAGGTGAGGCCTTTGGGAAGGACTGATATTTCTGTGGGGCTAAGGCTTCTAGACAAAAGGTTCATGAATGTGTTTCTGGTCTGCATACTGTGTGGTGGTGGAAGGGAGTTTTGGAGGGTGGGGTAAATGTAGTAGGTCTGCGAGACTGGGTTTGTCAGCTATGAGGAGACATAGAGGAGGTTGGTTGGTTGGTTGGTTTTGGGAAGGGGACCAAACTGCAGTGTCATTGGTCCCATCGGATTAGGGAAGGACTGGGAAGGAAGTTGGCCATGCCTGAAGCGATTTAGGGAAATCACGGAAAACCTAAATCACGATGGCCGGATGCGCGGTTGAACTGTCATCGTTCTGAATGCAAGTCCAGTGTGCTAGCCAATGCACCATCTCGCTCGGTGTGGAGGAGATTTGGAGGTGGTTGTAGAGGGGGTAGACAGCGGTACTCCAAGGTGGGAATAGGAAGTGAGCGGGATGGAGAGCTTTCTAAGGTTACGTTGCGCATGTTGCTGTAGCCCAACTCCTTCAACCTCTTACCTGGAACCTGCCCTCCTATATGAAAGATACCAACCATTTCCTCCACCTACTCGCCACGGTTCCTGTCTCATTACGAGATGGTGCCCTGCTCATCACTATTGATGCAACTTCCCTAATACCCTTGGCCATACCGCTATTGAACACTACCTTCCCCAATGCCTGACGGATTCCAATCGACAACGTCCTTCATAGTCGCCGTGGCCAACTACATCCTCACCCACAATTACTTCTCCTCTGAAGGCATTACCTACAAACAAATACCAAGTATGGCTATGGGCACCTGCATGTCACCATCATTTGCCAACTTATTCATGGGCTATCTAGAGGTATCCTTCCTAAACACCCAGAATCCTAAACCCCTCACCTGGTTCAGATTCACTGATGACATCTTTGTGATCTGGACTGAGGGTGAAGACACCCTATCCACATTCCTCCAGAACCTCAACAAGTTCTCCCTCATTTGATTCACCCGATCAAACCTACTAACCACCAGCAATACCTTGACTCTGACGGCTTCCACCAGTTCCATACCAAGAAGTCCCTTCCATACAGCCTAGCCACCTGTGGTTGTCACATCTGCATTGACAAGCGATCCCTCTTGAAATATACTGAGGGTCTCACTGAAGCCTTCACAAGCCATAATTATCCTCCTAACCTTGTACAAAAACAAATCTCCCATGCCTTATCTTTCCAGTCTCCCGCCACCTCCCGAAGTTCCACCGTTCAGCCACAGAGGAACATTCCCCTCATAACTCAGTACCACCCAGGACTGCAGCAACTGAATTACATTCTCCACCAGTGTTTCCATTACCTCTTGTCATGCCCTGAAATGAGAAACGTCCTGCCCACTATCCTTACCACCCCTCCCACAGTGATATTCCACCATCCACCAACCCTACACAATATACTTGTCCATCCCTACACAACCCCTGCTCTTGACCCCTTACCTCATGACTCATACCACTGTAATAGACCTAGATGCAAGACCTGTCCCATACACCTTCCCACCACCACCACCACCACCACCACCTACTCCAGTCAGGTCACAAACATCACCTATCCCATCAAAGGCAGGGCTACTTGTGAAACTAGTCATGTGATCTACAAGCTAAGCTGCAACCACTGTGCTACATTCTATGTGAGCATGAAAACCAACAAGCTGTTCGCATGAAGGGCCACCGACAAACTGTGGACTACCCTGTTGCTGAGCACGCAGCCGAACATGACATCCTTCATTTCAATAACTGCTTCACAACCTGTGCCATATGGGTCCTTCCCACCAACACTAGCTTTTCTGAACTGTGCAGGTGGGAACTTTCCCTGCAATATATCCTACATTCCCGTAACCCTCCTGACATCAACCTTCGTTAGTCATTGTCCTCTCCCATGCAGTCCATTCTCTGTTCCTATTTCAGCACTACACAGCCCTCATTCCACCATCATAACCAGTCTTTTTACTTTTCTCCTTTTTTGCTACCCGCCCCCGCCCTGCCTCTCCACTGCTCTCTGTCAAACCTCCTGACTACATATAGCTGCCCTACCCCCTCTCCACCTCAACCCTGCACGCCCCCCAGCAGCACGTCACTGTCCGCAACCCCTACTCTACTCTCCTTCACCCTCCCTGACCCAGCTTCATCCTTACCCCCACCCAGTCACCACTCCCATCATGCACCGGTGCTGCTGTTCACAGTGTGGCCTTTATTGCCTGAGACTGCAGTCATGTGTATGTGAGTTGCGTTTGCACGAGTGTGTATATGTGTGTCTGTTGTCTATTTCTGACTAAGGCCTTACTGCACGAAAGCTTTATTCGTGACACTCTCTCTGTTGTGCCTATCTGCGACACAGCATCTCCGCTATATGGTTAGTAGCAACTTTCCTTTTCATAGTATTGTTATATTGTTAAAAGTTTTACATGAAAAATGAAAATAGCATTAGCAAGAACTGGTTGTGGCGATTGTTTCGATTGTGGGATATATTATATATGGCTACACATTAGCCTCAGTCTGAGAAATGGACAGTAGAGGATGAATGCATTTGCTTTCCTGACAAACAATTCCCTTTTTTTGGAAAGCTCTGTTGTAGTGGAGATTAACACCATACACCCACATTACAATGAGGTCTGGGGTGATATGGAGAGATATAAAGCATGTACAACACACAGGTGACAAATGTTAAGGGCTGTGATGTTTGTGAGTGGAAACTAAAATTAGCATCTAAAACAGACTTATTTCATCTTGATGTAAGATGATGAAAGCCTAAACAATAAGGATTCTACACTCCTGGAAATGGAAAAAAGAACACACTGACACCGGTGTGTCAGACCCACCATACTTGCTCCGGACACTGCGAGAGGGCTGTACAAGCAATGATCACACGCACGGCACAGCGGACACACCAGGAACCGCGGTGTTGGCCGTCGAAAGGCGCTAGCTGCGCAGCATTTGTGCACCGCCGCCGTCAGTGTCAGCCAGTTTGCCGTGGCATACGGAGCTCCATTGCAGTCTTTAACACTGGTAGCATGCCGCGACAGCGTGGACGTGAACCGTATGTGCAGTTGACGGACTTTGAGCGAGGGCGTATAGTGGGCATGCGGGAGGCCGGGTGGACGTACCGCCGAATTGCTCAACACGTGGGGCGTGAGGTCTCCACAGTACATCGATGTTGTCGCCAGTGGTCGGCGGAAGGTGCACGTGCCCGTCGACCTGGGACCGGACCGCAGCGACGCACGGATGCACGCCAAGACCGTAGGATCCTACGCAGTGCCGTAGGGGACCGCACCGCCACTTCCCAGCAAATTAGGGACACTGTTGCTCCTGGGGTATCGGCGAGGACCATTCGCAACCGTCTCCATGAAGCTGGGCTACGGTCCCGCACACCGTTAGGCCGTCTTCCGCTCACGCCCCAACATCGTGCAACCCGCCTCCAGTGGTGTCGCGACAGGCGTGAATGGAGGGACGAATGGAGACGTGTCGTCTTCAGCGATGAGAGTCGCTTCTGCCTTGGTGCCAATGATGGTCGTATGCGTGTTTGGCGCCGTGCAGGTGAGTGCCACAATCAGGACTGCATACGACCGAGGCACACAGGGCCAACACCCGGCATCATGGTGTGGGGAGCGATCTCCTACACTGGCCGTACACCACTGGTGATCGTCGAGGGGACACTGAATAGTGCACGGTACATCCAAACCGTCATCGAACCCATCGTTCTACCATTCCTAGACCGGCAAGGGAACTTGCTGTTCCAACAGGACAATGCACGTCCGCATGTATCCCGTGCCACCCAACGTGCTCTAGAAGGTGTAAGTCAACTACCCTGGCCAGCAAGATCTCCGGATCTGTCCCCCATTGAGCATGTTTGGGACTGGATGAAGCGTCGTCTCACGCGGTCTGCACGTCCAGCACGAACGCTGGTCCAACTGAGGCGCCAGGTGGAAATGGCATGGCAAGCCGTTCCACAGGACTACATCCAGCATCTCTACGATCGTCTCCATGGGAGAATAGCAGCCTGCATTGCTGCGAAAGGTGGATATACACTGTACTAGTGCCGACATTGTGCATGCTCTGTTGCCTGTGTCTATGTGCCTGTGGTTCTGTCAGTGTGATCATGTGATGTATCTGACCCCAGGAATGTGTCAATAAAGTTTCCCCTTCCAGGGACAATGAATTCACGGTGTTCTTATTTCAATTTCCAGGAGTGTAGTTGGACAGGATGAACATAAAAACATTGTTCCTAATACAGCAATGTAGTCACATTAACTATAAAATATCTTTTTGAATGTGACATAGGTGAACGACGATTCCAAATGTAAGTGCACGTAAACAGCAAGGAAAACACAGTAATATTCTGTTTCTGATTGATATGGTAAAGTTTTGTAATTGTGATTTGGTTACACGAGAGGACTGTTGAGCCATTTTACGAACAAGTTAAAATGTTCTTTCAGGTTAGATTCAAAAGAGCGATCCATGGACATCTTATAATATTCAGTGGTTGACCGGTCTAATAGCTGAGCTACCTAATAAATAAGGTGTAGTTGTGTAAAATGACAATTTTCACTAGTAGTTTAATTTTGCTAAATGACGCTTTATATCTTGGAGGTACATTAATGTTAACTTCACAGTGCAACACATCTTTAATTAATTACTCAACTTGTGCATTGATGTGGTGGTAATTTGCCGGTACAGTCCAACCACATTTTACACATCTTCTCATTCTCTGGAACACTCAAAAACATCTTTTTTTGGAGCTTTTATAGATGTGATACTACACATCATCTGTAACCCATTTTTTAAAATGTAAATTCCATAACAAGACATTACTGTGCATTAGAATTATGACAACAGAAGCAGAGAGCTAGCCACTGATGTCACAGGCATCACGATTCAAATGAGTCATTTTAGTGGTCTTTCAAATTATTTGAATTTCATTTCTATTTTTATAAAAAAATACTGAAATTCAAAAGGGGAAAACAAGCATTTTAGGAGCATAAAAGGACATAATTAATCACTGGAGACTGTTTACAGAAAACAGTCAAATAGCTTATTGTGTTGTCTCAGAAACTACCAATGTGACGAACTGCGAATGGATGACATGTTATATATTTATGTCATGAGCTGCCAGCCCTGTAGTGCAGCCTGTATGGGAGTACACTTCCAGCTGCCTGGTGAAAAGATATTGGTCATTTTCAACATTTAAAAGACCTACCCTGGGAAGCATTTCAACTCTTATTCTATTCTGTACTGACTGTTGATTGAAACCCTGAAGCTCCCAACAATTTTTGTGGTTTCTTGGACTCTCAACCAGTGCTTGTGGCCCAGTGCCACACTGCACAGTGGGCACGACCCAAAGGTTAGCAACTGCTACTCTACGGTATCAGTTTATTTTGATCAATAAATTGTGCTCATAATTACAACTTCAACAGTTTTCAATCCATTTTTTGTAATTCGCTATATTTATGATTGTTTACAACTCAAATATCAATCTTCCAATGTGAATTGATGCAACTCTCAAAAATTCGAGAAAATTGATTTTGAAGTTTTCTGAGCCTATTTAATACCCTTAATTACGGTCTATTTTTGACAGCCAGTGGCATGTCTCTGTGGCAGAGTGCTTACCTGGCACATGAGTGGCCTTGTTTTGATTCCAAGCCCATGAAAATGTTCAAATGAAGGTGCATTCCAAGAAATGTCCAATACATAAAGATTGGGAAAAAACCGGTACATCTGAGACTGGTAATCACTGCTTTGAGTTTCGTTTCGGCCGTTTTTTTTTCCTCTCTCTCTCCTTGATTCATTTCAAAAGCCTACAGCATTTAAATGTAAAATCCATCAAATATATGCTAATTAACTAATATGCTAATTATCTAACTGCCATTTTTATTAAATATTCACATCATAAAATTTCTGATTACAGATTCCATACAAAAATCCAGTTTTAATTGCATCTATAAATTCTTAATTATATATATTTTATAAAAAAATTGATGATAAAGATTGATTACATTAAAAAAAACATTGCAAATTAATTTTGTTCATCATCATGTATTTCAGTTTTATGGAAGTGCTTATAGAACATGCAGCTTTGTCTAAAGATCAGTACAGCTCAGAACCAAACCTGGACCACTGAGACGCAGGTTGGGATTCTACCACAGAGCCACACAACCTGTCCAAAAATACCAACTTTTCTGTAGGGTATTACAGATGCTTGGAAAACTTCAAAGTCAATTTTCTTTGAATTTTTGAGAGTTGACCGAATGACTTTAGGAGATTGCTATTTAAGTTCTGAACTTCATGTATCATATGTGAATTAAAACAAAACAAAATAAATACAAGTCTGATTGCCATGTGGTCTCCTTGTAAGTATTATTTCTACAAAAAGGACCAATAACAAGAAATAACTTTTTTGATCTAGGTAAGCATTTGAGGTACTCAGTGGCTCTGCCTGAAGAAAGTAGTAAAAGGAATTCCAAGATTGCTGGAAAGCACCTGATACCAGGTAAATAAGAAACTAACATTCATCTACAGAGTTTTGTGATGACTATCAACACATATGCCTGATGGATACAAAACAACAAATGTATTTATACTTAATTATATTTTTTTAATTTACTGAACACAAAGAAACAAAAAATGAAAACAAAACACAGCTAACAATACTAACCTTGCTGCAGAGAACAGAAAAATGAGGGAGACCAGCTGAAGGATGAAGTAATTGAGTCAATATTTGTTGCATTACGAGGCAGTTGCCTTGGAAGAGATGTAGGTGATGCAGGAATGGTCACAGGTGGCATGGTTAGACGCTGTTCAGGTAGAGAATTCCCACATCCAACGCCATGGCTGATATTGGTTTCCTCCTCCTCAGGAATTATGCTGCGAGGAATGACAACAATCTTCATTCATTCATACAGTGTTCTGACAGGCACATTTAAAATTTTCTGGTGCAACTATAATCAAGGAACAAAATAAACACGCAAGTGAATAAAACTGTAAGTACATGAATCCTCCTGATCTGTACTGTTTTGTTTCTTATGGTCATAAGGTTATCAACATATATTTTCAGCTGCAAGTAAAAGACAACTGGAGTAGGCAACACAGCCCAGAGGAAAGCTGCATACCAAACACCCCTGAAGAAAAGGCAGCAGCTTATGAATGGGTGGCGAAGGGGAAAGAGGGGGGAGGGGGGGGGAGAGGGGGAGGGAGAGAGAGAGAGAGAGAGAGAGAGAGAGAGAGAGAGAGAGAGAGAGAGAGAGAGAGAGAGAGAGAGAGAGAGGGGGGGGGGGGGGGGGGTGAGAGAGAGTGGGAGTGTGAGGGTCAGAGAGAGTGAGTGTGTGGGTGGAGAGGGTGTGGGAGAGAGTGGGACTTGAGAGAAGAGAGTGTGTATGGCATAAATTGCAAAAAAACTCCAATTTATCCTGTGAGCTATCTGTATCAATGAATAAAACTCTGGAATTTTATGCAATACATTTTACATCTGTACATGCTAAGCAAGATACAGAGAGCTTTGAAAGACATGCTACAGTTTAATTTTCTTCTCCTCACAACATCAGGTGTGGGTCTTAGTACCTTCAACAAGTTTCTTCCATGCTGCCCTCTCCGGTGTGGTTCTCTGTCATCCTCTAACTGGAGAGCAATCACACACTCTTCCACACGAGCCGTACACTGTTTTCTTTATTTCCCTGTCTATCTTATTCCAGCTGGCCTCCATTCCTAAACATCTGTCATTATACTCGGAACATTTCTAAGTCAAGCTATTTTTCCCACTTTTTATTGATCACATTCAGAATTTATTCTATGCCTCCACATATCATTAATATCCTAAATGCCCCAATGAACCGAATACTTCGACCTGCAAACCATCAGTGCTCATTAACGTCCTTGTTTGACATCTGTAGACTGCGCGAACTGACCGTGACCTCATATATTTGGGGTCAAGTAAGTCTGTTTATATTCCTGAAGAACAATAGCTTTTTAAACAGCGGAAGGCTTCTATCATCACTTAATATGGGCAATTTGATTTCAGTGGCAATGAAATTTGTCTTAGTAGTATCACATTCTTGACATTCAAAATTCTGCACACATTTCAAATTGACACCAGCTAGCAATAAATTATGACTTACAGCCATTTCATTGGTTTGTGAATATTTTCTGTCAAACAGAAATGAAAAACATTTGCTGGATATCTCCTGAATTAGTTACACAAGGACATAAAACACGAGACATCTGTAAAGACAGAAAAATCTCACAGGAAAAGATCACAATGATGGCCCAAAGATGTATTTCAAATGTGGCGGCATACAACCAGCAGAGCGGTAGATGTGATGGTCAACACTTCATTAAATATTCACTGGGAACAACTGTAAGATAATTTGCTATCAGTGCAATAATCATCTCCATCATGTTATCTGACAGCCTCTGCTACATGAAGGCTTCTTTAGCTTTTCACCACATTAAGGCCTTCAGCTACACATATCTGCATTGACTGCGAATACAGTGGAACTTCGATTTTACATTCTCAGATTTTATGTTTCTCGCAGTTCTACACCATAAGTTTGTAGCCCCTGTGAAAAACCAGTAAGATCAATGTTTATTCCGTGATTTTATGTTTCTTCCTAGCAAGGTTTACTAGATTCTACATTCTTTCTCGACAATTCATTTTACTTCGTCCCGTTTTCTTCCTATTGGCATTTGATGTGGTAGGGTAAGTTTTAAGTGGCACGAAAGACAAACGGTTTGCACCGTGTGTAGTGGCAAGGTTTAGCGAATATTTCAGGCCGTTGCGGAGACGGGAGACGTGAGAGAGAAAATGGTGACGTAATCCACGATCGGTGTTGCCAATACAACTTGTAATGTTTCACACGACCTTTTGCAGGAACTGACGTAATGGTGACGCTGTGCAGGTGATCAGAAACGAGGTTGTCGACTTGTCGGTCGCTATAGCGCGAAGTTGATGGTTACGAATGCGTTAATGATAGGAGAATCTCAGTTCTAGCAAGAACTCTTTAGGGGAATATGTTTGCGATTGCGCCATGTGCGAAATATCTGTGACAAGGGAAAATGTTAATGTTATTGCTCATCGTTTCACTTGCAGCAATTTATTCTGTCCTCTTAGGTTCCTACCTAACCACACGCTTGGAAACCGCCACGTATTTGGAAATAAACAGGCGAATATTTATTTCAGCCCTCGTTCTCTAACCAGAGAAATATTTTTAAACAACATCGAATATTGCAGAACATAATATATTACAATCATAACAAAGTTCCAGAACGTGAGGGAAAAAAACGCAAAGTTGAAAAAAAAATATTCGCATACAGCTAGTTGCTAATCTATAACCTCGAACTCGGCTAACCATGACGTTACGCTGTAGCTTACTCTTCTGTATTGTGCACAAATTATTATAAAATCTCTTGAAGACAAACATCACTGATGCTTTATTAACTGGCATTTGATGGTAAGTGTGACTTATCTGTGATACACTTTCAATGCACCATTGCTTTGAAACGGCATACTATGCACGTACTACCATGTTACTAGGTGGTACACACCACGAAAGTACGATGGAAATGAACAAACGAAATGCAAATAGATCAATCACATGCGCTTGCAAAAGTCTATAGTTGAAAGCGCATAACTGGCATCGTCATTCTCCGTACATTTGCATGGTCTGCGACACCGTTTGTTGTACTGATTTCGTATTGTCTGGCACGTCACGTCTAGATTCGAGGAAACTGCAACGTGCGCTGCAGCATTAGTAACAGCCGAAGGTTTACACAAACAAAACTAAAGACTACGTCGTCTTTTTTTAAATTTTTTTTTTTATTAGACCTATTGTGCCTTGCGACGTGGAGGCCATTACCATCTCTCTGTGTTTCGTAGTTTTACAGAATAAAATTACTTTTATCAAAGGATTTCGTAATTGGTTTTAAAACTGATATTATTTTGATGGTGAGAGTGTGTAGTAGTTGGTAATTGTTGATACAATTGTATTACTTGTATGAAATCGATTTGCTGGTTTGCATACAGTCGTCATCTTTGGTGAACGAAAAACATACTATGGAAAAAGTGGTGTAAAAAATGTGCTACATGCGGGAACTGAATGTGGCAGACGACTGTAGTTTCCCTAATTTCACTTAGATATCATCTGACGATTTTGAATTTCTGGCAAATATAGTATCACAGTTTCTTTAAAAAGGGCAGAAATTTCAGGAAAGCAGTTACAACCAGGCATGCTGTTAGTCTTAGTTTTTGGTCAATGGGAGATTCGTTCCAGAGCCCTGAGCATTTTTTTCATATTTCAAAGTAAGCTATGACCTACAACCATATTTTCTTCTCTATGCAGTCTTTGACAGTATCCTATCAAATGTAGCAGTTTTCTGTAGAGCAGTTGTTTTATTGCTGTTATTGTACTGTTTGCTTGATATATTCCAAAAGAAGCTGTCAGTTTGGTACAACGATAACAACGGAAGTCTGCTGCCTAGTCCACTGCATACTACTTCTTCTCTGGAAAAACTTAACACAACAAGAGAAAACAAAACACCTAACAACTCTACACAACTGATGACACAATGTGACATATAAACATACACTCACGGCACACAGCGGTGATATGCGGTAGCTTGCCTGAAACATTCCATCCTTTGCTCTGTAATGACACTGCTATGGATGGATGTTTCCGTGTTTCAAAAGATGTTTCCAAACAGTGTCCACATAAAGTAGCTGGAGACATGTTTCAAGCTTAGTGTGTACGCAGCTTTTAAGTCTACTCGACACAATTAAAGTGCCATTGGTTACAGAAGGCCCCCCCCCCCCCCTCCTCCTCCAATATTAGATTCAAATGCTGTACTTCAGGGTTCTCTCTTTAATTCAACAAGTTAATCAATTATTGCTTTTTTCTAAGTGAACACAAAATGCGTGTTTTGACGTATAGTTCGTGGTCATAGCATGCCGCAAACAGCTCTATTACCTTGCAACAAGATACCAATGTCAACTTTATGATGAATTTTTTCTTGCTGTTTCACAGATCTGTGATTTTTTATAAACTGATGAAATTCATTACCACAAATTATTATACAAACATTGTTTTGTACATTTAATTTCCTTCACTTATACAGATTTTATACAATGTATTAGCGAGGATTATGATTTTTAATCATATATGCCAATTAAACATGATTTTGCTCGTATTTTGGGGATTTTAACATCTTCCTCAATTTTGTGGTTTGTAAGTCTGGGCCACTCAAAAACGTATAACAAGGGTTTCACTGCATTTTCTAATGACGTTTAACCACCTTCTGTAAGGATCTTCCCTTGGAGCTGAGCAAAAAAACATCCATTCACTGTGCTACATGACCCACTCACATCCATTACATATTCATTACTGTGTCTGTTTTCCTGTCTCTACATATAATTCTAATCATGCACCTCTCCAAGTCTCACTGTGAAATACCCAGTTTTTGAGTAACTAGTAGCAAACATCAACTGTAAACTTTCCATTTTACGTACACTGAAAATTTGGTTCGAAAAATAGTATTTAGTTAAAAAAAATAAATCTCCAGACCATTCTTACTCTCTAGTTTATTTCTTTTCCTGCCCATTCAGTCATAATCAGCTGTTATAATACAGTAACTTGTTAACTGATTTCAAAACCTTGTGGTTAATTAGTACCTTTTACAATTTTATTTTAGTCTTATCATAAATGATTTTAAGGCTTACTTTCAAACTAGTTCTATTAAGTTCTTACTTCCATTGTCAAAATTTATTTGGAGCACAGGCAAAAAGACAATGTCACTGGTAAAATAGATTTGGTTCTGCTATGTTCCATTAGTGTGTTTCTTCATCATTATCCCATTTTGAAGACTTGTAAATTTTTTGAAGGAATGAGAAACACCAAACTCCTCCCTGAAATTTGAATTTTTCACGATCCTGATGAAGTCTTATGGGAACTGTAGTACTGATGTACATGTTTTTCAGTATACTAACATAGGTTAAATCAATGACTTTTGCTCAAGGGTTGTGCATACATAATACGTTGTAAAAGTGTTGGCAACTTTCCCAAAATCTATAAATTTCAAGTCAAGTGGCAATTCGTTCACATGCTCTAATACATAATTTTGCTTATGGTTTGCACACTATACTTTGTGCTATTTCCACCTCTAGAGTTGCCGCCGCATTCCTTCGCATAAAAAGGATGCAATTTTTTTTCTCTGTGTCTGAGGTTAACTATAGTTCACGCCTTTCAAATTAGTGAAAGGAAACTGATAATTTTAGAGTATTCTTTTGTTCTGTACCATCTGGTTCCTGAAATTTCTTGAATTAAATGTTCACGTTTCATTGAAGTAGATCTTAATGGACTTAAAACACCACGAGCACACTTGTGTTTTCATATAATATGTGAGAGCTGTTGATTATGATTGTTATGCAACCACTCAGTGGGAGATCCATCATGCGTGAACAAATGGAACTCTTCTTTACAGAAGTACTACTGGGAGACAGGTGGAATGGAACACAAGTGTAACTGCAGCGTCCCAAGTCTGACAATGCTACTTCAAATTCTTTTTAATTGAGAGTTTGCTGTTAAAGATACAGAATCATTCAGCTCAAATGTAGGGAAAGCACAAGATATAACTTCATTTAAATCTGTAGTGGCAGTAAGAAATAACATTTGAATGCTTTGTGGATATTTTTCCTCCAAAATTTGCAGGGTATTCGTAAACCTTTTGCAAAGTAGCAAGGTGAAACATTTCCACTTGCTATAATCCCACTCATTTTCTTTCCTGAAATGGATTGGTCTGCCCCAGTTCTGACTTGAACCCAATGGAATACCTTTGGGATGAGTTAGAATGTTAACTTAGCACAAGACCCCACATCCAACATCATTATCTTCTTTGGTATTGGCTCATAAGGAAGAATCGGCTGCCAGTTCTGAATAGACATCCAGAGACCTCACTGAAAGCCTCCCTAACCAAGTTCAAGGCATCATAAAGATGAAGTGTGGAGACAACTTTTATTAAGGTTCACTAACAGGTGTCTGAACACTTTTGATCAGATTGTGTACTTCTTCACAATAGATGATATGGCCAGAGAACATTACACAGGATACAGCATGCACTTCAATGAAAGTCTCATTAGTCAAAAAATTGTGAATTTAACAGTGACCCATTCTTGTCCCTGCTCGCTGATCCTGAGACCATTTTCTCATGCTACTGAAAAGGCCTCAAAGTGTAAAGTGGTTTGCAATGCTCTACTACGAGGGTTGTTTTTTAAGTAAGGGCCGTTTTTATTTTTAAAAAAAGAGACAAATACTTTTGTAAAAAAACTTTTATTTTCTGATTCTACACACTTTTACCTATTTTTCTACATAGTTGCCTTGTTTATTTAAGCACTTGTCATACCGTACAACTAAGTTTTTAATTCCCTCTTCAAACAATTCGGCCGCCTGCTCCGACAGCCAAAAGTTCAGGGCCGCTTTCACTTCATCGTCGTCATTGAAGCGCTGCCCGCCAAGATGGTGTTTCAGGTACCAGAAAAGGTAGCAAGGCCGGGGCTGTATAGTGCATGGTCCAAAACTTCCCAGCCAAAAGAATCAATCAAATCCTGAGTCTTTTGAGAGGTGTGAGGCCTAGCGTTATCGTGCAGGAGCAAAACTCCTTTTGTCAGCATGCCACACCTTTTGTTTTGAATTACTCTGCGGAGCTTCTTTAGAGTTGCACAGTAGGCATCTGAGTTGATTGTCGTTCCTCGTGGCGTCAAGTCCACTAGCAAAACACCGCGCCGGTCCCAGAACACAGTTGCCATAATCTTGCGCTTTGACAGCGGCTGTTTGGCTTTGACCTTGATGGGTGAGGTTGTGTGTCGCCATTCCATTGATTGTCGGTTGCTTTCGGGAGTGATATGGGATACCCATGTTTCATCTCCAGTGACAATTTGACTCAACATGTCATCCCCTTCTTACTCTTAATGAATCAAAAAGTCCAATGAAGTGGCAAATCTCTTCCCTTTGTGGTCCTGTGTGAGGAGTCTGGGTACCCACCGAGAACACAGTTTCTTAAAGTTTAGGTTTTCAGACACAATTTTGTACAAAACTGATCTTGAAACTTGTGGAAATTCCAAAGAAAGAGTGGAAATTATGAATCTTCTGTCCTCACGAATCTTTGTTTTGACTGCAGCCACCAAATCATCAGTGATCACAGAGGGCCGCCCTGAGCGTTCTTCGTCATGGACGTTTTGACGGCCATTTTTAAACTCTCTAACCCATTGACGCACTTTACCTTCACTCATTGCATTCAAGCCATAAACTTCTGTTGACTGACGATGAATTTCTGCAGCTGATAGGCTTCTCGCGGTCAAAACACGTATCACTGACCGTATCTCACACACGGCGGGCGATTCAATAATCGTAAACATTATAAAGTAGCACAGCGATGCGTACACGTCAGCTACAGAGCTGTAACTTGCATCAGTGTGAACGGGAAGGATGTCGGCAAGTGGCGCGGTGGCTTGTTGCGGCGTCGGCGCGAACTACGGGACTATACGCGCGAACGGCCCTTACTTAAAAAACAACCCTCGTATATACAACGTGCTATCCAAAATTTTCGGGACTGGTGCTGCCATCTGTTGAAAACCTTACCTTTGGACTAATAGTCACAATCTCCCTCGGAGTAGTTCCCATCCACACTCACACACCGGTCCCAGTGCTTCTGCCACTGGTCAAATGTGTTCTGGAAGTCTTGTTCTTTGAAGGTGTTTATCACCACCAGCAGTGCTTCTTGAATCTAGTGTGTTGAACCAACTGCCTTTCAACTTGAATTTCAGTTTCAGGAATAGCGCGAAGTCGGCAAGGCGCCAAATCTGGTGAGTACATTGGGTGGGTACAACTGCCTAGTTGTTTTTTGTCTAAAAGGTCCTGGTGAACAAGGACACGTGACAGAGCATGTTGGCGTGATGCAACAGCCAGGTCCCTTGACGGCAAAGTTCGAGCCATCGTCGCCACACGTTTTCACGGAGCCGTTGCAAAATATCACAGTAGTATGCAGAATTCACTGTTTGGTCGGGTGGGCGAATTTTTGGTGCACAATTCCCTTGGTATAAAAGAAAATGATGATTATGCTCTTCACTTTGCTCTTCACCTGACTCGCTTTTTTGGGTCTTTGAGAGCCCGGGCTCTTTCACTGGGACGATTGTTGCTTTGCATCTGGGTCATAACCATAAATCGAGCTCTTGTCGCTGGTGATAACCTGTGACAAGAATGTTGGATCATCAGATGCAGTCTGACAAAGATCCGTGCACACTTCAACACGCTGTGCCTTCTGATCGGCAGTCAAGATCCTTAGCACAAATTTTGCAGCAACAGGATGCATGCCCAACTCATCAGTCAACATTCATTGACATGTCCCATAACCAATATCCACTTCATCCGCAAGATCTTGAATGGCTCGACTTCGATCCGCACGAACCAATTGATGAAGTTTGGCAACAATGTCTGGCGTTGTGTGGCTAATGGGACTTCCAGTGCGAGCATCATCTTCGAGGTCTGTACGGCCGGCCCTGTACCAAGCATGCCACTCAAACACACGCACGGCTCATGCTCTGTCCCCCAAACACTTGTTGAACCATTGCAAGGGTCTCTGTAGCACTTTTTCTAAGATTCGCACAGAATTTGATATACAAGTGCTGTTCTGTTTGCAGGTCTATTGTAAAATCGCCACACACCAAACACAGAGTATTACATAAATCACTGTGGACACGCAACACGTCCTCCCAGCTGAATGCCACTCTGCACACTGACTCATCAGATATGCAGCTCTCGCCACCTGGCGGTGCAAAGATCTACAACTCCTACTTTCCAGATGGCAGCACTAGTCCTGAAAATTTTGGATTCCACCTTGTATTCCTCTAACAATCAGATATGAGCAAACAATCTGTTCATAGAAACAGAGTACACACAGAAGGATCATCAGCTACAGCAGCAACTGAACAGGGGCAGCACCTCAGGCAAAGAACACAGGATCCACCAGCAGCAGCAACGACACAGCGAAGGTGCTCAAAGCCTTTGAGACCTGCAATGATAGAAGCATCCAGTCAGGAGGGTAGGTGTCTGAAACCGAGCTGACCTGCTGGATTAAATGAGGATTTTTTGAAGACACTGTGTAAGCAGAGGCACAACTTGGAAAAATATTCAAGTGAAAGCAAATTTCTTAGTTACCACCATAAAAAAATATTTCCAGGAATTCAAACACAACACGAAGAGATTGAAACTTCACCAGAAAATAAACAAAGCAGTGTAACAGAAGCATGGGGTACTAGTGTACTATGATCTCTTTAAGCAAAAATCAGATTGAGGGACACAAAACAAAAAGGAAAGAGTACTGTGGTTTCATTAGACACACAATTATTCATTAAAACAGCTGCTGATAAAGGGAGAAATAAAATAAAATACTTATAGTCCGTCATAAATGAAAGAGAAGAAAAGTGACGAAACAGACAGGGCACATCCATCAGCTCAAACATGGTGAAAATGATGGGAAGTGATGTAGATCCTCTAGATATAGTGAACACCTTTAACAGACATTTTGAAAGCATAGCAGATGAAGTAAGTAGAACATGAAAAACTGCATGCATAAATCATACCAGTGGATTCATCACAGCAACTGAGACAGAAGTTTCAAATCTAATAAAGCAGCTACAAGTCTAACGTTCATCTGGCTAGATGGAAGGATGGAAGATTGCAGTTTAATGTCCCACCAACAGGGTCCATTATGACACTAGCTTGGAGTGATTTAGGGAGATCAAGGAAAACCTAAATCAGGATAGCCACATGGGCATTTGCACAGTTGTCCTCTGGAATGTGAGTCCAGTGTGCTAACCACATCTGGCTAGATGGTGTTACATAACATCTCATAAATGGATGCAGGTAAATATTACTAAAAACTGTAACACACGTACTGAACGTTGCAACAGAGGAAGACATTTATCCATATTCACTAATAGCAGGTAAAGTAACACAGGAAAGGAACACAGGTGAACTAAGAAACTACAGACCAATATCACTATGAAATGATGATAAAAACTAGAAGTCTAAGTTTTCTAACAAAATTTAAAATATTACACTCATCACAACATGTTTTCAGTCTATGAGCAATGAATTAAGCTGAACATGTTACGAATTCAACAGAATGGTTGTTGTATCTTCATCAACTTGTCTGAAGCATTTGACAGCATGAATCAATTCGAGCTAATCAAGAAACTGCGTGGGACTTGAAGGAAAGTCTAGGACTAAATTGTTCATTATAAATATGAAACATTGCACCAAAATCTGAGATACTAGTGGGGGAAATACAATCAACTAAAAATGTGAGGTGCCAACTGTCGCATATGGTATGCCACCGCAAAGGTCCACGCTCATGTCAACACTACTATCTACGCAAATTATTTCCTAGAAAATATCAATCAGAAACTTACAAAGTATGCTGATGACACAACAATTATCTATGCAGCTCAGACAGAGGAGGAACTTGAAAATGCAGTTGTCCTGCATATTGAAAAGGCAAATAAATATCTAATGCAATGTCTGTACCATAGTGTTTAAAAAAATTGAGTGATCTGTATAATGTAAACATTAAATTAAATAGAAAGTGAACTGAAGAAGTATGCAACATAATATTTTTAATGACTATTGCAGAAAGCATTTGACCAGGAGGGAGCACATACATGTGCTGTGTAAAAAGATAAACACACATTTTTCTCAAATGCAATACGGCAAAAGCTGTGTATAATAAGGTTCTTGAGCAACGTTCTATGGACTTTAGCTCCTATCCACATCTTTTCTATTCAATTCACAGCTGAAGAACTTCACAACAGGCTACTTGACAAGAGTATTTGTAATTCAGAAATGAGCTGTGAGGTGTATAACAAAACTACCAAGACTAGCTTTTACACAACATAATATTGTGACAGTGTACTGAGAATATTACGGCAGTGAGAGCATCTGATGATCGCCTCCTTAATAAAGACATGCTACGGAACAAGAGGAAAGGAAAATTATTATACATGACAGTGAAATCACTATGTGACAAGAGTGCTGCAGATGAAGCAGGCAAAAGGTCTTTCAACAAATAACGACGAAGTAAAATGAACTGAAATGTTTCAGAATCACTTAGAAGTGCAATATGACGGAGTATTTAAAATGAAATTAATTCCTGATGTTACATTGTAAAAGAAAATATGTAATGAACTTTTATGTGCCTGGAGAATGCAATTTTGTTTTCATTCATTATACATGTAACATATTATATATTCAATGCATTATAAATGCTACACCCAGGAAATTAACGCTGGCATCATCATCTATGCACATGTCTCCATATGTTATACACATGCTGGAAGGAAATCTCTAACAGATTTTGCACTGCATGCAGTGGGTCCTTTCAAAGCTGAATGACAGTAAATTAGCTTTAAACTATTTACTAATGTAGTGAAAATTTGATTAGCAGAAATTTTTAAATCTGTACTTGACTCTCTCTCTCTCTCTCTCTCTCTCTCTCTCTCTCTCTCTGTGTGTGTGTGTGTGTGTGTGTGTGTGTGTGTGTGTGTGTGTGTGTGTGTGTGTGTGCGGAAAGGATGGTTGGTTGAAAAAAAGAGGGGGGGGGGGGGGGGGGGTGTTGGGGGGCCAAACTGCTATGTCATCGGCCCCTCATTCCAATTAAAATAATTCCACAAGAGTGGGAGTAAAATAACTGAGACATACAAAACACAACTGGAAGGAAGGAGAAAACCACAAGAGTGACAGAAGGAATGGACAAAATCAGAAAGAAAACCACAGAGAGATGCAAGAAACATGTAGAAGAGATCAAAACAAGAGAGCAGATTACCATGGCTGGTTGGCCATGAGACTAAAAAGGAGAAGCCAGCCACTCTGCAACACATTAAACCCTCCATCCTAAAAGCACAAGGATGGAAGACACAGAGGGACAAAGGACATGTGCTAAAACTCAGATCTAATGATAAAACCCACCGTCACAAGTAAAACATAAAACTAAAGCTGCTGTAGAGGCATTGATGCGCAACAACGAAGGTAGGCTGCTGGGAAAGTTAAAAGTCCGCTGCAGAGCGATTAAAAATGGGCAGCCCATCTAGAGGTGGACGACTGTCATTTGGGAGCCACAGTGACAATGAGGTGGGTCCTCGCGACGGAGAAGGTAAACAATGCGGAGTCAACAAAGGACAACTGATTCCCCACGAGAAGCCTGCAGGGAAAACTTCCACACATTCGCAGTTTCCTTAATGACACGCAGTTGGTTGTGCGTACTGTTCACACCATTCCATCTCCCAAAGCCAAAAACCCTGCTGCGTAAGACAGAACGCAGGTCAGTTTCAGAGATGCCCATCTCCAGAAGCAGTCTCCACCAGGACATTGGTCACCTGACTTGTTCTAAAAGCTCGCATTGCTAGGCAAACACCACAGTGGTGCACTGGGTCGAGTAAATGCAATGCTGTTGGCACCACCGAACTGTAAACCAGACTCCCACAGTCAAGGCAGAATTGAACAAGGGCTCTGTAGAGCTGCAGCAGCGTAGAGTGATCTGCACTCCAGCTGGTGTTGCTCAAGCAGTGGAGGGTATTGAGGTGCTGCCTCACGAAGGTGAGGGAAACAAGTCAGTTTGGTGTCAAAAACCAGTCCTAAGAATCGATATGTCTCCACTACAGTGAGTGGATCATCATTAAGATAAAGTTCTGGTTCCGGATGAACGGTACAATGCTGACAGAGGTGCATGACACACAACTTTGCGGCTGAAAACTGGAAGGTGTGGGCTAGAGCCCATGACTGTGCCTTGTAAATGGCTCCCTGTAGGTGCTGTTCTGCAACACCAGTACTGGGGGAGCAGTTTGTTTTAATGGGATGAGCTGGTTTTGAGTTAATCTTATAAGTCATGAGCCATTGAGATGTGCAACAATCCATTGAGAAACAAGTGCCACGAATGACAACCGGATTTCCCACTCAAAATCTGTTACATCCTTTCCGGTACTGACAATACTCCACCCTGGCTCAAAGTGTGTGTGTGCTGGCTGACCTCTTTCTAATTATTGTAAAAGTATTCTCTTTTTAGTACCATACTATAACCTGCCGTCAAAATGCCTGGCAGCCATCACACCGCAAAGGTCAATATTTCTACTTTGTGTAGGCCTGCATACGTTGCAATGTTTAGTTATTACTGCAGCTCACACATTAACTCGAACCTGCTCAACAAACCAGAAAGGGGGGGAGGGAAGGGGGGGGGGGAGAAGAACCCAGATCGCACAAACTGCAACGCTGTTGTTAAAGTGAAGGACCTCGTGTTGGACAGCATTTTCAGCAATTGGATGGTCCAGCTGTTCTTGGCCACAGCCATTCATGCGAATTCATCACTCAGTACCATCTAGGACTGGGAGCAACAGAATCACATTTTCTGATGGTCAGCTACTTCTCATTGTGACATGAAGTGGGAAATATCCTTCCCACATCTTCGCCCCTCTCACAGTGGTATTCTGCTACTCACCCGACCTACGCAATGCCCTTCTGCATCCCTACTCCACCCACACTCTGAATCCCTTGCCTCATTGCTCGTATCCCCACAACAGGTCTAGATGCAAGACCTATTCCATACATCCTCTCACTATCACCTACTCCAGTTCTGTAACAGGCATCTTGTACGCCATAAAGGGCAGGGCTACCTGTGAAAGCATCCATGTGATCTACCAACTTAGCTGCAACCACTGTGCCATATTCTACTTCAGCATGACAACTAACAAGTTGTCTGCTAACACAAATGGCTGTCGCCAAACTTTTGCTAAGAGACAGCTGGACCACCTGACACTGAATGTGCCACCCAACACAGTACACTTCACTTTAATGGCTGCTTCATAGCATGAGCCATCTGGATTCTTCCCAACAACACCAGTTTTTCCAAACTGCTCAGCTGTGAACTCTCCCTACAACATATCCTTCATTCCCATAACCCCCCGGCCTCAAACTTCAGTAGTCCCTGTCTTCCACCTACCTCTCACCTTCCCTGCTCCCACTTCAGTACCACACACACCTTCTATCCCATCTGCTACATAGTCGTTTCCCTTTATCTACTACTCTCCCTGCCCCCCGCCCCACCCCATGCTGTGCCTGGTGGTCCTAACCTATCCATACCACATCCCTGAATTCTCCCACAGGCAGCACTAGCATCTTCCCCCATCCCTAATCTGTTACCCCATCCCTAATCTGTTACCCCTCCCCACCTCAAGCTTCTTCCTTAGCTGTACTATCCACCCCAGCTAAATTGCTGTTCACATCTGAAATAGTTGCTTGGAGACACTGGCCATGTATGTGTAAGTCTTGCTTGTTTGAATGCATAAGAATTTTCTACTCAGAAGATGGACTTTGCTCAATAGCTGAAATGTTTTAGCATTCTTTTTTATTTTACCTGTCTGTAGTTCAATGCCTCCTCTAGGAGGTGAGTAGCAATCTATTCTCCCATATTGTTTTTACTTCATCCTGGACTTTCTATGGCTTGAACAGTTATTATATGCAAAGGAAGTTTTCTTACCACTTGTACATTAGTTCACTGAGCTGTTGTGTGGAACGAATGAAGATTACTGTACAGCTGATTGTTATCATGATAGACAATTTTAATAAATATGAAAATCTACTCTAATGAAGTTGTGTATAATTATTTAAAAGTAACTAAGGCTCCTCGTAACCGACAAATGGACTCTGGTGGTAAGAAGAAGATGACCTACATCTATATATCTACGTCTATATATATACTCCGCTAGCCACCAAGCGGTGTGTGGCGGAGGGCACTATTCGCACCAAAGTCATATTTCTCCCCCTCTGTTCCACTCGCGGCTCGCACGAGGGAAAAACGACTGTCTGAATGCCTCAGTATGAGCTCTTATTTCCCTTACCTTTGAATGGTGATCACTGCGTGATTTGAAAGTTGGCGGTAATAATATATGCTCTACGTCCTCGGTGAAGATCAGATTTCGGAATTTAGTGAGCAGCCCCTTCTGTTTAATGTGCCTTCTATCTGAAAGTGTGTCCCACTTCAAACTTTCTATGAGATTTGTAACGCTTTCACGATTGCTAAATGTACCAGTCACGAATCTTGCTGCTCTTCTTTGGACCTTCTCAATCTCTTGAATCAGACCCAACTGGTAAGGATCGCATTCTGACGAACAATACTCCAAGACTGGACGAACTAACGTATTGTAAGCTATTTCCTTTGTTGAAGGACTGCATCGCTTCAGGATTCTACCAATAAACCGCAACCTAGAGTTCGCCTTACCCGTTACCTGTGTAATCTGATCATTCAACTTAAGTGAGATCATTTCGAATGGTCACACCCAGATACTTGACGGGCGTTACCGCTTCCAAAGACTGGTCATTTATTTTGTACTCTTACATTAATGGGGATTTTTGCCTTGTTATATGCGGTAGGTTACACTTCCTAATATTGAGAGATAACTGCCAGTCATTACACCATGCATTTATTTTGTGCAAATCATCATTGATTTGTTCACAACTTTCATGTGATACTACTATCCTGTAGTCTACAGCATCATAGGCAAACAGTCTAATGTCACTGTCAATATCATCAACCAGATCATTTATGTAAATCGTGAAAAGCAGCAGACCTATTACACTGCCCTGGGGCACACCTGATGTTGCGCTTGTTTCTGTTCAAGTCTCCCCATTCAGGACGACATACTGCTCTCTGTCTGTTAGAAAACTTTCTATCCAACCGCATATGTCGTCAGATAAACCATAAGCGCGCACTTATTGGATAAAGCGACAGCGCAGAACTGAGTCGAACACCTTTAGAAAGTTGAGGACTGTTGTAAGTTGTGTACAAAGAGTCGTGTCTCACATGACCGCTGCTTCCTAAATACATTGTGGTTTCTGTAGATGAGCTTCTCAGAGTCTAGAAAGATCATTATGTCTCAACACAAAATATGTTCCATGATTCTACAACAAATCAATGTCAGTGAAATTGGCCAGTAATTATGTGCATCCGATTTTCTACCCTTTTTATAGATTGCTATGACCAAGGCCTTCTTCCAGTCCCATGGAAATTTCTGCTGTTCTAATGATCTCTGATAGATGATGGATAAGAAGGGTGCTATATTTGTAACATAGTCAACATAAAATCTTACGGGGATACCTTCCTGGTGTCTAAGGATCTCAACTGTTTCACAATCCCAGATACACTAAACACTATGTCAGCCATCCTTTCATTTGTTCGATAACTGAAAGGGGGAATGGTGCTGCAGTCCTCTACCGTAAACAAGTTTTTGAAAGCTAGGTTTAGAATTTCAGCCTTCTGTTTGTCATCATCAGTTACATTACCCATATTACCAGCAAGAGAAGGTATTGAATTATTTGTAGCATTCATAGATTTTATGTATGCCCAAAATTTTTTGGGGTTATTTTTAGAATCTGCAGATAAGATATTGCTTTCAAATTCATTAAAAGAATCTCTCATTGTCCTTCTGACATCTGCTTTCATTTTGCATAATTTCTGTTTGTCATCGGGGCAGTGACTACGTTTAAAACGACTGTGCAAAATTCTCTGTTTTCTCAGCATCTTCCTAATATGTTTGTTGAACCAAAGTGGATCCTTTCCCTCTCCTATATTTTTGCTAGGCACATATTTCTCTAGCACGTGGTGGACAATGCCTTTAAATTCTACATCTACATACATACTCCGCAATCCACCATACGGTGCGTGGCGGAGGTACCTCGTACCACAACTGGCATCTTCTCTCCCTGTTCCACTCTCAAACAGAATGAGGGAAAAATGACTGTCTATATGTCTCTGTACGAGCCCTGATCTCTCTTATCTTATCTTTGTGGTCTTTCCACGAAATGTAAGTTGGCGTCAGTAAAATTGTACTGCAATCAGCCTCAAATACTGGTTCTCTAAATTTCCTCAGTAGCGATTCACGAAAAGAACGCCTCTTTTCCTCTAGAGACTCCCACCTGAATTCCTGAAGCATTTCCATAACACTAATCTTTGCTTCTGCCCCCTGCGATAAACGTGTAATTTTCCCAGTCAATGGATGGTAGATTAAAGTCTCCACCTATAACTATTGGATAATTTGGATATTTATTTCCTGTGTACTCAAGACTGAAACGTTTTGCGATGTTTGTTGCTGATGCTGGTGGTCTATAAAAACATCCTAATACAATGGTCCATCCTTGTTTAATTGACAGCTTTATCCAGACTATTTCACAGTCCAACCCAGTATTGATCTCAACTGTGTTTAAACAGCTTTTAACTGGAATGAACACACCACCTCCCATAGTATCAGTCCTATCCTTCCTAAACATTGTCCAATCAGAGTTCAAAATTTCATTGCCTTTTATGTCTGGTTTTAACCAGCTTTCGGTAGCTAATACAATATTGGCATTGCTACTGTTTATTTCGGAGATTAACTCGAGGATCTTGCTACAGACACTTCAACAATTTACTAGCATGAGATTAAGCATATTTAAATCCTTTGGGATGACCTGTTTAGTCAAACTAACAATTTTTACAGTTGGCATACCCACATCAGTGTCATGAACTGGTAATTTTTCAGGCCAGCGGTTTGTTTCCCATGAGGAGGAACCTAATCTAAAAAACCCCCATATGCACGCCACAAGTACTGTGCTACCCATGTAGCTGCATCCTGTGTGCAGTGCACTCCTGAACTATCGAGGGGTGTCCTACAACCTTCCACCCCATTGTGTAGATCAAGGAATCTACAACCATTTTCGTCACAGAGTCATCGTAGCCTCTCGTTTAGATTCTTGACTCAACTCCGAACCAGAAAATTTACTAAATAGCCCCTAGCAGATCTCACTTCTACCATAAATTTTTATTTTCATTATTGAGTGTCCTTTCTGCCAACTAGATTGTAGCTGTTAGCCTTGTGTGGCAGTAGGTTTCCTTAAGTTTTTATAGTAAATTGATTATTAGCTAGATGGGTAGGGACTGTGTCCATTGTGTGTGGATGCAGGATGAGTTGGCCACAGTCAACAAACTCCAGAGTGCCACATTCAGGTGTGGTGGGGATTGGGTGCCTGGGGCAGCCTCTGCTGTACTAGATGGCGGGGGGGGGGGGGGGGGGGGGGGGGGGCAGGGCGGGGGGGAGAGATATCACAGCTCTCTGTCACTGAGCCTCACTTCAATGTGGGTGGGAAAAATGCTGCAGATCGTCAGCTTGGCTTCCACTCCTAAAGCGATGGAGGCCCCCTTCACAAATTTAGCCAGCTGTCGAAAGGACCCAAGGATTTCCTTGGAACCCCGACGACAGGCATCATTTGTGCCGACACGTGCAACAATCTGCAGCTGGCTGCACCCCACACACTCGATAGTCGCCGGAAGAGCCTCTTCCATATCCCGGACAAGGCCCCCCGGCAAGCACACTGAGTGAACGTTGGACTTCTTCCCCGCCCAGCCGCTATGTTCCCGAGGGGCTCCATGACCCGCCTAACATTGGAGCTCCCAATAACTAAGAAACCCCTACCCCCATGTGCATGTCCGGACCTTGCTGAAGGAGCGGCCACTATCATGGCAGAAGGTGCATTCTGCTCCGGCTCAACCCCTCCCACTCCCCTCCAGCATCAGATAGCACACTGAATCTATTAGCAAAGTACATGGGATTTGGCAGGAGCCTGCGCCCCCCATGCAGCCTTCGTCTTGAGGCTCGAGACCTCGACACAGTCTGCCACCCACATTGAAGTGAGGCTCAGTGACAGAGAGCTGTGATATCTCTCCCCCCGCCCCGCCATCTAGTACAGCAGAGGCTGCCCCAGGCACCCAATCCCCACCACACCTGAATGTGGCACTCTGGAGTTTGTTGACTGTGGCCAACTCATCCTGCATCCACACGCAACGGACACAGTCCCTACCCATTTAGCTAATAACCAATTTACTATAAAAACTTAAGGAAACCTACTGCCACACAAGGCTAACAGCTACAATCTAGTTGGCAGAAAGGACACTCAATAATGAAAATAAAAATTTATGGTAGAAGTGAGATCTGCTAGGGGCTATTTAGTGAATATTAAAGAATAAGACAGTGACCTGCTAGGGGCTATCTAGTGAATATTATAAAAGAATTAAACAGTGACTTACGGTAAGCTGCACCTACTGATTATCCCTCGTATTTGTAATTTAAACAAGCGTTTATGTACACGCAAAAGTGACCTAATAAAACTATAAAACTCCTACCCTAAATGTACTGAGTCTAAATGACACTAATAAATGTAAACACTGGGTATCAATATAATGGAAGGAAACATTCCACGTGGGAAAAATTATATATAAAAACAAAGATGAGGTGACTTACCGAACAAAAGCGCTGGCAGGTCGATAGACACACAAACAAACACAAACACACACACAAAATTCAAGCTTTCGCAACAAACTGTTGCCTCATCAGGAAAGAGGAAAGGAGAGGGGAAGACGAAAGGAAGTGGGTTTTAAGGGAGAGGGTAAGGAGTCATTCCAATCCCGGGAGCGGAAAGACTTACCTTAGGGGGAAAAAAGGACAGGTATACACTCGCACACACGCACATATCCATCCACACATACAGACACAAGCAGACATATTTAAAGTCTTTAAATATGTCTGCTTGTGTCTGTATGTGTGGATGGATATGTGCGTGTGTGCGAGTGTATACCTGTCCTTTTTTCCCCCTAAGGTAAGTCTTTCCGCTCCCGGGATTGGAATGACTCCTTACCCTCTCCCTTAAAACCCACTTCCTTTCGTCTTCCCCTCTCCTTTCCTCTTTCCTGATGAGGCAACAGTTTGTTGCGAAAGCTTGAATTTTGTGTGTGTGTTTGTGTTTGTTTGTGTGTCTATCGACCTGCCAGCGCTTTTGTTCGGTAAGTCACCTCATCTTTGTTTTTATATATAAACACTGGGTATTGTACACTAACAGATGCGGGTACAGAACAAAACCTTTAGCTAACAATAAGAGTTCAGATTGTAAAGCACAAATATGAATTATACTTTATAGGAACCGATGGGCTTACAGTACACGATCACTAAAGCCCACAACAAGCTAAGGAATTTAAGCAGACGGCGAGGTGAGTTTTAGCTTTCTGCTAACTGAACTGTATGTAAGAAGGGCTAACTAAACCGTATGTAAGAAGGGCTCAGAAGTTGTATTGTAACACAGATTTACTCAGATATTGTAGTGCAATACTAATTTACCACATATTTTACGTTTGCTTAACTGTTAACGGTCGCAGGTTGCACTAGTCAAACATATACAAGTGAGGTTAGAAATCACTGTCAGCATCACTATTCCTAATGAAACTTATAAAAACTACTACCTTCAATGTATTGAGTCTAAATGACACTAATAAACCTGAATACTGAGTATTGTACACTAACTTAATTGATAATCCCGCGTATTTAATGTCAGTTAAGAATGTAAACAAATGTTTGCGTACACCTGGAACTGTTCAAAACAGAAACTTCGCTATCTTATTCATACGCAAATACAAACTGAAACCTTTAATTTATCACGTGTATCTGACACTAATGCATGTAAATACTATAGAATAAACAGCAAAAATAATTGATTACTAGCTAAATCACTTATCTTGTAACACAGCAAGTGAAAAGCACTTGTAGCTGAAGAAGAAGAAGACTGAGGAACACATTCAACACGTCAGTAATCTTACACTTTCCATACCCTGTAAAGATGTTCCAATTAACCTGCTGCCCAATATTGTGTGGTGCCAAGGGTGCAATAGGAGATACTCTAGTAAATAAACAATAATGCAATTATTGTTGAGACCATTGAAGCCACTAATGCCATGCTCATCAGAGTGGGCTTTGGACATTCACTCTATAAAAATTTGATTGTGATGCATGTTAGGTCTGGCAGTGTACATACATGTTTTTCATGCCTTAACGATCAGTACCCGGTTAGAGTGCAAGAATACCAGTAGCTGTATTTCATTGCTTCCAAGTAGGAGGAAGCTTTCTCTTGCTTCAATGAAATCCGATTTCTGATCAATGATCACAGTTGCGCATGTGTATGAAAACTTTTCTGAACATAGTTGCAGTCCAGGATATACACATACATAATAAAATAGATCTTTCAATAACTTCATATACTACAAAATAAATTTTCTGAATGTGAATAACTTGGCTTCAACTGTGTTAGGTATAGCTGTGCTACTTATAGGTAATGTGCAAAAATTTCAGTACACACACGTGCACGCACGCACGCACACACACACACACACACACACACACACACACACACACACACACAAACATGCACGCACGCGCACACACACACACACACACACATTTTAACCACCTATGTTTCCAATACTTTTTTGAAAAGTCCAAAACCTACAACAACTTTTTCATAAGTACCTTTGCTATGTAACTACCATTTGTGTGTGCGCGCGCGCGCGCGCGCGCGCGCGCGCGCGCGCGCGCGCGCGCGCGCGCGCGCGCGCGCGCGCGCGCGCGCGCGTGTGTGTGTGTGTGTGTGTGTGTGTGTGTGTGTGTGTGTGTGTGTGTGTGTGTGTGTGTAACCTTCATTTCACAATAATTTAGTGTAGTTGGATAAATGAATATTAATATCTACTAGTCTTAGAGAAATGTCTTCCTTATGTACCATAACAAGCCAATACAGTCTCACGTCTGCTCATTTTACAGGGATGCAAATGGTCTTACGTAGTAAGCCTGCACAATGAGGAACGTCATCCTCATCCTCTGACAAAGTGACATTAGGTTAGTAATGTTGTTCTTACTGACGGACAGAATTACAGTTCTTTGTCCTCCTGCAGATCTGTAAGTAGAACTTACGTTGTGCTGACTAGCTTATGGTACTGAACACCACAATGCTGCCTAAAATCTCAGTTATTAACTTGTACTGGTCACTTTACATTTGTGGTATGTGATTGTTTATACAAACATGAGTTTCCAAGGTAACTGTTAATCCACACATACACAGCTCAAAGCTATAAAGATTAAATAAAAGAAGGTAATTACTGCACTGACTTTTGATGTATATGGGGTAACACTCACCTCAGCCTGGCCATTAGTACAGCTGTGTCAGAATTTGGGCTCTCAGGACAGCTCTTAACTGAATTACTTTGGAGTTGTTGTAAAAGATCATTGAAAGCTCGAAGATCATTCTGTAACCAACATTAAATACTCTAGTATCTGGATTACTTCATAAATACATCTTTCCGATAACCTGCTTATGGTGTTTCCCATACAACAAATATTTCTGCTTTTTCAAATAAAGGGGTTAGATTACTGTATCTATGAGTCTTCAAATAATAAGGCAACATTTTCAGCATGGTATAAGTGAAAAATTCAATTTTAATGCATTAACTTAGTTAGGACTGCTGTTCCACGGAACATAGTGTTTCACAGATTCTAGTGATGTATATACTGTGAAGAAATGGATATAGTTTTAATGGCCATGGCACAATGATCCTACTCACTCAGAGGAATGCTGCAGTTATTCCATTGTTGCATTCCACATGAGAGCCAGAACTCATTGCTGTTTAAAGTTATTTCAGTGCAATGTTATCCTCAAATATGTGATCAAAGAGCATCTACATTCTGAGTAATTTTCAATGTATGAGAGATTTAATAACAACTATGAATAAATATTTGCATATTAAGATTTGTGTTTACAGATTTATGATAAAAATCTGGTTTTCATTTTTGGAACAGCAATCCTCACAGGGTACCTTATTATTTTTATCGATTTTACGATAGTGGAAGAGAATGCTCAAAGCAGGAAACAATTCACAGCAGAAATACAAGGACATATCACAACTATAGTGAAAACAATTGCTGTACAAATTTTTGTATGTGGAACTTAGGCTGGTACTGATGAAGGACCTTTTGTAGAAAATAATGATTTGGAGGAAACAGAATACTTTCACAAGAGTCTCTGACTTTTAACACAAAACAAAGAAAACAAAAATCAAGAAGTGCAGTTTGCAGATGCCATGGTTCTATGCTGACCTGCTCGCTGATAAAGGGAAGGAATAAACTGTGAACCTTTTAATTTCAAAAAAGACCTACAGTGCTGTTGAATTATTTGAGTTTATCTTTCATGAACTTCTGGCCATGATTGCTAATTATATCAACATACATGCTATGGAAACTAAAAATATGTTTCGTAATTTTACTTGTATCTGGTTATTCTCAGCTTTCTAAACTGAAGAAAACAGGTTTATACAAATCATAAAACACTTCCACATTGCAGGCAATACTAACTTGGATATGAATAATAAATTCACAAACTCGGGTGTTCATGGCACTCATGAAATGAAAAAGTCAAGTAGTTTTATCACAGGGACATAAATTTGTTATCGGATTAGGCAATGATAGTGTATTATGGAAGACATGGAGCAAAACACCATACAAATGGCAACCAATTAGATCTGATTATAAAACCTGGTGCCTTTATTCTTATCTTTCCAATTTAGTTCAGTGTGTTCCACATCAAGGCAAGAGCACTGTTTAAAAAACATCTGTTCAGTATGGGTCATGTAACATGAGGCTGTGAGTTTCAATGGTAAAGTGCCTGAGTACAGATCCAGAGGTTTTGGATTTGATCCTCGGTTAGTCCTAGGATTTGTAGTTGTCACCACTTCTTTCACCTATGGCAAATTTGTTAATGAGAAAAATTCCAAGTTACACTGTGGTTTAGAATCCACATTAAACTGTACATCCACCTGCATGCAATTGGCTGGGCAAGGTCAGAGGAAGGCAATGGTATACGACCTGTGATATTCAAACTAAACCTTGGGATAACAACAACTTTACCTTAACAGATTATAATCTTTCCAATTCAGTGTCTCACCTAAATCGAGGTTAGCAGCTCTTGCACACTTACTAAAAGGCACTATTAATGAAGCATGTGGTACTCCTGCTACACCTAAAATACTACCTAATTCTTCCACCCAATCAACAGACTGATTCTGGGAAAGTGATTCTTGCCTGCAATGCTATTTTTTTATGACAGATGCTGAAGCATGTGGTACTCCTGCTACACCTAAAATACTACCTAATTCTTCCACCCAGTCAACAGACTGATTCTGGGAAACTGATTCTTGCCTGCAATGCTATTTTTTTTATGACAGATGCTGTAAACACATTTCAAGAATCTCTGCCCCTAATTCTTTATACAGATTTGCTAGATGGTTCTGATATGAAATAATACAGTATAACGGCTGAATATCATATGGACCTGTAGATGCAATTGTCACAATAATGAAACGATAATGCTGACATGGCCTCCTCCTCCTCCTCTTACTTCTCCTGGCCATGTGTTCTCTCTTAGCTAAACTGTAGTTCATCCTTGACAGCAGAATTTGCATCATTTTTTTTTTTAATGCAATGCAGCTGAGAATCATATATAAATGATTAAGTTAGAGGATACAAACATAAGTATTAAAAGTTTTTTCTCATATAGGCAACTATTTTTTATTGAAGTAAATATTGAATGAAACAGTAAAAGGCTTTCTAATAGGTGTTTCATTCAGTCAGCAGGCAATATATTACCATAGCCAGGAGCAGTAAGAGGAGGAGGAGGACATGCCAGCATAATCTCAAGAAAAACAACTATCAGTTAAGCCTAGGCTTCAAGTGATCAATTACTTGGTATTCATGTTTACTCTTCTGGGAAGTAGTTGAAGCTTGTGTCATTACAAGGGACAAAAAATTACAGATCTAGTGAAATTTAACAATGATACTGAGCACATACTTACAGATGAAGAGGCATCTTCAGATGCATAGTGTGTCACTCCATTGGCACTCGTGGTGTTGCCTGTAGAACGATGTGGTGAAAATAACTGAGGTATTGTGGGCATTGGTTCAACCCATGAAGGTGCTGCATCATTTCTCACTGCTATAGGTCCACTGTTAATGAGCCTTTTCGCTCGGTTGCTGTTGGTACCAGGTGATGTCACAGTTACAACAGTTGTGCTGTTACTACTGCTGCTGCTCCCCGTATTTGGGAGCTCCACAAGAGAACTGCACGTTGTTGAGCAACTGTTCACACCACCCATACCTGTGTATGTGAAGAAAGTATCTGAGAATGAAACTTTTATTCTAAAGCATAACGTACACTGTTAGTAATCTTCCTGATACTAAATTTTGCAATGACTGGGATCATATCTACAAGTTGCTTGTAAGGAAACTAATGAATTTATTTTTGTGCAAGTCAGTGCTTCATCTACTGGTAAAATTCAAATACATATAAAACAGTATGGCTTCAGAAGGATTTTAGCCAGTATAATCCACATAAAAAGTATTTTTTTAAATCTCTGTGCTGTCTAACTTTGTTTTTCAATACAGAGAGGTTCAGAAAAATGTTCACACTCTTTTGTGGTCAACATTAATGGAACAAAGTGACATACCATTAAAATTCTTGCACGAGAGGGGGGGGGGGGGGGGGGGGGGAGGTAATTTTGTGTGTTCAAACTGATCTCCTTTAGCAGCCAAACATTGGTGCCACTGAGGTATTTACCAAACTACAACTGTCAGGTTTGCCGATGTGATAGCTGCACAGGACGCCTTGATGGTTTCTTGTGGCTCATTCAGTTGATAAACTTTGCTTTTGAAGGTCCCCCATAGGTAGAAATCAAGAGGTGTAAGGTCTGGAGACCATGGCGGGTACTCAACAGCTCCTTTTTGACCTGTCCATTGTCCAGGCAGATTTTCATCCAACTAGGCTCTGACATATCTGCAATAGTGAGGCAGAGTGCCATCTTGTAGGTATTATTTCAAAACACTTCTTGTATGGCTGGTAAAATCGATGTTTGCAGCTTGTGAAGATACACCTCACCAGTAATGGCACGTCCAAAGAAGAATTGGCCAATCAAACCATGCTATGACAGATCACACCACACATTAACACTCTGTAGATTAGCATGTTTGTCCATATGAACATGAGGATTTTCAGGAGCCTAGCACATGCAGTTATGGCGGTTAACAGTACCGTTCACCTTGAATTGTGCCTCGTCAGACCAGATAACCACCACTACTAACTGTTCATCTTTGCAAAGTATGCCTTCAAACCACTCTCATTAATCCACCCTTCGATCTGGATCATCCTCATTCATAGGTCGTAGTTATCTTGGAATGAACACTTTCCACTTTGCAGCCTCCAGAATTCGTCATATGCTTGATTGGCATACCCCCACTTTCACGTGTATCCTGCTTCAAAGATTTTTGAGATGATCTAGTAAAATGTTGCAACACAGCAGCACTGGAAGCCAGACTTGTTGACATTTTTGGTACACCAGTCCTTTTGTTATGCATATCCTGAACAGTATAGTCAGCTTCAAATGTATCTTGAATACAATAAATTGTTGTACGTGTTGGTGGCTGAGTTCCGTACACATTGCACACTGCTATTGTGCCTCCATCATTATTTTGTAATTCCAGTACGACAATCTAACTTCATTCATTGCTGTTCATTGCTGCACTATCAGCAGCCAGAAAAAACACAACAAGATCTGTTGAGATAATAATATACACCACAAAATTGTGACAATATGTTATTTTGTTCCAAAGATATTAACTACAAATGAGTGTCTACATTTTTCTGAACCCCTCTATAGAAGAACATATTGAGGAAGAGGGAGGAGTTTTAGTGAGATGAAATGATTAACAGGCAATAAGAGAAAATAGTTGGATTTTTGGGATATGACAACACTTCTTCACATTTTTCAAATTATAAACATGAGAAACTGGTATTGGCATTTAGACAAATTCAGTGATGAGAGGGGCAGGATACGAGATATTCTGCATTCTGCCAACATTCAAATTAATGGCTCACAGGTACCATCAACTCCTGGTGAGTGCAACTGTGAGTCAAGCACACTGCACACGTTCTCCCTCAGTCTACTCCTCTACCTATTCCCTGGACTAGTTTGATCTTTTGTTGGAACCCAGGTGCTCTTAGATGTTGTTATTGAGTGGAATGTGTTTATGGATATCTTCCAGTGTTATCACCACTTGTAGCAGCCTTTTTTCTATGTCAGTGAACAATACCTCACTGGTATGTTTTAGAAATTAATAGAAGATGTAATGTGGCCATAGAAAACAATCCTTTTTCCTCAAATGGATCTGTGAACTTTTCTACATGGGTACAGAGCACATCCTGCAAATTATTGAGGACGTAGGTTGCAAGTACTACTCTGAAATGAAGAGGTTGACACAGGAGAGGAATTCATGGTGGGCCACATTAAACCATTCAGAAGACTGATAAAAAAACATAACCCATTACCTCTTATCTCCTGAATTCACCATTTTCTTTGATCCCCTGTTTTCTTCGATCAGGCCTATGATTTTCCTCAAGACATGGCTTGCTATTCATAGAAAGGTATTTTGTGACACACAGGACATCCAGTTGTATTACTGTGCAGTAATATTGTATCTTGGCACTAATTGATGTTGATCCTTCTTGTACTTGATATGCTGTTTCCTTTTTTCTGACCAGTGAAGTGAAACAGGAATTCGGTTCTATCCACCTATTGTAAGTATTTCAACTTCCAAATCTACTGTATCTGATTTCCCCTCCTCCTACCTCTAGTGCTTGACTTACTTGACTTAATTCCTTTGGCCCCTATGGGGGCATGGGGCATCGAGGAGAACTCACCATCCGTCTCTGTCTTTGGCCATTTGCCTCAATTCTGCCCAGGTCTTGCCAACTCTTTTTGCTTCCCCTTCCACTGTCCTCTTCCATGTGCCCCTTGGTCTTCCTCTCTTCCTTGTTCCCTGGGGATTCCATTCCAATGCTTTTTTCTCAATGGCCCCATCTGGTTTTCTTAAGGTGTGCCCCAACCAGCCCCACTTTCTCTTTTGTATCTGGTCTTCTATAGGTATCTGATTTGTTATTTGCCAGAGCTCCTCATTACATATTTTTTTCTGGCCACCAGATATTCATGATGCGTCGAAGACATCAATTTATGAAGCTTTGTAACTGGGATGCTATCTTTTTATCCATTTTCCAGCTTTCACTGGCGCACAGAAGGACAGCCTTCACATTTGTATTAAAAATACCGATTTTTGTTTTGTACATGATATTTCTATTTTTCCATATTGGATACAATTGTATGAAGGCAGCATTTGCCTTTTTAATGCGGTTTTTCACGTCATCTCCAGCTCCACCATCTTCCGCCACTATACTACCCAGATACAGGAATGAGTTGACAGTCTCCACCCGCTGCTCACCTATTAACAATGGCACCCCCATGTTCCCTGAATTTACTCTCATTTCCTTTGTTTTGCCTATATTTAACTTGATGATCGTAATAAATTCAGTTTCCTTGAGGGAGATACGGAATCCGAGAGAGTACAGAATTTTTGCTGAATTACATTTGGGATTGTTTCCCATAAGTGTTATGGATGCAACACTTTAGACTAATATTGTCAATAACGTTGATGTTGGAAATCTTGAAGTTTGAAGTTTAGTGTCGGTCTAACATTCACTCTATATACATAAGCATAAAAGAAATGTTGGTTGTTAAATATAACTGTCAAAAATTATTATGGAAAAGATTAGTATAAGAAGTTAAGTCATTCATTTCAATTTGGTGGAGAAACCCTGTGTCAAGAACTTATGTTTCTGCTGTCCAAAACCCACTTCAAATCTCACATTTGTTGCTTATGTTTTCCGTTCACCGACTTGTTCTGCAACTGTGTCTAGTGAATCAGGGAAAAATTGCAAGGTTATCTGCTAAGGTCAGGCATTCATCCACCAAATTAATCATCAAGGATAAAATCTTCTATAGTTGTAAAAAATATTTGTTTCTAAAAAGGAAAGCACACCCTGGTTTCAGGAGATATGTCCTATCTTCAGGTTCATATTCAAATGTGTGTCAACAAATGATGCATAACTAAGGTTAACATATGTCAAAATAGTGGATCCATGGTACATGGCATGCAACCAGGTATCCTCTTCAATCCTAGGTCTGCCAGAAAGCTTCTCGCAGAGGAGGACAATGTTCTGGACTTCGGGACATGCCACACATGGATCTGCATGAAGACAGACACGCTGTCTTTCGAACACAGTGCCGCACAGACATCAGACCTGTATGAAGCACAACCAAAGTTGAAACATGAATGTGTCAAGTTAATGTCTCTATAGCCAAGTCTGACTCCATTTTCAACACTTTTGTCATTCATTCCATTTTTTTGCTTGTGACTCACTTTCGCAAGTACACAGTGGACAAGTATAGGCACCCAACCTAATTCCAAAAGCAACTAACTCAGAAGATAGGGTAAGTGAAGAGCGTAAGATAACAGACCTTGTTTTGTTATCTAAGCCAAGGATTTCGAGAAGTGTTATTCGGTCAACTGAATCATAAGACTTTTTAAAATTTACAAAGGTCACTACGGCTATCTTATTTCAAGGTTTCACATAAGAGAGAGAAAATTTAAGATTCATAACCTACTCGGCACACTAACACAGTTTTCCTGAAAATTCCTAGATATCCAACCAGCTAGGCATGCAACTGTTTATCTGCCCTAGTCTGAAGTGTTTTTGAAATAACCTTGTAGGCTATTAAGAGAAAGAGAGATGGATGTGCCATTTCCAATTTTAAATTGGATTTTGGAGCCTCACAAATGAGGAGAAATCAAAACAATTTGACAGGATATGACTATTTTCCTTATTAATGCAGGAAAATTTACCATTGGGCCACTTAAGTGTGGACTTTGACTGTAATGCTCAAATTCTCTTTGAAAATCTTCCAGAAGTATCAGATGATAATGATCTTGCAGTCTCCCTCAATCTGCAGCAGGTGCTTCTTGTCGAATGCATGTTTTACCCCACAGTTGATTTTAGTAGTGTATGATCTCACAGCAAGGAATTTCATGGAGTTACCTTCATTCTCCTGAGAGTTCCACTTCTGCCAAGCAAGCTGCCTTTGTCTCAAAAACACATCACATTTGAACTTCCACCATGGATGTTTCTTCAGTTTTGTTAGTGAGACTGTTTCATTTGATGTTTTCGCTGTCACTTCTTGCAGCAACCCCCCCCGCCCCGCCCCCTCCAGCTCTTGGGGGAGTCTGGCATCTGCGCGTTGTGCCACATAGTGGTCTACCGTATTTACTCGAATCTAAGCCGCACTCGAATCTAAGCCGCACCTGAAAAATAAGACTCGAAATTCAAGGGGGGAGAAAAGTTTTAGGCCGCACCTCCAAATCAAAACAAAGTTGGTCCATTGCAATATGAGACACAATTTAGGTCGAATGAATGACGATACAGCTACAGTAATTTGGTTCGAGTCTTAAGCTTAGCAGTTAAGCTTCACCAGGTAGCCACTGCTATGCGTCAGGTGCTCTGTCCGTATTTATACGGGTACCCTTCCTTTTTCACGTGCTTCATCAGGTTTGAATCGATTGATTATTTTGCTTTGGTCTGATAAGTGCTGTTTTCTTTGTTATAGGTGTTTACGTCACTCTAAGCAGAAAATGCATTACTGTACTGTGTCATGGATTGTTTGCCGCATTCTGATAGTGCGTGTTTACGGCCTGTCGCCGCTCGCGGCATGGCTTGCTTTTGTGCGCGCTACCGCCACTTACAATTAAAAATAAAGAGAGAGGAATCGTCTCATTAGCGAAACAATGGCAAGACACTGCTATTTGTTGGTACTTACACTGCTGCTTTCTTTGACAATGATCAATAAGAACCAAAAATAGACTGCGTATGATAGAACATGTTCTGAACAAGAGTTAGGCAAAAATGTTTCTCCGTTTGAACATCTTTGCGGCCGCTTCTTTAGTACATCAAATTCTGCACAGAAATTAGAGTCATCTTAGAATTAAAAATCTAGTCAGTTGCCGTGCTTCATTTCTGACTGCAATCACTATGAGGCATAAGTATAATACGAACATAAACATGACACGATATGTATATTCTTCCGCATTTGCTGTTGTCTCACTCTAGTTTCGTAGTTTATTAGGCAAACAGGATTTAAATGAGATAGCAGCAAACACGAAAGAATACATGGCAAAATGTTGATATTTGTATTATTCTCAAGGTGAAGAGAATACTGCATGTGATTCACATTTCATCAGGTTCCTATTAGCAACCATCTCTTCTCACAGGTAGGAAAAAATTCAGAAAGTAGAGTTGGCCATATTGACAAACATCCCTAACAGTCTTGCCAGTTGGATTTTTGTAGTACATTGAAATTCTGCTACATTTGAAGATGAACAATACAGAATTTGTATTTACTTCGTTGGATAATGTATAAAAATGCAGTGGCCGAAACTCAGGGCGAAGAAAAAATCTCGTCTTCCACTTTTTTAAATTTATTTACTGACACGGAGGTTTTGGCCCCAGTATTTATCTTTGTGCCTACAAAGCATGCCTGTGTCGCTACATATATTCGATGGCAGAAGTTAGTTGTGGCGGCACCTACCAACATTTTTCAGAACTTCTGCTTGCTTTGCACTCGATTCTAAGCCACAGACGGCTTTTTGGATTACAAAAACTGGAAAAAAAGTGCGGCTTAGATTCGAGTAAATACGGTACCTTGCTCTCGACCACAGTTTGACAGTGGCCATTCATCCTGGTGGACAGCTGGTTGGTACTCATCCCAATATAAAAAGCTGTACAATGGTTGCAGCAGAGCTGGTATACAATATAGCTGCTTTCACATGTGGCCTGGTCTATGACGGGATAAGATAAGCCTGTGACAGGACTGAAATATGAATTGCTGGGTGGGTGGATTGGAGAGGCCATGGACCTCAGTCTTCTGAGAGGATATGATCCCTGTGCCAAGAGGTTGGGATTATGAGTGGCAGAGAGATGGAATAGGATGTTGTGGAGTTTAGCCGGGTGACAGCACACCATTTTTGACAGTGAGAAGGATCTTGGATAGGATGTCCCTCGTTTCAGTGCATGGTGTTAGGTAATCAAAGCCGTGATGAAGAAAGTGTTTCAGCTGTTCCAGTCCGGGGTGGTATTGGGTGAAGAAGGGAGCACTCTTTAGTATCTGGTCCTTGGGATTGATGGGAGGATTGGGGGTGCCTGGAAAATGACACAGGAAATCTGTCTGTGGACAGGTCCTGGGGATAGTGCCCATCTGTGAGCACATTGGTGAGCTTTCAGCATAAACAGAAAGGGAGTTCTTTTCACTGCAGATATGCAGTCCCCTGGTGGCTAGGCTGTATGGGAGGGATCTTTTGGTGTGAGAGGAATGGCAGCTGTCAAAATCAGCAAGCATCTCAGAACCACCTCTGCTTCCTCTCAAGATAGTACTACTGTCCAATCCCATCTCTGAAACTGAATTCCTTGCTCTGCAGCACCTGCATTCCAGACACCTCCTCCATGAGTTATCCAACCTGCTGACATCCTACTGCTACCTTGGGGTGGCACTATCCAACCCCTATACTACACACAGTGTTCCTCCTAATCAATCCCTCACACAGACACCCACCTAACAACTTGCCACACCCCCAAAACTTCATATGAACACTCCATATCCAGAGCCAACAATCCTGGAATACTGTTGTTAACCTTCCCAATAAAATCTTCAGCCCCATAGAAATTTCAATCTTACCTAAAGGCCTCATCTTTAGCCAAACACTCAAATTTAACCATGTTAGACTTGTCAAAGAACTACTCTCCTTCTCATGATCCCTCCAATGGAAACACTTATTTGCCAGCAGTCCTTCCAACCAAAGCCAACCTAATTCCTACACTTAACCCTGTGTATCCCAGTTCATACCACCACCCAACCATGATATCCCCCCTCCCCCCTCTCCCGTCACCAACCTAACCTCCCCTGGTCACCTCCCAGGAATTCCTTACCTCCAACTTGGTCTCACCATCCTTCTCCAGCTCCTTTCCTAAGAACTCCAACCTTTCAGCAGTGGGAAGGGCAGCCATACACAGTCTCAAAACAGATCCTCCCAGCAGATGTAGGCTCCACCACTGTCTTGATGAGTTGCGGTGACTGCCTGGCAGAAAGCCTCTGCCAATCATCTGACTTTTCCACCTATAAACTCCACCAGAATGATCTCGTACCAGAAGTCCAAAATAACCTACAAACCCTGCTTAAAATTAGGCCTTACTAAAACTTCCCCCCTGAATCCATTCCCTTTCTCGCCCCTATGACACCCAGCACACCCACCTTCAACTTGCTTCCCAAAATTCACAAATTCAGCAATCCTGGATGCCTCCTGTAGTCCATACTGGAGTAATTTCTGCCCTTGGTGGCGAATACCTTCAACCATCTGCAACCATTAGATAGCCTTTTACTCCTATATTTATATGACTACCAGCCAGATGTCCACCAGGTTGAACAGCAACCACCAAACTATGGCAAAGCGCAAAGTCGGCAACTGTGTGCACAACATGCAGCTGAATATGACACGCATGATTTCAATGGCTGCTTCACAATCTGGGCCATCTGGATCCTTCTCTCCACTATCAGATTTTCTAAACTGTGCAGACAGGTGTTATCCTTACAACTCATTCTCTGCTCTCAAAATTTTCCTGGCCTCAACTTACTGAGGATCATTAAAATTAATGAAACTCAAGTTTTTCTAATTACATTTTTGTAATGTTTTTATCTGATATGTTCCACACCCACGAGGATTTCCACTTTTATGGGTCCATGGAATGAATAATTAATCTAATCTAATATAATCTAATGTAACCTACTGTCCCCACATCCTCCACCCAACCGTTTCTGCCCCCTCTGTCCTATCACCTCCTCCCTTTTCACATCCTCTCACCTTCATAGTGGACTGCCCTTTACCAATGCACAACCCCCCCTGCCCACTCCTATCCTTTGCACTCCCCAACCCCCCCCCCCCCCCCCCCCCCCCCCGCCAATCCACACCCCTCCTCCAGAAACTGTCTGGCAGTCTTTTCAGGCTACATTCTAGTCCTCATGTCCCAGCAGACATAGCTCTTTTCTCATCCAGCCACACCCTGCTATCCCTCCCCCTTCCACTCCCCGCTCCAGATTTCTGTTCACATGACATTCGCATTCTGGTCGGAGCTGGTGGTGGTAGTCATGCAGGCATGAGGTGTTCTTGCTTGTGTGAATGAGGGTATGTGTTTTCTTTGTTGAAGAAGGCTTTGACCAAAAGCTATGAAGTGTAACAGTACTTTTGTTGCACCTGTCTGCAATTCAACGGTCATATCCATGGCAAGTAGCAGTCTATCCTTTTCCAAATATTCTTCATATTCCAAACTGGAGTTTCCACTGTTTGTTTGAAAATTTGGAGGTTATTATAAAAACAAAGAAACAACTAAATGCTGAACAACTAAAGAAATTTGATTTTTTGTCTGTCTCATCTGCATAAATATACAATTTTTGCTGCATTGGTTACTGTTTCAGGCTGACTCGCCCATTCTCAAACCACACACCTTTTATTACTCATAACTAGTCATACAGTATTGTGCCAAAAGGCAAAAATAGCTTCTGTACAGAAAATCAATCTGTGGGCGACAAGTACTCTCATTGTAAAGTAGCCTAAATGTGTAGTATTGCACCAGATTGACACAACCAGGTACAACAATAGACACATTGCCTAACTTGTCAATGAGAGTACTTAGCGTCTACAGAAGAAGGTATTCATGACTTTTAGCACCATATTGTATGCATAGTTATAGTTAATAGCAATGTGTGCGATTTGAGAATGGGCATGTCAGCCCACAACCATTAAACTGCAGCAAAAATCCATGCCACTGAGACAGGGGGGAAAAAATCAAATTTCCTCAGTACTGAGCAATTGCAGACCTTCCCTCCCAAGTCAGCATGCCTCGAAATAACTACTAAATGTAACATGATTTTCGTTAAATTACAAGGAAAAACACTTTGATTGATTAAGTTATTAATGATTACTAACAACAAAATCAGTCAAAAACATATACATCGAAAAGGATTAAAAAAAAAAAAAAGGAACACACAGTAAACTGCTAAATGACTCAACAATTTGTGATTACATTGTCATAACTAAAATACAACACTGAAAAACACAAGATATCTGTTATATACTACAAAATGGATGCTTGTTTCACGGAATCAAGTTGGTCACTAAAATAAAATGTGGGATTTCTGAAACTGTAAAAGAGTTGTCGGCTGGCCTCACTCGGTCATTCCACGTCCAAATTACCGAATTTTGGAACAAATTTAATGTTCATCAGAGCAATACTGGTCAAGATGTAATCACTTGTTTGACACCACATGAGACTTGGCAGAGAGCGAGTGTGAATTCCTGTCAACTTTGAGCTGTTATATCTTGAAAGAAATGAAATTTGGCCATCTTGTGTAACTTTGTGTGTTCTCTTCAGAATAATATGTAAAAGAATTTTACAAGCCATATTCATCCAGAAAATTTTAGGCTAAATCACTCAAAAAATTTCTCAGGCGCTAAAGGTAGACAAATGTGAAACTTGGCATGTTGTAACCTACCAACACAAGGTTCTCAAATATACAGTTTCATTTATGCACAACTTTTGAATACAGAATAAGTTAAGTGCAAAATGATCAAAAATACAGTATTTTTGACCTGATTTTGCAAGAAAATTATCTTCTATAACACTTTCCAAACTTGACTCATTAGAAAGACCATGTGGCTTTAACCAAAAAAAAAAAAAAGTGTATTTTATTATCCTATGTGGGCTAACAATACCACATAATTTGAATCAAAGTTGGGCGCAAAACTCATTGCACAAGAAAAATGTAAATTCTGATTCTTATAACTAGTAGAGTAAACACATGTTAAACACGAAACCTGACATGCAATAGGTCAGTAGCAGAAGGATGTGGCATATGAAATTGGCCTACTAGTTTCCAATAATCTACAAATTCATAGAAAAGATGAAGTGTTCTGTGAAAAGGTGAAAGTAAGGTCTGTTCAAAATTTCTTTTACAATACCATTTTCTACTAAATCTTCAAAACAAGTCTCATTGAAAAACAAAAAAGATACATGTTTTAAGCCAGCCCCCCCCCCCTTCCCCCAAACAGTGGATTTAATTTCCAACATGGGCTAACAATACTACATAAACTGAGGCAAAGTAGCTTGAAAGATCATGCTACAAATAAAGTCTAAACTTGGGCTTTTTGTTTTTCATTGATTAAAGGCACAATGAATATGAAACTTTGAACAACAACTTAGAAGCATTAAGGTCTTCCAATATAAAATATCATTCACATACTGCTTTCTAAATTTCTAAAAAATAAATTCAGACCTGATTTTCATAAAAATTACTCAAATACTCACATTCAGTCTACTTTTAAAAAATATGTTTTCAATTATTGATATCAAACTAATCACAGTTGGAAAGAGCAGGTTTTCAAGCATCCAGAAAATCATATTTGATTCTCCAATACGTGCTAATAATAACTGAAAACGATCGATAAATTTTGAGGAAATGTACCATGGCAAAGAGCTACCAGTCAACAACCTGTTGACTGTGTGGTGTCGTCTGTGGTTTTTATTCGTATTGTACCAAGTAATATCTCACTAAATTGCTTTGGTCCATAATGACAATGCCACAACTGGTTCAAAAATAGGAACTGCCAACCCTATCCCATCGGGGTCACACTGTAGATGTGCGATACCATCCACGGTGGTTTCTTTGTCCAGATTCCTGAGCCTGTAACTTGGTTCCTTAACTTTGGTTCCAAAGCCTTGTCATGGTACGTGCCTGCTTAAAATTCCATTTGCTAAGTACCTTATCTCCAGCTGACAAACCAATTTGGATTTTAAACTCCTCAACATAGCAGTTTTTATGTTTTGAAATTTTTGAGCCACTTTCTGGGAGCTGATACTGTCAGCCAGATCATGATATTGAAGAAATATATAGAGTGTGAAAATAAGGTGGTGGGCTGGTACTAAACAAGCATCCTGTCTTTTGGGGCAATTAAATGAATGGCTGGAGTCTCGAGGATTCATAAATTTTATCAATGCATCATTTTTTTTCTGTTTATATGTCAATAACATTGTCAATCAACCATTCACTCTACCAACTCTATTATAAATGCAAAAGTTTGTGTCTGAATATGTTTGTTAGTCCTTCATGAAGAAACGGCTGAGCAGATCTGGAAGAAATTTGAAATGTAATTAGCCTACATGCAAATTAACACACAGGCTACGTAATTTCAAAAGTGTCTAGTACAAGGTATTTATCAATTTTAAGAATATAATGTGAAATGTGGAACAATAATTACTCTAGAAAATGTTACTTACTCTTCACTTTTGTATTGAACTGTATTTGTGAAAATGCTTTTATTGTTTTTGGGACACAATGACAATGTTATTTAAATGCTGCATGACACGAGACATTGTGCTTTTACACGTAGAATGTGGTAGGCTTTCAGTGAGGCTGCATTTGATTACGATTTACGAGTGTTTCCACAGGTAACAGGCCCGTATGGGAGGGTGGATGACATCGTTGCACTTGTTGTTGTTGTTGTCTTCAGTCCTGAGACTAGTTTGATGCAGCTCTCCATGCTACTCTATTCTGTGCAAGCCTCTTCATGTCCCAGTACCTACTGCAGCCTACATCCTTCTGAATCTGCTTAGTATATTCATCTCTTGGTCTCCCTCTATGATTTTTACCCTCCACGGTGCCCTCCAGTACTAAATTGGTGCTCCCTTGATGCCTCGGAACATGTCCTACCAACCGATCCCTTCTTCTAGTCAAGTTGTGCCACAAACTCCTCTTCTCCCCAATTCTATTCAATACCTCCTCATTAGTTATGTGATCTACCCATCTAATCTTCAGCATTCTTCTGTAGCACCACATTTCAAAAGCTTCTATTCTCTTCTTGTCCAAACTATTTATCGTCCATGTTTCACTTCCATACATGGCTACACTCCATACAAATACTTACAAAAAATGACTTCCTGACACTTAAATCAATATTCGACGTTAACAAATTTATCTTCTTCAGAAACGCTTTCCTTGCCATTGCCAGTCTACATTTTATATCCTCTCTACTTCGACCATCATCAGTTATTTTGCTCCCCAAATAGCAAAACTCCTTTACTACTTTAAGTGTCTCATTTCCTAATCTAATTCCCTCAGCATCACGTGACTTAATTTGACTACATTCCATTATCCTCGTTTTGTTTTTGTTGATGTTCATCTTATACTCTCCTTTCAAGACTCTGTCCATTCCGTTCAACTGCTCTTCCAAGTCCTTTGCTGTCTCTGACAGAATTACAATGTCATCGGCGAACCTCAAAGTTTTTATTTCTTCTCCATGCATTTTAATACCTACTCTGAACTTTTCTTTCGTTTCGTTTACTGCTTGCTCAATATACAGATTGAATAACATTGGGGAGAGTCTACAACCCTATTTAACTCCCTTCCCAACCACTGCTTCCCTTTCATGTCCCTCAACTCTATAACTGCCGTCTACTTTCTGTACAAATTGTAAATAGCCTTTCGCTCCCTGTATTTTACCCCTGCCACCTTCAGAATTTGAAAGAGAGTATTCCAGTCAACATTGTCAAAAGCTTTCTCTAAGTCTACAAATGCTAGAAGCGTAGGTTTGCCTTTCCTTAATCTTTCTTCTAAGATAAGTCGTAGGGTCAGTATTGTCTCACGTGTTCCAACATTTCTACGGAATCCAAACTGATCTTCCCTGAGGTTGGCTTCTACCAGTTTTTCCATTCATCTCTTACAAACATTAAAAAATTGCGCTCCACCAAACTCTAACTGAGCTTGAGATCCGTCAGTTTCTCTCAGCATATTTGTTGATCAAACAGCCCATGGATGTACTGCCAGTCACTTGGACACTACGTACTGGCAGTACACCTGTGGAGTCTTCGATCTAGAAACTGCTTATTTTCTTTCTTTGTCGAGTTGTATGTTCACTACTCCTTCATGTTGAAGTGGCTGGATGGATTTGAATTAACTTTGGAATGGAGATGCCTATGCCCTGAGTTAGCACATCGGCTACCTTTTCTTCAAAAATTAAATAAAATGCTTTTCAAGTTGGGTGGTTAATGTGACTGCTGTTACTATGGGATGGGTAACACAAAAGAGTCAGCCATGAACGTTAACTGTCAAATAAATGTACTAAATTCAGTGTTCAAATTAGTTGTTTCTTTAACTAAAAGAGTGATTTGTGAGCGATATATATATTCTGTCGTCATCTCCCATCATTTGAAATTTGGTGGCTTTCTTTCCGATTTCATGTGGTTTGTTGGGTCGTAAGTGGTTAGTACCTCAGTACCTCCCAGACATAACTTTTGTAACATGGTACACAGATGAATAATGAGTTTTGGAATTAAAATTTCTTTATAAATAACATTTTAGCCACAGATAACACCAAGGGATGCAGATAGTCATACATAAGGGCAATGTAACAGCCACGTAACAATTCTGTCAATTGCAGACTTAGCATGACCACACTACCATTTCCTTGGTACGCAGCACGTGACATACTGTAATGGTGTAAACTGTACACAACTACACTTTGGACTGAATCAATTTCATGCGATATGACTTGTCAATATATAAACACGAGAATATGGGCAACAGAACATGGACATCAAGATGTTGAAATGTAGCCCTATGCCATGGTACATTCTCTCAAAATTTGTCTGTCATTTTCAGGTACTGTTAACATACACTGGAAAACTGAACTTAATTATCTGGATGCTTGAAAACACGCTCTTTCCAACTGATTAATTTGAAATCAATTATGGAAAACAAATTTTCTAAAAGTAGACTGAAGGAGATCTATTTCTGTAATTTTTACGGAAATCAAGTTTAAACTGATTTTGTACAGATTCAGAAACTAGTAGGCGAATGCTTTTTGTATTGGAAAAGCTTCTGTTGCTAAGTAGTTGTGTTCATGTCCATCACAACTTTAATCAATGCAATATAAAAAGCTGAAGTTTACAACTTTATTTGTAGCATGTATAGTGTTTAGGGAAAGAGATAATGTGAATTGTTCAAGAAGTAGCTACATACAAGAATGAAAACTTTCAACTTCTGCTTATTATAATTAAATTAACACCATACTGGGAGAGTGCAATTACAAATGTCTTTATTGCACCAGCTCAAAAGCCCAACAGACACTAAGATCAATGGGGGCAAAAAATGAGGTACATAATATAATTGATAGTTTACCCTTAAACTTTCTGTTAGCTTACTGAGACAATCATACCTTCCTCTGATATCTTTCCTCCCTTGGATATCTTTGTCACACACGGACGTCACAAATATTTATTTATACACGTAGTCCATTTGAAGAACTTACACTGATGATTTTTCTAGCAACTCTGCCTCAATTTATGTACCACTGTTAGCTGATGTTGGAAGTTAAACACACTGTTTGGTGGGGAGTGGAGTAAAACACATTTTTTTGGAATGAGACTTATTTTGAAGCTTTAATAGAAAACAGTATCGAGTATACCTTACTTTCACCTTTTCACGAAAATCATAATATTTTTGACAAATCTGTAGATTACTGGAAAATAGTAGGCGAATGAAATTTTCTATTTCACATGTTTGTGGTTCCAGGCTATTGTGTGTCAAGCTACATGTTTGGCATGCATTTACTTTACGAGGTATAAGAATCTGAAATTTACATTTTTTGTGCCGCAATTTTCATGCCCAACTTCGATTTAAATTATGTAGCATTGTTACCCCATACTTAATAACCAAGTACTCTTTTTTTGTGTTTAAAAGCATGTTATTTTTAATGGGCCCAGTTTGGAAAGTTTTACATAAAAGTTTTCTGGAAACTCAGGTCGAAAATAGCACATTTCTGACCTTTTAACAAAATCTTCAACTTTAAACCTAATTTATTCAGTATTGGGGTGCATACGTGAAACTTTATATTTGAGAACCTTGTGTTGTTAGGTTACTATGGTTAAAGTCTCTCATGTTTGTCATACCTTTGGCCCCCCAGATATAAGAAGCCAAACTTTGAAATTTTTTCAGGTGCAGATTTATCTGGGAAGTTTTGCCTGAAATTTTCTGGCTAGATATGGCTTGTAAAATTGTTTTTGTGTTATTCTTAAGAGAATGCATAAAGTTGCACAACATTGCCAAATTTAATTTCTTTCAAAAACCATTGCCTGAGGTATAACAGCTCAAAGTTGCCAAAATTCACACTCACTCTGTGCAAAGTCATGCCTAGAGTCAAACAAGTGACTGCATCTCAGCCAATATTGCTCCCATGAACATTAAACTTTACCCATGTTCATCAGGGACACATGAGATTGTACACACAAAGTTTAAATGAAATCCACGACGGTTGAGCAGGGAGGTGTAGGTGTCCCCAGACCATTCCACTGATGTTGATCACCATTCTTAATGTTGGATGATAAGGCTTAAGCATCCATCAGGACAACTGGCAATGCTTGAGGAACCCATCAGCACAGTAATATATAAAAATTGATGCTACACAAGAAGCAGACTGGGTTTTGTGGACTCTATTGAAACATTACAGAGCTCGTGATACACACAGTCATCGTTGCTCTACTGGAAATTGCAACTGAACAAAGGGCAGACTGAGCATTACTACAGACCACAGATGCTAAAAGTAATATTCAGATTAATAGATGAAATACTGTACAAAATTAATTATGACCCAACTGGGCGGAATGGTTGCTCATCATGACTGCTCACTTATGGCCAGGTACACTGAAGAAGTTTCTTGCAAAGGCCTTTGATAAAAACAGAAGAAAGTATCATAGGCCAGATCTCCACCGATCTGTTGGACAATATATACACCAGCGTCCCAACAATGGAAGTATATGCCTCAGCTACTTTCAAGTAACACGATACCAAATACACCTGTTTTTACTTCACTTTACACATCAGAATTGCCTTTTTGGGCAGGTCTGCAATGTCAACAAATGGATAATATTGCAAACTAACTGCTACACCCACTATCTACCACCACGGTGATACAAGACTACCAAAGCTCCAAAAATTGCCAAATTTCTTGTGCATGACATAATTTTGAAGCATGGAGCACCCTGTGTAATGCTACGCTGATCATAGAAGTGTGTTTCGATCAAGACTGATGTAAGAAGTAATTTCGTGACAACACTGTCCTCAGGATGACAACTGCTTGCCATCCTCTAAAACATGGCCTCAAGAAACATTTTTAATACGACTTTGGCAAATATACTAATGTCTAACAGAGGACCTGATAGATGATACTGCCTGTCACAACAATCAGATAATGTACAGTAAAGGACGACATTAAAGGTTTCATCTTATTTTTCATGATCCACAAATGAGAGGTAGAAACATCAATGGGTACCTTGTTAACATTTCAGGTTGATGATTACAGCAAACAGCTCTTTACCACACCTCAAGAAGCAAGACAGCTGGGATGCATATAGTGCCATGTGTGGCACTATTTCGACTTAACCACTTCCTGTACTTTACTGCTGGTAAGTATTGCTTGTCTCTCTGGTTTGGGAGTGTGTATCTGGCCACACACTTTGTACACTGAGAGGAGCCACGAGGACAGAGGCAGTTGCTTGGTTGCCAGGCCATAAGTTTACAGCAGGCTTGTTGATATATGGCTGCCCGAGTGGACGGAATTATTGTGGACATGGGGAGATGAGCAGTCTTGAGGCACTGCAACTTGTGATTTATGTATTTGCTGAGAGTGTGTCTCTGTTCCATGTACATCAGGCACACAGAGTTGTAGTGCAGCCACAATATTTGCACACTGTATTTACCTGATTATAAGATGATGTGATTTTCACATCTGTCAACACCTGCTTTCTTTGGGATTGGAATTATTATATTGTTCTTGAAGTCTGAGGGTATTTCGCCTGTCTCATTCATCTTGCTCACCAGATGGTAGAGTTTTGTCAGGACTGGCCTTGGGAGAGCCAGTCCTGACATCGTGCAGTCCGCCTCCAGTGGTGTCGCGACAGGCGTGAATGGAGGGACGAATGGAGACGTGTCGTCTTCAGCTATGAGAGTCGCTTCTGCCTTGGTGCCAATGATGGTCGTATGCGTGTTTGGTGCCGTGCAGGTGAGGACCACAATCAGGACTGCATACGACCGAGGCACACAGGGCCAACACCCGGCATCATGGTGTGGGGAGCGATCTCCTACACTGGCCGTACACCACTGGTGATCGTCGAGGGGACACTGAATAGTGCACGGTACATCCAAACCGTCATCGAACCCATCGTTCTACCATTCCTAGACCGGCAAGGGAACTTGCTGTTCCAACAGGACAATGCACGTCCGCATGTATCCCGTGCCACCCAACGTGCTCTAGAAGGTGTAAGTCAACTACCCTGGCCAGCAAGATCTCCGGATCTGTCCCCCATTGAGCATGTTTGGGACTGGATGAAGCGTCGTCTCACGCGGTCTGCACGTCCAGCACGAACGCTGGTCCAACTGAGGCGCCAGGTGGAAATGGCATGGCAAGCCGTTCCACAGGACTACATCCAGCATCTCTACGATCGTCTCCATGGGAGAATAGCAGCCTGCATTGCTGCGAAAGGTGGATATACACTGTACTAGTGCCGACATTGTGCATGCTCTGTTGCCTGTGTCTATGTGCCTGTGGTTCTGTCAGTGTGATCATGTGATGTATCTGACCCCAGGAATGTGTCAATAAAGTTTCCCCTTCCTGGGACAATGAATTCACGGTGTTCTTATTTCAATTTCCAGGAGTGTACATTCATGTGAAGCACGTAAGATTACTGTTCTTACACCTCATTCAAATGTGGAAATGTGCATATGAGCTTAGCAAGCAATAGTGTTGGTGAGTTTTGAGATTAAGTAAAAATTTGACATTGAGATGATTCATTCACAGATGATAAGTCAGTCTTGCAAAATGATTCTACATTTAATTAAATTGCTGATCAGATAGCTCAGTTAAAAGCAGAATGATATAATATTCAGTGAAGTTAGATTATAGTGGAGAAAGCTAACAGTAAAAATAAATATGTGCTGTAAGGGGAGTCAAATGAAATGCAAACAGATAGAAAAAAGCAGGTAAACTGTTCATTATTTAAAAAGTAATCACAATAACTGTTAATACATTTATTCCACTGTGAGACCAGATGGTCAATATATTTACGGAAAAATGTTCACCATTGCCTATGGATCATGATTTTACCCAGGTGTCCACTCTTAGTTCAAAGCAAATCGACGCCCAAGAATGTCTTTCTTTAAACCCTGAAAAATACAGAAATTGTATGGGGAAAGATAGAGACTGTATGGAGAATACGTAAGGGCTTGCAGCGAAACTTCTGTAGTGCAGTCAAAATAATGTTGGCAACATGTCAGACCACTTGCATTTTCCGAATCTGAAGACATAACTGAAACAAAATCTGCAGACTCGGATGTGGATTGTGAAGGTAGTGATGAGGAAAATAATGGAGGGCAGGAAAGTGATGAAAATTATTATTCTGTTGAGTATAAAAGACGTTGTAAAAATAGTATTATTAATAGGGTGTAGAATAATAACCGCTACATCACTATAGGAGGCTATTTTATTTAACAGACAATCAGTTTCAGTCATGTGCCTATCTTGAGGTGGTTTATATTCATGTACATGTTTCCCTCCTCAGTGTTGGAGATCACTGCTTACATCAAAAACAAATATGATGGTGACTACATAGACATGAACGATACATTTGATAGTGGCTAAGCAACATGTGTTGTAAAATATTACAGTACTTACTTACAGCTTGTGTCTCCGTATCATTTTCCCATTACATTTATCACACTTTTTTACAAAAATATTTTGTTTCTTCCACCTTAACTGTATGTTAGACATCACGCTAATTATTGGTTCTTCCATATTATTCCTTTGATAAAGTGTGGCACTTTAGATGTTAGTAATATTATTCTTAATAATAGTAATAACATACTTATTTTTTATTTGAGGTACTAATGGAACAATACTGGCCCCTAATATGCTGACCCAACTGCCTGGAGTAATTACAAATGCTAAGAATATAACTGTATTTGACAGTGGGAGCCTTTTCTTGAGTGATGATATGCTAATTGTGGCAAATAACAACAGGCACACAGCTTATTTCAATGGCTGGAGACGCCAGTCATGTGTGAGGTGTACTTGCTTCTTTTTAATGTGTTTCCCTTTCTGAAGAAGACTCTGCCAAAAAGTTCAGTGTGTAACAGTAGTTTCTTTGTGCTTGACTGCAACTAAATGTGTCATCTTTGTAATGAAAGTCTTTTTTGACTTCTTATTCTTTGCTGGTGTATTTCATGGAGGATGGCAGAATTTTCATGACTTCTGGACTGATGATGAGCTTGGTGTCAATGTTTTCAGAATGACTATGTCCGAAAAACATTTCTGATTCCTAAGAAACACATTTACTATGACGATGCACCTTGTGACAAGAATAGTGAAAATTGATATGTAGGCTACCATAAAGATATGTCTGCCATATTTGTTGGTAATGCAAGTGTGGATTTTGTTAGTTCATACCATTCAAACAGCTAAATATGGAATAAAAATGTTCTGACTGGAGTCTATGTACTTGATTCTGTGCAACCTACACTGTCACTAGGTCAACAAAGAAATGGCATAAGGTGAGTTTTTTCTGCATATGCTAAATGTTGCAGGCACCAATTCATGAGTAATTTTATTTACTAACAAGAATATATACGCTGCCTCAAAGCTTTGGTTCTGAGTCTGCCAGAAGATCAGCTCAAAAGAAGAACAACAATTACAAAACTAGCACATGACATGAAGTCAATGCTGGTAAAATGCAAACCCAAAGGGCCATGGCATAAAAACAATAAATTTTCTTTGGAACCAAAGAACACAAAAGAAAAATATGCCCAGTCATGTTGCAAGGGCACAATAAAGACTTGCACCAGCAAGTATGCATGTGAGAAATGTGGAACTGGTACACACCCTTGTTTGCAAAAGAATGAAAAAGCAGTTTGTGAAAAATGTCCATCCATAGACAACAATCAGACAGACACCAAGATGCACTCTGATTAGTTCAATAATTTACTTGAATTTGTAATTAACATTTTAATGCTTTAGTATATTAAATAAGCTAAATATTAGTAAGCTAAATATTGAGATAATTTTAAAATCTAATAGGTTTTATATTGAACTCTGTATAAGCCAATCTATACAAACAAAGAGACCAGTAATCTTAAAAACCACTCAAACACAAAAATCACTTCATGTATCCAGGAGATTCATCCCTACAACCGGCCGTCATAAAAGGTAAAGCTCCTAATGCAAGGTTAGCAATTAATTTTCTTATAATTTTGGTGCAAACTACATATTGTGTGCAGTAGTAAGTTTCAGGATCAGGTGCAACGAGTTCTCAATAATGTTAGTAATTAAAACCAAAGTAGTCACAACAGTTTTTCCAATGAACGGGGCTGTACAGTAATTTCTCTGAGATAATTGTGACAAGTGCAATACAAAACTTGATGGCACTGTACTTCAGACACAAGTAATTTGCCTGACACGAAATGCCGGAAATAAGAGAATAAATCCTAGTTACCCACATTTACCCTGCATGGCACAAATATGATGATAAAGCTCATCCTGAAACAAACCTAAGTTTCGTGCTACTTTATTTTTCAGTTGTGCAACAATTTCACATATTAATTTTTTATTTGTGGTAAATATAATATCACAAAATGTAATCCGATGAATGTATTAAATATAATCACATTCTACAATTATGATTTCTGGATTATTCATTCTGTCAGACTAATGTGAGAGTCAACTTGGTTAAAGAACGTGCTGCAAGACTGAAGATACCATAGATCAAATGCAAACAGATGCAGTACCACTCTAATATAAAGAGAAAGCCTTAAATCATGTCATAAAGTATCATTTGTGACTGGTTAGGTATTACGTTTTATGCTTTCTAATAATATTACGTTTTACGCTTTCTAATAAAGGATTGGGATCTTTCATTCATATTTTTTCTCCCCTGATAAATTATAATGCAAAACTGCTTGAAACACTGACTTATGTGCATGTAAATGACATTTTCTATATTTGTTCAGCCAGTAAGGAATGACTGCTGCTGCCTATGACGATCAAATGGAGAACTCAAACAATTCAAAGCACTAATCACAGTATGAGATGGAAACATACAACTCAAACATTGCAAATATCTCCAACTGATTCCAAATTTTATTGAAAAAAAAATCCAATTTCTTTACACTTGTGCAGCAATTTAATGGAGAAACAAATCAGTATATATGACCTGCAGATGAAGTCAGGGAAACATATTCTTGTATCCAGTCAACTAAATATTATCTATTGTAATAAAAATAACTGCTTCTCACCAGATGGTTCAGACAATCGGTGATGGCTTTCAGGAAGTGATTTGTCAGTGGCTGCTGTTATACAGGCCATGTCCAGTTGCAGTGTATCAAGGACGCTGCTTGCAGTTGCCAATGGTTGTCTACCTGATCGACAACTGTTAATAACACTCATGTTGCCCCCATTGCGCCTGGAAAAGCTAGCAGCACCACTGCTGCTGCCACCTGAGACACAAATAAAAAACATCACTAAAGATAGGAACATGACTTTCCATTTCACATGAATCAGTTTAACAGCATTTCACACAAATCAGTTTAACAGCTGTTAAAATCAACTACACAAAAAAATGTTTTTTTTACATATGATGATGACTACTACACTTCTCATTCTTGCAAAAATATACTGTCATATAAAAGTGCATTATATATGAAAGATATCTAAAATGTGGTTATTAATGCAATTAGAGGAGGAGGAGGAGGAGGAGGAGGAGGAGGAGGAGGAGGAGGAGGAGAAATCTGCCCCAACTTTTTGCCTTTACAAATGTCTGCTTGTGTCTGTGTATGTGCGGATGGATATGTGTGTGTGCGCGCGTGTATACCTGTCCTTTTTCACCCTAAGGTACGTCTTTCCGCTCCCGGGATTGGAATGACTCCTTACCCTCTCCCTTAAAACCCACATCCTTTCGTCTTTCCCTCTCCTACCCTCTTTCCTGAAGAAGCAACCGTTGGTTGCGAAAGCTTGAATTTTGTGTGTTTGTTTGTGTGCCTATCAACATGCCAGTGCTTTTGTTTGGTAAGTCACATCACCTTTGTTTTTAGATGTATTGTACTTTCTGATACACTAGTAATAACAGTTTCATACAATAACGTTTTTACAAAAGATTTCTCAGCAGCCTGACTGCCTTTGAATGCCACATGCACAAGAGCTCTCCAGAGGCCATTTCCCTGGTGCCAGTAGCGGCTATTGCAACAATGCTGTGCTCTCTCACCCCGTGTCTTATGTGTCCGCCACCGCTCATCACTTTGGAGAGTATAGCTCGATAGCAATGGAGGCAGATGACCCGTTTTTACGTGCTGATTATTGTATTACATTAATATGCCAAGACACGAGTATGGCTAAAAAATCTAATTAGGTATCTCAATATGCTGTTTAATACTGTTATTAATGCTTTATGGATCATTTCTTTTCCTTTGGAAGTGATATCTTGTGCAGTGTTTTCATTAGGAATTTGTATGTTCTCATCAAGCCACTGCGTTGAAATCAGTTTTACTGTTGTTGTTTGCTTTCTTACAGTAAATATATGCACTGAATTGCATGAATACGTTGCAGTGCATGCTCTATAGCAATGCTGGCAAACTGCATATTCTGAGGTCCATGTATGGATTCATGGAGAACGTAACACTGATCAGAAACAATATTTACGATATTGAATTTGATTTTAACCAAGAAAATTGATCATTTTTGAAGCTACCCAAAGTGGAAGGAAGTAGATAACACCAGTGTCAGCAAATGTCCACAGGGGTCCCTAATTGCTATTACACAGATTTACCACAAAGGAACTATATTCACTTCATAACTATTCTTCTGACATATGGGTGGTAAGTGATAAACAAAACCAAACTTGTCTCATCAGTAGTCAAGCCGATGTTCTTCAGACACATCTATACAGTGAAGAAGCTTGGTGTTCACAAGGCAGACATCTATGACCATTAATACAGTTTACTGAGTTGAGTTTGTGATAAGACTTAATGCACAAAGATTTTCTTCCAATTCTGTTAAAGAATCTCTTCAACAATTTTCAGCAACATTAAATAAAACGGAGAATAAGAACCTAAAGTGCACTGCTCTGCACTGCAATAGTAATGAGAACTCACGCTGCCCTTGCATCAGAAGCATCTGTGAAACTAATGAGCTAACGAGACACTGATGGCACCTGGTCTCTCTGATTTCCATAATGCAATGTTGAAGATACGAATGGTTGTTACTTAAGTGAAGTACGGCATTTCCAAATTCCAAAAATTAAATTTTCTTTCTCGCTGTCTCACCTCACATGAGGATTTTGTAGCATAAGTCAGCGAAATGGAAAAGGAAAGCCAAGTGACTTCAGCTGAACACTTCACGACCACATGCACAAATTAATGCACTGTAACAGGGTTGCCAAATACGAGTATTGCAAGCATGCTGACAAGTCTTTGCTGTGCAAAGGGGTGACAATGTAGTGATATGCTTGTCATGTTCGTCACATACAGGCTCTCACAGGGGAGATGTGAGTGCATTTGCTTTTTATGCAGCATTATCATCTAATACCTATTAATGATGCCTTTCAGGCTATCTATATTTGAGGCATTCAATTAGTTTTAACATAGAATTACTCATTTTTTATGCTTTCCAGAATGGAAGGGGGCTGTTGACACCAGTGTTAGATATTTTCAGCACAGCAAAGCTAGTGATATTTGTTTCCAATATAACTTCCAATCATGATTACAATTTCTCCAAAATACAAATGAATAAAACACTTACTTTGATAGTTTGCAATGAAAACTTATTTCAGTGAAATACAAAGAAACAGCAAATCAATCTTCCATTGGAAGATATCCAACATTTTATACCCTAAAACTGAATGTGCTGGTTTGCGCTACATACAGACAGAATTTCTTGACTACCATGAGAATGCAGAAGTACACTGGTGGGGATGTAAGCAAGAAGGAATACAGTTAACTAATTATTCGATGTCACAGAGTAATCAATTCATTTGAGTATTCAGAACAGAAGAAACTGAAAATTATGTTCATTAACACAAAAATTACACTGTATATGAGGGCAATGTGCAATTCTATGCTTTCAAGCCTTTTTCACCTTCAAATATATACATATTGCATTACAAACTAGCCTGTTCATTGTTTTAATAATGTTTCCTTCTTGTTTGGTCACTAAACGATGAAAAGAATCCATGTCACTTATGGGTCCTTCAAATCTTCCCCGTGTCTCTTTTTATGTGTTGTTGCTTGGCACTCTATGCCTGCTCCCATGAGGTATTGGATCGAGCTTGCCAGATGCTTACAAACTATATTCAAAATCTAATGTCACAAGTGAGACATGCACTTTATTATCTAGAATTTTCATGTAACAAGGGACATTCAATAAGTAATGCAACATTTTTCCCCCTTGAAAGCAGGTTGGTTTTATTTCAGGATTCCAATACATCATATTATCCCCCACTCTTTTGGCTACAAAACCTTATTTTTCAACATAATCTCCATTCAATACGACGGCCTTATGCCATCTAAATGGGAGGGCTTATATAGCTGCATCTTTGATGTAGTAGCCAATGTCATGCCGCATCAATAATTACATAAAAAGTTGTCACAATCAGCCTTGTAACATGCAAGCAATCCTCCACAGATGGTATTTCGTTGTTCTTTGTGGTCTTCTGTTAGGCAGTGAGGAACCTAGTTGGCACACAGCTTTGAGTACCCCAACTGGTGGATGAATGTGTCAGCACTATCAACAGACGTGTCCAGTTGAGTAGTGCTTGTGATCCGTTGATCACCTTTCATACCGCACTCAGAGGTCGGACAGGGGAACAATGGGGGCAGAGGGGAAGGAACGCGGACAGGGAGGAAGGGACATGGGGAAGGAAATGCAGCCCAGGAAGGAAAAAAGGGCTGCAACACCTCAGGGCCCCGTGTGCACCATGCAGAAACTCACAGAAGAACTATGAGCCCACTAGGTGGTCGGAAGACCAAAATCTAGCCAGTACGGTTGCTGAGTGACCAAATAAAGAATTTTGAAACACTTACTGATTTTATTAAGACCAAAACCACTTGGTGTGTTTGTATAGATTGGGTGTCAATATTTTACCTTCAAAGTCATTGTATGACTCTCTCATTGATCTTCTCACACACATTTTCACTTCTGTTCAGCTTTTGTTTGTCTGCCGGGTTTTGACTTCTCTTGAAATTCTGAAGAAGCTCTTTGTTAACGTAGCAGTTTTGTAACACAGTTATTAAACCATGGTGGGTCTTTCACATCCCTTAAGATGTAACTCGTAACATAATTGTCAAAGGCATACTGGATGATGGTTCTGAATTTTTTCAGTGTGTGCTCCAAATTTTCATCACCAGTACTGAATATTTGATGCTGACTTCTCAGATACTCTTCAATTTGTTTTCTGTCACTCTTGCTAAACAAAAATGTTTTTCTATATTCCTTAACAATGACTGCAATACCCATCATATAGTTGCTACCACAGCCTTATGACCACTGATACCTTCCACTATGATAACTGATTCAGGAAGTCTGAGTCTGTTTGCTGCTAAGAGATCTAAAATGTTGCTTCTTGAATTGGTTCTTAATTATCTGCTCAAAGTAATTTTTGCACAACACATTCAGAATAATGTCACATGAATCCCTGGCTCTGACACCATTCTGACAACATGACTCTACCAATCTACACACAGCAATTTGAAGACATGCCATATTACTACAGCATGTTAAGGAAAGTTAATGTATTAACAATATAAAGCAGATATCTCTGAAGCACTCTACCACTATGAGTAATTCGCATTTGGAATCCATGATAGCCTCATTAGATATTATCGAGTTTTTTTACAGCAATAAATACACCACCATCACTAATGATTAACCTATCCTTATTATAAATATTCCAATCTGAACTCAGGATATCATTGCTATTCACTTCTGGTTTCACCACCTTTCTGTTTCTAATACTGTCTGAGCATTATAACTTTCAATAAGTGATACTAATTCTAGGACCTATCCTTGCATGTTCCTCCAGTTTACTAATATCCTATTACCCTTTCCTATACCCAATCTGTGAGGATAAGCATTCTCTGAGAAAATTGTGGCTGATGCAACTTCCGTTTTGCAAGGCAATTCATCTCTGATCCCAATGAAGGGGGTGGGGTATTCTCTAACCTCACATGCCCCATGAAAGCTCTTGCAAGACCAGCATGACAAGCATTTCACTGCATACCTGCCCCCAGCACAGCTAAGACTTAGCAATGTGGTTGAAATATTGGCAACCCTGTGACAGTGTATTCACTTCTGCATGTTGTCATGAAGTGTTCGATTAAAGTCACATGGCATTTCCTTTCCACTTCAGTGACTTATGCTACATAATCCTCATGGAAGATGAGACATTGCGAAAGAAAATTAAATTTATTAATTCTGGGAATGCTGTACTTCATATAAATGACAAGTGTGTGTATCTTTAACATTGCATTATGAGGCTCTGCGATCCATATGGCAATCAGAGAGGTAGACCAGTTGCCATCAGTGATTTGTTAGCTCAGTGGTTCCACCCATGTTCTGTAATGCAAGGGCAGCGTTAATTCTCAGTATTAATCATGATACAGTCCAGTGCACTCTAGTTTCTTATTTTACATTTTATTTAACAGAGCTACAAATTGTTAGAAAAAATTCTTTAACAGGATCAGAAGAAAACTGTTACAAACACAAAGTCTTCTCAGAATCTCAACTCAGTAAGCTGTGTTAAGATCACTGACATCTGCCTTGTAAATATCGAGCTCCTTCACTATACAAATGTCTCTAAAGAACTTCGACTACTACCAATGACACAAATTTGAGTTTTATTTGTCATGTAGGACCCAAATGTCAGGGGAATAGTCACAAAGTAACTACCGTGTTTACTCGAATCTGAGCCACGCTTTTTTTCCGGTTTTTGTAATTAACAAAAAAAAAAAAAAAAAAAAAAAAAAAAAAAAAAAAAAAAAAAAAAAAAAAAATCGCCTGCAGCTTAGAATCGAGTGCAAAGTAAGCGGAAGTTCTCAAAAATGTTGGTAGGTGCTGCCACAACTAATTTCTGCTGTCGAATATATGTAGCGGTACACAGGCATGCACAAAGATAAATACTGGCGCCAAAACCTCTGCGTCAGTAAATAAATTTAAAAAAAGTGGAAGACGAGATTTTTTTCTCTGCCCCGAGTTTCGACCACTGCATTTTCATACATTATCCAACGAAGTAAATACAAATTCCGCATTGTTCATCTTCGAAAGTAGCAGCATTTCTATGTACTATGAAAATCCGACTGGCAAGACTGTTTGGGATGTTTGTCAATATGGCCAACTCTACTTTCTGAATTTTTTCCTACCTGTGAGAAGAGATGGTTGCTAATAGGAACTTTTATGAATTGTGAACCACATGCAGTATTCTCTTCACAATAAGAATAATATGAATATAAACATTTTGCCATGTATTCTTTCGTGTTTGCTGCTATCTCATTTAAATCCTGTCTGCCTAATAAACTACGAAACTAGAGTGAGACAACAGCAAACGCGGAAGAATATACATATCATGTCATGTTTATATTCATATTATTCTTATGCCTAATAGTGATACAGTCAGAAATGAAGCACAGTAACTGACTAGATTTTTAATTCGAAGATGACTAATTTCTGTGCAGAATTTGATGTACTAAAGAAGCACTTCTATCATATGCAGTCTATTATTTGGTTCTTGTTGATCATTATCACAGAAATCGTCAGTGTAAGTAACAACAAATAGCAGTCTCCTGCCATTGTTTCGCTAATGAGGCGATTCCTCTCTCTCTCTCTTTTTTGTCTTTTTTTTTTAAGCAGCGGTAGCGCGCACAAAAGCAAGCCATGCCGCGAGCGGTAACATGTCGTAAACACTGATTATCAGAATGCAACAAACAAATCATGACACAGTACAGTAATGCATTTTCAGCTTAGAGTGACATAAACACCTATAACAAAGAGAATGGCACTTATCAGATCAAAGAAAAATAAGCAATCAATTCAAACCAAACGAAGCACATGAAAAAGGAAGGGTACCCGTATAAATAGGGACGGAGCGCCTGACGCATAGCAACGGCTACCTGGTAAAGCTTCACTGCTAAGCTTATGACTTGAACCAAACTACTGTAGCTGTATCATCATTCATTCGACCTAAATTGTGTCTCATATTACAATGGACCAACTTTGTTTCGATTTGGAGGTGCGGCCTAAAATGTTTCTCTCCCCTTGAATTTTGAGTCTCAAATTTCAGGTGCAGCTTAGATTTGGAAAATTTTTTTTTCCTTGATCTCGAGTCTCATTTTTCAGGTGCGGCTTAAATTTGAGTGCGGCTTAGATTCGAGTAAATACGGTATAGTTCCTCTGTGGTAAATCTGCGCAATAGCAATTAGGTGTCAGGTAGACGTTTACTGACACCGGCGTCAGCAACTTACTTCCACTTTGGGTAGCTTCAAAAAATGGGCAACTTTCTTGTTTAAAATCTAATTTAATACCTTAAAGATCATATTTGATCAGCGTTAAGTTCTCCATGAAGCCGTACATGGACCTTAAAATGCGCAGTGCGCCTGCATTGCTATAGAGAGCATGCATTGCATAGTATTCACACAGTTCACTACAAGTACTTACTGTAAGAAATAAAAAGACAGTGAAACTGATTACATCATATTTACATACTGTGGCTTGACAAAAACACATGAATATTTGATGCAAACACTACACAAACACTCGCTTCTAAAAGAAAATGAAATGAAGCATTTATAATAATATTGAACAATGTAGTGAGATCTTATGATAGGATCACAAACAATAAAATAAATTTTGAGCCATACTAATGTCTTGGATATTAGTGTAATACAATACTAATAATATAAGAACAGGTCATCTATGTCTGTTGCTATTCTATTAAGCATGAAATGCAAATCATGGACTTCTTTGTGGAGTATACTCACAAACTGTAAAGTTTTTTAGACTCCCCAAAGTAATGAGCAATGGCCAATGCTTTCGACACAGGATGAGAGAATGCAGTGACCTGGGGTGTTCAAAGGCAGGCAGTTTACCGCAAAATCTTTCGAAAAAATATTATTGGACAAAACTGTTATTACCAGTTTTCCAGAAAGTGAAATACAACGTAGCTATGCTACCATTACACTTAGAACTTCAGCATTCAGATGAAAGGCACTATAAAAATTTAGGCAACAAGTGGTTTCAACTGCAAGACGTTGCATGCAGATGATACTCTGCTTACCACTAAACCATGAGTGTAGACGAAGCATAAGAACCCTAATAGAAGATTTCCTCCATGTGCTGAAGCAGGCCACACTGTTGCCAGATTGTACAGATAGCTGGACATAGAGTAGAGCTGGACTTACAGTATTATCAACATGGCCAGTTTATTTGTCCCAATTTGCAATCATCATGGACTTAGACTCTACGGCAGCTGGCCACTGGCCAGATTTTATGTCACACAGAGTAAACTAATTGTGTTCTATCTAAGAAACCATTCTGAATAGGACATATGTCCATTTGACATACTTTGCTTCAAATTATCATTCCTATCATATCCCTGAACATTGGCCAATCCTCATGTCTCTGCATAAATAATGCCATTTCTTTTGCAATGATTAGTTCTCACTTTTAATGAATTAATGTTTTTAGACACTGAATGCAACAGCTAACATCCATGTATGTTTTTCAACAATTTGTCAGTACTTAATCATGGTAAATGTAGTACCAAAGCTGTATGCTGCACAAGTACTAGTGGCACTGAAACATTGAACAGAATATTTTTATTGCATTCAGTTACTGTGACAGAAGCTTAATGTCACACAAAATGCCACTGATTGCGGTGAGTCTTGTGTACTTAACAGCGTGGTGCCATTACGGAAACACTCAAGCCAAAAAGACTATAAACTTTATAAATTATCCTTGAAACCTTTGTTAAAAACCCACACCCTCACTCCAAATTGTTTTTTCATGTACTAATACAAACATTCTTTTAAGAAAACCTAAAATTGAAGACATTATTTTATCTATTTAGGATCTTGTTGAACTTTGTGACTGTTATTCATGTAAGGACTGTACAGGGGAGAGGTGGGTAGAGGGCGGAAAGAGAGGGATAGAGGGAGGGGACAGGGGAGAGGGGAGAGGGATGAAGTCTGTCTTGTTAGTTTGTAGCATGCGAGAGGTAGCTCCTGGAGTTACTTCTCTTTAGTATCAAACAACTAATAGCATTTGGTTAAAGGTATGCTGCAGAACAGTGTTGTCAACAGTAGAATGTGTTTCAGTTGTCTCTCAAGTTTTGGTTCCAATAAATGTATAGTGATTCTTGTTGGAAAAATAATGAGCAAATAAGATCAAGAAAGACCATTTAGCTTTGGATCTCGTGATTAATCTGAGATTTGTCCATTAAAGTAAGATCTCCAGTTTCTTTCCATATAGAATATATGTTTAAAAATATGCTTACTGGCAGTGGAAGTTACATTGGTGGAAAGGCTGGAATTTCAGCTATTTTTAATGTAATTACCATTGCGTTTGATGCACATCTGCATGCACTGTGACTTTTTTCACATATCCTTGTCATAGAACTCTCCTACCACATTGCACTCTCTCTCTTTTTTCAACTCATCGCTGGTCTGGAAATGCATTCCACCCACATGTGACTTCAATTCAGGAGACAGATGAAAATCACTAAGTGCCAAGTCTGGGCTGTATGGGCAATGGGTGTGGATGACCCATCTGAAATGGGCCAGGAGTGAATGGGCAATATGGAGATGGAGTTGTCATGATTTGAACACACACCCTTTGTCAGCATTCCCGTTCTTCATTTTTTAATGGCACAAAGCAAATCTTATAAAAAGACTCAGTTGTGAGGAGCATTGATTGTTGTGTCGGTAGGCACACACTAACTCAACAATACACATTTTCTGTCCCATAACACATTGGCCATTACCATGCTGACAGACAGTGTTTGTCTGAACTTTCACAGTTTCAGAGAAATTGAATGCCCACCAATGACAAGACTTTTTCTTGGTTTCAGGTGGAGTGTTAACACATCCAGGTTTCATCACCAGTGACAACTGAATCCAAAAATTTCTCACCTTGTTCTGCATAGTGCTCCAGGAATTTGCGGCTCGCTTCAACACATTGCCGCTTAGTTCTTCAGCGAGAATTTTGGAGACCCACCTCACACACACCTTGTGATAATGCAAATATTTGGTCAATATCTTTTCAATTTTACTCCGACTTCAGGGATCCATTCACACAGCTTGTGAACTGTTACACACTGGTTTTCAAGTATTTTTGTCTCCACTTTGGAACTGTTTCAGTTGACACTGAAGGCTGACAAGAACACTGTTCATCATGGACGCTTGCATGTCCATTCTTGAACACATTAACTGATTTTCCCACATTTTTGATGTCCATACTGTGGTCCATAGACTTTTAATAACTGACAATGAATGTCAATGGGGGTAGCACTTGAAAAACAAGTCATTGCACACAACTCTCACTTGGTGGGAGAAGTAAGGGAGGGGCTCCATCATGAACGGCTACCCAGTCAGGACTGAGCATCGCAGCAGGCTCATGTTGCTGGGATCTGAAGGGAGGGGGCAGAACGGTGGGGGCGCAATTGGCAGCTACACATCAGTGTTGCCGTGTGTTGCATAAAAACATTCCTCACACCTTCAGTCCCCTTAGACACCTTACTTTATGGACACATCTTGTAAGACTTGTGCTGAAGGGTTCAAATCACTTCTAATGAGAATGGTGCACACAGCAGTCGCATTCATGCGCAGAAAGGCAGAAGTTTTGAAACCTAGCGAACAGAAATGAAATGTATGGAAATTATGAAAGGCAACATGAAAAAGATACAATTATGCCAAGTTTGTAATGTTACTGTGCAGAAATACCAATGTTTGGTAAATTAGTAGATCTTAAAAAAAGTGTGTGTTAAATTCATTCCATAAACTAGGCAAAAAGCAATCCTAAGATTTTTATTTAGGAGGCATCATTAGTATCAATCTAGTTCAACAGACAAAAAAGAAGAATGGGTAAGTTCAGCCCAAGGCTTTCTCAGTTTCAAATTCAAATCTCACTGGTGATAAACAATGTGTTTCTAAAAAGGCATTTCGATCACTTCACAGCATACAGTACTGTGATTATAGATTGTATTTTTTCATGGTATTAGTTTTTAAACATCTGTTTTTCGGCAAGAAAGACATAGCTTGTAATGGTCTCAGATGGCTATTTGCTTTTATTAATAACTTTCATATTATTGGTTTGATGTATAGGGAGTAATAATAATAATAATAATAATACAGATCACAAGTATACACAACATTTATTACCAGATACCCGGAATTAAAATTTTTAACAGAACAACGACTAGCTGATCAGATCCGTGTAATAATAAAAAATAACAGGATACCCCAGTCAGAATTAGAAAACATCAAACAACAAGTACAACAAATACTGGAACAAAATAATGTGCAATCAGAAGAAGAAGAAAATACAGTAATGGACTCAAACATCCCAGAGCAAACAAACAAAGACCAACACGCATCAATTAAACAATCAGAGGAAAACGAAATCTCAAGACAGCCACCAGAACAAGCACAAATAGAACACGAAGAGACACACGTGTTAGATATAGAAGAGAAATTTCAGCTGACGTATATAGAATACAAAGACACAAATACAGACATCAGACCATTCTAGCATAGACCGCCAAATAACCCACAAGTCGAAACAACAATAAAAACTATCAACACAATCATACACAACAAAATAAACGAAAATACAACTATGGAAGAGTTACAACTACTGGTTTATATAGGAGCACTCACTACACTAAATATACACACTAGACAGAGATCAGAACAAACCAACACACAGAAGAAACCCACAAAACCAGCATGGCAACACAGGCTACAGATAAGAATAGAAAAACTGAGAAAAGACATCGGACAGCTAACACAATTTATAAGAAATGAAATATCAGACAAAAAACGAAAAAGGTTAGGTAAAATCTCACAACAAGAAGCGATAGAGCAATTAGATGAAAAGAAGCAGAAATTCAAGCATTGGCCAAACGACTTAGAAGATACAAAAAAAGTGAAAATAGAAGGAAACAAAACCACACATTCAACACAAACCAAAAGAAATTTTACCAGACAATAGATAACACACACATTAAAATAGACAATCCACCAAACATAACAGACATGGAACACTTCTGGAGCAACATATGGTCAAACCAGGTACAACATAATAGACATGCACGGTGGATACAAGCAGAAACAGACACATACAAGATGATACCACAAATGCCTGTAGTGATAATTTTGCAACGTGAAGTCACCTGAGCAATTAATTCTACGCACACTTGGAAAGCCCCTGGAAAAGATAAAATAGCAAATTTCTGGTTAAAGAAGTTCACCTCAACACATTCACACCTAACTAAATTATTTAACAGTTACAATGCAGACCCATACACATTCCCAGATACACTTACACAAGGAATAACTTATCTGAAACCTAAAGATCAAGCAGACACACCAAACCCAGCAAAATATCGCCCCATAACACGCCTACCAACAATATACAAAATATTAACTTCAGTCATTACACAGAAATTAATGACACATACAACACAGAACAAAATTATAAATGAAGAACAAAAAGGCTGCTGCAAAGGAGCACGAGGATGTAAAGAGCAACTGATAATAGATACAGAGGTGACATATCAAGCTAAAACTAAACAAAGGTCGCTACACTACGCATACATTGATTACCAAAAAGCCTTTGATAGTGTACCCCACTCATGGTTACTACAGATATTGGAAATATACAAAGTAGATCCTAAATTGATACAGTTTCTAAACATAGTAATGAAAAACTGGAAAACCACACTTAATATCCAAACAAATTCAGATAACATCACATCACAGCCAATACAGATTAAGCGTGGAATATACCAAGGAGACTCATTAAGTCCTTTCTGGTTCTGTCTTGCTCTGAACCCACTATCCAACATGCTAAATAATACAAATTATGGATATAATATTACTGGAACATACCCACACAAAATCACACATTTGCTATACATGGATGATCTAAAACTACTGGCAGCAACAAATCAACAACTCAACCAATTACTAAAGATAACAGAAGTATTCAGCAATGATATAAATATGGCTTTTGGAACAGACAAATGTAAGAAAAATAGCATAGTCAAGGGAAAACACACTAAACAAGAAGATTACATATTGAATAACCACAGTGACTCCATAGAAGCGATGGAAAAAACAGATGCCTATAAATATCTAGGATAAAGACAAAAAATAGGAATAGATAATACAAATATTAAAGAAGAAGTAAAAGAAAAATATAAACAAAGGCTAACAAAAATACTGAAAACAGAATTGACAGCAAGAAACAAGACAAAAGCTATAAATACTTATGCTATACCAATATTGACCTACTCATTTGGAGTAGTGAAATGGAGTAACACAGACCTAGAAGCACTCAATACACTTACACGTTCACAATGCCACAAATATAGAATACATCACATACATTCAGCAACAGAAAGATTCACATTAAGCAGAAAGGAAGGAGGAAGGGGATTCATCGACATAAAAAACCTACATTATGGACAGATAGACAATTTAAGAAAATTCTTTCTAGAACGAGCAGAAACTAGCAAAATACACAAAGCAATCACTCATATAAATACATCGGCTACACCACTGCAATTTCATAACCACCTCTACAACCCTTTAGATCACGTAACATCAACAGATACGAAGAAAGTAAATTGGAAAAAGAAAACACTACATGACAAGCACCCGTATCATCTAACACAGCCACACATCGATCAAGACGCATCCAACACATGGCTAAGAAAAGGCAATATATACAGTGAGACGGAAGGATTCATGATTGCAATACAGGATGAAACAATAAACACCAGATATTACAGCAAGCATATTATTAAAGATCCCAATACCACAACAGATAAATGCAGACTTTGCAAACAACAAATAGAAACAGTAGATCACATCACAAGCGGATGTACAATACTAGCAAATACAGAATACCCCAGAAGACATGACAATGTAGCAAAAATAATACATCAACAGCTTGCCTTACAACATAAACTTATAAAACAACACGTTCCCACATAAAAGTATGCACCACAAAATGTACTGGATAATGATGAATACAAATTATACTGGAACAGAACCATTATAACAGATAAAACAACACCACATAACAAACCTGATATCATACTCACCAATAAAAAGAAGAAATTAACACAACTAATCGAAATATCCATACCCAATACAACAAATATACAAAAGAAAACAGGAGAAAAAATTGAAAAATACATCCAACTGGCTGAGGAAGTCAAGGACATGTGGCATCAGGATAACGTTGACATTATACCAATTATACTATCAACTACAGGAGTCATACCACACAATATCCACCAGTACATCAATACAATACAGCTACATCCCAACTTATATATACAATTACAGAAATCCGTAATTATTGATACATGTTCAATTACCCGAAAGTTTCGTAAATGCAATATAACATATACCGTACAGTTAAAAGGAAGTGACGCTTGATCAAGGTCCGCGTCACTTCCCATTTTTAACCAGACTTAACGTCTGAGAAAGTAAAAAAAAAAAAATATAAATTAAAAAAAAAAAATTGATGAAAATAATAATGATAATGAAAATAATAATGATAATGAAAATAATAATAATAATAATATTTATCCAGTAAAATTTACAAAAATCTCACTTTGTTTAGGAAATGATGAAGAGAGAGCATGTAAAATTTTAATTCATTGCTTCCGCATACATCATTATTGTAGATAAAGGTGATAATATTTATCAGGAACACCAACTATATATGATTTAGAAAACTTTCATCACTTTCACACGAATAACACAGCACATGTTCCTTTCCAGTGGGTAACTAGGTGGTGGCAGGAAGAACATCCAGCCACTCCTTAAAATACCAATTCTTAGGACTAAAGGTAGACATAAGGATTTCTTTGAAATATTACATTAGAGACCTTGTGCAGTAACTCAATGCTGCTGTCTTCACTACAAGAATGGTCACAACTGTCCCTGACCATGAAACATGAAGAATAGTTTACTTAGCTTACTTTCACTTTATTGTCTCTTATGGTGTTATATTTTAGGGCAACTATGTGCAGTTATAAAGAATATTTTTAGCCCAGAAACAGTCAGACTGATCTATGGTGTATGTTCATGAACTTCATGTAGGCTGTTGTTCAGCTGTCTCAGTATATTAACTCTATCACCCCTGTACATATATTCGATCATGAGAACTGTTACCGACAATGACGACTTACTAAAAAGAAACAGCAACACTCATTCCACAAATATCAGACAGAAAAACAATATTCACTTTGGTAACAAAAAACGAGGGACAGACGAGTGAACATGCTAAAGCAGATTGTCAAAAAGCTGAAAGAAATGTTTGTCTGTCCCTCGTTTTTTAAAATTATTAAGACCTTTATGAAATATTTTATTTTTACTTCGTAATTTTATTATTTTGCCAAATATTATTTTATGACTATCTGTTTTTTTAGAATGTATGCCTTTAATGCTTTAAGACTGCATGTTGCTAATTCACATTCCTTTATTTCTGACACTACGGCTCGTAGTATCATAATTTTAAATTCCTTCCATTTTCATTATTTTTATAAGAGTGGCATGCAACATAAGACATAGCAATGCCTTTTAAAAATTGTCACATGCAAAAATTTGCAATCTACATAGGATATTCATTGACAATATTTCAAAAATATGCACAACTACTGTGCCCTCTCAATTTTCTTCTTCTTAGTATTGATCTGTAAGAATTAATTATTATGTATTGAGTAATCTATATAAATGGAAGTCTCTTATTACACAATGAAATCATATCTGTGCAGAATGTACTACACATGTCAGTTAATGATTTTTGCAGCCTCCTCATTGAAAAGCAGCCTGATGGAGCGTCTATCGTTTCAATAAAGACATGTTGCTGCTCGACAGTACATTGTCTGATGTGACAATGTTTGCCATTTGACTTTCACAACAAGTTCATTGGAAAGAAGCCTGCTGCCACATCTTTGGAATGGCGTCTAACTTCACCATGGCAACCAGTGGTTCCAAATGGTTCACTAACAGGCCTTGAGAGAGCAACCCATGTACTGTCTAAACGATGTTCATTTATCCTACATGTTTAAATATTTTTAACGCTTCTTAATTGACAATAGCTGTTGAACAAGCTAAGTTTTGTGTGTGTCTATTTTCATTTCTTGTCAATGTTCTTTTAACTAAGAAATTTACCATTGTTTTTCAACCTATAACCCATTGGTTAGCAATGGCATCATTCTGCCAGAAGTGGGCAGAGCCTCCAGAATATATAGTAAGACGTGTACTGGTTTCTCCAGTAATGATTTATCACCAGAAGGAGGTTCTTAGTCATTGGTAATTCATAATTTTATAGCTTTCTAACTTTATATATTTTCTTTAATGTATGTAGCCCTCTGATCAAAGTTTTGTATATGACTTTTAGGTCTGAAGATGACCACAGTTGCGGTGTTGAAACTGGTCACTGGAATAAATAATTTGTGATCAAGACCGCTTTTAATAGTAAATATTTGTAATAACATTGATCATTGTATACTCCCACAACGTATGCAACAGTAATTCTTAAGACCAGCTCAAATTACATGGAACCTTGAAATACCTGGGCTAAAATTACTGGAGCTCTACTGTATATGCAAAGGAGCCAACTTTCAGCAATCAGCAGTTTAAACACCCTGAAGAGTAATGCTCAAGCTGGTTCAAACATCAAATTTACATTTTTTAAAGCCTACAGTTTTCTCATGCAATGTGATCATATATCATACATGGGACACTACTAACTGATGAAAAGATGGCAGGAATAAGTAATCAGAGATAATAATCTGTGCATCATGAAACAGAATGCAAGACTGGGGTGCAGACGAGTGCGGGGGGGAGGGGGGGTTGGTAGGAAAGAAAACACAGCGACTTCTTAGATAACAGTGCACATAAAAATTCACAGCTCTATGAATCTAGTGGACGTCAGGAGGCTACTGCGATAATAGTGAACTAGTGTGGGATGTAAAGCTGATGAATGAAGCGGAAGCGGTGACAAAGATGATGGGTGTGGAGGTATGTGAAAGAGAAATATTTGTGGCAACTGAAGACAAGGGAACTGCATGGAGAGACAGCTTCCATCTAAGCAAATCAAATAAGCTGCTATTTGGTGGTGGTTGTGTGTGTGTGTGTGTGTGTGTGTGTGTGTGTGTGTGTGTGGAGAGGGGGGGGGGGGGGTTCCAACTGGCCCAAGATGTGGAGCAGCTACTCAAGTTGGCTATGTTGTGTTGGTTGCAGGCTCCACCGGGCATGGTCATCTTTGCCTTTGGCCACTGTTTTGTAATGGTCATCAAATCGGGCTCACAGCTGGTCATCATGCTCACATAAAGGGCTGTGCAGAAGTTGTAGATGAGCTGGTATATGATATTACTGCTTCACAGTTGGCTCCACTTTTGATGAGGTAGCATATGCTAGTGACAGATCTGGGTTAGGACGTATCTGGTTGAGACATGGGACAATTCTTGTACCTAGCTGTTGTATACAGATAGGCCGGAATTACAGCTGACATAAGGATGGATCAGGATGTCTCATAGGCCAAGTGTGCAGTACAAAAAAACTCTGCAAAGATGGGAGATATTTTTGGGAGAATAATTTTCATTTCAGTTGAAAATGAGAGGTAGTGAAAGTTGCAGTGAATGATGTGGTCCAGGTGTTCAAGTATGTAATGATAATGAGTAATAAATGGGATGCTCCTTTGCACCCAGATAGTGAGAAAAATAAGAGTGTGGGAGAAGTGAAAGTTTTGGCATGGGTCAACATTCTGGGCAGGATGTTGCTCAGCTTTTCAAGTATGCCATCTAATGGTAGTGAGACTGGCTTTTGGTGTAGAAAGGATGGAAGCTGTCAGTTGGAGATATTGTTGATCATTAAGATTTTGATAAATTGGAGGTTTTTAAGAAGCCATCAGAGAAGTTGAGATTGAGATCCACAAAATCTGCTCTGAAGGTACAACAGGAGAAAATATGCTAATGCTGTGGGGGATGAGGAAATTACATTTTGACCCTGGCAATAGACCATGAAGATATTATCAATGCACCTGGACAAAATGAGAGGTTTTGGACCTAGAGACTGTAATAATGATTCCTCTACACTGCTCATAAGCCCATAAACATGGTGGCATAAGAGCGCACAATGTGAATACCCATGCCTATGATATGGGTTTGCTTCTATATCTTTTCTGAAAAGAGACAGTGTAGTATTTCCTATGAATAAGGAATTAAACTGTGGGTCTGGAGATGCTGGAAGAGGTAGTATTCGATGACAGGAAGGCTACTGTACTGCGAGATATTAACTGAGCCAAAATGTCCCAGAGTTCTTGTTCATGTGCCTATCTACAGTCAGACACTTCCATTTTATTTACGGTAAATAACCTTTCCTCATTCCCTTGCTTGTATGTCACCTAGGATTTTCCATACTGATTACAAAAGTTTCTTAATTTCAAACTCAGTTATTTAATTTTTCCATAACTAACTGATCATGAATGGAAACATAATATGTTTGGTGAACCATTCGAGAAAATTGGGAAACAACACAGTTGTCTCACTTGTATCAAAGTCAAATTCTGCTAGTTTCAGCACTCTGAAAACACTGTACTAAATGCATACACCCTTTTCCCAGAATTTTAACTGAGGTATACACATTACCAGAAGTATAGAGAGAAGAGTTCCACAATGCTTGCTGTTCCTGTAGATTTGAGCTGTTTCTATCCTGCATCTCAAACAAATGTAACAACATTATTTCATCTTCGAGACTTTCCGAGACAGACGACTTAGATCTCCTGAAACACAGAAAATATTGATATTAACTTCAAACTGCTTGTCATAATTACATGATTTGCAAAACTCTTGAAAGTACTGTGGAGTAAAACATGATAAAATTCTCTGTGGCAGAGTTGGGGGTATTGTGTGTGGCACAACATAAATGGACTTTTAAATGATGTGTGTACAAAGGTTTGCAGGCAATTCTTCACTATCATACTGGCAAATGTTAATATAACTTCCCCTATTCTTCATAAACATGGCACACAAACAAGTAAAACACAAACAGAAAATTTATTTTTTGCTCACCAACTGTGTACTCATCTCTCCTCATTTTACATTAATTATTACAAGAAATGCACATCTGACATGTAACCTAAAATGCAACATAATATCAAATAAAAGTATGGTTGGCTTGAGAACTGCAGTGCTGTAGGTACTTCAACTTATAAAAGCACAAAATTATGAGGTAGATTTGCTAGCAAGTACAGACCTTCAGGAAACTTAAAGTTTAGTGCATTACATAGACCCATATAAAAGTATATGAAACTATTATAGCTTTCCAAGGTACTATCTTTTGTACTGTTATCTTTTGTATCGGCAATACTAAAACTCTCTCCTCCTGAAGGTAAGTACTAAACTATGATTCTGCCACATAATTTTGTACTGTACTAAAGTACAGTACGTATGCAAAAGTTGGTGGTTGTCAAAATGTTATTTATATGCAACTTCATACTAACTGAGGACTACAGAGCCTCAAAAGTTCGCATTTCTGTTCTGCTCTGCTCTTCATCATTAACATTTTCACATCCTGAACAAAATTCACACCCTCCAATGAATTATTCACTTGTTGGATTGTGTTATAAATTCAGTCATGTATCACAAAATTTTTATTAACCAGATAATTATTTTAGGTCAGTTATGACTACCTTCAACCTGATTGAATCCACTCCATTACATAATTCATGTAACTGCATACACAGATGGTATGGTACAGTTACACTGAGCAGCTATTCAAGCTTTGTCACAAATTCTTCCGAGTACCATGGACACTAATGTTTATGCTTTAGGCACCTAACGTCTTTAAAGCATTAACAAGCCTGGTGAATAATGTTTAGATTTTGAGATGGAGCTTGCATAGCTGATTAATGTGACTATCATCTACATAAGCAATGGCATGGATTATGTAATGCACTGGATACACTCAGGCCTGAAGGTGGCAATAGCTGACCTGGTTAATAAAATTTTTGTGATTGAAGACTAGATTTATAGCAAAACAAGTATTTCCTGGATCTCTGTGAAATCTTATGGCAAATATGTTGCAACTTGTGAACACCATGCTGTTTTCAGCACTATTGCAATTAAAATAATAATACAGCCTCGGCCTCATACATGCCAGCTGTTTGGTTTCTGTCAACTTTTATATGTAAACTGTCACCATTCATACACAGCTAACAAACACAAATGGTATATATTCCAAGCACTGTGAATGCACAATGTTTATGCTGCACTGTGTCATTTTGCCATGTTGTTGTTGTTGTGGTCTTCAGTCCTGAGACTGGTTTGATGCAGCTCTCCATGCTACTCTATCCTGTGCAAGCTTTTTCATCTCCCAGTACCTACTGCAACCTACATCCTTCTGAATCTGCTTAGTGTATTCATCTCTTGGTCTCCCTCTACGATTTTTACCCTCCACGCTGCCCTCCAATACTAAATTGGTGATCCCTTGATGCCTCAGAACATGTCCTACCAACCGATCCCTTCTTCTGGTCAAGTTGTGCCACAAACTTCTCTTCTCCCCAATCCTATTCAATACTTCCTCATTAGTTATGTGATCTACCCATCTAATCTTCAGCATTCTTCTGTAGCACCACATTTCGAAAGCTTCTATTCTCTTCTTGTCCAAACTATTTATCGTCCATGTTTCACTTCCATACATGGCTACACTCCATACGAATACTTTCAGAAATGACTTCCTGACACTTAAATCTATACTGGATGTTAACAAATTTCTCTTCTTCAGAAACGCTTTCCTTGCCATTGCCAGCCTACATTTTATATCCTCTCTACTTCGACCATCATCAGTTATTTTGCTCCCCAAATAGCAAAACTCCTTTACTACTTTAAGTGCCTCATTTCCTAATCTAATTCCCTCAGCATCACCCGACTTAATTAGACTACATTCCATTATCCTTGTTTTGCTTTTGTTGATGTTCATCTTATATCCTCCTTTCAAGACACTGTCCATTCCATTCAACTGCTCTTCCAAGTCCTTTGCTGTCTCTGACAGAATTACAATGTCATCGGCGAACCTCAAAGTTTTTATTTCTTCTCCATGAATTTTAATACCTACTCCGAATTTTTCTTTTGTTTCCTTTACTGCTTGCTCAATATACAGATTGAACAACATCGGGGAGAGGCTACAACCCTGTCTTACTCCCTTCCCAACCACTGCTTCCCTTTCATGTCCCTCGACTCTTATAACTGCCATCTGGTTTCTGTACAAATTGTAAATAGCCTTTCGCTCCCTGTATTTTACCCCTGACACCTTTAGAATTTGAAAGAGAGTATTCCAGTCAACATTGTCAAAAGCTTTCTCTAAGTCTACAAATGCTAGAAACATAGGTTTGCCTTTCCTTAATCTTTCTTCTAAGATAAGTCGTAAGGTCAGTATTGCCTCACGTGTTCCAGTGTTTCTACGGGATCCAAACTGATCTTCCCCAAGGTTGGCTTCTACTAGTTTTTCCATTCGTCTGTAAAGAATTCGTGTTAGTATTTTGCAGCTGTGACTTATTAAGCTGATAGTTCGGTAATTTTCACATCTGTCAACACCTGCTTTCTTTGGGATTGGAATTATTATATTCTTCTTGAAGTCTGAGGGTATTTCGCCTGTTTCATACATCTTGCTCACCAGATGGTAGAGTTTTGTCAGGACTGGCTCTCCCACGGCCGTCAGTAGTTCCAATGGAATATTGTCTACTCCGGGGGCCTTGTTTCGACTCAGGTCTTTCAGTGCTCTGTCAAACTCTTCACGCAGTATCATATCTCCCATTTCATCTTCATCTACATCCTCTTCCATTTCCATAATATTGTCCTCAAGTACATCGCCCTTGTATAGACCCTCTATATACTCCTTCCACCTTTCTGCTTTCCCTTCTTTGCTTAGAACTGGGTTTCCATCTGAGGTCTTGATATTCATACAAGTCGTACTCTTATCTCCAAAGGTCTCTTTAATTTTCCTGTAGGCGGTATCTATCTTACCCCTAGTGAGATAGGCCTCTACATCCTTACATTTGTCCTCTAGCCATCCCTGCTTAGCCATTTTGCACTTCCTGTCGATCTCATTTTTGAGACGTTTGTATTCCTTTTTGCCTGTTTCACTTACTGCATTTTTATATTTTCTCCTTTCATCAATTAAATTCAATATTTCTTCTGTTACCCAAGGATTTCTACTAGCTCTCGTCTTTTTACCTACTTGATCCTCTGCTGCCTTCACTACTTCATCCCTCAAAGCTACCCATTCTTCTTCTACTGTATTTATTTCCCCCATTCCTGTCAATTGCTCCCTTATGCTCTCCCTGAATCTCTGTACAACCTCTGGTTCTTTTAGTTTATCCAGGTCCCATCTCCTTAAATTCCCACCTTTTTGCAGTTTCTTCAGTTTTAATCTACAGGTCATAACCAATAGATTGTGGTCGGAGTCCACATCTGCCCCTGGAAATGTCTTACAATTTAAAACCTGGTTCCTAAATCTCTGTCTTACCATTATATAATCTATCTGATACCTTTTAGTATCGCCAGGGTTCTTCCATGTATACAACCTTCTTTCATGATTCTTAAACCAAGTGTTAGTTATGATTATGTTGTGCTCTGTGCAAAATTCAACCAGGCGGCTTCCTCTTTCATTTCTGTCCCCCAATCCATATTCACCTACTATGTTTCCTTCTCTCCCTTTTCCTACACTCGAATTCCAGTCACCCATGACTATTAAATTTTCGTCTCCCTTCACAATCTGAATAATTTCTTTTATTTCATCATACATTTCTTCAATTTTGCCATAATTTATCAATATTATTTTCTGAACGGTCTTTCGAAGATGGAATCACAAGTGCAAAAGATATGGGGAACACTCAAATTTTGATATTTCTTCTGTATTCTTCTTTTAAGTATCTTAATCTATGACTGTTTCACTTCCAGATAGATGTACGAGGTGTATTTCAGAACTAAGGCTCGATGACCAATATTTAACTGATGATAGGCCTGAATGAAGTTCTATTCATAAAGAGCTGACTATTGATTCTTTAGGAAAGGAAACTACTGCAATGTTCGTTTGATTCAGCAGTCACTCGGTAAGAGCAGATAGCGATGGCCAAGACAATAACAGATTCCGCCAGTTGTGAAGTGCATTGTGCAATTAGTTTTTTGCTGGCAAAAGGATCTTCAGCTGCTGAAATTCATCATGAGTCTAGTGAACAAAAAGAAACATTATCTAAAAGTTTTTAAATGACATTTTGTATGCACAATATTAACATTGATGTAAATTGTCCTTTCTAGATGAACAATGGTGCTGATGGGCTTGAAACTAGTGAAGGTTGGCTTTAGCTCTGCGTGTCATTGTATTCCAGTTCATGAGACTTAATTGTGGTCTGCCCAAAACATCCTATATTGTCTCCAAGTAGCCTGGATTCAGCGATTGGGTATGATTTTTTGCTTCGCCATGCAGCAACTTTTGTACACCAACAATTTTTCCTTTATAGTTTCACAGCGAAACAAGTACAAGAAAAACTTTTGCTTTTTAACAACCTTGGAAATCATATTTTCCAAATAAGCACTTTTATTATAGAATACTGTTAGATGTCTGCTCGGTACAACCCACTCCCTTAACATCTTATCACCGACAGAAGCAACTAATTAAAAACAACTGAACATAGTCTAATCTTCAACTTCCATTTGCCACTTCACACATATTACATTTTTTTTTTGTTTCCATTACTCTGTACAATTTACCATAAGCTGTTACAAGATAATAAAGTTTATTGTCAAAACAAAAGGAAAAAATATGACACTCTTCATTTGAGATGTTTGGGTAATTACAGGAGTGATGCCTAGTGTATGGACCTGAAATACTGAGTAACAAACAAGCTTGAAAATAGTGTCGAGAATTTCAAAATGGCCACACAAATGTTCACAAACAGTGAAGATGCAACATCAGTATTCAGACCACAACATCATTGATCAAGTGAACCAAAAACTTCATATTGATTTGCGGTTAGTGGTCAGGCTAATTAATTCCAAAATGTTGCTCGAACATCAATTTACAGGACTGTCACTGAACAGCTTGGAAAACACAAACTGTGCGCGAAATGGGTTCCAAAAATACTCAACAATCAGCACAAAAGAGCGAAGAACACAAAGTGGGAGAGTTTTTGGAGCACTATCGACAAGATGGAGTGATTTGCTTTCCCGCATTGTTATGTGTGGCAAGACATGCATATCTTACACCAATGTAAAATCGAAACAACAATCTATCCAGAAGCATCAATCTAGTTCACCCAAACAAGAAAGTTTAAGCAGTCTCCACTCGCGGGTTGATAACGTATGGCTACTGTATTTTGGGAAGGAAAGGGCATCCTTTTGATTGATTTCACGGACCATGGGTTAACAATGGCAGCTAACATATACTGTGAAATGCTAACCAAACCGAGATGTGCAAACCAAAATCGACACCATGGTAAACTGCTGTCTGGGCTGTTGTCTGGAATAACTCTCTTTCATAACAATGCACGCCATCGCACCGCTGCTGGAAGAGAGAAGAATATTTAGGATTTTCATGGTGAACTTTTTGAGCACCCTCCATACAGTTACAACCTTGAACCAAATGATTATTTCCTCGTGATCCATTTTAAAAAGTAGCTGTATGGACAATGATCTCAAAATGGGGATGAACTTGAGACTTGTGTAAACTGGTTCCGTTCCTGGCAGCAGAGTTCTATGCAGAGTGGTTAAATAACCTGTGCACTGCAGAGTGGTTAAAGAAGCTGGTGCAGCATTACAAAAAATGTGTAGATGTGAATGGTAATTACGTGGAAAAGTAAATAGATATGTAGTAAAGTATTACAGTCAATAAAAACTTTTCTCAAGAGCTCATTTCTTTTCTATGACCAAATGGACCTTAATTTTGGAATACATCTCTTATATGAGAAAGGCGTGGAGCACATATCATGCTTACTGTTTAATGCTTGTAGCTTAGTGATCTTAACTTATATATTTGGACACTATGTGAAAAAAGATGGTGTCAGATAAAGATTACAGATAGGAGAAAGCACTCAAGTTAGTATTATGATCTTATCAACTTAAATTTTGTTTCGCACTAACCAAAACCACTAAAATGAGATAGCAGTATTGTTACAAGTCACAAAATGACTCAGTGAAAATATTTTTGTGAAATAATATTCTAGATTTTATATTTTGGATTATACAAAGAGTCAACCGAAAATTACATCAATGTTACTGTCTCCAATGTGTAATAATATTTTCTCCAAGAACCGAGGGCATAAAGTAAAAACACACATACCCAAAAGGTACTGACAATGGAGGCAACTCTTAAACGTGCACAATGTCATGAGGGAAAGAACAGAATGTTGGTAAGAGCAACTAATGAAACCTTTCACATGAAAGGAAGAGAGCAGGAATGAAGGTAAAAGATGTAATAAGATGCAAACAAAAACGCTTTGTCATGAAATATTTGAAAGTGACTGTTGATATTCTTTAAATCATTATTTTGATTTTCTTCTGCTTTCAAGAGAGGAACAGGGCCAACTGAATTTTGTTTATTTCCAGAGAAGAAACTGGCAGTTTTACCAAAATTTTCTTGAACTCTGGACTCCCTACTCCTGAATCAGTAATAGTCAGAATAACTTAAGTGGCTGATGTTTTCATTTTGTCTTATGTTAACATTAGTGATCCAACATTGCTGTGTACAGCACTGTAGTTGTAATTATGTATACAATGTTGCGTGGTTGTGACAACATTATCTGAGGAGGTAAGAACATAAACTGCGAGCTGTGAACTGCAGAATTTCAGTGCTCTTACAAGCCACTGGTAGAATTGTAATCTGTCATGACTGTCTTGTTGTCTTGTGGTATGACAGGTAGTACACACTTTAAAGAGATGTGAGTAAAATAGCTTCTTATACATAATTCACCACATAACAGCAGGGTTGATAATTTCAGTTAATCATTTACTTGTTGTAGCCCCTGTCCCTCCATACCTGGTGTGCAAAATGCACAAGAAATAACATGGTCCTCTACACTTGTTGAGTATAATCTTGTGTCTGCAAATGATAAACATAATGTACTGAACACTATTTCTGATTGAATGGAGCACTGTAAATGTTATTTAGCATAAATCACACTGATCAGTTCATAAAAGAAACTCCTGAATCACAGCAAAGTATCACAATTTATTTGTCTTGTGCAATAATTGACTCAATTTAAATTTTTTTCACTGTCCAAAGTGCTTGGAATTGATAATCTTATTCAGATACCAGTGAAACTTCAACACAGTACATACGAAATGGACAATATAGAAAACTGAAATCAGCATCAGAGTTAGTCTACTAAGCACAGATAGAAATATAACCAGTAAGTAATGGCCCATGGATTTCAACATGTAGAATGCCCATACGAGTGATTACTGAACATTTTATACACAAGTAAAAGTTAAAACATTTTGTAATGCCACATTTACACATTTTGAACTGAATAATGAGTGTTTGGATGTTATCTGTGTATGTTTTACAGAAACAATAATTTAACAGTCATGTTAATGAGCGGTATTTAACAAGGATCATTTCAAAAGTTCTGCACACTGTAAGATATAAAATAATTTATTTTAGAAAATATCTTTGTAATTTATTTTACAAAATACCTTTACGAGCCTTCGATATAGTCTCCATTCTCACTTATGACAGCTTCCCAAAGTTTTGGCGACTTCTGTATTCCAGTTAGAGCACCTTCGCTGTTGAGCTGTCTGATTACTTGTCTCACCTCACTGAAAGATCCATCAATTGTATCAAAACATTTTCCATGGAGTTGTTTCTTTAATTTGGACTCTTATCAGGACTGCACAGTGGGTGGGGAAGCACTTATCATTCAAATTTGTCAAGCATTTCTCTCACTGGTAGGGCAATATGCAGTCTTGCATTATCATGCAAAATGAGGATACTAGATGCAAGCATGTCAGGTCTTCTTTGCCAAATTTTCAGGCACAAAACATTTTGCAGAAACAGCTTGTAGTAAGTGCCTGTTACAGATGTGCCCTGAGGCACTCTACTTGTAGCCATTACTTCGTTCATGTCATAAAGATCATCATCAGTTTTGTCCTTGATTGTTGGTGGCAGAACTTGTTCAGGGAGAGGAGTGTCAACTTTTTTGTTGTGATAACTGAGACTTTATTTCTGGTTCAATATATCATATCCAGGTTTCATCAAGTGCAACAATTCCTTGCAGAAACTGTCCTCCTCCTGTTTGATAATGTTGAAGCAATTCTTCTGCTACTCTTTTGCAATCTGCTTTCTGCTCTTCACTCAGATCACATGGAACCTATCTGGGAGCAACTTTTCTCATCTTTAACGTTTCTGTTATGATTATGTAAACTGAAGTGACGGACATTCTGGCCTCATATGCTATTTCCTCACATGTTTTTTGTTGTTCCCCTCTCAAAATGTAATTAATAATAACCTGGGAGATGTAATCTGTTGCAGTTGATGGCCTTCTACTTCCTAGGATGTCCTCATACCTTCATGGAAGCTAGGAGACCACTGTGATACTGTGCTATGATCCATTACATTATTCCCACCCACCTCCCCCAAAGCATTGTAAATTACTGTTGTGTTCTTTCCAAGTAGGGATTTTATTTTGATGCAGGAATATCAGTCACTACATGTAGTTGAACCTGGCTCAGTTTCAGCTTTCATTTTAAAACTGAATTACTCACGACACAGCCACTTGAACCAGCACAGAGGAAGCACCTCTGCTAAGAATGTAGGCAGTTGACAGACATTGTGGAGATATATCATTCTCTAACGTGCTATTCTGAGTGACACTTCAGATATGTCATTCTGCGTAATAAGAGATTTGTCACTTAACATTGTGAATATTGAATATCAGAACAATACAGAAGAGTTCTTTCAAAGGGTAGTATGTCAGTTTGTAGTGAGCTGGTTTAGATGTGAGCTGTCTTACAGCCCTTGACCCTCTGCAGATGGAGACCAAGTCCCACGGCACAATTAGTGGCACTGCATAGCATGTCCACTGCATCAAGAAAACACAAGGAGGCAACCATAAATCTTCAATAAGATAGAAGTGCTCATAAACAACATTGAGGTGACAGAGCATGACTGAAGTAGTTGGTTCAGCTACAAACAATAAAAAATTCCATTTATACATTTCAATGCAGATCTTTGTGGCTGGAAACTGGACGCCACAAGTGAGAGCCTGTGACAAAGCAAGCTGGGATATTTTTACTTCCCCTCTTGTTTTGCCATCTGCCTGTATGCTTTCATTTTTTCAGTTTTAACTATTTACCATTAACAAACGTGAATATAATCTGCATTTTCATAAAAGAGAAAGGCTGGCCCTCAGTTTTAAAGAATATAACACCAGATCTAATTTTGTGCTTAGTTTTATGTATGTAATTGATTCTCTAACTTATTTCGGCTATTCCTAGTTAGTATCTTTTGTTATAGGGTGAAATCAGTAACTGTTTCGTAACTTAAATTCTATTTTTGATGTATAAACAAATATAAATTCTGTACTAATTACAAACATTTGGAGGAACAATTAATGTTGTTGTTGAGGTTGTTGTTGTTGTTGTGGTCTTCAGTCCTGAGACTGCTTTGATGCAGCTCTCCATGCTATTCTATCCTGTGCAAGCTGCTTCATCTCCCAATAACTACTGCAACCTGCATCCTTCTGAATCTGCTTAGTGTATTCACCTCTTGGTCTCCCTCTACGGTTTTTACCCTCCACGCTGCCCTCCAATACAAAATTGGTGATCCCTTGATGCCTCAGAACATGTCCTACCAATCGATCCCTTCTACTAGTCAAGTTGTGCCACAAATTTATCTTCTCCCCAATCCTATTCAATACCACCTCATTAGTTATGTGATCTACCCATCTAATTTCAGCATTCTTCTGTAGCACCACATTTCAAAAGCTTATATTCTCTTCTTGTCCAAACTATTTATCGTCCAAGTTTCATTTCCATAAATGGCTACACTCCATACAAATACTTACAAAAACGACTTCCTGACATTTAAATCTATACTTGATGTTAACAAATTTATCTTCTTCAGAAACGCTTTCCTTCCCATTGCCAATCTACATTTTATATCCTCTCTACTTCGACCATCATCAGTTATTTTGCTCTCCAAATAGCAAAACTTCTTTACTACTTTAAGTGTCTCATTTCCTAATCTAATTCCCTCAGCATCACCCGACTTAATTTGACTACATTCCATTATCCTCGTTTTGCTTTTGTTGCTGTTCGTCTTATATCCTCCTTTCAAGACACTATCCATTCCGTTCAACTGCTCTTCCAAGTCCTTTGCTGTCTCTGACAGAATTACGATGTCATCGGCGAACCTCAAAGTTTTTATTTCTTCTCCATGAATTTTAATACCTACTCCGAATTTTTCTTTTGTTTCCTTCACTGCTTGCTCAATATACAGATTGAATAACATCGGGGAGAGGCTACAACCCTGTCTCACTCTCTTCCCAATCACTGCTTCCCTTTGATGTCCCTTGACTCTTATAACTGCCATCTGATTTCTGTACAAGTTGTAAATAGCCTTTCGCTCCCTGTATTTTACCCCTGCCACCTTCAGAATTTGAAAGAGAGTGTTCCAGTCAACATTGTCAAAAGCTTTCTCTAAGTCTACAAATGCTAGAAATGTAGGTTTGCCTTTCCTTAATCTAGCTTCTAAGATAAGTCGTAGCGTCAATATTGCCTCATGTGTTCCTATATTTCTACGGAACCCAAACTGATCTTCCCCAAGGTTGGCTTCTACTAGTTTTTCCATTCGTCTGTAAAGAATTCGCGTTAGTATTTTGCAGCTGTGACTTATTAAACTGATATTTCGGTAATTTTCACATCTGTCAACACCTGCTTTCTTTGGGATTGGAATTATTATTTTCTTCTTGAAGTCAGAGGGTATTTCGCCTGTCTCATATATCTTGCTCACCAGATGGTAGAGTTTTGTCAGGACTGGCTCTCCCGAGGCTGTCAGTAGTTCTAATGGAATGTTGTCTACTCCCGGGGCCTTGTTTCGACTCAGGTCTCTCAGTGCTCAGTAAAACCCTTCACGCAGTATCGTATCTCCCATTTCATCTTCATCTACATCCTCTTCCATTTCCATAATATTGTCCTCAAGTACATCGCCCTTGTATAGATCCTCTATATACTCCTTCCACCTTTCTGCTTTCCCTTCTTTGCTTAGAACTGGGTTTCCATCTGAGCTCTTGATATTCACACGAGTGGTTCTCTTTTCTCCAAAGGTCTCTTTAATTTTCCTGTAGGCAGTATCTATCTTACCCCTAGAGAGATAAGCCTCTACATCCTTACATTTGTCCTCTAGCCATCCCTGCTTAGCCATTTTGCACTTCCTATCGATCTCATTTTTGAGATGTTTGTATTCCTTTTTGCCTGCTTCATTTACTGCATTCTTATATTTTCTCCTTTCATCAATTAAGTTCAATATTTCTTCTGTTACCCAAGGATTTCTACTAGCTCTCGTCTTTTTACCTACTTGATCCTCTGCTGCCTTCACTACTTCATCCCTCAAAGCTACCCATTCTTCTTCTACTGTATTTCTTTCCCCCATTCCTGTCAATTGTTCCCTTATGCTCTCCTTGAAACTCTGTACAATCTCTGATTTAGTCAGTTTATCCAGGTCTCATCTCCTTAAATTCCCACCTTTTTGCAGTTTCTTCAGTTTTAATCTACAGTTCATAACCAATAGATTGTGGTCAGAGTCCACATCTGCCCCTGGAAATGTCTTACTATTTAAAACCTGGTTCCTAAATCTCTGTCTTACCATTACATAATCTATCTGAAACCTGTCAGTATCTCCAGGCTTCTTCCATGTATACAACCTTCTTTTATGATTCTTGAACCAAATGTTAGCTATGATTAAGTTGTGCTCTGTGCAAAATTCTACCAGACGGCTTCCTCTTTCATTTCTTCCCCCCCAATCCATATTCACCTACTACGTTTCCTTCTCTTCCTTTTCCTACTACCGAATTCCGGTCACCCATGACTATTAAATTTTCATCTCCCTTCACTAACTGAATAATTTCTTTTATTTCATCATACATTTCTTCAATTTCTTCGTCATCTGCAGAGCTAGTTGGCATATAAACTTGTACTACTGTGGTAGGCGTGGGCTTCATGTCTATCTTGGCCACAATAATTCGTTCACTATGCTGTTTGTAGTAGCTTACCCGCACTCCTATTTTTTTTATTCATTATTAAACCTACTCCTGCAATCCCCCGTTTTGATTTTGTATTATAACGCTGTATTCGCCTGACCAAAAGTCTTGCTCCTCCTGCCACCGAACTTCACTAATTCCCACTATATCTAACTTTAACCTATCCATTTCCCTTTTTAAATTTTCTAACCTATCTGCGCGATTAAGGGATCTGACATTCCACGCTCCGATCCATAGAATGCCAGTATTCTTTCTCCTGATAACGACGTCCTCCTGAGTAGTCCCCGCCCGGGGATCCGAATGGGGGACTATTTTACCTCCGGAATATTTTACCCAAGAGGACGCCATCATCATTTAACCATACAGTAAAGCTGCATGCCCTCAGGAAAAATTACGGCCATAGTTTCCCCGTTGCTTTCAGCCGTTCGCAGTACCGGCACAGCAAGGCCGTTTTGGTTAGTGTTACAAGGCCAGATCAGTCAATCATCCAGACTGTTGCCCCTGCAACTACTGAAAAGGCTGTTGCCCCTCGTCAGGAACCACACGTTTGTCTGGCCTCTCAACAGATACCGCTCCGATGTGGTTGCACCTACGGTACGGCTATCTGTATCGTTGAGGCACGCAAGCCTCCCCACCAACGGCAAGGTCCATGGTTCATGGGGGGGTGAACAACTAATAGTATTCTTAAAGGATCTGTCTCTATTTGAAAGCATGTTAGCAAAGCCAGCCGTTAATTAATTCTAAAGAAATTAATAGTTTTGTTGAAAGTATTGTTTTTGTAACTATATATGTTAATTTCATGATTTGAATAAATAATTCGGTTCAACCCTTGTAGTAGAAGAAACTGCTAATAAGAAATATTTTTTCAATGTATCCAGTTAATTTAATGAGTTAAGTTTTAATTGTAATTTCTGTAAATTTAACTTCGAACAATGTGTAGTTTCAGTACCTATTATTGTGAGGATATATGAGGGCCCAATTTTTGGGGCTCGAGACAGCCAGTACACGGCCGAGTTTCAGATGAGGAACCTGTATTGGTTACATCAACAACAATGCATGTGTGAAATAAGTGTAACACAATTAGGCTGTGTGTTAAAACTATGATAGTGTCTGCTCCATATGTACCTTTCTATCTTTCAAGAACTGTGAACATTGTGGTGAGGTTTTTACTGCTCATAGATGTTCAGTAGTAAACTATTGTAGCAGTATGTGGAGGTTTGTCTGCAAACTATTAATGAGGATTATGGAAAGTTAAAACAATAGTGCATAGGCCATATATAACTGTGTATTATTGGGTGGGGGAGTTGTGAAAACTGAAAGTAAACTACTTTGAAATTCAACTGTGCACCTGTCGGCCACATTATTTAAAGTAGTCAGTGTTGTAATTCCACACCCCATTTTTCAGCCAGTATCACAAGCAAAGACAACAAACGAAGAAATAAAGAAGGCAAACCGTCACAAGCCCAGGACTGCACCTTTCATATGACACCCTGCAGTCAGTGTTCAGCAAGATGCACAGTAAAGGACTAGCAGCAAATACAAAAATTGTCAGCCTACAGGAAGTTTGACACTGTAGACCACACAGCTGCCACTACCCAATGTTGGCCACAAGAAAATGTGTTCCACTCAATACAGAGCCCTGCAGAACTTACTTCTCCTGTATATGAGGATACTGTAGGAAGCACAAACTTGAAGCCAGAAAGAACAGCACGTAAAGAAGTTCCAGACAAAAATCAATAATGTGGCCCCAGAGACCGCACTCATGTAGGGTAAAGAGAATGTGGTGACACCCCGTGGCGTCTTAAGCCTTTCGCAAGTCAAAGAAGGCAGTGATAAGGTGTTGATGTCAGGCAAAAGCTAATAGATAATAGATACCAGGCAGGTCAAACTGTCAGCAGCACAATGGCCTTGGCCAGAATCACACTGGGACAGAGTCAAAAGACCCCGAGACTCAAGGTCCCAACACAGCCACCAGCTCACCGTATGTTCGAGCAACTTGCAGAGAACATTAGTAAGACTAACTGGGTAGTAACTGTCCACCTCAAAGGAGTGTTTACCCATTTTCTGTAGCAGGACAATCATGCTTTCTCGGCACTTAGATGGGAGTCACCACAGCTCGCTCCAGATATGGTTGGAAACGGCAAGGATGTGACACTGGTAATCCACCAATAAATGTTTGAGCATTTGACTGTGGATGTGGTCTGACCCTGGAGCCATGCCACGAAAATGGCTGGGGCACTGAGGAATTATCATTCACTGATCAGAGCATTATATGACTCCAGGTGACATTTAGTGAAAGGTAAGCGAATTTGCTCCACTTGTATGATTACACAAATTCAGGCAGATAATTCTCAGACGCAGACACCCAAGCATAACACAAAGCAAAATATTTAGCGACAGTGTCTGGCTCAGTGCAGACAACACCATTCAGAGATCTACCACGTACACCTGTGGGACACAGGTGTTGATAGAGGTATCTAAACTTTGCCCAAATCTTTAAAGGAGGAGTACATGGTCCAATGGTAGCAACATACTGTTCCCCACATTCTAAAAATGTTCAAATGTGTGTGAAATCTTATGGGACTTAACTGCTATGGTCATCAGTCCCTAAGCTTACACACTACTTAAGCTAAATTATCCTAAGGATAAACACACACACCCATGCCCGAGGGAGGACTCGAACCTCCGCTGGGACCAGCCGCACAGTCCATGACTGCAGTGCCTTAGACCGCTCGGCTAATCCCGCGCGGCCTCCCCACATTCTCATATGTATCATTTTATGAGGTGGCAGACCCAGGAAATGAGGTGCTTCATTGTTCCACCAAGGTACTGTCTTCCAACAGGGGGATCCCGTGAAATAGGGGATAGCTGAATCAGCTGTCAATAGAATGGCTGCAGTTCTGCTCTGGAGAGCTGCATTGATACCTCCATATGATGGGGGGCTAAAGGCAATGGCAGGAGTGAAGGCATCCCAGTCAGCTTTGGTGACCCACTTCACTGAATGCCTAAGTGAGAGATGCCGAGGGAGGGTCAAGATGATCTGAAAATGATCACTGACACACATGTTATCGTGGACACTGCAGTGGATGGAGGGGAGAAAACCTAGGCTGCAAAAGTGGAGAGATCAATGGCTGAATACGATCCATATGCTACCTGAAATGTTTGGGAACACTAGAATTCATGAGGCAAAGATCGAGCTCTGTGAGAAAATTTTCGACAGCTTTATCGTGGCCACTGATCACAGTTCTACCACTCAAAGAGTTATGGACACTGAAGTCAACCAATATCAGGAAGGGTGAGAAAGCTGAGAAAACAGTGCAGGCAATGTGTTCTGTGTCACTTTACCATCAGCTGGGAGATGCACGTTACAGATGGGAAAATCCAGACATCTTCACAGGAACAACTACAGCCTCATATGTCATTCCAAGAGGCATGTGTTCACAGAAGAGTCCAGAACGTATGTGCAAACACGGCCTGACACCCTTTCATAGTCACTGCAATTCTTAAAATAGTCCCAATAACTGTGGAGGATAGGGGTCAGCATTGTTGGGAACCAAGTTTCTTGGAGGGTGATGCAGAAAGCAGGGGAAACGCAGAAGAGACATGATAGCTCAGCCAGTTGGCAGAAAAAATTGCTACAGTTATGTTGGAGGATCACGCTATCAGTATCCTGTGGAGGCGTGATGGGACCTAAGAGACAGATTATGCCTACGGGACCCCTGGCACTGGTTGTGAGGAGACAACACATTGGTTCCGAATAAAGGTGTGTGGGGGTTCCGAATCAAGGTGTGTGGGGGCAGGATCCATGGGCACAGGAGCCACAAGGAAAACTGCCTGAGATACAAAGGTGGAACATGTGGGGTTCAGCGGGAAGGGGGGCCACCACAACGTCCTTCTTTGAGGACTAGAACTTGTCCCCCTTCTTGTCCTCCCTCTCCTTAGATGATTTTGATGACTGTGAGGACTTGTCTGCCCCAGTTTCTGAAACAGAGGAGGAATGTGAAGTCCTACAACCTGCAACATGTGGCTCCTTCAGCCACTGGCTAGCATCTAGCTGCAGATCAGCAGATTTCTGGGAAGGGGGCCCTTCCTGGAAAGAAATGACAAGGGAGGGCACTGCTTCTCTGGACAAGTGTTGGGGACTGATGTCCCCGGAGGGTGTGGAGGAGACACTCCCAAAGAGGGTGTGGTGGGTGGGGGGGGGGGGGGGGGGGGGGGCAGTAGGAGGACACCCAACCACTAGAGGACAGGGTGCAGTCAACCGGCCCCAAGGAGGGTGCAGTCAACCGGCCCCAAGGGCCCTGACATAGAAAACAGAGGTCAGTGATACAGTCACTAGAGATGACGAGGTGGTCATAGTCATAGCATACATCTTTGTAATACTTGTAATGCATTGTTGGTTGCAATAGGCAGATGCGCTTTGTTGCTGCGCATTTTAGTGATTTTGACTGAGATAAATTCAAGCTGTAGTGTTGTTCTTTGGCACACCAGAGTAGAAATATGCACAGAAACAGCTAAGTGAAAAATCCATGCAATATTCACATTTGTTTATATATAAAAGCCAACTTCAGAATTTTCTTTTGTGCAAGATTATGTGTATAAGATTCATGTGCAGATGTGAAGTTCTAGATCTGCATTTTTTACAGTTCACATTGCATCTGCTTTATCTTTGACTGACTGTATCAATACCCATTTGTAATGTCATACACTGTGAAATTTAGAACATTTGCAAGTGCCACAGTAAACTCTTTCTGTTATCATCAATTGTAGGCTTAGACTTAATTGTTCTCTTTTAAAGTTTTGAGAACAGTAGGCTTATCCTCGCTCAAACCAATTGTTATCTAATTTCATTGTATAATTACATGCACAGTAGGTTATTTTTGAGAATATCTGGATGCTTACAGAAGTTACTGGTACAAGTATTTAGGATGTGTAACATTTTGTAGCAAATCAGCATTTGTGATTCACAGTTCAGTTTCATGGTATATCAATGCAAATAAACGTGATTTTTAGAATTTTCAGAAGCTACCATTGTCCTTTGCATAATCTATGAGTACCGTGTAGTACATCGGTGTTTGTGATTTAGTTACATTGTATTACTTCTCGTTTTCCCTTGAAGAAGTGTAGCCCCATATATTATCTACATTTATTGTATATTTACTCTGTTTTTGAGTTTGCTGACAACTACAATTAACTTCGAAACATTTTGGGAAAGTAGTATTTTTTACCGAAGGTTTTTGTGTTGCCATAACAGAAATCTTGTTCTATGGATTTGTTTCAATTCTTCTAGAGAATTAGCAACTTTTTAGCTCAACAGATTAAAAGATAATCAGCAGGATTAATTTAAAGTTATTTGTTTACTGTCTTCTAATGAACAGCACCAAACAAAATGAAGCCCCATCGTGAATGCTGTTCTCGAACATGGGATGAGTTGGTTGACATTTGCAAGCAGCTCGAAACTGCCCTGGGGCCACAGTCAACAAGTTGAAGAGGCTTTTACAGCAGCCACTGAGGCAACAGGGTGCATCCAACTGCAGACTGTGGCACACATTGGAACAAATGATGCCTGTCATCTGGTCTCCGAGGTCATTCTTGGGTCATTCCAGCGACTGGCAGAGAAGGCTGAGAAGGTGAGGCTTGTACATGGAGTTTCAATGTAGCTCACTATTTGCAGCACTGCCCCAGAACTGATCGTGGCCCTTTGGTCTGGAGACGAGTGGAACAACTGAACCAGGGAATCCAAAGGTTCTGTGACAAGCTGGGCTGCAACTTTCTGAACTTGTGCCATAGGACTCTTAACTGTAGGGTACCCCAAAATGGGTCAGGTGTCCACTACACATAAAAGGCTGCTGCTCAGGTAGCGGACTGTGTGTAGGGTGCACTCAGGGGATTTTTAGATTGGACAACTTGCCACCAAATCCAGATAATGATACCTGTAAGGAAACACAGAAGTATCAGTGTAAGATCGAAAGAAATGTTTCTAACAGGTGAAAGTATTAAAATCCTAATGGTTAACTGCCAAAGCATTCACAACAAAGTGCCAGAGTTTGAAGCACTTGTGAAAAGTAGTGAAGCTCACATAATACTGGGCACAGAAAGCTGGCTGAAACCTGAAATTGACAGCAGTGAGATTTTTGGGGAAAATTTAAGTTTATATTGAAAGGATAGCCAAATGGGAAATGGAGGAGGCGTATTTGTCACAATAAACAAGAAACTCAAACCCACTGAGATAGAAATTGAAGCTGCATGTGAGATTATTTGGACAAAACTCAGTATCAGGGGTGGGCATAAAATGATAACTGGACCTTCTATCGCCCACCAGACTCATCTCCTGATGTAACTGAAAACTTTAGAGAAAATGTCAGTTCTATTGTATTGTAATCATTAGTGGAGAGACTAATTATCCAACAATTAATTGGGAAAATTAGTTTAGTTGGTGGTAGGTGTGATAAGATATCCTGTGAAACATTATTAAATGCCTCCCCTAAAAACTATCCACAACATGTAGTTAGTAACCCCACTCATGATTTAAATATATTGGATCTAATGGCAACAAATAGACATCATTCCTTTGGGGGTGTCAACAATGAAACTGGTATCAGTGACCATGTCACAGTTGTGGCAATAATGATTACCAAAGTACAAAGGACAACTAAAACAAGCAAACAGATATACATGCTCAGAAAACTAGATAAAAAATTAGTAGTGTCATACCTCAAAGAAGAAGTTGAGACATACAGTACAGAGCAGGAACTTGTAGAGGAACTATCACTAAAGTTTGAAAGAATAATTGACCATGCACTGGATAGATACGTACCCAGTAGAGCAGTTCATAATGGGAGGGAACCTCCATGGTATGTAGTCTCTGTAGATTAGATTAGATTAGATTAATACTAGTTCCATGGATCATGAATACGATATTTCGTAATGATGTGGAACGAGTCAAATTTTCCAATACATGACATAATTAGGTTAATTTAACAACATACTTAAGTTAATATAACAACTTTATTTTTTTTTTTTTTTTTTTTTTTTTTTTTTTTTTTTTTTAATTTCTATCTACAAATTCCTCTATGGAGTAGAAGGAGTTGTCATTCAGAAATTCTTTTAATTTCTTCTTAAATACTTGTTGGTTATCTGTCAGACTTTTGATACTATTTGGTAAGTGACCAAAGACTTTAGTGCCAGTATAATTCACCCCTTTCTGTGCCAAAGTTAGATTTAATCTTGAATAGTAAAGATCGTCCTTTCTCCTAGTATTGTAGTTATGCACACTGCTATTACTTTTGAATTGGGTTTGGTTGTTAATAACAAATTTCATAAGAGAGTATATATACTGAGAAGCTACTGTGAATATCCCTAGATCCTTAAATAAATGTCTGCAGGATGATCTTGGGTGGACTCCAGCTATTATTCTGATTACACGCTTCTGTGCAATGAATACTTTATTCCTCAGTGATGAATTACCCCAAAATATGATGCCATATGAAAGCAATGAGTGAAAATAGGCGTAGTAAGCTAATTTACTAAGATGTTTATCACCAAAATTTGCAATGACCCTTATTGCATAAGTAGCTGAACTCAAACGTTTCAGCAGATCATCAATGTGTTTCTTCCAATTTAATCTCTCATCAATGGACATACCTAAAAATTTGGAATATTCTACCTTAGCTATATGCTTCTGATTAAGGTCTATATTTATTAATGGCGTCATACCATTCACTGTACGGAACTGTATGTACTGTGTCTCATCAAAATTCAGTGAGAGTCCGTTTACAAGGAACCACTTAGTAATTTTCTGAAAGACAGTATTGACAATTTCATCAGTTAATTCTTGTTTCTCAGGTGTGATTACTATACTTGTATCATCAGCAAAGAGAACTAACTTTGCCTCTTCATGAATATAGACTGGCAAGTCATTAATATATAATAAGAACAACAAAGGACCCAAGACTGACCCTTGTGGAACCCCATTCTTGATAGTTCCCCAGTTTGAGGAATGTGCTGATCTTTGCACGTTACGAGAACTACTTATTTCAACTTTCTGCACTCTTCCAGTTAGGTACGAATTAAACCATTTGTGCACTGTCCCACTCATGCCACAATACTTGAGCTTGTCTAGCAGAATTTCATGATTTACACAATCAAAAGCCTTTGAGAGATCACAAAAAATCCCAATGGGAGGTGTTCGGTTATTCAGATCATTCAAAATTTGACTGGTGAAAGCATATATGGCATTTTCTGTTGAAAAACCTTTCTGGAAACCAAACTGACATTTTGTTAGTACTTCATTTTTACAGATATGTGAAGCTACTCTTGAATACATTACTTTCTCAAAAATTTTGGATAAAGCTGTTAGAAGGGAGATTGGACGGTAATTGTTGACATCAGATCTATCCCCCTTTTTATGCAAAGGTATAACAATAGCATATTTCAGTCTATCACGGAAAATGCCCTGTTCCAGAGAGCTATTACACAGGTGGCTGAGAATCTTACTTATCTGTCGAGAACAAGCATTTAGTATTTTGCTGGAAATGCCATCAATTCCATGTGAGTTTTTGCTTTTAAGCAAGTTTATTATTTTCCTAATTTCAGAGGGAGAAGTGGGTGAGATTTCAATTGTATCAAATTGCGTAGGTATGGCCTCTTCCATTAACAGCCTAGCATCTTCTAATGAACACCTGGATCCTACTATATCCACAACATTTAGAAAATGATTATTAAAAATATTTTCAACTTCTGACTTTTTGTTCGTAAAGTTTTCATTCAATTTGATGGTAATACTGTCTTCCTCTGCTCTTGGTTGACCTGTTTCTCTTTTAATAATATTCCAAATTGTTTTAATTTTATTATCAGAGTTGCTGATTTCAGACATGATACACATACTCCTGGATTTTTTAATAACTTTTCTTAATATAACACAGTAGTCTTTATAATTTTTGATAGTTTCTGGGTCACTACTCTTTCTTGCTGTCAGATACATTTCCCTTTTCCGGTTACAAGATATTTTTATACCCTTAGTAAGCTATGGTTTGTTACAAGGTTTCTTACGAGTATATTTAACTATTATTATGCATTTACAAAAATGTCATGAAATAAATTATATTTTAAATTGGCATCAGGTTCACGGTACACCTCATCCCAGTCTAACTGCTGTAGGCTTTCCCTGAAATTTGCAATTGTTAAATCGTTGACTGAACGTACTACTTTGGAGGACTGTTTAGTATTGCTGGATGGAGCTATGTCATATATTGTAACTAGCTGTGCAACATGATCAGAAAGACCATTCTCAACAGGCTGAGCATTTATCTGGTTAAACTTATCTTGGTTTATAAAGAAGTTATCTATCAGTGAGCTGCTATCCTTTACCACCCGAGTAGGAAAATCAATAACGGGTGTCAAATTGAAAGAAACTTCTAAAGCAGCAGAGATTACCGCATAATAAGTGTAAAACAAAGTGTAGGGCTATAGATAGAGAGATGCTGAATGAAACGCATTTTTCTGTCAAGAGAGCTATGTGTGGTACCTTCAATAATTATTGTAGCAGAACATTGACAAACAATACTTCACAAAACTCACAGAAATTCTGGTCAGATGTAAAGACTGTTAGTGGCACCAGAGTTAGTGTCCAGCCCTAGCGAAAGAGGCAGGAACTGAGATTGAGGACAGCAAAGCAAAACTGAAATGTTTATCTCCATTTCCAAATGTTTCTTTACACAGGAAAGCCCTGGAGAGTGTCTCAATTTAATCCTCTTAACAATGAAAAGATGAATGAAAAAGTATTAGTGTCAGTGATGTTGAGAAAAGGCTGAAATCCTTAAAAATGAACAAAGCTCTAGGGGCCAATGGAATCCCTGTCAGATTCTATATTGATTTTGCAGCTGACTTAGCTCCTCTTTTAACTATAATCTTATCACAGATCCCTCGGGGAAGGGGGGAACTGGGCCCAATTCTTAGAGAAAAGCACAGGTCTCACCTGTCTACAAGAAGCTTAGTAGAAGTGATCCATCAAAGTACTGTCCAATACCACTGACATCTATTTGTTGTAGAGTCTCAGAACATATTCTGAGCTCAGATATAATGAGGTATCTCAATCAGAATGACCTCCTGCATGCCAATGAGCATGAGTTCTGAAAACATTAATCACGTGGAACCCAACTTGCACATTTTTTACATGACATGCTGAAAGCTTTGGACCAAGGCAGTCAGGTAGATGCAGCATTTCTTGATTTCCAAACAGCATTTGACTCAGTACCACATCTATGCCTATTGTCAATAGTATGATCATATGGGGTATCAAGTGAAATTTGTGACTGGACAGAAGGCTTTTCGGTAAGGAAGGCACAGCATATTATCTTGGATGGAGAGACATCATCAAAAAGAAGTAACTTTGGGTGAGTCTCTGGGAAGTGTGTTGAGACCCTTGCTGTTCGTCTAGTATACTAATACCGACCTCAATTTTTGTAGATGATTCAGTTATCTCCAATGAAGTATTGCCTGGAAGATGCTACACAAAGATTCATTAGATGATTTCAAAGTGGTGTGAAGATTGGCAACTTGCATTAAATGTTCAGAAATGTTAAACTGTACACTTCACAAAACGAAAATATGTAGTACCCTGTGACTATAACATCACTGAGTCACAGCTGGAATCACCAACTTGTAAAAATACCTGTGTGTAACACTTTGTAGGGATATGAAATGGAATGATCACACAGACTCAGCTGCTGGTTGAGCAGGTGGCAAACTTTGGTTTATGGCTAGAATATTGGAGAAGTGCTATTGGTCTACAAAGGAGACTGCTTGCAAATTACTCATGCAACTGGTTGTAGAATACTGCTCGTGTGTGTGGAACCCATACCAAATAGGACTAACAGGGTATATTGAACATATACACAGAAAGGCAACACGAATGATTCACTTAATCCATGGCAAGGAACTGAACTGAAACTCTTGAAGATAGACGTAAATTTATCCAAAGAAAGTCTACCAACAGAGTTTCAAGAAAGGCTTTAAATGATGACTCTAGGAATATACTACAATCCTCTACGTATTGCTAACATAGGGATGGTAAATGGAAATGCCGTATGGCTAGGGCTTCCCATTGGGTAGACCACTCTGAGGATAAGATTAGATTAATTGCTGCATGCACCGAGCCATTCAAACAATCTTTTCCATGTGTTCCATTCGTGACTGGAATGGGAAGAAATCCTAACAACTGGTACAATGGAACGTATCCCTGGCCTCTTGACACGTTAGTTGGTCAAGAGTCTTCCATTCTTCGATTTTATTCTCTGCTTGTAAAATGATACAGGCCAGTGAACAGGGTGAATGGTGCTCCCCACAATGGAAATAGATGTGTGTTGAACATTCATGTAATTCATGTACAACTGAAGTCCTCAATCCCTACAGATGGGGCTAGTGTTACAATGTGAAGTCATGTGCCTGAATCTCATGAATCTGTGGCACTGCATACAGTTTCACATCACATCAGTACACCATCACCTTGACCTCTCAGGCAAAAAACTATCTTCAAAGGCCAAGAGGATGGCCCCATTATCAACACTATTGACCTATGATTCCCAGTGGACATGAGAGACGAAATGCACACCCAGTCACTCAAAAATTGGTATGTATGTCGTCATCAGTCTGTAAAAGGAGATCATGGTGGACAATGATACCCTGTACCAACAGTGAGGCTGTCAAGAGGATGACAGTTACAAGAATGTAATCCAGTTTGTCACAGAACAACAGTGCCCGTGACTGAGCAGAGGATGCTGTTTTAATCAGAACTGAAACACGTTTTATCTGCCCAGATGCAACAGTACATATGAAGGAAAAAGTGCTCACATGCAAGAGGGAGGTCCTGCAACATTTGAATGTGAACACTGCCCGGACCTGGGGTGGAGGATCGCGATGAAGCAAGAGCATGATCTAGCTCCCTCATAGTAAAAGTGGCATTTTAGCACTCATGATTCTGAGAAGAGAAGGGTATCGCCTGAGCCTGCTCCAGTTGTTTCCGATGGAGGAAGGCAGGGTGATGGTGGGTGGAGTTCGAAATTTCCACAAAATAGCGACCCAAGGTGTAGGAGACAGTCCACTACGACATAATCTGCTACTGACAGGCCGGAAATTGGGGAATGGCAATTGCAAAGAACACGATGACACTGTGCACACAACTGTTTATAATGAATGCAGTCGGCCATCATAGGATGATGGTTAAAAACGCAGAGAAGACGTTTTCGCGCGTGAATTGCATCATGGCACACCTCAGTCCACCAAGGGACTGTGACATGGAAGGGTAACGAGCAAGTGTGAGGAATGGCACGTTCTGCAGTAATAACAATAATGTTTGTAAGATATTCTACCTGGACACCACAACTGGGAAAATGATGTTCATCAAAGATCACCATGGAAGAGTAAAGCCTCAAGTGGGCCTTAGAAAGCTGACATTTGGGTGTGCACATAGGTGGGGTAGGCGTCAGCAAACGGAGAGAACAAAGGGTATGGTCGCTGAATATATATATACAGAGAGAGAGAGAGAGAGAGAGAGAGAGAGAGAGAGAGAGAGAGAGAGAGAATGGACAACTCAAGATGATAGGCAAGCTGGATATTGCGGAGAAGAGGTCCAAATGGGAATAGGTGTGTGTGGAGTGTGAAAGTTAACGTGGGTGCTAAGGTGTTAAGGCAGAGGTGCTTAAGTCGATTGAGAAGGTAAACCAAGAGGGCACCTCCCTGACAGGTTCTGGGAGAGCCCCAAAGGGGATGGTGTGCATTAAAGTCACTGAGCAGCAGAAACAGGTGAGAGTGTTGCGCAATAAGCTGGAGGAAGTCTGCCTGGTGACATGGAATGTTGGAGGGATGTAAACAGTACAGAGGGAAAAGGTCAAGGGAGGAAAGAAAATGTGGACTGAAACAGCTCGAAGCTGGGTAGTAAAGGAGATAGATTGACTATGAACATCATCCCAGATGACCAGCATGACTCCCCCATGAGATGGAATGCTGTCCTTGGGGGGAAAGGTCAAAGTGGATTGGTAAGAAATGTGAGGGCTCAAAGCAGTCATGAAGACACAATTTTGTTTCTTGGAGGCAGAGAACATGCAGACGCTGCGATTCTAAGAGCAGCCATAAGTTCTATTTGTTGGATCGAGGACTACAAATGTACCACTGGAGAAGAGTCATGATGAGGAAAAGGGAGGAGGGAAAAACTGTAGGGGTGTCACCACAGAGGCTGCCGAGAGCCAGCCTTTGAAGACTCACTGCTACAGGAAGCAGAGGCTGGAGGGTCCTGCTCCATGAGATCTACAGAGGTGTTGGCACTTTCCTTCTGTCAGTCTGCAGAGTCCAGGGCAGAGAAATGGTTGGCAGTGCACACCGACGACATGGACATCGCCCAGGCAAGGGTATCACATGGCGACACCGTCGAAGAGGATCACAGAGTCAGTGGCGGAAACGACTGTTTGTCTTTGTTTGACTTCTTGGAGCCTTTCCAGTTGGCAGAGGAAGAGTCAGATGTTTGTCGGCTGGAGGGACGTAAGAAGTCGTGGGAGTATTCCTGCTGTCCAGTCTGCCTTGCCGGGCTGTGAGGCGAAAGTTTGGTGGCTTGTTGCACAGCTGGAGGAGGAGACAGGGATGCTACCATGGTGCTAGGTGATTTTGCAACTGCGGTGGTGAATTTCAGGTCACCTATCTGTGTGGCCATGTCCTTCATGGAGCAAGATGTAACAAGAACAGTACTGTAAATGCTAGATGGTAGAACGCAGGGTATGCGACTGGCAAACAACTTGCAAGTGACGGGGTAAGGCACTTTTTCCTTCACCTGGATCTCCTGGACAGCCTGCTCATCGAGATACATGGGGCAATTTCAAGAGGCACCGGCGTTGTCACTATTACAATTGATACAGCGGGGAGCAGGAGGCAGACAATCACCCACGTGAGCATCCCCACCACAGAATACACATTTGGCCGGGTGACAACAGGACATTTGAGTGTGGTTGTAACAATGACACTGTCAGCAGTACGTCGGCTTCAGAATGTATGGTCGGACTGTGATAACTTCATAACCTGCTTTGATATTCAATGGAAGAAAAAGAGTGCATGTGGCTACTAAGGAGGCATCTATCTCTTTTGTCACCTGATGGACTGCAATGACACCCTGATCAGAGAGATACATTTGGATTTCTGTCTCTGTCAGACCACTGAGCACCCTAGTGAGAATAACACCACAGGAAGAATTCAGCATGCGATGGGCCTTGACATGAACAGGATAGCTGTGAAGCAGTGAAGCGGCAATTAGCAGTTGTGCTTGAGAACCAGTAGTCTCCAAAAAGCAAAGTGCCATTGCATAAGTTAGAGCAGGATTTCACAAGGCCGACAATTGCATCAACACCTTTCTGAATAATAAATAGATTTACCGTAGCAAAGTACTGACCATCTTCAGTATGTGAAACCACCAGGAACCACGGTGCAACTGGTGCACTCCTTCGAACCGGAAAGGGGGGCGGGGGGGTCCTCAGAAGGCAGCACACTCAAGTTAGGTGATTCTTCACACCTCAGGTCATAAATACCAAACACCTGACAGGGAGAACAGTTGGCAATTTGGGAAGGTAGCGGCTCAGGCAATCACTTCTCTTTGGGCCTGGCCTGTACGAGGGGATACATGTGAACCCTACCTGTCAACCCGGAGCTGGGAATTACACAATTACCCAGGCACCTATTACATGGCAGACACATGGGCTGGTGTTCAGGAGTCCACAGGGAGGAAGAAGAAAAGAGGAACCTCAAACATTGAAGTGGGGAAGGATTGAAGAAGGGGAATGAAGAAAGAAAAAAGGAACAAAACACAGTGGAGAGAATGTTTTGATACTTGGTTACTGAAAATGCAGAACACATTTCCAAAAACATCCCATACTTGTTGCCCATGGGAGGGGAAGAAGGACAGCAAGAGGATAGACATGCAGCATGGAAGAGAAAAGATGCTGCAAAGGCTGCGGCCTTGTGGCAGCCAAGCATGATCCTGCCAAAACGTGGCGTGCCCCCTGGGGAAGGGGTGGAGGGAAAAGGGGTATGTATGTATGTGTGTGTGTGTGTGTGTGTGTGTGTGTGTGTGTGTGTGGAAGATGGAGTTGATTGCTTAAGTAAAGCCCATAAATTACATCTGTCTCTATGAGAACTTAAAGTATTGTGATTTTATGTGCAATTTTAAACTCTGCAACAGTTGCAATGCAGTTTCTGCAGCATCAGTGTAGGGAATGCCTTACACCGATTTAATAGTTTACAAGTCCAGAGTATTAATCTAGATCCACCAATAAACATTTCAGAGTTAATCTGCAGAGCAATATATCACCAAATTTTTCACAAGAGTTGCATACTGCTAACAGAGTATACTCTCTGGCTGGAGTCACATGTGGGATTTCAAACAACACTACAGAAGCTCTGATGACAGATGGCAGGAATGTTTTGAATTCATTGATTAAAGGCACGCACGCACACGTGTAAACCATGTTCCCATAAAGGGTTGTTATAATTAAGCTTTCACCACTTGAGCCAATGCAAACAATACTATTTACCGTATGGGTACCCAACTTCATAGGAATGATGATGTTCAGACTGTGTACTGGAGGATTTGCATTGTTAGTTGGGTTAGTGTCATGACTTGTCATTAGGTGCTGGTATTGGTACGGCTATGTAAGGTTGAAACACAAGCATCGGTGAGCATTACAGTTGCAGAAAGTCAATCTAGGTCTGGACAAGGTGAGCTGAGTTTTACTCATGAAGCTGATGTATCATAACAACAGCATGAGTGCTGCTGCTCTTTGCAAGTATCAACACATTCAAGGAATACAGAGAGGTCCTCTTTCCACACCGTTGTTTAAGAACATGATTCGGGAATTTTAATTAACTGGCAGTTTGGGAAATGCTCCTGTGAGTGGCCGACAACCAAATGCACCACAAATTGTGGAATAGTTACTGTCGTCATAGCTGAGAATGCTGGACACAAAGTGTTATCTTCAAGTAGTGCACGAGCTCTGTCACAACAGCAGAACACGCCGTAGTCCACTTTGAAAAGTGCTGTGAACAATTGCGAAATGGTGTCCGTGCGAAGTTACATGCTGAGATGGTTGTCACATTGAGCAGTTTGTAACCTGGATCAAAAACATGTCACACAATTAACAAATGTAACCTTCCCATGTGGAAATTAAAATGTGTTCCTCTCAATGGGTTATTCATTATTTCTCTTCGGTGTGTCTTTACAGATGTTTCCACAAAGTTTCGTTGTCCTATAATCACTCATTTTTCATGGGGCCCCTCTCAACTAGCAAAAGTTTAATTATAATCATCTGTATTTTCTACTTAGAAAGCAGAACATTTACCAGAATATCGATTTTAAAGAGATGAAGCATACGAATTAGATCCTTCAGTATTTGGCTTCTAACTTTTTGTTCCATGCAACTGCTGCATTGCTACTGTCTCTGCATACTAAGCTGATCCACTAATACTGTTCATGTGAGTTTTCACTTTTAACACAGGGCAAATGTGTTGCCAGCCTGGTGCAAAAAAACACACTTGGCAAAACGAGCAGTGAAGCAAGAAAATGGAGCCTGAGAGCTATGTTTGATTTCTACCGTTAACCAATACGAAAAGTCAATCACAACATTAAGTACTAACTAGTTTGCATCAATGAATAATAATGACACAACAGCAACAAAACTTTATAACATCTGTTTGTACTAATATATTCTGAACTATTTCACACTTTTGAAGAGCATTCTCGTTGCTGCCATTGACTGAACAAGAAGCAAAGGAGAGAAAGAATCACTACGGATCATAACCTTTTCCATTGTTTACTTGAGAATATTGTGTTATGCTGTTAATGAAATGTCTTGAACAATAGTTTACATCTGAGCTACAATTGAAAATCACTCATTGGTTATTGGAAGACTGGTCTGCAGCACTCAACCTACTAGCACCCTCTTTCTAAAGAAATATCTGTGTGTGTGTGTGTGTGTGTGTGTGTGTGGTGATGATACAATTAGGTTTGAAATGGCTATTACATTCATCTAAAATACAGTTTTGACATAATATGTTGTAGATACACACAAAAGCATGAACTCACCCTGCTGTTCCTAATGTCCCACTTGGTGTTGTTTCACGATCTCTGAACAACAGTGGTTGGGTCAGGGAGTACTCCACATCATTTTCACCTGTAATTTATAATTATTCAGTGAATCTTAATTGACAAGCAAAGTGCAGCAGTCAGTTTTAATGCAGTTTGCTAACATGTTATGATAAAGGGAACATATTAGCTGTCTTTTTAAAGAACTTCTGCTTGCTTGGACACACGTGTACAACGTATAACTGATATATTCACACAAAGCTTAGCAAATGACACAGGCCACTTCTGGAGATTGAGTGATTGTCACTATTGTTACACAATGGCATCTGATCTTTAATCTTTATATTGGAAGACATGATTAAAGTCAAACCTTCCAAATCAGTGAAAAGATCCTGTAGACACAACACATCTGAAAGCTTCAGTCGAGCTATCGCCAATGGATTTAGTGCTTTGGAGACTTGACAAATGAACAAATTCAGATGCTGTCTAACACTACATGGCATAAGATGCCAAGGCACGAAAGGGAAGTATTAAGAAAATGTGGAAGGTCTTATAGCTGGGTAGCAGTCCACAGGAGAGGAGTGTCAGAACTGGTACAGGACTCTTAAGCAGATGATTACCATGTAACCAGTGCAGAGCTCAATGATGTCACCTGTGATTTAAGCTCCCCGGGGTAAGGATCCTGTGAGAGAAAATAATGTACTATTAGTAGAGATTGTGAGCAGCAAGTTGGAGCACAACCTGAAATTACATAACTGAGGATGACATCACACACACTGCTTAGAATGCTCCTCATATTAGTGTGAAGATTATGTCTCGCTTCAAGCATTATGATACTCCTCAGATGAAAAAGTTGTGGAACATGTTAATTCAGAGTTTCAAAAAATTGCTCAGAAGCAACTGGCATTCACACATTGGCATGGCTGATGCATCGTCCCTCATTCTATCAAGGTTACACCCACAGCTTACTACCAAAAGTATTCAGTCTGAACAAAGCATCCATCCTATCCCACTGATTTCCAATATGTTCCAAGGTTTTTTTGTAGGGTGATAAATATAAGGTTGAAACAATTACATCTACATCCATACTCTGCAAGCCACCTGACAGTGTGTGGTGGAGGGTATCTTGAGTACCTCTATCGGTTCTCCCTTCTATTCCAGTCTCGTATTGTTCGTGGAAAGGAGGATTGTCGGTATGCCTCTGTGAGGGCTCTAATCTCTCTGAATTTATCCCCATGGTCTCTTCGCGAGATATAGGAAGCAATATACTGCTTGATTCCTCGGTGAAGGTATGTTCTCGAAACTTAAACAAAAGCCCGTACCGAGCGTCTCTCTTGCAGAGTCTTCTGCTGGAGTTTATCCATCATCTCTGTAACACTTTCGCGATTACTAAATGATCCTGTAACGAAATGTGCTGCTCTCTGTTGGATCTTCTCTATCTCTTCTATCAACCCTATCTGGTACGGATCCCACACCGGTGAGCAGTATTCAAGCAGTGTGCAAACAAGTGTACTGTACCTTACTTCCTTTGTTTTCGGATTGCATTTCCTTAGGATTCTTCCAATGAATCTCAGTCTGGCATCTGATTTACCGACGATTAATTTTATATGGTCATTCCATTTTAAATCACTCCTAATGCTTACTCCCAGATAATTTAACGAATTAACTGCTTCAAGTTGCTGACCTGCTATATTGCAGCTAAATGATACAGGTTCTTTCGTTCTATGCATTTGCAGCACATTACACTTGTCTACATTGAGATTCAGTTGCCATCCCCTGCACAATGCATCAATTCGTTGCAGATCCTCCTGCATTTCAATACAATTTTCCATTGTTACAACTTCTTGATTACTACAGCATCATCTGCAAAAAGCCTCAGTGAACTTCCAATGTTATCCACAAGGTCATTTATACATATTGTGAATAGCAACGGTCCTAGAACACTCCCCTGCGGCACACCTGAAATCACTCTTACTTCGGAAGACTTCTCTCCATTGAGAATGACATGCTCCATTCTGTTATCAAGGAACTCCTCAATCAAATCACACAATTGGTCTGATAGTCCATATGCTCTTACTTTGTTCATTAAACGATTGTGAGGAACTGTATCAAATGCCTTGCGGAAGTCAAGAAACACGGCATCTACCTGGGAACCTGTGCCTATGGCCCTCTGAGTCTCGTGGACGAATAGCGCGAACTGGGTTTCACACGATCATCTTTTTCTAAACCCATGCCGATTCCTACAGAGTAGATTTCTAGTCTCCAGAAAAGTCATTAAACTCGAACACAATACGTGTTTCAAAATTCTACAACTGATCGACATGAGAGATATAGGTCTATAGTTCTGCACGTCTGTTCGACATCCCTTCTTGAAAACGGGGATGACCTGTACCCTTTTCCAATCTTTTGGAATGCTACGCTCTTCTAGAGACCTACAGTACACTGCTGCAACTGTTTCAAATAGTTTGGGTCTGTTTGTCACCAGAAGGTCTAATATGTTCTCGCCATGAGTCGGTTCTCTGTTTAACTGCTCAAGGTTTATTTCAGATAATGCACTAAAAAAAATTTCACTGGATTCTTTGTCCCTGCAACCCGTTATAAACATTTGAGTCTCCCAGTCTATATTTGGTAAATTAAAATCTTCACCCAGAACTATAACATGGTTGGGAAATCTACGCAAAATATTTTCCAAATTTTCCTTCAGATGCTCTGCCACAACAGCTGCTGAGCCAGAGGGCCTATAGCAACGTCTAATTACCATGTTTGAGCCTGCTTTAACCATGCCCTTCACCCAAATTATTTCACATATCGGATCTCCGTCAATTTCCTTCGATACTATTGCACTTCTTATCACTATAAACACGCCTCCCCCTTCATTGTCCAGCCTGTCTCTGCGGTACACATTCCAATCTGAGTTTAGAATTTCATTACTGTTTACATCTGGTTTCAGCCCTTTCCGTCCCTAGTACTATGTGGGCATTGTGACCGTTTATTAATAGCAAACTAAGACACAGTATCTTGGACGAAGTCATGGACGTGAAGAATATTAATGTTGTATCTTGCACTCAAAAACAAGAAGCCTTATTAATAAAAAGGATAAATATTATCCATACAGGAAAATGACTAGTCAGGTGATACTTTAGCAGTAGTATTGTGCTTATTAGGAAATAATATGAAAATAATTTAAACTGAAGAAATACAGCTACATGGATCCAAGTTAAAATTGTATCTCCGTAGAACTAATAACACACACGCACGCGCGCACACACACACACACACACACACACACACACACAAATGGGATTTAGTACTGGGCCTTTCAGGTTGATGAATATTCTGTTAAACATCTCCATGCCACAAGGGAACACAAACAACAACAGTACCAACAGTTTAAAAGGCCACTGGAAGGATATATCTTAAGATTCGCAAAGCAGCTAGGGACAATTTTGGTAAGTACCGCAGTAAAATTACCTGTACGATAGGGTGCGCATAATGCAACAGCTGCTGAAAATTTATTTTTTGAACCGATTACCTACAGTGATTTACATGTAGAAGTGATAGTCATTGGTTACTATGACCAGGATGGCCAGATAAACAATAAAATACGGTAAGCACATAAGTTCAAATCATAAAACAGTGTTGCACACACAATTATAAACAATGGCTCGCTCACAGTGAAGATAGAAAACGTAATGTTTTCACCTAAAAGACGTGTGCAAAATGAATAAATCAAGGGCAAAAGATGGATGATTCCTAGGATTAATATATATTGTCCTAATAAGGAAGATATACCTACTCTAGTGGACAAACTGCATCAAGAAGTGAAACTCCAGAAGAACTAGTGTTGTTTTAATGTCCAGCAACTCTCTCTCTCTCTCTCTCTCTCTCTCTCTCTCTCTCTCTCTCTCATATATATGATGTGACTTACCATACGAAAGCGCTGGCAGGTCGATAGAAACACAAACAGACACATACATACAAACAAAATTCAAGCTTTCGCAACAAACTGTTGCCTCATCAGGAAAGAGGGAAGGAGAGGGAAAGACGAAAGGAAGTGGGTTTTAAGGGAGAGGGTAAGGAGTCATTCCAATCCCGGGAGCGGAAAGACTTACCTTAGGGGGAAAAAAGGATGGGTATACACTCGCGCACACACACACATATCCATCCACACATATACAGACACAAGCAGACATATTTAAAGACAAAGAGTTTGGGCAGAGGTGTCAGTCGAGGCGGAAGTGCAGAGGCAAAGATTATGTTGAATGACAGGTGAGGTGTGAGTGGCGGCAACTTGAAATTAGCGGAGATTGAAGCCTGGTGGGTAACGGGAAGAGAGGATATATTGAAGAGCAAGTTCCCATCTCCGGAGTTCGGATAGGTTGGTGTTGGTGGGAAGTATCCAGATAACACGGACGGTGTAACACTGTGCCAAGATGTGCTAGCCGTGCACCTAGGCATGTTTAGCCACAGGGTGATCCTCATTACCAACAAACACTGTCTGCCTGTGTCCATTCATGCGAATGGACAGTTTGTTACTGGTCATTCCCACATAGAATGCATCACAGTGTAGGCAGGTCAGCTGGTAAATCACGTGGGTGCTTTCACATGTGGCTCTGCCTTTGATCGTGTACACCTTCCGGGTTACAGGACTGGAGTAGGTGGTGGCTGGAGGGTGCATGGGACAGGTTTTACACCGGGGGCGGTTACAAGGATAGGAGCCAGAGGGTAGGGAAGGTGGTTTGGGGATTTCATAGGGATGAACTAACAGGTTACGAAGGTTAGGTGGACGGCGGAAAGACACTCTTGGTGGAGTGGGGAGGATTTCATGAGGGATGGATCTCATTTCAGGGCAGGATTTCAGGAAGTCGTATCCCTGCTGGAGAGCCACATTCAGAGTCTGGTCCAGTCCCGGAAAGTATCCTGTCACAAGTGGGGCACTTTTGTGGTTCTTCTGTGGGGGATTCTGGGTTTGAGGGGTGAGGAAGTGGCTCTGGTTATTTGCTTCTGTACCAGGTCGGTAGGGTAGTTGCGGGATGCGAAAGCTGTTGTCAGGTTGTTGGTGTAATGGTTCAGGGATTCCGGACTGGAGCAGATTCGTTTGCCACAAAGACCTAGGCTGTAGGGAATGGACCGTTTGATGTGGAATGGGTGGCAGCTGTCATAATGGAGGTACTGTTGCTTGTTGGTGGGTTTGATGTGGACGGACGTGTGAAGCTGGCCATTGGACAGGTGGAGGTCAACGTCAAGGAAAGTGGCATGGGATTTGGAGTAGGACCAGGTGAATCTGATGGAACCAAAGGAGTTGAGGTTGGAGAGGAAATTCTGGAGTTCTTCTTCACTGTGAGTCCAGATCATGAAGATGTCATCAATAAATCTGTACCAAACTTTGGGTTGGCAGGCCTGGGTAACCAAGAAGGCTTCCTCTAAGCGACCCATGAATAGGTTGGCATACGAGGGGGCCATCCTGGTACCCATGGCTGTTCCCTTTAATTGTTGGTATGTCTGGCCTTCAAAAGTGAAGAAGTTGTGGGTCAGGATGAAGCTGGCTAAGGTAATGAGGAAAGAGGTTTTAGGTAGGGTGGCAGGTGATCGGCGTGAAAGGTAATGCTCCATCGCAGCGAGGCCCTGGACGTGCGGAATATTTGTGTATAAGGAAGTGGCATCAATGGTTACAAGGATGGTTTCCGGGGGTAACACATTGGGTAAGGATTCCAGGCGTTCGAGAAAATGGTTGGTGTCTTTCATGAAGGATGGGAGACTGCATGTAATGGATTCAAGGTGTTGATCTACGTAGGCAGAGATACGTTCTGTGGGGGCTTGGTAACCAGCTACAATGGGGCGGCCGGGATGATTGGGTTTGTGGATTTTAGGAAGAAGGTAGAAGGTAGGGGTGCGGGGTGTCGGTGGGGTCAGGAGGTTGATGGAGTCAGGTGAAAGGTTTTGTAGGGGGCCTAAGGTTATGAGGATTGCTTCAAGCTCCGCCTGGACATCGGGAATGGGATTACCTTGGCAAACTTTGTATATGGTGTTGTCTGAAAGCTGACACAGTCCCTCAGCCACATACTCCCGACATTCAAGTGCCACGGTCGTGGAACCCTTGTCTGCCGGAAGAATGACGATGGATCGGTCAGCCTTCAGATCACGGATAGCCTGGGCTTCAGCAGTTGTGATGTTGGGAGTAGGATTAAGGTATTTTAAGAAGGATTGAGATGCAAGGCTGGAAATCAGAAATTCCTGGAAGGTTTGGAGAGGGTGATTTTGAGGAAGAGGAGGTGGGTCCCGCTGCGACGGAGGACGGAACTGTTCCAGGCAGGGTTCAATTTGGATGGTGTCTTGGGGAGTTGGATCATTAGGAGTTGGATCATTGAACCCTGCCTGGAACAGTTCTCTGCCTACGTAGATCAACACCTTGAACCCATTACATGCAGTCTCCCATACTTCATGAAAGACACCAACCACTTTCTCGAATGCCTGGAATCCTTACCCAATGTGTTACCCCCGGAAACCATCCTTGTAACCATTGATGCCACTTCCTTACACACAAATATTCAGCACGTCCAGGGCCTCGCTGCGATGGAGCATTACCTTTCACGCCGATCACCTGCCACCCTACCTAAAACCTCTTTCCTCATCACCTTAGCCAGCTTCATCCTGACCCACAACTTCTTCACTTTTGAAGGCCAGACATATCAACAATTAAAGGGAACAGCCATGGGTACCAGGATGGCCCCCTCGTACGCCAACCTATTCATGGGTCGCTCAGAGGAAGCCTTCTTGGTTACCCAGGCCTGCCAACCCAAAGTTTGGTACCGATTTATTGATGACATCTTCATGATCTGGACTCACAGTGAGGAAGAACTCCAGAATTTCCTCTCCAACCTCAACTCCTTTGGTTCCATCAGATTCACCTGGTCCTACTCCAAATCCCATGCCACTTTCCTTGACGTTGACCTCCACCTGTCCAATGGCCAGCTTCACACGTCCGTCCACATCAAACCCACCAACAAGCAACAGTACCTCCATTATGACAGCTGCCACCCATTCCACATCAAACGGTCTCTTCCCTACAGCCTAGGTCTTTGTGGCAAATGAATCTGCTCCAGCCCGGAATCCCTGAACCATTACACCAACAACCTGACAACAGCTTTCGCATCCCGCAACTACCCTTCCGACCTGGTACAGAAGCAAATAACCAAAGCCACTTCCTCATCCCCTCAAACCCAGAATCCCCCACAGAAGAACCACAAAAGTGCCCCACTTGTGACAGGATACTTTCCGGGACTGGACCAGACTCTGAATGTGGCTCTCCAGCAGGGATACGACTTCCTCAAATCCTGCCCTGAAATGAGATCCATCCTTCATGAAATCCTCCCCACTCCACCAAGAGTGTCTTTCCGCCGTCCACCTAACCTTCGTAATCTGTTAGTTCATCCCTATGAAATCCCCAAACCACCTTCCCTACCCTCTGGCTCCTATCCTTGTAACCGCCCCCGGTGTAAAACCTGTCCCATGCACCCTCCTACCACCACCTACTCCAGTCCTGTAACCTGGAAGGTGTACACGATCAAAGGCAGAGCCACATGTGAAAGCACCCACGTGATTTACCAACTGACCTGCCTACACTGTAATGCATTCTATGTGGGAATGACCAGCAACAAACTGTCCATTCGCATTAATATATATATATATATATATATATATAGTTATAATAGAGGGAAACATTCCACGTAGGAAAAATATATCTAAAAACAAAGATGATGTGACCTACCAAATGAAAGTGCTGGCAGGTCGACAGACACACAAACAAACACAAACATACACACAAAATTCAAGCTTTCGCAACAAACTGTTGCCTCATCAGGAAAGAGGGAAGGAGAGGGAAAGACGAAAGGATGTGGGTTTTAAGGGAGAGGGTAAGGAGTCATTCCAATCCCGGGAGCGGAAAGACTTACCTTAGGGGGAAAAAAGGACGGGCATACACTCGCACACACACACACATCCATCCACACATATACAGACACAAGCAGACGTGTGTATATATATATATATATAAAGCTGAACATGTAAAGCCAAAATAATCTGAAACGTTATTTAATATGCAACAACAAACAAAAATAGCAATGCAAATGAAACGAGATCCCAGAAAGTAGCTGTGGAAAAAAATTACAATAAATTGTAGTCAATCATAATGTAGTAATTCTGTTGGCTAAAATGGTATTTCTAACAGAATATTAAAATCTTGTGCTAATTTGGTAGGATTACCCTTAAAGTTATTTTTTCAGTGAATAAAACTGTAAATAAGCAAACCATGTATAACTATACACTGATTTCATTCCTTCCTCACTTTTGAAAACTGTTTAAGAAATCAGCCTATGACAGAACCTTGATACATCTTTCTGAGTAGAATTAATTAATTGCCTCTCAGTTTGGCTTTTATAAAGTATTCTCCACGGGGAACATTGAACAAAACTTAATAATGAAGTCTTGTAGGTTTTTTTTTTTTTTTTTTTTTTTTTTTTTTTTTTTTTTTTTTTTTAAAATCTTGCTGTGTCATTCTGCAAACACTGTCAAAGCATATGATTCTGCGAATCATAAAATTCTATTTGGCAAATTAAAACAGTATTGCATTAATGTCACCTCTCTTGTATAGACAGAGCCTTACCTTCATAACAAAAGGCAAAGGGCCACATTAATGCACTGGTTCACTGGAATGAAATTAATCGCAAAATGGGGGAACGTAACATATGGGGTCCAACTAGAGTTGGCTCAGGGTCTACTCTCGTTTTTATCATACATAAATCATATCCCAATGACTTTAGAGGATGGTGATTCAGGTATACTAATTAAGAGTTCAAACACAACCTTACCAAACACATGTAAAATAAGAGTTGAATATGTTTACAACTGGTTTCCAGAAAATAGTTTAAATCTTAATCTAACAAACACTCATATTATATGAATGGATAACAAGCAATAATTGGCTTTAATGGTTGTACACTAAATGAAAGACACTGTCTAATTTCCCCTGAATCCAGCTGGAGAACAAAATGTAGTCAACACATACAAAAACTAATGAAGCAGCTCAGCTCAGTAGATTTCAATCACAGAAGCATCTACACTTACACGACAACTCATTAATTCACATTTGAGTGCATGGCAGAACATTCATAAAACCAGTTTGTGACAATTTTTCAATCATTCCACTCTCAAATAGCAGATACAAAAAACAAACATCTAAATATTTACATATTACCTGATCCTGGGAAAAAAAAGAAACTGAAATACATTAAACATTCCGAAATACTATTGCAAATCTGCAAATCAGTGTCAATGATAGGACCTTATAATTCAGTACATTTCTTGGATTTCCTCCTTCGCTTATTGGTGTGATGTGACTTTTGAGTCTTTAGATACAGTTCAACAACATTTAGCAGACAGCATTAGAGATTAGATAATTACTTGAAATGCAAATTCATTATTGCAAAAATTAAGATCGTTTTGAAAAAGAAAGTGTGTTGGATGGGTTACTCCTCATAGCTTAGTAATACAGCCAGTATGACTTCCATATTTAATAATTTTTTGCTGTAAACAGGCTAAACTCGGTTATAAAAGCAGACCATATTCATGGCTGGAAATCTTCACTGCCCTTTTTTTCACAGAACAGGAAAGCAATTTATTTGAATTCCAATATCTATCCTGTGGTCAACAACATTCAGAACCTAATGATTAGTCATTTATCTTAGGGAGCCATCACTGTCTTATTGCAAATATTCAAACAGGGTAAAGGGGTGAGGTGATTAGAGACTGGACAACACATACAGTTACTCCATTACTCAGGCCCAATAAAGATCCTTTAATTGCTGCCAGTACATATCTGCAGGATGTGAAATGTGTAACACTGCTGATGGACACATATAAAAGTAAAAAGCTTCAGAAAGGTAAAGGAACAATAGATAATTTAACTCTTGCTGTCTACTGGTACACACAACAGTTTTGAATAAAAAATTAACTTTAACTACTGCATTTTTGGATATGCATAAAGCTTATAATAAGTTGCTAATAAACATAGTTTCTCAAAAATCTGGCATGCCAGTAATGAATATGCAAACAATCTGTTCTTTCATAAGCAAAAAAATTAAATTAGTGAAGAGTCAGAGATAAAATCAATGATCAGAGATTACTTATATGGTGATGACATTGTTCGTATTTCTAATAGAAGAACAAGCGTCAAATGGCAGAAGACAATGGTATGGCAATTAAATGCACCAATGAATGGCTCTCTCCCAATGGAAATGTCGTGTGGCTAGGGCCTCCCGTCGGGAAGACCATTCGCTTGGTGCAAGTCTTTCGAGTCGATGGCACTTCGGTGACTTGTGTGTCGACGGGAATGAAATGACGATGGTAAGGACAACACAACACCCGGTCCCTGAGCAGAGAAAATCTCCGACCCAGCCGGGAATCAAACTCGGTCTGTTAGGTATGATATTACGTTGCGCTGAACACTCAACTACCAGGGGCGGACTCTCTCACAATGGATTAAGAACAATATCTGAAAGAATTAATAGCAGTAGCATCAATTACAGAGCAGCAAGTATGATCTTAACTTCAAAAACTCTTCCAATAAAATAACATACTAAATTTCTTGTGGTGATTTATTTTTACTCCCACTTAACACAAGACTGCTCACATAAACATCCTATGAGAAAGATGTAAATATATTTAGAGCAGTATGTAGTGTGCTGTGGGATATTCCTCCTAGAGGAAGTATGAGCTTTGTCGCTACTCACCCATTGACTGTGAGTGGCGTGTCGTGCTAGCGCTAGGCACACTCTGCATGTGAAACAAGGACTAGAGAGCTCTGGGTGTTATACTGAACCCCCTAACCAACAAGTTCGAGGTGCTGTCTTTCAATGACACAAAAAATTTACCAGTGGCATTCACACCACTTGTTGGGAAACTGGCAGCGGAAATTGAGAAGACCAGTCTTGCAGACGAAGTTTCAACGAAGTTCAAAATTTGCAGGATTGTCCCCAGAACTGATTGTGACCCACTGGTTCCGAGTCGAGTAGAAGGAGTGAACCAGAGACTTTGAACGTTCTGCAGCAAACTAGGTTGAGACTTGCAGCATAGGGTTGAGAACTGTAGGGTGAGAGGTGCACTGTACATAAGAGGCTGTTACTCAGGCAAAATATTTGCAACAAAAGGCCAGAGCTTGGGGGGGGGGGGGGGGGGGAATTACTGTGGAGCTCACCTTATACTAGGTGGAGAAAGCTCATTGAGACTTGATATATTTGGTGACAATTTAAATGTATATCAAAACGATAGGCTAACAGTAATTAGAAATGGAGAATTTGTTGCAGTAGACAAGAAAATGAAATCCACCAAGATACAAATTGAAACTCCATGCAAGATTATTTGGCCAAGGTTCCGTAGTAAAGGTGGGCATAAACTTATAATTCAATCCTTCTATCGACCACCAGACTTACTTTCAGATGCAACAGAAAACTTTACACTTTAGTATATAAGTTCCCGAATAACACTGTCATCACTGTACGAGACTCTCCTCATCCAACAATCCATTGGGAAAATTATAGTTTTGTAAGTGGTAGGTGCGACAAAAAGACATCCTGCAAAACCTTACTAAATGCATTCTCTGAGAACCTAAAACCAAAAGTTCTCCACAAAGAAACTCGTGTCGCTGACCATGAAAAATTTGCTGAAACAATGATTACCATCAAGGACTAACACAGCAGAATGATATCTAAGGTAAATCACATAACACAAAGAAATTATGGTCATATGTAAATGCTGTTTGTGATACCAAGATTAGTGTGCAGACACTTGTGGAGAAGACGAGACTGAAAATGAGGATAGATAAGCAAAACCATGAACAACGAACTCTGTTTTCAAATATTCCTTTACAAATAAAAATCCAGGGGTATTACCAGAATTTAATCCTCGCACCACTGCAAAAGTGAGTGAATAGATATTAGTGTCAGTTTTATTGGGAAACGGCTGAAGTTGCTAAAATTGAACGCAGCTACAGAGCTCAATGTAATCTCTATTAGGTTTAATACAAATTTACTTCTGAGTTAGTCTCTCTTATAATCTACCATGCATATCTCAAACAAAAATTCGTGTCCAGTTGTTGGAAGAAAGCACAGGTCACATCTGTCCACAAAAAGGATAGTGAAGATCATCCATAAAAATACCATCCAACATCCTTGACATCCATATGTTGTGGACTCTTTGAACATATTCTGAGCTCAAACATAATAAGATACCTCTAACAGAATGGCCTCCTATACACCAACCAGCATGAATTCTGAAGGCGTTAATCATGTGAAAACAACTCTCATTTTTCTCATATGATTTCCAGAAAGCCATGGATCAAGCTAGTCAATAGACACAGTATTTATCAATTTCTGAAAAGCATTTGCCTTGGTACCACATCTACACTTACTATCAAAAGTACAACTGTATGGGGTATCAAGTGAAATTTGTGACTGAACTGAAGATTTTTTGGTATGGAGAAGATAGCACGTTATCTTGGCTGGAGGGTCATCACCAGATGCATAAATAACTTCGAGTGTGTCCCACAGAAGTGTGTTGGTATCTATACTGTTCATGTTATATATTAATGACCTTGCAGACAATTATAATAGCTAATTCGGGCTTTTCACAGATGATGCAGTTACCTACAATGAAGTACTGTCTGGAGGGATGGGGGGCAGGGGGAGGAGGGGGAAGGAGAAGAAAAAGAAAGCTGCACAAATATTCAGTCGCATCTTGATAGGATTTCAAAGTGGTGCAAAGATTAGCCACTTGATTTAACTGTTCAAAAATGTAAACTTTCGTGCTTCACAAAACAAAACAAAAGTAGTATCATATGACTACAGTATCAACAAGTCTCAGCTGGAATCAGTCAACTTACCGAAATACCTGGGCGTAACATTTTGTAGGGATATGAAATGAAATGATCATACAGAGTCAGTTGTGGATAAATGGATGGCAGACTTCAGTTTATTGGTAGAATACTAAAGCAATGTAGTCAGTTTACACAGGAGATTATTAACTAATTACTTTTGGAACCTATCCTAGAATATTACCCAACTGTTTGGGAATTGTACCAAATAGGACTTTCAGGGGATCTTGAATGTCTACAGAGAAATACAGCATGAATTATCACAGGTTTGCTTGACACAAGGGTAAGTGATACGGAGACGCTTAACTGACAGACATACGAAGATACATGCAAACTATCCTGAGAAAGCCTACTTACAAACTTTCAAGAACTGGCTTTAAATGACTACTCTAGCAGCATACTACAACCCCCTAAGTATCACTCCTGTAGGGATTATGAGGATAAAATTACATTAATTATAGCAAGTTATTCCTCCTATAGGCCATGAGTAAATGAAACAGGAAGAAGCCCTAATAACTGATACAATGGGAAATGCCATCTGCCATGCACTTCACAGTAGTTTGCAGTGTATGGATAAGATTTAGAAAATAATGTAAAATAAATTACTGAAAAATTATGACCATAGTGTTTATGATGTGATATAATGTGTTTGGATCAGTGGTTACGAGACAGACTGTGAATTCAAAGGTCTGCGTAAAGATCCCCAGACATTCCAATTATTTTTGTCTCTTACTTATTACTTTTTGCTTCTGGTAATGATTGTTAATGTGAAACAGATCACAATGTACCAATATTCAAAGTTCACATTAATCAGTAGGTCCCCATACACCTGGCAGGAAAAGCTGGTTCATAGGTCTGAGGAGAGCTATGGCATACCACCTCCAACAGAACCATGCCAAATAAAGTAATGTGGTGTTCAAACCAACTTTCAGACTGATGACAACTTTACTTTTATGATACATTGGCAATGATAATTCCTTTACTATTACAGAACTTGAATCTAAATACTCACAGCTATTACATGACCATCTTCCAGACCTTAATGAGTCTTGTTATTCTTAATGTGCATTTTCTGTAATTGTGTACTTCGAAGATGGCTGAATGGTGAAGAGACCAAAAATGAATAAAGAACCAACCAACAAAACATCAACAGGTGTTTGTATGTATAAATGTAACTACTCTCTTTGAAAAATACCAACATAATAAAGTAAATTTTCAGCTACCAACAGGAGACAAACATTTAATATAACTGAGGAAGCATGAGGCTTTTTCCAAGCAGTAGTTTTCTTTCTAATTAACTGTGTTAATTTTACATCTACATCTACATCTACATCTACATTGATACTCCGCAAGCCACCCAACGGTGTGTGGCGGAGGGCACTTTACGTGCCACTGTCATTACCTCCCTTTCCTGTTCCAGTCGCGTATGGTTCGCGGGAAGAACGACTGTCTGAAAGCCTCCGTGCGCGCTCTAATCTCTCTAATTTTACATTCGTGATCTCCTCGGGAAGTATAAGTAGGGGGAAGCAATATATTCGATACCTCATCCAGAAACGCACTCTCTCGAAACCTGGCGAGCAAGCTACACCGCGATGCAGAGCGCCTCTCTTGCAGAGTCTGCCACTTGAGTTTATTAAACATCTCCGTAACGCTATCACGGTTACCAAATAACCCTGTGACGAAACGCGCCGCTCTTCTTTGGATCTTCTCTATCTCCTCCGTCAACCCGACCTGGTACGGATCCCACACTGATGAGCAATACTCAAGTATAGGTCGAACGAGTGTTTTGTAAGCCACCTCCTTTGTTGATGGACTACATTTTCTAAGCACTCTCCCAATGAATCTCAACCTGGTACCCGCCTTACCAACAATTAGTTTTATATGATCATTCCACTTCAAATCGTTCCGTACACATACTCCCAGATATTTTACAGAAGTAACTGCTACCAGTGTTTTTAGCTGCTGAAAACACACTAAGTTTCTACGATTCACTTGCCTTTTGAAAATGTATATCTAGACTTCTTCCACATCCCTGAAGATGATGCTTCATTATTGGCTCTATGGAAGACTATGAATGAATGAATGAATGAATGAATGAATGTATCGTTCAATTACCACACAATCTATAAAATTTAAACACGGTAGAGAAAATAATTGCAAGGAAACTTCTGGTTCAGAATAACGAATTATTTATGAGTAAAGAGATGACTCAACGAGAAGCAGAAGCGCTGTGTTGTCGAAAGATACAAAAACAAAATGTACGGAGCTTTGCTTTTCTAGTTTTCGGAATGAAATTCCTTTCTCAAGCTGAAGGAGAGAAAAACACACACACACACACACACACACACACACACACACACACACACACACACACACACACACAAAAAGCACAATGTGCGCGTGTACGCGCGCGCGTTGGCGAGCCCCCTCTTATGTTTCTTGTACAGCTTGAGAAAGCAAATCTCTTACCTTTTGTTTGTGTATTTGTCAATGATGCAGCACTTCTGCCTTTTCGGAACTAGTCTCTTTATTCCTAAATAGTTCATTAGAGAGAATAATTGCTTTCAGAAGTCCTCCACAACTATAAAAGGGCAGTTGATGGGATGAGAATTCAGAAAACATCTCCAGTTTTATAATACCAATTCGAAGAGAAAGTAACTGGTCATGTGACACAATTTACACCAGATTTATACCAACATCAAATCTAAGTAATCATTTTGGGGTTGAAGTTCTTTTTTTTCCATGTTTGCTTTAACAATACATATGTTTTTGGATAGGGTCCACCTTTAACGAAGCACAATTTTGTTTTTTAACCCAGACATGTTTCACTGCAGTTGGAGCATCTCCAGTGGGCTTTTATTTTATGGTTGTTAAAGATAAAGAATGTTCTTTACTGTTTGTATACATGTAACTATTAGTTTTTAAATCATAATTACAGATATTTGAAAAAACACATAAAATTGTGAATTTATACCTTTTTACCACATGGTGTGGTTTTTCTGATGTATTGTGTTTCTACAGTGACTCTTTTGTTTCACCCCACCACAGAAACCATCAACATCATCAAACATCAATTAGAAGAACAAGCCAAAATTCCCAAACCCCACATAAAAGAAATAGCTAGAATTCTACAACTAATCACAGAGCAAAACTATCTCTCATCTGACAATCAGTTCTAATCACAAGAAGACGGGCTTCCAATGGGGTCACCAGTCAGTGGACTACCAGCCAACATTTTTCTCAATCACATTGAAAATAAAATATTTGAAACAATAGTAAGACTCAAACAACACCAGATAATATATTGGTACCATTATATAGATGATATCATATGCCTTCAAGATGGAACACCGAGTCGCATCCAACAACTCCACAGTGATATAAACAAAGTACACTCAAAAATAAAATTAACCATAGAAACAGAACACAACAAAACGTTACACTTCCTTGACCTCACAATATACAGACACAACAACCAACAGCAATTCTCTGTACTCGGGAAAGTGACCACCACCAGCACAGCCATTCACAAAGATTCCAATCATCCTATTACACACAAACTAACTGGCTTCCAATATATGCTACACAGACTGAACAAAGCCCCACTCACTGTAAACAACTACAAGAATTAATTACACACAAACAAATAGCAGTAGAGAATGGATATGACACAAACACTATAGATAAACTGAAGCACAAAATTAAAAAGGTCACTGAACACAGAAAAAACACAAGCCTCCTCATCAACTTACAAACACACAGAACACACATGAACAAGAAACACCCACAATGACAAACAAGTGGTTCACTCTCACCTACAACATCAAAGCAGTCCACAGAATAGGCAACACACTCAAAAAACTAGGGGTAAAAATAGCCTACAGGACAGACAACTCAACACAGAGAAAACTAAGGACATCCAACACAAGTACAGACAAACACAACAAATCTGGTATTTACCAACTAACATGTCAGGACTGCAAATCAGTTTATATAGGACAGACAAGCAGAAACTTTAATACCAGATACACAGAACACAGAAGAGCATTAAAAAGTAACAACTATCATTCCACATTTGCTGAACACCTTATGGACAAGAAACATAACCAAACAAACATCAACACTGATTTGAAAATTCTCAAATGCAGCAACAGGCCCCCCTCAAAAACTAATAATTGACAAAAATAATCAAATACAAAAAACCATAGTGGAAGGAAAACAAGTGATAAATGAATACACTGCTCTCTGTTCTCTGCCCCCAAAGAATTATTAGACAAGACCTACCTATAGAGCTCTTGAGCCCCCCCCCCCCCCGAAAAAAAAACCTACACACTCTCTCTCTCTCTCTCTCTCTCTCTCTCTCTCTCTCTCTCTCTCTCTCTCTCACACACACACACACACACACACACACACACACACACACACACACACACACACACACAGAGAGAGAGAGAGAGAGAGAGAGAGAGAGAGAGAGAGAGAGAGAGAGAGAGAGAGAGAGAGAGAGACACTTAATTTCAGGCACAGAAATAACAATTTTCAAATCATAATTTTGGCTCAAGCAATTTACCTACTTTAAGGTGTATGTGGTTGCAGATGACAAACTATGAAACAAAACAGTCACTGTAGAAACACAATACATCAGAAAAACCACACCATGTGGTAAAAAGGCATGAATTCATAATTTTGTGTGTTTTTTCAAGTATCTGTAATTGCGATTCAAAAGCCTGGCAGATAGCCAAATAACATTTAAAAAGAAATTAAAAGAATTCCTAGATGACTACTCCTCCTACACATTGGCTGAATTTTTAGATATAAATTAAGGGGGAAAAACTTAAACATTAGTGTCATGCAATATTTTGTGTAATGTAATATCTTGTACAGACATCTTTTATTAACCTGACACGTTCCACATCACTACGAAGTGTCGTATTCATGATCTATGGAACAAGTATTAATCTAACCTAATCTAATAGTTACATGTATACAAACAGTAAAGAACATTCTTTATCTTTAACAGCCACAAAATAAAAGCTCACTGAAGATGCTCCAACTGCAGTGAAACATGTTTGGGTTAAAAACAAAATTGTGTTTTGCTACAGGTGGACCCTATCCAAAAACATATGTATCAAATCTAAGTGTTTGGAACTGTCTTACTGAACTTAGTTTCTCAGTTCAAAACATTTTCTTAAATAAAAAATGGTTAAGAAGAAAACTTTATTTAAAAGATTTCATAACCTTATCTGTGATTTAGTTATATTAACAAAGACAGATGAAATGCTCAATACCTATCTCAAAGACAAATTATCCTCTCTTGGAAACTTCAGCATAGTTGGAATAACATTATTGTTGGCAATACCGATGCTAAGACATTGTTAAGTCATGGAATTTAAATCATCTACAGAAAACAGAAACTTTCATAGAAATTTAGTTGCTGTATTGAATCATATTTTTTTTTCTTCCCCTTTCTGATATAAAAGCTATATGTAAACTGAATGAGCTGTAAACCAAAGATACCACCAAAAGTAAATTAAAGAGTTGTTTTGTGGAGAGTTTTGATACATTGTTAAATATATGTATGAAACAAAGTAAGAAATATGCTCTTCAATTTATTAATTCATGTATCTTCACCCTTTTGTTTCAGGAAGTGGTAGTCTGCAGACGTATGCTTGGACCCATCATACCAGCATTGTTAAAAATGTGTATTTTAACCATTCATTAAAAGTATTACAAAATTTTTTTAGAAAAGGAATATTTGTTCGAAAAGGAATATTTGTTCGCATGGTTATAAGTTCAACTCCTATCTGTTCATCATTTCACCCTCCGCCGAGATCCTTCATCAGCAGGTTCGGTGCAGACAAGAATAATTAATGCCATATCTGGAGGAGCATTCCTGCATCAACGCTGTCACACTCAGGACTAAACACAATGGAATTAATGTGAAGGTAATGACTCTGACTGATAGGCAACTATTGAACTTGGTTTACTTATACGAAAAATATTGTGCTTCGTGTGTTTAATAAGTTAGAAAGATCGACAATTTCAAAGGTTGCAGTGATCATTTGGTACCACACACTATGGAAGCAGCAGTACGTAATGAAAATCCTGTTTATTGATCCTGAATGTAATGATATACAAGGTCTGTTAATATTGGTAACAGTTAAAGTTCATCCAAGATTGTGCACAGATTCATAAATTACCTTCAAAATTTTCTCAACTATTCTTTCCAATCAATTTTTCCAATTATTCAAGCAATTATTAATCCTTTCCGTTTCCACATCCCTATCCATACCTAACAAACATTAGTAAGCGTATACAGGTATTTCTCCCAATTATCACAAGGCAATTATTTTCAAATCAATACATGCAAAAAGTTATGTACTATCAATTTATTATTGAACAGCTCTCTATAGGAAAAATAAACACTGTCACAATGGACAAATGTGGTGAGTAGGGATAAATGGAATACAGTGTGAAACTGCCAACGACATTTTCATGTAGGACGTCATGAAGCAACCTGCTTGGAAAGACACATGATGGTCTGCTTCTTTACAGTAATTTTGTCTACCTCTCCACGATTATGGAGAAACAGGAGTTTATCTTCACATTTAGTGTTGATCTGTAGAGACACTAGTAGAATTAGAACTGTTAAGGGATTGAGTTGGTAGCAGTTAACAGAATGAATTTTCCACTCTTCAGAGTAGTGTACAGTGATATGAAACTTCCTGGCACATTAAAACTGTGTACCAGACCAGAACTCGAACCTGGGAAAGTGCTCTGTCAACTACGCTACCAAAGCATGACTCATTCTCACAGCTGTACTTCCACCAGTACCTTACCTTCTACATTCCAAATTTCACAACAGTTAAGTTTTGAATAAGACTGATGGCTGGATTGTGGTCAAACCTGCCAAATCAGGAAATAGGTTCAAAAGATACTTCAAGTCAGCCAGTTTTAGTCAAGATGCCTCCCAACAGCTTCTGTCACTTTGCTGAAGGATTGTGCATAGAAGTGTGCAGTCAACCCAAGGATTTCAGTAACAATATTGTAAAAAGGAAAGTTGTGGAGATGATGAGTCACAGATAGGCACAACAAAGAGACTTGTCACAAATAATAGCTTTTGGACAATAAGGCCAAATTAGGATAGTTGCAAACACACACATATACACCCACGGAAACGCAGTTGCCTGAGACTGCAGTTGTGTATGTGAGTTGTGTGTGTGTGTGTGTGTGTGTGTGTGTGTGTGTGTGTTTTTTTTTTTTTTGTGGGGTTTAAGGGCGCTCAACTGCTGAGGTCATTAGCGCCCAGTCACTGTTGTTAGAGCACATGGAATCTAGTAAAACTCAAGGGGATTGGGGGGAACACCAGAAGGACCTGACAAGAATGCAGATAAAATAAGTAAAAAAGGTTAGATGTCTTTGGACAAGCCAGTTAAAGTTATAAAACGCAGAATACGAGCAGCTGCTCGAGCGTCATCAGCTAAAACATCTGGTAAAGTAGATGGCAGGGACAGGACAACACGAAATTGACTAAAACGGGGACATGACAATAAAACATGGCGCACTGTTAATGCCTGACCACAAGGGCACTGTGGGGCTGGGTCACCAGAGAGCAGGTAGCGGTGGCTAAACCGGCAATGCCCAATCCGCAACCTGGTCAGAAAGACCTCCTCTCGCCGAGATGGTCGGGAGGAGGTTGTCCAAGCAGTTGGGAGCGGTTTTACTGCCCAGAGCTTGTTTCCTTGGAGGGATGACCAAGCATCCCACCACAATGACACAAGCCTCTTACATACATCCCCACGAACGTCAGATGACGGGACACAATGGGAGGCTGGCCAAGGCAGGAGGACTACAGCCTTGGCTGCAGCATCCGCAGCCTCATTCCCAGGCACTCCTACATGTCCGGGAACCCACAGAAAGCTGACAGAACCACCATTATCAACGAAAGAATGGAGGGGCTGCTGTATCCGTTGAATCAAGGGATGGACTGGATAGGGAGCTCCAAGGCTCTGAAGAGCACTGAGTGAGTCAGAGCAAAGCACATACGATGAATGTCGGTGACGGCGGGCATACTGAACGGCCTGATGGAGAGCAAAAAGCTCGGCCGTAAAGCTCGAACATTGGTCGAGGAGCCGGTATTTAAAGGTGGCGGCCCCGACGACAAAGGCACAGCCGACACCATCGTCAATTTTGGAGCCATCGGTGTAAATAAATGTGTGACCGGCAAGTCGAGCACGAAGTTCGACAAACCGTGAGCAATACACTGCAGCCGGAGTACCCTCCTTCGGGAGTGAGCTGAGGTCGAGATAAATATGAACCGGAGCCTGGAGCCAAGGTGGTGTCGGGCTCTCACCCTCTCTCAAGGTGGTAGGGAGGGCAAAATCCAATTGCCGAAGCAGGCGACGGAAGCGGACTCCGGGAGGCAGCAGGGCAGACACATACAACCCGTACTGACGGTCGAGAGAATCGGCAAAGAAGGACTGGTAAGAGGGGTGGTCGGACATAGACAACAGCTGGCAGGCATACCGACACAGCAGTACGTCGCGCCGGTAGGTCAATGGTAATTCGGCAGCTTCAGCATAAAGACTCTCCACAGGACTAGTGTAGAAGGCTCCGGTCGCAAGATGGATCCCCCGATGGTGGATGGAGTTGAGCCGGCGTAAGAGGGATGGCCGAGCGGACGAGTAGACGAAGCTCCCATAATCCAGCTTCGATCGGACAATGGACCGATACAAGCGAAGCAGGACAGTGCGATCCGCTCCCCAAGATGAACCGCTAAGAACTCTGAGGACATTAAGGGAACGTGTACAACGGGCTGCCAAATAAGAGACATGTGGAGACCAACACAGTTTCCTGTCCAATGTGAGCCCTAGAAACTTAGTTGTTTCCACGAATGGGAGAACAACGGGACCGAGATGGAAGGACGGCGGAAGGAACGCTTTATAGCACCAAAAGTTGATACAAACAGTCTTCTCTTCAGAGAATCGGAAGCCATTTGCCATGCTCCATGAGTAGAGGCTGTCTAGACAACGCTGAAGGCAGCGCTCCAGGAGGCATGTTCTCTGGGCACTGCGGTAGATCGCGAAGTCATCGACAAAGAGAGAGCCTGAGACATTAGGTGGAATACAATCCATAATTGGATTGATCGCGATGGCAAAAAGGGCTACGCTCAAGACGGAGCCCTGAGGCACTCCGTTCTCCTGGAGGAAGACGTCGGACAATACGGAACCCACACGTACCCTAAACTTTCGATCCGTTAAAAAGGAATCAATAAAAAGGGGCAGGCGACCGCGTAGGCCCCACCTGTGCATAGTGCGGAGGATACCTCCTCTCCAACAGGTATCATAAGCCTTCTCCAAGTCGAAGAACACGGCTACCGTTTGGCGCCTTCGCAAAAAGTTGTTCATGATGAATGCCGACAAGGTCACAAGGTGGTCAACAGCGGAGCGGCGGCGACGAAAGCCGCATTGGACATTAGTAAGTAGTCGTCGAGATTCAAGAATCCAGACTAACCGAGCATTAACCATGCGCTCCATCACCTTACAGACACAGCTTGTAAGAGAAATGGGGCAGTAAGTAGAAGGAAGGTGTCTATCCTTCCCGGGTTTGGGTATAGGAACAACAACGGCGTCACGCCAACGCATGGGGACCCGACCTTCGGTCCAGACGCGATTGTAGGTACGAAGAAGGAAGCTTTTGCCCGCCGGAGAAAGGTGTGCCAGCATCTGAACGTGAATGGCATCTGGCCCCGGAGCAGAGAATCAGGACAGTGCAAGCGCACGTTCGAGTTCCCGCATAGTAAAGGGGGCATTATAAGTTTCTAGATTCAGCGAGTGGAAGGAAGGTCGCCGAGCCTCTTCTGCCTCTTTCCTGGGAAGGAAGGCAGGGTGGTAATGGGCGGAGCTTGAAACCTCCGCGAAAAAGCGGCCAAAGGCGTTGGAAACAGCCACAGGATCAACAAGGACCTCATAACCTGAGGTCAGGCCAGGTACCGAGGAGTGGGCCTTAATGCTCGACAGCCGGCGCAGGCCACCCCATACGACAGAAGAGGGAGTAAAACTGTTAAAGGAGCTGGTGAAAGAGGCCCAACAAGCTTTTTTGCTGTCTTTGATGACTCTACGGCATTGCGCTCGGAGTCGTTTGTATCCAATACAATTCGCCAACGTAGGATGGCGGCGAAAGGTGCGTAAAGCACGTCGTCGAGCACGGATAGCGTCCCTACAAGCCTCGGTCCACCAGGGGACGGAAACGCGACGTGAAGAAGAAGTAGTACGAGGAATGGAACGTTCGGCAGCATTGATGATAACAGCCGTGAGGTATTCGACCTGACTGTCACAACTGAGAAAATCGTGGTCCGGAAAGGTCGCCAGGGAGGAGTAAAGTCCCCAATCAGCTTTCAGTATGTTCCAGCGCGAAGGACGTGGGGATGGGGTGTGGTGCAGGAGACGAACGACACAGGGGAAATGGTCGCTCGAATAGGTGTCAGAAAGGACATACCACTCGAACCGACGGGCAAGAGTGGTAGAACAGATCGAGAGGTCCAAGTGGGAGTAGGTATGAGTAGAGTCCGAGAGGAAAGTCGGGGCGCCGGTATTGAGGCAGACAAGATTGAGATGGTTGAAGACATCCGCCAAGAGTGAGCCTCTTTGACAGGATGCAGGAGAGCCCCAAAGGGGATGATGGGCATTGAAGTCGCCAAACAATAAAAACGGTGGGGGAAGCTGAACGATCAGGTGCATCATGTCAGCCCGACTAACAGCAGATGACGGTGGAGTGTAGATGGTACAAACTGAAAAAGTAAAAGCAGAAAGAGTAATACGGACAGCTATTGCTTGGAGTGGGGTGCTCAATGGGATGGGATGGTAAAAGACATAGTCCCGAACGAGCAACATGACCCCACCATGAGCTGGGACACCGTCCACAGGGGTGAGGTCATACCGCTCCGAGGTATAGTGGGTAAAGGCAATACGGTCAGTCGGGCGCAACTTGGTTTCCTGGAGACCAAGGACGAGCGGACAGTGCAGGCGGAGGAGCAGTTGTAATTCCTCCCGATTAGATTGAATACCTCTTATGTTCCAATGTAACAAGGCCATCGCTAGTCAAAAAGTTGGGAGAACGAGACGGGGGAAGAGCTGGTCACCTCGACGGCCGCGGAGGGCCAGGTTGCGAGGGAACAACACTACAACCGGCGGGAGGCGGATCCGGTTCTGTCGAGTCGTCGCCAGCTGCGGCCGCTGTCCCTGGTTGTGTAGGAGGGGCAGCATCATTTGCCGACGAGAGGCCAGCTGAGCGCCTGGCAGCAGAGCGTCCCGGCGAAACTGAGGACGGCCGGGAGCAGCAACTCACGGATGGAGCGTCAGACGAAACGCACCGGGGTGGAGAGGGGGATAGAGACTTTTTCTTGGAGGCCTTCTTGGAAGGCCGAGGAGGCACAGGGATGGTGGGCTGGACACGAAGAAGGTCCTCACGCGCGGGGTCCGTTTCGGAACGCCGGACCTCGGAAGCTGGGGTCCGGAACGTTTCCCCGATTGACGCCTGAGAAGAGGATCGCTTCTCAGGTGGCGGGGGGAGAGGAGGGGGAGGAGGAGGAGGAGGAGGAGGAGGAAGGGTGGCCCCTGGGGCAGAGGGGGTGGGGGCCACGGGGGAGGAGGATTTGGAAGGGAGGGATTTGGGAGGCGGAGGCAGAGCCCCCTGATGGGCGGAGGAGGCGGAGGGGGGACAGGCTAGGGGTGAGGATACCGCGGAAGGAGTGGACACAACTGAGGCAAACGAAGTGGTCAATGACACGGGATGGAGGCGGTCATACTTCTTCCTGGCCTCAGAATAAGAGAGCCGATCCAAAGTTTTGATTTCTTGTATCTTCTTCTCCTTCTGATATGCGGGGCAGTCTGAGGATCTAGGCGAGTGGACGCCAGGACAATTAATGCACCGAGGTGGTGGGGTGCATGTATGTTCCTCACGAAGAGGACGTCCACAATCGCCACAAAGGGGCTCAGCCTCACACCGTGACGACATGTGCCCAAAGCGCAAACACCTAAAACAGCGCATAGGAGGCGGGACGTAAGGTCGCACGTCGCACCGGTAGCACATCACCTTTACCTTCTCCGGGAGAACGTCCCCCTCGAAGGCAAGGATAAAGGCCCCGGTGTCGATGCGACAATCTTTGGGGCCGCGCTGGACTCGCCGGACGAAATGCACGCCGCGGCGCTCCAGGTTGGCCCTGAGCTCCTCATCAGATTGTAGCAGGAGGTCACGATGAAAAATAACCCCCTGCGTCCTATTTAGTGCCAGATGTGGGACAATGGACACTGGGATGTCCCCTAGGCGGTCGCACGCCTGGAGCGCCGCCGACTGTGTGGCAGAGGTGGTCTTGATAAGAACGGACCCTGAACGCATCTTGCTGAGAGCCTCGATTTCCCCGAAGACGTCCTCAATGTGCTGAACAAAGAACATGGGCTTGGAGGTGGCGAACGTCCCCCCATCGGTTCGAGAACAGACCAAATAGCGGGGGAAGTACTGCGCCCCAAGCCGGCGGGCCTGTCCCTCCTCCCATGGAGTGGCCAAGGGGGAAAGGGCAGGAGAACCAGAACTAGAAACGGTACCTTTTCTTTTGAAAGACTCGGCCGCAGAGCGACCTGATACGTGTTGAAGTTTCATCTGCGAAACGTCCGCCCCGATACCACCCACTCCGACCAGGGGCTCTCCCAACGGGCGCCACCCGGCCGCAGCAAGGGCCACCTGGCAGGCTGACCATTGCCGGGAGTCCTGATGCCCCAAGGAGACGGGCATCTACTCCTTGGCCGACGTGGGGAGGGTGCAGCTCAGGTATCGGCAGTACGATCCCTGTGTTGTCAGGGGGCTACAACCTAGAGGGTACATGACGACCCCACCACAACGGGCTGGCTACCGTGCTGGATTTCTGGTGCCATAGAAAGTCCATCATGATCGCTGGTGCAGATGGAGAAGCACTATGGGCGTAACTGGGACAACCCATCAGGCGTTTAGGCCCAATTTGAGGAATAGTGGGTATGGTTACAACACCGGTGCAATGCTGAGTGCCAAGGTCTTAGTGCACTTAGGACCAGTGGTACACCACGTAAGGTGTCCTTCCCCAAAAGGCTCGTACTTCTGTAGAATTTTGAAAAATGGAGGTCAAACCCCAAGGGGGACCATCACATAGAAGGCCGAAACGGTTGAAACTCCTTTTAGTCGCCTCTTACGACAGGCAGGAATACCTCGGGCCTATTCTTACCCCGGACCCGCAGGGGGGTTGTGTGTGTGTGTGTGTGTGTGTGTGTGTGTGTGTGTGTGTGTGTTTGTCATCTTAATTCTGACAAAAGCCTTACTAGCCGAAAGCTATTATTTGTGACAGTCTTTCTGTTGTGCCTATCTGTGACTCAGCATCTCCGCTATATGGTGAATTGCAAATTTCCTTTTCACAATATTGTTACATTCCATCCTGGATTTTCCATTGAAGGATCCAATAACATTTTTTTAAAAATAAAATTCAGCTATCAGCTGCACAATTAGAATATTTTATTGCATTTAATAGATTAATTATTCATCATATGAAGATCAATACTTAATATGCACACTTAAGTGTCAATGGCTTCAGCAATGAAATATAATGCAATGGACACTTTGAAAAACATAGATAATGATCGACTGATAACTTAATTGTGCAGTAGATGACAATTTTATTTTGAAAAATATACAGAGTGAAAATTATTTAAACTGACAAACTCTGGGAGGTTGCATGGGACTCCAAAACAAACATTTTTTCTCTAATGTTATATTTTTCTGTAAGGATGTTTTGAACCAGTAGAGGGAGTTTTCTATGTATAAGAATTAATTAAACCAACGAACTCTGGGAGGTTGGATGGAACACTGAAAACAGTATTTCTAATGGGTCTTCCTGTGAGGCAATATTGTATGGGCACATCAAATGTTACTTACAGTAGACAAAAAGTAACACAAACAATTTTTAATTCTTTATTACCAAGAGACAACAACACCAACAGAACACAATTACTTTAGAGTTTTAATCTGCCAGGAAGTTTCATATCAGCGCACACTCCGCTGCAGAGTGAAAATCTCATTCTGGAAACATCCCCCAGGCTGTGGCTAAGCCATGTCTCCGCAATATCCTTTCTTTCAGGAGTGCTAGTTCTGCAAGGTTCGCAGGAGAGCTTCTGTAAAGTTCGGAAGGTAGGAGACGAGGTACTGGCAGAAGTAAAGCTGTGAGTACCGGGCGTGAGTCGTGCTTCGGTAGCTCAGTTGGTAGAGCACTTGCCCGCGAAAGGCAAAGGTCCCGAGTTCGAGTCTCGGTCGGGCACACAGTTTTAATCTGCCAGGAAGTTTCATATCAGCGCACACTCCGCTGCAGAGTGAAAATCTCATTCTGGAAACATCCCCCAGGCTGTGGCTAAGCCATGTCTCCGCAATATCCTTTCTTTCAGGAGTGCTAGTTCTACAAGGTTCGCAGGAGAGCTTCTGTAAAGTTCGGAAGGTAGGAGACGAGGTACTGGCAGAAGTAAAGCTGTGAGTACCGGGCGTGAGTCGTGCTTCGGTAGCTCAGTTGGTAGAGCACTTGCCCGCGAAAGGCAAAGGTCCCGAGTTCGAGTCTCGGTCGGGCACACAGTTTTAATCTGCCAGGAAGTTTCACAATTACTTTAATTACAGTGTAAGTTCAAAAATGCCTCCATTGACGCGTTTACAAGATAATACAGGTGGGTCACGTTCCGTCTAATGTGGTGAAAGACTGCAGGAGTGTCCTTAATTTCTCCCGCAGCTGCTACTACATTCTGGATAACCTGATCCTCTTCCAATTCAACAAAGGTTTTGTAAACAAGGTTGTGCTTCTCTTCCCAAACAAAGTAGCCCAGAGGGTTCAAGCATCAACACACAAGATGACTGAAAAGTGCCGGCACTCAGTCACACTAAAACAACACATGCTGTCTTGTAGTGTGTGGCATGTCATCCAACAATTCTGGCAATGCTCTGATAATGAAATTGTAATAATGCCTGCCATTTAGTGGGCTACGTAGGATACATGGTGCAATTAAACAATCACCAACAACACCTGCCCACACATTCCTGAAGAACTGCACTTTATGAGCAGCACAACACACCTCCAACCAAACCGTCCAATGAGTTTCACCTGACACCACTGAAGTCACAAATGGTGGTGGTTTGGTGTCAGTGGAAAGCATGCTACAGGGTATCTGGATCAGAGCTGTCTCTGAAGTAACTGATTTCGAACAGTTTGTTGTGTCATTGTGGTGACAACTGGCACTCAAGTTACTGCACCAGATGCTTTATGATGTGCCAGAGCCGTATGCTGAATACAATGGTCTTCCCTCTCAGTAGTGCTACATGGCCATCCAAGAACCTGCTTGTTTTGCGATGATACATTCCTGTGACCACCACTGCCAGGAATCATGTACAGTGGCTACATTCTTGGAAAGTTTTCCTGCAATATCACAGATGGAACATCCAGCTTCTTGTACCCTTATTACAGGACCTTGTTCAAACTCAATGAGGTGGTGATAACAGCAACTTTGTCGCCTGAAGGCATTCGTGACTAACGTCACTTCACTATGTCAATTCTCTAAGGTAACTATTGCTCACAATCATTACACCTTGTATTTAAAGAAAACCAATTTATAATCTCTTAGTGTCATTACTATTCAGTCTTATGTGACTTTATGTGAATTTGAAGAGCCATCATCTTTCAGATGTAGAAACATGACTACCAACTTTTGCTACAAACAATCCTGTTGGCAGAACATCTGTAACTGAGCATTATAGCAGAGGTTGAATATACTACTTCAGTTGTAAATTACTTTATGTTCACACGACCGGTTTCGGACTGTTATAAGCCCATCCTCAGGTATCGTAGTTGTGCTGTGGTGCACGAGCGAAGCGTGTACCAGGTGCAGTGTGCTGCCTATGAGTGCAGAACAGGGAGTAGTCTGGTACACGTGGCCCTCGGGGACCAGAGCACAGCTACAGCACCTGAGGATGGGCTTTCAACAGCCCGAAACTGGTCGTGTGAAAATAAAGTAATTTACAACTGAAGCGGTATTTTCAACCTCTGCTACCAATGTTTGTTTATGTCGCCCAAGTCTCTCTTGGTGTTGCTATTCTTTTCTGTCAGTGTAGATGCCAGCATCATACCATCCAGGACTGACAATTCTGTCTGTATTAGGAGTGAACAAATACTCCAAATTCAAACTATACAAGCTTTGATAGCACAACAAAAACAAATTAATACCCCAGGTGGTAGCTCTTCAAAGAAATCCATTAGCAATGAATTACGATACAAACATGCCATTTGGATAGATGCAACCTCATGCTAAAGATGAGTCTGTGGAAAAGTTTCAAAGAGTCCCACAAACTTAAGTTCAAGTCTAGGACTTTTGCCAACTGTCAACACGAGCTCACCGATAGAAACTGTTCAGATGAAACCGATTACAGAAAATTTAAAATTAGTTGTGACTTTTGACAGTTCAGTAAGGAGAGAGTGCAGGGAAGCATAGTTCCTAATGTGCGCTGAGCGCACCAGCATGTGGTGGTAACACCATGCCAACCTTATGTCTCAGTCATCAGCTGGCTGCCAGGCCAACATTCTTTGGTGGTAAAAAAACAATACTGAACAGTTACATCAATGAATCTTTTATACATATTCACAGTTGTGGTGTAAAGTGGAGCGACCCCCAAGAGAAGAATCATCCCTGTCCTCTTCCTTGGGCCTGGAACTTGTACTCTAGCTGACTGAAATGACTACCTCTTCAATGTGTTCTTCCAGCAGTCCAAGAATCCACGTCTCCTTGACTACCGTCTTGGCACAGCTGACAACTTGAGATCAGTCCTGTGAGGCAATATTTGCAAGGGCTTCTCTTGTCAGCATTTCAACCTCACTGAGCATAAACTTTTTGTTGTTTCTTTCCACATTCCCATCCACCCGGGCTCAACTGGATTCAAATTAGTATGGTATGGAGGAACCCTGATTACCCTATGGCCTTTAATATTGGTCTGTTCATCGAGCTGATAGTGCGGAGTCTCAGACTTGTATAGCGTTACAAGTTCCATTAACTTCGCATTATTCATGCCAGGTTTGATTATCTGATGGAACATTTCTTTGTATCCAGAGCAAAATATCTTCTGTCCTCCACTTCATTGTTGGAGCATTACCCATTATCTACTACTGCTGTTGAATTTGGAGGAATATTTCACAGCAGAACATTAAAAAAACACTCATTTAAAATTGTTGCCATGTTTCCTGAAACATATTAATCAGCAGTTTGGAACAAAGTCTTTAGGCAGAACCAGTTTGAAGGATGATTTTCCTGTCACCCTTACCAACAGGTGCTTTCTTCGTTCCTCATGCTGTGCACACCACTACTCATTTGTCAACATGTGACACACATTATGTCCAGCCACACAATGTCTTGCCACAAAACTCTCCTCATGGCACACATATATCAGCATCTCCAGGCACTGTCACTTCTATTGACGATAAATTTCTGACACAAAAAATTTTCACGCTCGAAACCAAGCTCATGAAAGCAATTTCGAAGTGAAAACTGCTTTCATTGAACAGCTGCAATTCTTTGCTGCTGAATAGAAGTTTACTTGAATTAGGGTATTCCATATGTTGTTAATACTCATACATATCTGTGCAATGCATCCTGCCGGAATGCATCCATCTGTGTTACCTGTCTGTTTAACTGTTTTTCTTGCCCATTGTTTCTAGCAGAGAACACGCTAGTGCTGCTTCATCATTCATGTCTTTTCTTCCCCTACCCAATTCTGAGTGCCAATGAATGTTAAGTGCAGCAGCTATTCTGTCCACTCCTATAACATCTAGAATCAATCCACCAATATTGCACTTAAGTTCAAAATAACTGTGCAATAAACACACCAATTTGCAGTATTGTCCACAGATCAGAATTCCACCTCCAACACCTGGTATCTTCACAATTGGTGAACGTATTCTTGGATACTATTATCGCAAATCTCATGTTCAGACATGCTACATTGTTATTAATGTAATCCCAACACAGAACACTTGTTCACAGCACCTAAAAACTGCAGAATACTTTAGCATCAAAGAATACTACATTAAAAGTGCTGACGAATATAGATGCACCAAATGCATGGCACCACATGGTATTGTTGATCCATGAAATGCGGTAGGGGCACTTTACCAACTGAACTGTTCACAGTGCAGCTGGTGTTATGTGGGCAATCGCATCACATCCCCTTCAGTGACCTGAATGTCAAAAGTTGCAACTTATTTTAAATTTACTTAGCTCTCTCTGGAAATAAAATTCAAGGGATAGTGCTGCAAGAAACTTGCTTTACTGTTGAGGAAATTTTCAAGTCAGATGGAGACTATTTCTTTAAGAGGTACAGTAATCCCAAAAGAGTGATGAACACACCAGTTCTTGGCACAGCCTTAGCTGCCAACAACAAAATCCTTAGGTCTGCTTCAAACTTTGAAATCATAAACGAAGACTCTACTTGCTGAACGTGCACTGTGCACACAATATGATACGTACATTTATTAACAGCTTGTCTCCATGCCCTGGCAAAAGGTGAAAATCAGGACTTTGAAAATCCAGAACTAATTCTAGAATTTGTGGAGACCAGAATGACAAATATCTCAAAACACCATACAAAGATCTTACTGGGTGATTTTAATGTAAATAGTGGATTGGAAACAACATACAGGAATATTACTGGGTGCTACCTGTCATATATAAGGACAAACAAAAAATGTAAAGTAGCTAACTGAATTATATGAGAATCGTAATCTTTATTAATGTCCACACATCCAGAAAGCAAACCAAATGATCATCTAGTACATTAGTTGTCTAACTTCCTTATAGATCATGTCATTATGTATCAAAGACACAGTCCAGAAATAATGATTGTCAGAGCCAACAAGGGAATAAATATAAACCGATCACACCCACCATCACATTGCAGATACCTGTTTAAGGAGTTATGCAGTCTGACTCTTGCTTCTCAGTATATTTATGTTCTCATGAAGTTTGTTGCAAATAATCTACCACAGTTCAAGAGGAATAATGATGCACATCATTATAATACCAAAGAAAAAATAACATTCATTACTCCACAATAAGATTGTCTTGAGCAGAAAAAGGAACTCACAATGTTAGAGAGAGAGAGAGAGAGAGATAGAGAGAGAGAGAGAGAGAGAGAGAGAGAGAGAGAGAGAGAGAGAGAGAGAGGGGGGGGGGGGGGGGGGGTGCAAATTCTAGTCTCTAGTATAATTTCTATTATTTTATGTATAAAGATGGTGGGTAGGAATTACTAAGTCACACCTATATATTTTTAAAAGGGTCAGCATGTTGCCATTTTACAAACTACTTTCCAAAGGAAAAATGAGCCCTCAGTAATATCAAATGAAGAAAACTATGAATTCCTTACTGAATAGTATGAGACACGTCTAAATTGTGAAAAACTGGCTAATCCAATTACAACTCATTAACAAAGAGATCAAACACAATACCTGCAGACTGAAAAAAATTAGGCTGTTCGAGAAGACTCCACAATAGCAGAATTATGGAAGCTTGCATCTCAAGCAGCAACACATGTTTTGCATAAAACTATATAATCATATGGGAAATGTCTGACAGGTAAGTCTCGATTCATCTTTTTCATGATGAAGGGAATGCTGCATTATAGACAGAAACAATTACTGCAGCAACCAATTACTTTCAATAACATACATGATGATCTTACTGTCTGTCCTAAAATGACCATACAATCAGTGAAGCATATATGGGAGAATTTCAAGAAAGATTCCAGAAGAGTCAGCTGTAAGTAGACCAAAAACTGGATCTGAAAACGTTAGTAAATATATTATATTCTGAAAAGGATAAAACATTTACCTACCTTTTTAGGTTTAAAAATGACATAACCATCAACCACAACATGCTAAATAACAAAGGGGCAGAAATGGAAGTTCTCAATAAACTACAAGAGATTATAGGAGCATGGCAAAATAGACTGGATGTTCCTTTCAGTCATTTGGGGGGGAAAATGGGGGAGTTTGAAAGGAATATAGGTTCCTGCAACTGCTTTTTGACTAGGTATTAGAGAGAGAGAGAGAGAGAGAGAGAGAGAGAGAGAGAGAGAGAGAGAGAGACCAATACAAGAATGGGGCAAAAGTTCAGACCTTTGGCACCTTAAACATGACTTTGAAGGGTTGACGATTCCTGCCGGACAATGATGTGCAGCAGGCAGTTATGGACTACTTCACGCAGCAGCACAAGGTGTTTTACCAAATGGGTGCCTCCCGCATGATGCGTCGGTGGGACGATTGCCTCAATGGTCACAGTGATTCTGCAGTATTGGCATATCAGTTCTGGACTGAACAGAAACTTTTTGATCCAGAGTTTGATTTTATGTGTACATATTAAAATTTAATTAACCCAACACACATCTTCAACATCCTTGACTCTAAACTGTCAGTTAGGACTTGCTGAGATGAGAACCAGAGAACATATCCAAATGGCCAGGTGAATGGCGTGTCAGACACAATGATCTAAGGAAAAACCATCTGGTTTGAACAGAAACAAAATAACACTTCTTAACTGATCAACTAAGAAAATAAATAAAATAATAATATCACATTCCATTAACTGTGTCATCTCTACTATCCTGTTTTATAAGTTCTCTACCATTTCAACAGCATTGTAGACTTATGTCTGGTGTCTACTGTTACTTACGTAATTACGGGGTAATCAAATAGCTTCCGATCGATGGCTGTATAGTACAGAATTTGTACACCAATCAGGCAAAATCGCTGTTAGCACTGAGGAATTATTCCTCCACCACATTATGTTGAAGATACCTGTTTGGTAAAACACCATGTCCTGCTGCATGAAGAAGTCCGTAACTGATGGCAGCACAACCTCGTCTGGCAGGAACCATCAACCCTTCAAGCCATTTTTTAAGGGACGAAAGGTATAATAGCTGTATGGGAAGAGATCAGGATTATACAGCATGTACATGGGTATCTCCCATTTCAGTCTCCCAGTTGAAGTTGGCCTTGCAGATCACCGGTGTGTTGTGGCAAATTGTGACCAGCAGGGAATTCAGCACTCTGTTCACCAATGGTTGTTTTCTACAGACATGTTGCCTCACACACATTCTTTGATGGATATCTACCAGTGTTTGTCCTTCAGCAACCAAGAAGAGAATGACAGCATGTTGGTCCTGTCTGGATACATTTGATAATAACGTCACTATAGTTCACATTTCTGCATTTACTGCACGCACGTTGGAAGGTACAAATACCATACTAATCCCTTGCCTACATCTGCTGCTTATCTATCGCCAACAGAGTCATGCTAAATTGCAGTACTCTGCAGCAACGCCCTCAAATGGAAATTTTTGGATTGCCCCTCATAATTTTTCAGAAAATGTTTTCATTTTACAAAAACATGTAGTGTACTTAGCACTTACTGGTACTTATAAATATGCTGTTCATCTACAAACCATTAAACTAATAACAAATATTTATCAGAAAAACATCCAAGAATTGATTCAAATGTCTTGAACAAGCACTATGTGAACTGTTCTACTGATAAAGCATTAAATCTGTATTAAATTCATATGTATCTCAACATACCTGACATTGTCTCATCATCTACATCATTTTCATCGTTTGAGTTGTCCTCTGTTGTTGCTATTGTTACATTGTGTTCACATTCATCATTGAATATGTCAACTTCACTAACGTCCTGCTACAATGTAAAGGTGAGATATCAGCATTCATAAAACATCCATCAATCACACAGGAAAATAATATAAATCTAAATCAAATTTAAACAGCATTGTAGTTTAGGATAGTATTTTAATGGGTGAATTTATTTTCATTTCTGACTTTGCTTAAGCATAATTATCTGGGATGGAGAAAAAAAAAGGGGATGGCGCAAGTCACTAAACTAACAAACTTATTAACACTTAAGGTGCTAAGTCCCAAGATTATAGGTTGTTGACAGTGTGTCAACTATACCATTGTACAGGTCTTCATCCACAACAAAGCAATATGGGCAACTTTCTTTCTCTAGGACATAACTACTATCATCTTAATTGTTATCATCACAGGGTAAAAGCTTTTGGCACCTGGAGGCAACTGTTGTTGTTGTGGTCTTCAGTCCTGAGACTGGTTTGATGCAGCTCTCCATGCTACTCTATCCTGTGCAACCTTCTTCATCTCCCAGTACCTACCGCAACCTACATCCTTCTGAATCTGCTTAGTGTATTCATCTCTTGGTCTCCCTCTACGATTTTTACCCTCCACGTTGCCCTCCAATACTAAATTGGTGATCCCTTGATGCCTCAGAAAATGTCCTACCAACCAATCCCTTCTTCTAGTCAAGTTGTGCCACAAACTTCTCTTCTCCCCAATCCTATTCAATACTTCCTCATCAGTATGTCATCTACCCATCTAATCTTCAGCATTCTTCTGTAGCACCACATTTCGAAAGCTTCTATTCTCTTCTTGTCCAAACTATTTATCGTCCATGTTTCGCTTCCATACATGGCTACACTCCATACAAATACTTACAAAAATGACTTCCTGACATTTAAATCTATACTCGATGTTAACAAATTTCTCTTCTTCAGAAACGCTTTCCTTGCCATTGCCAGTCTACATTTTATATCCTCTCTACTTCGACCATCATCAGTTATTTTGCTCCCCAAATAGCAAAACTTCTTTACTACTTTAAGTGCCTCATTTCCTAATCTAATTCCCTCAGCATCACCCGACTTAATTTGACTACATTCCATTATCCTCGTTTTGCTTTTGTTGATGTTCATCTTATATCCTCCTTTCAAGACACTATCCATTCCGTTCAACTGCTCTTCCAAGTCCTTTGCTGTCTCTGACAGAATTACGATGTCATCGGCGAACCTCAAAGTTTTTATTTCTTCTCCATGGATTTTAATACCTACTCCGAATTTTTCTTTTGTTTCCTTCACTGCTTGCTCAATATACAGATTGAATAACATCGGGGAGAGGCTACAACCCTGTCTCACTCCTTTCCCAACCACTGCTTCCCTTTCATGCCCCTCGACTCTTATAACTGCCATCTGGTTTCTGTACAAGTTGTAAATAGCCTTTCGCTCCCTGTATTTTACCCCTGCCACCTTCAGAATTTGAAAGAGAGTATTCCAGTCAACATTGTCAAAAGCTTTCTCTAAGTCTACAAATGCTAGAAACGTAGGTTTGCCTTTCCTTAATCTAGCTTCTAAGATACGTCATAGGGTCAGTGTTGCCTCACGTGTTCCAACATTTCTACGGAATCCAAACTGATCTTCCCCGAGGTCGGCTTCTACCAGTTTTTCCACTCGTCTGTAAAGAATTCGCGTTAGTATTTTGCAGCTGTGACTTATTAAACTGATAGTTCGGTAATTTTCACATCTGTCAACACCTGCTTTCTTTGGGATTGGAATTATTATATTCTTCTTGAAGTCTCAGGGTATTTCGCCTGTTTCATACATCTTGCTCACCAGATGGTACAGTTTTGTCAGGACTGGCTCTCCCGAGCCTGTCAGTAGTTCTAATGGAATGTTGTCCACTCCCGGGGCCTTGTTTCGACTCAGGTCTTTCAGTGCTCTGTCAAACTCTTCACGCAGTATCGTATCTCCCATTTAATCTTCATCTACATCCTCTTCCATTTCCTCAGGTACATCGCCCTTGTATAGACCCTCTATATACTCCTTCTACCTTTCTGCTTTCCCTTCTTTGCTTAGAACTGGGTTTCCATCTGAGCTCTTGATGTTCATGCAAGTGGTTCTCTTATCTCCAAAGGTTTCTTTAATTTTCCTGTAGGCAGTATCTATCTTACGCCTAGTCATACTCGCTTCTACATCCTTACATTTGTTCTCTAGCCATCCTTCCTTAGCCATTTTGCACTTCCTGTCAATCTCATTTTTGAGACGTTTGTATTCCTTTTTGCCTGCTTCATTTACTGCATTTTTATATTTTCTCCTTTAATCAATTAAATTCAATATATCTTCTGTTACCCAAGGATTTCTACTAGCCCTCGTCTTTTTACCTACTTGATCCTCTGCTGCCTTCACTACTTCATCCCTCAGAGCTACCCATTCTTCTTCTACTGTATTTCTTTCCCCCATTCCTGTCAATTGTTCCCTTATGCTCTCCCTGAAACTCTGTACAACCTCTGGTTTAGTCAGTTTATCCAGGTCCCATCTCCTTAAATTTCCACCTTTTTGCAGTTTCTTAAGTTTTAATCCACAGATCATAACCACGAGATTGTGGTCAGAGTCCACATCTGCTCCTGGAAATGTCTTACAATTTAAACTATCTAATATATATTGTTCACTTTTATACCTTGTAACCGAGTAAGCAGGTTTTATGGAGAAGATAAAACTAGCTAACTGAATTCTGATAGTAAAAACAATCCAACACCATGTCATTTGATGTTTGAATTTAATATTTCCAGTGATTTTAGGAAATCGTTGTAGACATGAATTCTGGAGTAACTGGAACATTTGTAAATAATAAACCAATTAGACTGTTTAGCATTTGCTGATGACATGGCACTGATTGCACAAGACATTACCAATGCACAGAAACAGCTAGAATTATTACAAGAGCAGGCAGCAAAAATGGGATTACAAATTTCATTTGAAAAAACAAAATTTATGACTGACATCAAAGATGCACCTTCTGATCTCAAAATTGGTTATAACTACATCTCTTGAGTAAAAGCATTTAAATATTTATGTGAATGGATTGCAGAAAATTGTAATGAAAAGAAATCTGTCAGATCAAGAGTCCAGAAAACGGAGACGGCATTTCAATTAACGAAAAACATTTACAACAAAAAGAGTCTCTCGTGGAACTGCAAAATACGACACTACACAACAGTAATTAAACCTGAAGCTCTCTATGCATCTGAGACACTAAACCTTCAACACAGAACACTAAAAGAGTAATTAGAAGTGAAAGAACATAAAATAATGAGGAAAATCCTAGGACCAAAAACTAAAGATGGTGTGCATTATCCAAAACCCAATGCAGAAATATATAAAAATATCTCCAAAATAACAGACACATTGTGCATGAGAAGAATCCAATTCATGGGGCATTTAGAAAGAATGGACTCAAACAGGTTAACGCACAAAATCCATACATTTTTAAAGAACAAAACTACAAGACCGAACTGGTACAAACAGACGGAAAAAGACCTGAGAGAATTAGGGTCTCCAAATCTACATGATAGAAATGAAATCAGAAAAATCACAAACACACGGAGTTTTGAGGAAGAAGAGAGAAAAACTAACCGACATACGTGGTCTATGCAACGAAAGCTAGCCCATTCGTTGTTTATGAAGGAATACTGGGCGAAAAGGAAGGCCAACAAATGTTGATTACGTGTGGTCGTAAGTTATCCATCCGTGAAGAAGAAGAAGAAGAAAATTAATGGCGTATCAACCCTCTGGAAATAACCAAATGGAGGCAGCTTGCTGTACTACCTCCTGTCAGTACTTTTGTTCCAACAGCTATGAAGGTCACTACCGAGATGATAAATCAATAATACTACAATTTAATGGAAGTTCCTTTTTATTAATTCACTTCTGGTAATAAACTATCTTCAGTCTGAAAAATGATGTCTGTATAGTTCATTCTACATAATATTTAAACAAGAACAAAATGACTGACACTCAAGCACAGGAGGGGGCAATATTGTACATTCATGTTTCTCTGCTCATACAATATTGCTGCAACAGAAACAGCTGATCCTTTCCTTTCTGAACTCATTCACACACTGCCCATTAATGTGTAATGTTTGATTTGCTTAGCACAGTGGTAGCAGTCTTAGCACTTTTCTGTGCACTTTTGCCATCAGTTTGGGACATAACACCACCCAACCATGTGACAAAGAGAAACAATACAAACCATGAAAAATAATGACCATTATTATGCTGGCAGTTGCAAAGCTTCATCTACAACAGACACTAGCAGTGAGTACCTGACATAGCAGAGCGATATGACAATGGTGAATAGAAGTAAAGTCATGATCACAGTCATGCTCTGATTGCTTGTTGTGATAGCTGTCCTGTATACAACTAGCTGTCAATCATTTTGTTATTCTGTTCAGGATATACTGCAGTTGCAACTAAGGAGGAAGTGGTGAAGATACTAAAAACTCTTGTTATAAATACTTTCATTACTGTTATCATCACCACCACCACCACCGCCACCACATTTTTAATCACTACAATAAACAGTTTCCTTAAGAACTAATTATATTTTGATATCTGGCCATTGGAATATACATACATTTACTAATAAATGTAACTGAAGTTCTACACAAATGGCAATAATTTATGGGCTTCTCATTTCCATAAGGTAAGATTTTTGATTAAAATCATACATCTCCTTTCTTTGCAATTTCTTTTCTGCAACTGTACAGTGTGTTGTCTCGTGTGGTGTTAAGATTCAATTAACAAATGCTGCAGTGCACTACGACTTTTTTCCACTTATGTCCTGAAAGAGCTCAGAGCATAAATTAAGAGATAAATTAGAGGCTACACAGAGTTCCAGTAAGAAATCATTATTTCTACTATATTTGATACCTAAAAAGTCATTCTTACAACTTTCGAATAAATTCCAGATTGAGCTCTGGCTTTTTCAAATACAGTTTCACATTCTGCCACAAGGGCTTGCAGCATTATGAAACAACACACTCTACGTACCTTGTTTGCTTATACCCACAAATGTAAGGGGAAAATATCACTTTGACAAAACTCTTCTTTAACTTCTACATCTGATGCTTCCTTAAATCTTTCATTACCTATTGCAGACTACTTATGCCTTTATTGATTGTGTAAATTTCTGTAATCCAAGGTCAAATTAAATAAACCAAAGGAATTGGTTTATACGCATTTTTATCCTTTGCAACCTCTGTTAGCTTACTTAAGGCAGCAGCCTGTGATATCATTGTTTCAAATTTTTTTTTAATGCTTTAATTATGATTTCGCTTGAGATTCCATTCCAAGAGGTATATGTTCAATGCCTTATCACGGATATTGGAGACTTCCTCCACTAAACCACCTGGAATTGAGGCATGGTCTCCTTGAAGAAGCCTTTCATTGTGAAAGCTGTCACAGCGCACCTGGAAAGGTTTAATCACATCACCCACTATTTGGAGTTGTGAGGCATGCCAACAGGAATTGTTACTACATCTGTAATGTTTTTTAATATTAGATGCCTCGCTTCTGAGTGAAGTGTCTCCTGAGAGAATTCAGCACCAACTTTAGTCTTCTGTTAAAAATATCCAAGTTTTCTGTTCCAGACAACCTTCAACCTATCTAGCATCTTGACAATTAAAAATAGAACTGCACATAGTCACTCTTTAAGTGTAGTTCTTCTGTGAAAAACATAGGGGCAGCTTCCTAGCATCAGACAGAGGACCCAGACAACTTATTCTATTCTTTCCATTGACAGAACTTCTTTATAACATCATTTAATATGCTTCACATCAACTGTCACATTTGACAGTATATCAAAATGAACACACCTAGCATATGGTTACACTGTTTCCTTAGAACTATTACAGGACACTGGAAAGCAAGTAGTTTTTCATGAGATGCCACAGGAAGTCACTACACCAACATTGTTCTTAGAATAAGACGAAACAACTACAGCTGTACAGCAGAGTGGTGGTTGGAGGAAATAGAGGTGGCAGTTAAAGAAAAGATAAATGCATTCAACCAGTGGTTGAATGATAAATCTGAAGTAACAAGAATAATCTGCAAGGAAACAAAGAATGAAGTGATAAAAAAGGTAAGGATAGCAAAGAATGAAGCATGGGAAAGAATGTGTGCCAATGTCAATTGCAAACTAGGTTTTGTGAAAGCAAAAGTAGTGTGGCCAGTATTAATAGGACTCTGACAAGAAATGAATGCCAAAACCTATCTTCAACTGACAACACCAAAAGAATGGTAAGAATATTTCCGGAAATTATTAAATGAGGATAGAGAGGAGTATCTGGAGGAAGGAACAGCGAAGAAAAGGAACAGGAAGGGGAGGAGATCCAAGTTTCAAAAAGCAAGGCGAGAAAGGTATTATGAACAGGGAAGAATGGTAAATCACCTGGACCAGGCAGTATCAATCTGAAGCTCTTAAAATAAGGTGGTGACAAAATTGTGAAACTAATAACATGGTTATTCAATAAAATGTTACACGAGATTCAATATACCCACAGAAATGAAGCTGAGCTATATTGATACTATATTTAAGAAAGAAGATCACAAAAGCCACTGCTCAAACTATCGAGAAATTTGTGTTATAATACCTTAATGAGAATTTTTGAGAAAATAATTAAAAATAAGATGGAAATAAATTTTAAAACCAAGGAAGAACACTGTAGCTTCACAGCTCATAGATCATGTGTACACCCTATTTTCACATTATGACAGATCTTAGAGGAACATAGGGAAAGATAAAAAAAATATAAGATTAATTTTTATAGATTTAGGAAAAGCACATGCTACTGTCCTGAGAAAACTACTTTGGAGAGCATTACATATGGCAAATGTAAACAGTCCTATAGTTAAAATAGTACAAGAAATTTATAAAGGTAACATATGCCAAGTTAAAATTGGTAGTACACTTTCCCAGAAATTTAAAACAAGCTAGGGTCTGTTACAAGGCTATCCCATGTCACCAGCATTGATTAAAATCTATGTAGACATCAGTCTTAAGACATGGTCTTGTAAATGCAATGGGATGGGGCTAGAAATTAAAGATGGAGTTTATTTACATCACCTACTATTTGCTGATGATCAAGTAATTATAGCACAACATGGGGTGGATGCAAATTATATGTATATCAAATTAGCAATGGAATACAGAAACTGGGGAGTGAAGATTAACTACCAGAAAACAGAATACCTGACTAATGATCCAGATGACTTATAAATAGAGGGAAAGAAAATTAAGAAGGTCAACACTTTCTGTTATTTGGGACACGTTCTAGTAATGGAAGGAAAATCAGAGAATTTTAGGGATGGAACGAAAATCAGAGGTAGAAATTAACTCAAGAGTTAACAGTGGAAGGAAGGTCACTGTGATGCTCAACTCAGTCTTATGGAGCATAAATGTAATCAACTGAACCAAAAAGAAAACCATAAATAAATCAATACTAGAGAGAGTACTTATGTATGGAGTGGAACTTGGATTGCTACTCTGACACACCTATAAAAACTCAGGCATTAGAAATGGACTTCTGGAGAAGATTAGCAAGAATTTCCAGAAAAGAGAAAGTAAGAGACGATGAAATAATAAAGAGAATGGAAGTAAGAGAAAGAATACACGATGTGACGTATAGAAGAAAGTTACGATGGTATGCGCATGTAAGAAGAATAGAAAAGGCAGAATTCTGAAAATGATCCTGGAACAGGAACCAGAGGGAAAAAAGAGAAGGGACACCCTATAACCACCTGTCACCAAAATGAACAATTAACAATTAGCAAACTTGGCACAGAGGAAGAAGGTACACAAGATCGAAATACCTGGAGGGACATCTTGAGGAGATAAATTAATGTCTTATGTAACAAATGTAATAATTTCTGGATATTTGTTATGTTGGAGAATAACCTTTGTACAGAGGAAAATCTCAAGAAATAACAAAAATTTAGTATCAGAAGAGCTACTGCTGGTAGGTAGGTAGTTTGGATGTTGTTTCAAAGGTCCCTGGACATTGGAGAAGCAACAGAAGGTGGCCAAAGCATCAGTGACATACATGCATGCATATTTTGCAGCTCCCTTGTTTTGAGCTGCTATTCAACAACAATCACAAGGCATTGGACTATTGCTGATACGTGATTCATGGGCATATGGCTGTGGTCAAGAATAGAGATAGAAGTAAACAGGAGATGGGCATTATCTTATCCTCCCTAAAATTGTGCTTTGTCAGGTGACTGAATTTCATTTTTGTTCACCAGTAACATAGCCTCCAGAAGGTCTAAAAGGAACTGTCAACTATTATTATCTTGACTTGGGAAAGTGGTTCCTCTAATGCAACTAAACAAAATGCGGCTGTTATTGTGCCATGCACATTTCACTTCTTTTTATTTACGAAGCATTTTCAGTGGCCTGTAATACAGTTGGTTTTAGTGTACAATATTTGTGTTACATAATAATTACAGATTTGTCATTACATTACAGTTCTTCATTACTCTCTTGCTTCAGGTGCATTAGGTTCATGACATTAAATTAATATTTGTTTCTACTTATGATTTGTGATCACATTAGCATCTATGTGCCATCCTGGAGTTATACTTGGATGATTTGTGAACCCAAGAAGTCCGATTTATAACATTTTACAAACACATTTTGACTTAACATTTAACTTTTGATTTGGTTCATTTACTGTACACAGCATTGTCAACTGTCACTCTGTGTTTTACATTCATCTTTTGTTTGTATAGTGTGTGTAGTTCAATACCAAAACAGAAGAAAACACAGTAATCAGTGGAAGTGACGTATCAGGTCCAAATTTATTCATTGAATGCTGAACATCGGACATTATGTGTACACAAATCATCTAAATACAGCTTCAGGATGATACATATGCACTAACAAGACTAAAATTGTAAGTAGAAACAAATATTAATTTAACATTATGAGCCCTGTGCTACAAAAGGTTGAATTCCTCTAACAAGAATAGAATAACAAAACTTTAAATAAATAACAAATCTGTAATTATTATACAACAGAAGTTTACAGATCACTGAAGATGCTTCACAAATAAAAAGAAGCGAAATACATATGATACAATAAAAATACCCTTTCATTTAGCTGTATTAAGCAAATCAGATCCCAAGAATATAACTAAGGAAAGTTTGATAATGGAAAACATAAAAAAAGATATTACTGCCTTACCTGATTAGCATATTAGTTTAGCATCATGTGTTTTGTGTTATTGTGGGACAATAATACAGACAACATAGTCATGGAAATACCACCGTGGTACATAATGAGTCCACAGTCATGTCTTAGGCACCTCTTTTAAGATACTACTTTGTCCTGATTTACGTGAGTGTCTTCCTTCTACACATTTCCACCATAAACAATGTCAAGCTGCTAAATAATTTTTTAACAATCAAGAAAAAGATAAAATTTATATGTTGTAATGTATGTTAACTGCAGCTGTAAGTATTATGTTGCATGCATCTTACACTGCTTGAGAGAGGTGGGGCAGCAGCAGAGCCACCTACCAGTGATAACCTGAATCACAGATGCTGCCAGGGTACAACAGATCATAGAACATGCTGTCACTAAGGGCAAAGGCTGCTATTACTACAATGATGTAATGAATTAAAAGATGCTCCTTTGTCTACAGAAAAATTGTCGAAGGTTTAGTGAGCATATGAAGTCAGAGCCAGCCAGTGAAATTTGGGATGTATAATATTGAACACATTTATATTAATACATTGAAAGATAGTAAAGGAGTGTCAAATTATTATCAAACCAGACATGGTGTTTGAGTACAGTATTATGTAGATTCATATTGGGAAATTTTTTTTATGACATGTAAAAGCCAATGCATGAAGAGGAAGTTTAATAACTAGTGGTGTGAAGAAGGGCGAGCTTATATTTTTGCATTGTTTTGTTTAGATTAGTAAAATATTAGAGAATTAGTGGGATAACCGACACTCTTCTGGATTCAATGCCATGTTACTCAGGTACAACTTTTTGAAACACAAATGTTTTTTCCTATGGTCAATAATTACGTGTTCCTAATCAAATAGTCAGGCAAAATTGTGATTACCACCACCACTACGATTTTAGAATCACTATGTGGCTCTAATCATTCAAAGATCCAAAGAAAATATAGGTCAAGCAAAAACATTGTTGAAGATAAAACATCAGATCCATATTAACTAAAATAATTCAATTTCCTTAATATACTTTTACAAGTTATGAAACTATTTCTTTAGTGCAATTGTCTGTGGATACATATCTCAGAAGCAGACACACTGCTCAGGCGGAATGGTAAATATTCAAGGATATGTCAGCAATGATCGTTTGAAGCAAAAAAGGTCTAGTGAAGATTGGCTATGAGCACTTGTTCAGCAATGAGATGTGTTTCACAGTAGCAAGCAAGTTCTCACAGCTCTTACAGTACGTGCTTTAGATCCCATGTGTACTGGACCTTTTTTTCTTGTTTTGGTCAATCTTACCACCTCATAAAATGTAGAAAGCAAACATCTTGCAGTAGAGGAGACTTGTTACACAGCATCGAAAATTATGAACTGCTCATAGCTCTTAACATACACATTTTAGAACTCCTGTTTACTCGACTTTCTTGCTTAGAATGATCATTTCTTTCATACCCTTGAATACTGACCATTCCTCCTGGGACACCCTATATGCAGTGATTTGTTATAAGGTGTTTTGAATAACAAAAACAGGAACACAATGCATTAAGTGTATCTCGAAATACACTAATACTGAATCCCAAGTTTTAACAAGAGCATGCTGCCTCAGCATAACTCATAATAAAAGTTGTAATAATCATTCAACTAAGAAAGTCCCATGGGGCATGTCAGATACCACTATATAAAGCTATAATGGGCCAAAATAATCAATAAATCATCCAACATACTAGCATTTGTCGTAAACAGCTATTTTTCAGCTGGGAAATAGAGGAAATATGTGTGTGTGTGTGTGTGTGTGTGTGTGTGTGTGTGTGTGTGTGTGTGTGTGTGTGTGTGTGTGTGTGTCTTCTAAACCCCTGGATCGATTTCAACCAACCTTAGTACAAACAACACTTATCGTCTGGAAAGAACAGTGTTGTGGCAGCTTTGGATGACAGTTAAGATGGTGAGCTGGAACACTGAACTGTGGGGGACTAGGCTTGGGTTGTAGCTCATTATCATTGTTGTACAATGCCTTCGCTGTTGAATTTTGAATGTGTGTCCTCCTGGACATTCCAAGGTTCTAATTGACAGTGTTAGTATCACCTTACGAGTGGTTCAAGTGGTCACAGGTACATATGTTTGCTAAGTTTTGAAATTCAGAAAGAAGTTGTTTTGCCAGTATGGACATATTTATCTGCCAAGTTTAAATTTGAAAAATAGTTATAAGACTGTTCTGTTTCCCTGTGTTACTGTCCACTGGGCACATTGCAGCCAATAATAAATGAATGTATGGAAGTGTATGTCATTTCAGTTAACTAATTTTTATTCTCAGTTTAGTTGTAGAAGCCTGATTATATTCTGTGCACTGGTTACCATGCTAGAATGGGATTGCTTGTAACTGCAAGTGGCCCGGGGAGGGTTTGACTGCTCGTCCAGGTGACAGAATGGTGCATTTTCTTGCTGCAGATCTGTAATGGTGGTACCTGAATTTCTTGGGATTAAAATCTCTAGAAATATTTATTTTCTGTTTAGTATTTCTTTAATGTTATGGGAACTATTTGTCAATGATTATACATTTGTTTAATGCCAGTCCTATTATTAGATTACTATTTGTGTGTTTTCTAAACTCTAATGTAAGGTATTACTTAAAACACGATTGATGTTTATTTATCAAGGTGGTCTTGGATGTTTGTTGATGATAAAAGATTTTGGTCAATGGCTTGAATTTCTGGCAGCAATTTCATATTATGGACAGAGATGCCATGAAAGTTAATTAATGTTAAAGTGCCTTATGTGGTTTGATGTAAAAGCAATTAAACAAATTTATATTAAGAAAAGAGGAAAATATACCCATAGACTAATGGTTTCCTTTGACTATTTTATTGCCTTTTACATTATTGTTAATATTATTGGGATTTGGTCCAGTGTGTTTTCCTTTAAATGAACTGTGTTACTAAGCTGAAGTTTTACTACTGTGTTTCTTCAGTACCAAGAAATGGAAGCTTTATTGTAATAAAGGTTGTGTTAGTAAATTTAATACGAAGGTTGTTCAACTTACACCTTCAATTATTTGTTGAATGCATTCAAATGAATACTCCTTTGGATTTTTTACCCTATACAGGTCATTTTAGTAGTATGTAATTTATTCACTGATGTCTTAATACATGTCCTATCATCCTGTCCCTTCTGCTTGTCTCTGTTAGCCGTATGTTCCTTTCTTCACAGATTCTGCGGAGAACCTCTACATCCCTTACCTCATTTTTCAACATTCTTCACCATATCTCAAATGCTTCAATTCTCTACTTTTCCAGTATTCCCACAGTCCACAATTCACTACCATACAATGCTGTGCTTAAAACGTACTTTCTCAGAAATTTCTTCCTCAAATTAAGGCCTATGTTTGTCAGTCGCAGACATCTCTTGGCCATCAATGCCCTTTTTGTCTCTGCTCTTTATGTCCTCCTTGCTTTGTCCATCATAGGTAGCAGAATTCTGTAACTTCATCTACTTCATGATCCCCAATTCTGATGTTAAGTTTCTCAATATTCTCATTTCTGTGACTTCTCATTACTTTCATCTTTCTTCAGTTTACTCTTGATCCATATTCCATATTCATTAGATAATTCATTCCATTCAACATATCCTGAAATTCTACATTTTCAATGAGGAAAGTACTGTCATCAGAAAATCTTGTCACTGATTTCCTTTCACTTTGAATTTTAATCCCACCTTTGAACTTGTTTTTTAATTTTAATTTTATTTTTTTTAAATTTTCATCATTGCGTCTTTGATGTATAGATTGAACAGTAGTACCAAAGGACTGTCCCACTATCTTACATCCTTTTTAATCTGAGCACTTCATTCATGGTCTTCTATTATTATTGTCACTTGGTTCTTGTACAAATTGGATATTACTCATGTTTTCCTATAGCTTACTCCTAATTTTCTTACAATTTTGAACATTTTTCACTGTTCTAAGCTAACACTTTTTCCAATGGTGCCTTTGCCTTTCCTAAAGCCAAATTGACCATCATCTAACAGATCCTCATTTTTCTTTTCCATTCTGCTGCATATTATTCTTGTCAGTAATAACTCAGATGCATGAGCTATTATACACATTATGTGATGTTTTTGCACTTATGGGCTCTTGCTATCTTTGGAACTGTGTGGATGATGTACGAGGGTTGTAACTTAAATAGTGACAACTATTTATTCACAATCGATACAAAAGAGTTACATGTTTGCACCTGTTACTATACTTTGAAGTAGTCATCATCACCACTGTGTAGAACCTGTTGCCAGCGATGTGGAAGGCATAGTACACCGTTAGCAGAGCCTGTTCTGTTGATGGTGCAAATGGAGCAGTCTACTGCCTGTTTAATCTCTGGAATAGTTCTGAAGCGAATTTCACTGTTCACTGTTCATTTTTGGAGCATCATCTGTGACCAGCTATGCGAAAGAAGTGGCGACACTTTCTGCACAACCCACCCATCATTTTGCACGACAATGCGTGGGCACATACATCACAAGCTGTGGCTGCTCCATTCGGTCGACGGGACTGGGCACTACTGTATCATCTACCATACTCCCTGGACTTAGGTCCTTATGACTGATTTGATTCCAAAGCTGAACAAACCACTTCACAGCATTCGCTTCAGAACTGTTCCAGAGATTCGACAGGCAGTAGATCACTCCATTCCCACCATCAACAGAACATGCTCTTCTAACAGTATACTACACCTTCCACATCACTAGCAATGGGTTCTACACAAAGTTGGAGACTACTTTGACGGACAGTAACAGGTGCAAATATGTAACTCCTTGTATCGGTTGTGAATAAATATTTGCCGCTATTTAAGTTCCAACCCTCTTATTTCTGCATGTCTGATGGTATGTCGCCAGCCTCTGTTTCTACAGATCAATCCAAATAGTTGTTTGACTGCCACTTCCACCAATGATTTTAGAAATTCTGATGCAGTGCTATCTATCAGAGGAAGGCAATGGAAAACCACCTACACTACGACCTTGCCTAGTAAGGTGGCGCGGGTCTCCCGTGTTGCTCTCCTACGCTCTGTAAAGAAGTATGGGAATCATCATCATCATCATCATCATCTATCTATCTATCATATCAGCCTTATTTGATCTTAAGTCCTACAAAGCTCTTTTAAATGCCAGTTCTAATATTGGATCCCCTATCTTTTCCATATAGACTCCAATTTCCTCTTCTATCACATCAGACAATTCCACCCCTTCAATGTATTCTTTCCACCCATCCAATCTTTCTTCTCCATTTAACAGTGGAATTCCCATTGCACTTTTAATGTCACTGACCTTGCCTTTCATTTCACCAAAGTTCATTTTGACTTCCCTACACACTGAGACAGTCCCTCTGATGATCATTTCTTTTTTTTATTTCTTCACATTTTTCCTGCAACCACTTCATGTTGGCCTCCCTGCACTTCCTATTCATTTCATTCCTAAGTGATTTATATTGCTGTATTCCTCTCTTTACCTGAAGATTTTTGTACTTCCTTCTTTCATCAATCAATTGTCATATTTCTTCTGTCGCCCACTGTTTCTTTGCAGTTACTTTCCTTGCACCTATCTCTTTCCGACAAAATAACAATTGACAGTAAGTTATTGTGTAGGTGATTACGCCACACCATCATCATCAGGCACCAAGTTTTTGTTCATAAACTTCAGTTATATCAAAACTTGTGGTTCTTATTGCAGTTCGAAGTAAATTATAAGCCCAAGGGTTGTAACTGATTTTACAATGTGAAGCAAAGTTTACTGCAAGAGCTATGTCTGACATCGAGTTATTTCAATCTCAAAGTTCGCTGACCTTAGCGAGGCACACAGTTTAAAGTCAGACAGAGAGAAATGTGTCTAATCATTGTATCATTTCTAATCACTGTATCATTCAAAAATTATTACCTAACTTCTACAACCAGTTGTTCCCTAATAACAAAGAAAGCAAACTGAATGCTGCTGCTACTTTTAAGAACGTTATCACCAAAAAAATTCATATGCTAATGACACTGTGATGGAGATGGAATCTTAATTTAAAATCAATACTACAATATGTTGTCATCTTGGCTCCAAAGAGCTAAATTGGCCAAAATCTGCACACTTCATCTGAACAGCACGTTTGATTTATCTTTTGTTGACAACTTTGATCATCAATAGTGCTGTATAGAGACAGCAGCCTCAGCACCACTGCTGGCACTCACTCATATTTCGTTCACTGAAGCAAATTTTAAGTGTTCTGTGTGAACATGTTTATGATAGAATTAATTTGTCTCCTGTAAAAATATATACTACTGTTGGGTATCTGCACATTTTGAAGTTACTCTGCTTCTGCTCCCAGTCTCTCCTTTCTAAAATTGCCAAATTAAATCTGCATCTGACCTCAACTACCAAAGCAGCACCTGTGAATGTATCAGACAGCAATCAAAGTTTTATCTGTGAATGTCAGACTGCTTTGTATTTTCTGAATGATAAATTTGAGAAAAAAGTCCACATAGTTTTGTACTTTCACATAGTCATCGAAATATAGTTATTATTCTTGGGGATTTGCACAGAATTCTTCTGGACCCAAGTATCTATGACAATGCAACACTCCATGCACCAAGCAGTCATCACCCATTCTCACTTGTGTGTCACATCGTCTTCTGCTGTCTGGAAGCCAAATTAATTACATACTGAAGCAAGGCTTCACTCAGTTGTATTTACTCTCATGATGCTTTGGCATCATTAAGTGAAGAACACAAATTCTGTATCATCATACAGAAATGTGAGAGAGATACATGATGTGTAACACAAATTCTTTGGATGATGGAATTGGCAAGCTTCCTGCATGAATGGACAACATTCAAGTAATATTTTGTTGGATATTACCTATAACTCTGAGTTTTCCAAAGATAAAAGTACAGAAATTAAATAAAATTTATACTGCCCAACTTCTTTCTTTGGTATGTATCTCAAGAGGTGTATATGTAAATGAAATCTTAAGTCTAATGGTAGCACAGCAAATAGCACAAATTTTTTACTGCATGCTGGTGAATACTGATAAGGGGCACACAAAGCATCAGCAACATGAATGTCCAAGACACAATCTGTCTGGTTGATGGCAAATGAGCTTGAGAAGTACTAATTGAAAGAATGATCACAGAAATCTGGAAATAATTTCACAAGGTATCAAAAGAAGATAAATAACGAAGAAAATAGGTATGAGAAAAACATTCAGGGATGACTAAAGCAGTAGACAATAATATTAACAGCTTTAAGTACAGGTGACTGAACAGTTCACATAAATAACTAAGGGTAAAAAAAACTCAGAACAGTGAAAAGAGCAAAAACAGGCAATTACTACAATATTTACAGCATAGGTTAAATTTAAAGGTTCAGAAAAACACTTACATCAATATTGCAAACATAATTTTATTGATTACTATTTTTGGCTTACTGACAAGCCATCTTCAGAATTCAGACAGTTTTCAGTAGTCTTCATTCATCTGACTTGGCACATTTATCTTATTATTTGACATGGTTTTTCTGAATACAAAGCTTTAATATAACTCACTGCTTAACTCCAAATATGACCATGTCAAATAACGAGATAGAGCATATGTTCCAAATGCTGCTCATGTGCTTGGAGGTCTGCTATGATATATACCGAAATTGAAAACAGACCACTTAATATAACCACCTTCCAGACACTGTCATCTAACATCATAAGCCCTCTCATAATGGTGAAGTCAGTAATTTTGTCAATTAATAAATCCACATGCTTAAACCACAGTCTACAGTACCAGTAACAGCTACATAACTAATGCAATAAGCAACAGTCATTTACTTGAATTGTCACCTGTACTTCCACTGTTCACATGTTACACTGTTCTTATATTACGCGTGTTGTGCATACATAAATGCCCCAATACAACTGCAACCTGAATTGTGTACTAAATACACTTTTCGAGCAGATAAAAGAATGTTGACATTTAATGAATAAATTTTAATTTTTTGCAATATACCTCAAATATGGAAAGTAACAGTTTCCTTGCCTATACTTAGGTAGCTATAAAAAGTGAATATGCCACACTACAACTTTCAGTGAAACAGAGTACAACAATTCAATGAAATTTGGGCATGAACTACAGTATCACAGGCATATAATTTATGGTTACAGCTGGTAAGTTGGCATCTTTGGGTTTGTACTTACCAGCAACTCTGACAGTTGCTGATGAAATGTTAAATTGTAGATGTCACTTAGTAGTAATTCATATTGCTGCGAAACTATGCATTCAAACATGTTGTAGGATTATTTTGGAAAAAGCATTATCGTAATAATGTCATTACTCAATATGAATAGCAGTGAATGCAATTCTTAACATCAAACAAGAAATATGATAGCTTTTCAAAATCACTGGCTATTACACACTGAGTGAAGCATCCGATGTTATTTTTAATTAATTTGCTGCAGTGATTTTAAAGTTCTTTGCAACAAATTGTGAGAAAATCAGGGAGAATTAGGCTCTCTTCACAGCACCCTATTGGCAGCCTTAAATACACTCCTGGAAATTGAAATAAGAACACCGAGAATTCATTGTCCCAGGAAGGGGAAACTTTATTGACACATTCCTGGGGTCAGATACATCACATGATCACACTGACAGAACCACAGGCACATAGACACAGGCAACAGAGCATGCACAATGTCGGCACTAGTACAGTGTATATCCACCTTTCGCAGCAATGCAGGCTGCTATTCTCCCATGGAGACGATCGTAGAGATGCTGGATGTAGTCCTGTGGAACGGCTTGCCATGCCATTTCCACCTGGCGCCTCAGTTGGACCAGCGTTCGTGCTGGACGTGCAGACCGCGTGAGACGACGCTTCATCCAGTCCCAAACATGCTCAATGGGGGACAGATCCGGAGATCTTGCTGGCCAGGGTAGTTGACTTACACCTTCTAGAGCACGTTGGGTGGCACGGGATACATGCGGACGTGCATTGTCCTGTTGGAACAGCAAGTTCCCTTGCCGGTCTAGGAATGGTAGAACGATGGGTTCGATGACGGTTTGGATGTACCGTGCACTATTCAGTGTCCCCTCGACGATCACCAGTGGTGTACGGCCAGTGTAGGAGATCGCTCCCCACACCATATTGCTGGGTGTTGGCCCTGTGTGCCTCGGTCGTATGCAGTCCTGATTGTGGGGCTCACCTGCACAGCGCCAAACACGCATACGACCATCACTGGCACCAAAGCAGAAGCGACTCTCATCGCTGAAGACGACACGTCTCCATTCGTCCCTCCATTCACGCATGTTGCGACACGACTGGAGGCGGGCTGCACGATGTTGGGGCGTGAGCGGAAGACGGCCTAACGGTGTGCGGGACCGTAGCCCAGCTTCATGGAGACGGTTGCCAATGGTCCTCGCCGATACCCCAGGAGCAACAGTGTCCCTAATTTGCTGGGAGGTGGCGGTGCGGTCCCCTATGGCACTGCGTAGGATCCTATGGTCTTGGCGTGCATCCGTGGGTCGCTGCGGTCCGGTCCCAGGTCGACGGGCACCTGCACCTTCCGCCGACCACTGGCGACAACATCGATGTACTGTGGAGACCTCACGCCCCACGTGTTGAGCAATTCGGCGGTACGTCCACCCGGCCTCCCGCATGCCCACTATACGCCCTCGCTCTAAGTCCGTCAACTGCACATACGGTTCACGTCCACGCTGTCGCGGCATGCTACCAGTGTTAAAGGCTGCGATGGAGCTCCGTATGCCACGGCAAACTGGCTGACACTGACGGCGGCGGTGCACAAATGCTGCGCAGCTAGCGCCATTCGACGGCCAACACCGCGGTTCCTGGTGTGTCCGCTGTGCCGTGCGTGTGATCATTGCTTGTACAGCCCTCTCGCAGTGTCCGGAGCAAGAATGGTGGGTCTGACACATCGGTGTCAATGTGTTCTTTTTTCCATTTCCAGGAGTGTATATTGGCAGTGAAGATATTTTAATTATATAATAATATACAATTAAAATATATAATTAAGCAGTTCAAACACAATTACTAGCAAAAAAACAATAAAATTGTCATTAATTACCATTTACCAGTAACAGAGAAAGACGCACTAGAATTTTGCATAATTAATGTGACTGATCCAAAGAGGGCTACAATAAGCTATATTGTTTGATAACTGGCAAATCAGAAGTCTCATAAGGTAAAGAATGGCTGGTCAGCACTAATTAGTCCAACAACAGAGGCAGCAGCACAGGGTAAGGAGCAGGGTCAATCTAATCTGGTAGGGATGACAAAAATTGGAATCTAATGTATTATAGATTTGAGTGACAAGAGCACAAAAATGAAACTACTAGCACAAGTTAGAAAAAATGAAGAAAGTATTTAACCTCTAAATGATGGCAATTAAAAATGTATCCATATGCCGCACCTACCTCACTATCACTGGAACTGCAGCTGGAAGTATTGACAGAAGCTAATTCTGGAGCTGACTGAGACATTGGCACTGGAGGCTCCCGAGGCTTTGGAAGCGAGGCAGATTTTGCTGGTGAATTTTTCACAGCCATCCCTCTTGCAGATGAGGTACTGGTACTAGAAATAATGGCAAGGGTAGAACACATTCTCTGATTCACAATATATCTTTTTGCTATAGTAACTTCTATCTGCTTTCCCAAAAGCTAAAACAAATATCAAAACCACATATTTTAAAAAGTAAGTGTGTGTGTGTGTGTGTGTGTGTGTGTGTGTGTGTGTGAGAGAGAGAGAGAGAGAGAGAGAGAGAGAGAGAGAGAGAGAGAGAGAGAGAGATATTGCCATTAGAATCCACCTCGTATATACTGTTTACAGGCAGAAGTAACCAAGCGTTTATGTGTACTTTGTTCTAATCAAAACAACGCCTCTGAGGTGATAGCATATATGGCTGCAGCACAATGAACTGCCAGTTTATCACTACATGCTTACTTGCCTGCCACATATGCTTATTCATTTCCCTAATTCTTATGTGACATAGCACTATCCAACAGAATGACACATCCTTCCTGAGCTTTTGTAGGCATCCTGGACTTTTGGCATCAGAGCATATGAAAAATTACTGAACTTGGCTATAAGTCATCTACTCCAGTCCCCTCAAGAACACATTTAATTCTTCATTAAACACAGTAAGTTCCTTTGGGAGACCAATCTTGAGGAGATGATCAAGAAAATCCCCAAAGTAGCCAAGTATGTCCACTTGTTTTAGACCCATCCGTGATTACCAATATACTGTTATGATGTACAATTAAATTTGCTCTTTTCAGTAACGAGGGTGGTAGTTAGATCCAACCCTGGGTTTTGGTTGGTATTTGCCTCACACGAAGTCTCTTTAGCTTGTGTGTCATACATATCTCTACTGTCCTTGTTGCTAATGGACAGTTTGCAAAAATCTGTTTCATAGCAGGGCAATCAATGGTGTGGTCGGCCCAGTGACTTCAGAACAATGATGAACCTATGGACCCGCAGAGAAATTAAAACCTCTTTCTCCTTTTAACTCGTCAAACATTGTGTTGCAATTGACAGACTGAAGCAGCACTCTACAAGACTCCTTACAGGGAATGTTATATGACTCATGACTAAGGCACACAGGGTAACACAACACTTCCTTGAGGGACTTCTTTCTCCTACTCAAAACTACTACTTCTTCCTAACCTTTTCCCAAGTCTCCATGGCATTGGCATGTTATTTCAGAAGTGGCAATGGGTGGCCAGATGCCTTTCCTGACACCAACAGGACAGAATCTATGTACCCCATCGACTGGTGTCTAGTGTTCTCATGTTCAAGTGTGAGAATGTTTTCAAATGTTTGCATAGTGCGTATCTGAAGTGGGACATTTGTATCAGCCCAGTATTTACATAGTCTGATGTGGAAGACAGCCTAAAAACAACATCCAGGACAGCCCACACATCTGGTCCTCACTGTTAAGCACCAGGTGGATTCAACATGAGGTCAGTACACCTTACTGTGTCTTGGAAGTGGGCAGTTTATGCACTCTGTTACTCTGTTCAAAACTATCAAACAGAATTTCACTAAAAAACCTGTTGCGTAGCCACACCTGGTAGGGTTGACAATAGGTTCAAACATCTATCCTAAACAGTTAAAGTGATACTAGTGTAAGTACTGGAACACATTCTGTCCTTTCCTGCTTTGTAGAAAGGTACCAGAACTGCCTCCCTCCAAACTGTCCTATCATACTGAATGGAAAGAGTCTAAGATCATTTCCTTTGATTTAATTCACAAGTTTGAAGTTTGTGGCTTGTAAAACTGTCAGCTGGGCTATCATACAGTTCTAGCCACTGCAACTTCTCTCTTGCCATTCGCACTGACAGTTTCCCACCACACATTCGAAGAGCATGTCTGCTAAAGTATCTGAGATTTCACTTGCAACTTATGTCCCCTATCACACCAGCTTCTTTGGAAAGGTAGTTAATTTTCAGTAAATCTAGTGTGTGGTTCCTCCTACAGGGTGATAACAGATTTGCTCCTAGGGCAAATAGTGGATTGCTGAGCATAACATATGAAATCAGTATCTAGAAGCAGGGCTGCAGTGCAGTGTGATATGATTACGAATTCATTAGGGTGATGCTTACTCTACTGATAACTCGAACAAACTGATATTTTGTAAACTTGGAAAGTATAACATATCATATGTACTCAACTACCAGATGACTTTTTCCTGAATTCATCATTCAAAAACTACAGATTGTCTTCCATTCGCAAATTAAATTATTGTTGCCGAGTTCGACATTTTTGTGTTGCATTCAGGGGTGTGTCACATTTGCAGATGAAATCTTGGCAACTGTGGTCACTTGCAGGTGAGAGAGGGAGCAGTGGGAGCAGCTTGGCCAGGCACATATTGTTCGCTTCATGTAAGAAGGCGGCCCAATTTTCAGCCATTCTGCGCATCCCCCTCCACTAGCTACTGGTGACCAATAACATTCCTTCTCTTTCCGAGCGGCTAGCAGATAGTTACAGCTAGAGAGCGAGAATCTTGCTCCCACATGCTGCACTGTTGCCACACTTCGTGACAACCGAATTATTCATTCAACTATCAATTTTTTTTTTACTTTTTTTTCTTGTACTAGTATAGCTGTGAATGTGTATCTTGTAAATGTTTAAGTGCGATTAATAAAAAAGTCAGGTGACTACAGTAAAAATGCAGTGCTTCACAAGCAGACAAGGCGGATTATTTACCTCATTTATAACTCTTTCAAACGTGAATTTAAAAGCAGGTCTCCTACTGTTGACATTAGGAAACATAAGAACGGACTCAAGATCCATGTGGTGTCAGCTAAGAGAACTCTAATGAGAATTGTAAAGGAAAGTGTCAGAGCTGTAGGAACTGTAGAAACAGTTGGTTTCGTGTCACCTGGAAAGCATAGAAATCGCAAGGAACCTGTAACACAAATGGATAGTTTTAACAACAATGTTTTAAGGTGCTTCACGTGAATAATGAATGCCCGACATAACAAAAATGTGTTGCAGTTATGCAGGCTTCTATGGTAAGCACTTCGCCAAGGTAAAGAATTTTAAAAGACGTTGGTTCCAGATATGTTAAGAAGAGTGTTTTTAGTTCAAAGAAGTGAACTAGGTGTAGCATGAACTATATCCCATATAAAGATTCACGATACAAGAGAAGGAGGTAGTTCAACAGTGTATTACCTTGATGAAACATGGGTCAATTAGAGTCACTCCAAGAGGATCTGCTGAAAAATGAGTGATGGTACTGGCAGTTTTAAAGTTCTCATAGGGATAGGTTCTCGGATAATTATTCTGCAAGCTGACACTTCTTCTGATTCTATTTCTCAGAATAAACTTGTATTTACATGCAAGAAAATCAGCAGTGATTACCATTCGGCAATGAACGCTGTCAATTATGTGACATGATTCACAATTCTTGTCATACCTTGCTTTGAAGTCGGTCTTGCCAGTTATAATCCAGAAGAAAAAAATCAAGTACCAACACCAGAAAAGCGGATGTTTTTTATGATTTGAAAATCAAAAATACATGATGGTAGGTGCAGGCTCTTTGCTGGTCTACTGCTTCACCTTTTCTCTTTGTCTTTAAAGAAAACGAAAACATAAAAGCAAGAAATGTAAAACGTACATCACAAAGTCACGTGACAGAATGTACAAACTTGACTTCCTTGCACGTGAATGGGATCACACAGTTTAGCGTTTACCCATGTGTCACTGTCACTGTAATACCATGGAATTAATTTGGGCAAAGGGTTTTGAGGCCATGCGCGACGGGGGGAGGGGGGGGGGGGGGGGGAACCTTCAAGATAACATACAGTAAATTGCTTGTGCATGAGGCAATAAACAATGAGGCAACAGACAACATCTCACCTGTAGTGTGGGCACAGACTGTGTGGCATGCTGAAAAGCTTCAGAAAGACGAATTTGACAGGTGATGGATATAAGCATGGAACCTATCATTGTAAATTTAAAATCAGATTGTTCAGAAACAGACTTGAATAGAAGTGACGATGTTATTACGATGTAGACTTTAAAACTAAGAAATATTATTACTTTGTTTTAAAGGCTCGTGGTTTAAAAAATGTGTTTGTCAACATATCAGTTGCATACATAATAATGAGAACTTCCAAGACTTTTCGATTAGGACTTTGTATCCTTTCAATTATGCAGACTATAATGTTCTACATATTACCCAAGGAGAAGTTAAGCTTCTCCCACCATGTTCTAAACCTCTGCATTTTCAAGGGACACACTGGATAAAGCCCTAAAATGACAGCAACTGCTACTTATTGAGATATCGGTGGTTTTCGAAGTTATAGGTCAAATTCCCTGGAGTTATTCGCAGATTACGGTTAATTGTTTGCTTATTCAATAGATTATAAATGTGGTCTCTCACTGTAATATTGAACATGTTAGTTTACACTCATAATGCCCACTAACAAAGAAAAATATGACAACTTATGTACCATTTTTACGATAGTCTTTTACATTAGTCTTTTCTACCACTAATTCTTTTTTACATGCAGTGATTACCCGTAACTATCATCTCACACACACACACACACACACACACACACACACACACACACACACAGAGAGAGAGAGAGAGAGAGAGAGAGAGAGAGAGAGAGAGAGAGAGAGAGACCGACCTTACATATTTTTAAAAATTGAGCAGAAGCAGCTGTCACGTAAATATGATGATTTTGGTTTGTGCTTGAAGTTGATTTTGTTGTGTATTAAATTTTTACTTATTATGCAGTTCAAATCGCAATAAATGGTTATTACTGCAAGCAGTTTCAATGTCTTTTTTTTTTTTTTTTTTGAGAAAAATTGTACTTCATGTATTCACAAAACTGTGTCATCTCTTCTCACCTCCTGACGTCACACATAGTAAATCTGTGGAGCAGTGGACATGAATTAGTATTTCTCTCACGACAATAGATCAAAATTGGTTTTAACATTTATTATTCCCCTCATAGATTTGAACATATAATAGAGTGTATGCAAATGAGCCTGTCTGTTATCCGCAGCAATGCAGTTCGGCAATGTGGACTTTGTTTTCCTGCTCTCTGCTGCCGTGCATGCGCAGTCCTCAACCCCCCACGCTTCCTTTCTGCTCTGCCTCTATGTGTGGAAGCGTTGTCCTAGGCGACGCACGCTTTAGACGAATGTAGGGAAAGTAGCAGCAAGCAGGCAGCAATTTTCTCCGCGCTGCCAACAATGGGAATGTATCCTGCGTACTTGCTTTTTATGGACATCTATTATGCTCAAAATGCAGCACATATGAATCCAATTGTAGTCACAAAAGAATTGACTTTCCACATATAAAAGTACTAGATAGTAGTACAAATTTCTACAGGAGATGTTAAAATGTCAACAAAAATATGTTCACAAAGAACGTTTGAATTATAGCACAACAAAGGAAATATAAGTTTCAACAATGGTGCTTCGGCACTGTTGCTTTTGAAGGTTTGCAATGAAAGATAATGTGCACTGCTACCCTGAAGTGGTTCCAGCAGACAATGACTGTTGGTCAGGGTGGCATGAGAGTGGATCCAGTAGCAGAAACATCTACACTTTAGATGCACCCTAGTAATTGAGCAAAAACAAAACAGAATCCGCAGTACTAATAGTACTATTAGTAGTTGGGTAATTGGTTAAGGGACTTCATTACAGTTTAGTAGTGGTGGAAAGTAATTGCAGTGGTAGAAAATAGTTTTGGCATTAGCATTTTTTAAAAATAAGTTCCAGGAATAAATAATTAACACATACATTTATTGTTAGCCACAAAAATGTGAAATGGCCTATTTTTGCTTCTCAGATAATAGGCTGTAATTGTGAAAAATAAATAAATCAATAAAACCTCCAGTGGTGCAATTTCTGTAGATTCAGCTGCAGGGAGGCGAGAGGACAATGTGTTGCCATTCATTCTGCTTATATTGTCAGCACTGTTAAGAACTGCAGCAATCTAAAATGGATGCAAATCACAGTTGGAACTGTTGAGAATATGGATACATCAGTTTGCATTTCACAACTGATTCAAGCAGAAAATAAAACACTAATTTTAAGTGGAAGCCACAAACAACTGTTCAGCAGAAGCAAACATTCATTGGTGGCACAAATGAACAATAAATTAAAGAATTCCAGTTCTGTATGCCAAACTTTCAGAGGGCAGAAGCAGGGAATGTTCCAAGAAAAACTGGAGAGATTCAGCAATTTTCCAACTGCACACATTGCAGAATTCAAAGCAAAGGATGACAAAGAGGACAGGGCTTACTTTAAAACACAAAACAATGGTAGCTCGACACTTCCCTCAGCATTTGACAATATAATACTTCGTAACAGTGTCACAAAATTTTATATAAAAGAAAGGCATGGCTAATTGCTGATCCATAAGGGCAACACCAATTGGACAGCTGTTTATTTTGGTATGTTATGAAGTCTTACTGTGAACATTAAGGGCATTAAAAGTGTTCCTGTAAGAAGTTCCAGTAATGAAAACAACAGAATAACACTGATACTGGGTGTAGTAGCAGAAGCAAAAATGCTGGTCTCATATACGGTTGTTCACAGGAGAATCATGTCGAAGGTACTGCCTGTGTGAATCCTGTAGATGTCATTAAAAGGGATAGATGATAAATGCCCTGCTGATAGATTGGATGAATGTAGTTTGGAGCAGAATAAAAGACTATGTTTAACAGAGGAAAAATAATGTTGCTGGATTCTTTCAGGGCACAACTCACCCAGGAAGTTAAGGATCAAAGAACAAGAAAGACCTGTTCAATTAATGGCTGTTGCGGTGAACAGATCTTTCAAGGCTCTGCTATTACAGCTTTACTGCGAATGGTTTTTTCAAGATGATTAGAGCCTCACTGAAGGAGGAAGTTAACAAAACCCTCTTCATTTATATCAACATAATTACTCTGGAATTCATGCTTAAGCACGCAGCATGTTGTGCCAGTGCATTATTACTGCCTAGAGCAGAATATCAAGTGAATCTGTAATGATATCTTTACATACAATGCCATGAATGGCTCATAGTTAGGGACAGGAAACATTTTTTTTTTATTTTACAGCTAATTTCGGTGTTGCCGTTTGTCAGATCCGGAGTTACCTTGTGATGCCAAATTCATGACTGACTTTTACTGCCGAATCTGGAGTCATTACTTTTGCCAAATTCGGTGGATCTTTTCATTTTTTGTAAATTACAAATTTTTATGCCAATTTTGCTGTTTTATGCCAGTTTAATTTCATACTTTTCTCTTTTTGGTTTTATTTTTGCCAAATTTGAGTTTTATTTTTTTACCAAATTCGGTGCTTTTTGCCAAAGCCGGAGTTATTGTTTGACAGACCAGATTTGTTTTTTTGCTCATTATTTTTTGTCAAACTGTGTTACTTTTTGCAATTTTTTTTTGGGAAATATGCTGCTATTTTTTGCCACACACACTGCTATTTTTTGTCAATCTCAGTGTTTTCTCTAATTTTGGTGCTTGTTTCCTGTTTCAGTAAAATTTTTTCCAATGCCATTTCCAGTGCTATGTATTTTGCCACTTTTGGTATTAGTTTTGATATCACATCATAGTTATGCGAGAAATGACCGTTCATTTTAAGATTATACATGAACCTCAAGCTTGAGGAAATAAGATGTCAAAATGCAATTCCAACATTCAGTTATAAAAATCGCATACTGCCATTCTCAAACTTATAGCATTTTTTAAATGTGAGAATAACAAATTTCTCTGAATTTCATAAAAATTGCCAAATTCATACTACTTTGTTAAAAATCACTAATTTCATGTTATTTTTTGCGTTATCATTTTTGCGAAATTTTCCTGTCCCTACTAATAACACGACAAAATATGGGAGAAGTGTAGGGTGAAAGAAATGGCAGTTGGCTTAAAAATGAAGATGATGATACCAGTGTTGAAGATGATTAAAAGTTAGTGGCACCACAGACTACTGGTTTACATAGTGAATAAAGAAAGGTTCAAGATAAAAATGAATGTTAACTATTACTTTCTGTTTGTTTTGTTTCTCCCTGAACAAACGAGATGTGAACACTCAATAGTTTAAGTTTAAATAGACAGAATGTTGACTTTTAGGCAGAAACTTTATATTAATAAAACAGTTTGTAATTCTAATTAATAAGAATAGGATAAAAATAAAAATTTGTAGAAAGGCTTTAAAAAATGTCATCTTACATTCAGGATCATCTTATACACTGATCAGCACTAAAAATGCAACACTTCAATTTCACACAACTGAAATTTATTTTAAATTTATGACCTTTTTGCCACTAATCCACTATCTTGTGATGGAATATGATGATACAGTCCAACCTAAGGACCCAACAATGAAAAAAGAAAGATGATTATAAACAAATTTAACAAATTAAGCCAGAGATACATGCTTCAAGGATATTCTGAGTAAGCTCAAAGATAATGCACGTCTGTTTTGATGTTATACACTTCACACTTTACTTCACAAACCTCGGAGATGATCTTTGAGACCTCTGTTCACGTTTTCAAAACCTTGTATTGCCACTTCTTGCACCAATAATGGCATCCAACCTTTCAGGCAAGCTCTTGATTAATGCAATAATGTCCTGTTGATGAATCAGATCCCATCCTTCCAGGAGGGTGTTCTGTATGTCCTGTAGGGTTTCTGGATAGTGCTGATGGGCTCTGCTCCCCAGTTGGTCCCAAATGCGCTCAATAGGATTCAAATCAGGTCTTCGAGCATGTCAGTCCATAACATGAATTATTGTTTCATCCAAGAATTTCTGTACAGTTCTTGCAACTTGTGGGGCTTCTATTGTCGTGAATTAGTATAAAATAATCACCAATAAATGGAGAGAAAGGCACAACATGCTCCAGAGTGATTTCCTCCTCATGTGGCAAGGCTTCCATGCTCCAAGAAGACCAAATTCGTCCTTGCAGCTGTATCGATTCCTGCCCACATCATCACAGACCCACCCCGAAAATGCGTCCTGGATGAGAATGTGCATGGGGATAACGTTTCCCCTGGTCTTCTCAAGACGATCTCTGTTCTGTCAGGTGATTGGAGGCCAAATAATGACTCATCAGTGAACAACACTTTATCACATTGTTGTACTGTTCAGCCAAAATGTGAAATGTAGTTAAGCTGTGCAATGCTCTCTGGTGAGTTAGGACCTGTAGCAGGTCTTCTGGTTTGAAGATTGGCTTCTTCCAGTCTTCTTTGACAGTTTCTCTCACCCCTCAAACACAGTAGAGTCAATTTCATGCTTCAATAGCAGTGGTGTAACAGGCGTGCAGAACTTGAAGTTGTAAGAAGCGGTTATCTATCTCTGATGTTACTCTTCTTGGGCCTGCTCCTGGTCTCCTTGCAAAGCCTTCAGTTTCCCTGTGCCTTTGTATGATTCTGGAAATCATGAAAAGTCTAGTACTCAACACTTCTGCAACTTAAGGCTTGCTGCAGCCATCTTTCTCCAAAGCAACAGCATTCATAGCTTGTTCAGGGCTTAACGGCCTGTTTACTCCAGAAAGCTGATTATGACAATCACAGAAAGTTCCTATTAACACATGTGATTGAAAGGGGAAGAATTCAAGGTGCATTAATAAGCACTACAAGAGTGGGAAAATATTATTCGCTCACATTCAGTGATGTGTTTTCCAGGTTGTGTGGGAAACAACAACTGAGGCTAACAACACTTCATTGGTTGTTCGCAAAGCAACGCCAATTACATACCCTGTCTCAAAAACTTGACTGAATTGCTTCACTTTGATTAAATAGATAATTACATAATGATTACACATCATTTATTGAATGTTGCATTTTATGTGCCAGTCAGCGTAGTAGCGTAAATACACTACTGGCCATTAAAACTGCTACACCAAGAAGAAATGCAGATGATAACACAGGTATTCATGGGACAAATATATTATACTAGAACTGACATGTGATTACATTTTCATGCAATTTGGGTGCATAGATCCTGAGAAATCAGTATCCAGAACACCTCTGGCCATAATAATGGCCTTGATACGCCTGCACATTGAGTCAAACAGAGCTTGGATGGCATGTACAGGTACAGCTGCCCATGCAGCTTCAACATGATATCACAGTTCATCAAGAGTAGTGACTGGCGTATTGTGACGAGCCAGTGGCTCGGCCACCATTGACCAGGCGTTTTCAATTGAGAGATCTGGAGAATGTGCTGGCCAGGGCAGCAGGCTAACATTTTCTGTATCCAGAAACCCGTACAGGACCTGCAACATGCAGTCGTGCATTATACTGCTGAAATGTAGGGTTTCGCAGGGACCAAATGAAGGGTAGAGCCAAGGGTCATAACACATCTGAAATGTAACATCCACTGTTCAAAGTGCCATCAATGCGAGCAAGAGGTGACCAAGACGTGTAACCAATGGCACCCACACCATCATGCAGGGTGATACGCCAGTATGGCGATGATGAATACACGCTTCCAATGTGCGTTCACCGCGATGTCGCCAAACACGGATGCGACCATCATGATGCTGCACACAGAACCTGGATTCATCCGAAAAAATGACGTTTTGCCATTCGTGCACCCATGTTCGTTGTTGAGTACACCATCGCAGGCGCTCCTGTCTGTAATGCACCGTCAAGGGTAACCGCAGCCATGGTCTCTGAGCTGATAGTCCATGCTGCTGCAAACGTCGTCGAACTGTTTGTCCAGATGGTTGTCGTCTTGCAAACGTCCCCATCTGTTGACTCACGGATCGAGACATGGCTGCACGATCCGTTACAGCCATGCGGATAAGATGCCCGTCATCTCGACTGCTAGTGATACAAGGCCGTGGGATCCAGCACAGCATTCCGTATTACCCTCCTGAACTCACCGATTCCATATTCTGCTAACAGTTATTGGATCTTGAGACCAATGCGAGCAGCAATGTCACAATATGATAAACCACAATCGCAATAGGCTACAATCTGACCTTTATCAAAGTCATAAACGTGATGGTACGCACTTCTCCTCCTTACACGAGGCATCATGACAACGTTTCACCAGGCAACGTTGGTCAACTGCTGTTTGTGTGTGAGAAATCCGTTGGAAACTTTCCTCATGTCAGCACGTTGTAGGTGTCGCCACCAGCCCCAACCTTGTGTGAATGCTCTGAAAAGCTGATCATTTTCATATCACAGCATCCTCTTCCTGTCAGTTAAATTTCACGTCTGTAGCACGTCATCTTCACGGTGTAGCAATTTTGATGGCCAGTAGTGTACGATATGTCTGGAGTCATCAGAGTCAGGATGGATTGCTTCAGGATATTGTCCTAAAAACTGTACAAAATTTTAAAAGAAAAGAAATGCCAGTTGTTACTAAGGCTTGAATTTTTAGGTGCTAAAATTAAGAAACTACTTATTTCTTATGCTTAAAAATACTTGAAATATATGACCAAAAAAGTAAATGCATTTTATTGCAATTAAATTTCTTCATGTGAAATTGAATGATGTGCGGTACTCAGAAACACAACTCATTTTAAAGTTATCCATCACAAACAAAATGATGATTATCCCGAAACACTGTCTTATACTGGGAAAATGAGTGCTCCTGGCCACAAGATGTCAATCTGGCAACTTTATAGCAGAGCACATCACTCTCACTCATATCGTATTTTTGACAGCCAATTAACACGTTTGAAATTCTGCACAGTTTCAGAACCACTTCTCTTTCCAAATATGTCTTTGTACTTATTTTGTAGCATTTGTCCTGCAGATCCACTAAGATTTAAGTTTTCTTTTGACATCATGAACATGCTGAACTGTTTCTGACAGAAGGATTCCCCCCTTTCCAAGTTTGTCATCCGTGCTGCTATGGAAACACATTTATCAGATATACAGGGTGACAATTATTGAACTACATGAAAAAATGTAAATTAGTTACAAAATATGGTATGTACACACTTTATTCAATATGTAAACATCACTACAGATATTCATATTTAGGTTATGACATATTTGCTATGCCTGCCATCATCAGCAATGATGTGGGAAGTCTGAGACCACACATTTTGTTTCAAACGTTAAGGAGACAGGACGAACACTTTCTGTTCAAACACAAGAAAACAATAATGTTGTGCATGAGAACGTAACCGTAAGTCCCAGAAAATTGGCTCACTGACAAGCTCAACAATTGAATTTATCACCAAGTTCACTGCATGAAATCCTTTCAAAAGATCTGAAAATTCATACGTACAAGATTCAACTTACACAAGTGTTGGAGCCTGCAGATCATCAAAAGAGACATCAATTTGCTCAATTGGTCTTGGCTTGACAAGTGGAGAGTGAGAACTTTACAAAAAAGAACAATTTTTTTCAGATGAGGTGCATTCTCACACACGACTCTGAACGTCAACTGGTGAATGCTGGCTCTATACAGCAAATTTTCCTCAGTTTTTATGTCAATAATTTAAACTGTTACTTAAGCAGTGAAATAACTAATGATGGCCAAAGTAGAGAGGATATAAAATGGAGACTGGCAATAGCAAGAAAGTATATCTGTGGAAGAGAAATCTGTTACATTCAAATATTGATTTAAGTGTTAGGAAGTCTTTTCTGAAAAAATTTGTATGGAGTGTAGCCATGTATGGAAGTGAAACATAGATGATGAACCACCAGTTTAGACAAGAAGATAAAAGAAGCATCTGAAATGTGGTGCTACAAAAGAATGCTTATGACTAGATGGGTTAATCACAAAACTAATGAGGAGATACTGGATAAAATTGATGAAAAAAGAAATTGTGGTACAACCTGAGTAGAAGAAGGGGTCAGTTGATAGGGCACATTCTGGGACATCAGGAGATCACCAATTTAGTATTGGGAGGCAGTGTCGGGGATGAAAATTGTAGAGGGAGACCAAGAGACGAATACAGTACGCAGATTCACAAGGATGTAAGTTGCAGTGGTTATTTTGAGATAAAGAATTTCATGCAGGACAGAGTAGCAAGCAAAGCTGCATCAAACCCCTCTTCAGACTGAAGACGACGACGACGACGACGACGACGACGACGACAACAACAACAACAACAACTACTACTACTGCTCTAACGGATCGTGCAGCCACGTCTCGATCCCTGAGTCAACAGATGCGGACGTTTGCAAGACAACAACAACAACAACAACAACAACTAATACATTAAATTTAGCGAACAGCATTTCTTCCGCACTTTGCACTTGAATTATTTTTTTATCAAAGAAATGTACCTGGTTGCAGATGATTCTCTTCCTAGCTGTGCAGGTGGTGACGCGACAGGTGATGTTGCCACATTTCTGCTAGTAGAAGTCACTCTTGGAGTTGAAGCAGATGGTGATGTCACAGCACTTTCTGCCCATGCCACTGTTGCATTATTATTTCGTGCCATTTCAGCAGCTAACTTCTGCATAACACAGGCACAAAATGCTCAGTATCAATCAAGAGTACGTAAAAGAAAAATATAGAGATGAAGTTGCTAATAAAGACATTGTAAACAGTTTTGTGTTTTATTATTTTCTACAGGTATAATACAGCTGCAGTGCTTTTTCTGGGTGTTTGTTTTTGATACACTCACACAATGTAAATTACTCAAAGTAACTTATGGTCAAACAGAGCTATCTAATACGAGCAATTGCTTCCTATCAGCTGAATATTAAGTTAATCAATTATTTTCTCTCAACTGCCATCAAAAATTTTGCATTTAGATATTTACTACAGTGTCAGTGAAATGATACCAGATGGCATGTTCAATCAAGACGCCCTTCCAAAATATAAACTGACATACAGTTTCATATTTACAGGTAAGCTTAACCACTCTTAAACGCATTATCTCTTCCAAAGGTTTGAGAAGAGAGTTATTACTGCAACGGGTCTACATTTATCAAAATCTGTCACAGTCACCAACTTCAAAAGGTGCATATTTTATATCAGATGAAAATGTCAAGTCTGGCTGAGAAAGGAAGGATAGAGATACGACACCTCTCAGAAACATAGTTCAATTGGCTTCCTGTTGATCGTACCATTGAAGGCCCCTTGCAAAGAAAACAATGGAGACCTCAGCAGCAGCAGAGGCAAAAAAGGAGACACTTCTAATGCTTTTCACAAGACATGTCCCATTTCTCTCAGGGGCAAACACAGACTGAACAAGTAGTGTTGTACCCCCAATGGGAAGCTACAAAAAATATCTAACTTACAAAAAGTGGCAACCTCATCCTCGCACTGAAAGGAACAGCATACTACCACATTACAATCTCTCAAGGAATACATGGAATGACTTCTCACATACAAGACTCTGGAAGTAAAGCTTTCCTCACTTGCCTCTGCAGCAAGGGAACATACTGAGAGAGAATACTCACAACAGGAAGAAGAAAAACTGAGAAAGGATCAAAACTGGAACATGGAACACACCAAAGCTACTGCAGAGATGAAAGTCAAGAGACTGCCACAAAAGAGAGGAAAAAGAACATTCTCGGTGTACTTAGCACTTTTGTGAGTTGCAATCTGGAGCAAATGCTGAAACAAACTGGTGACTACCAGCTATACTACTTGGGAGTGGAAAATAGTGGGGCAAATGGTGTTGGAATTTTGTTAGGATACAAACTAAATGACATAAATGAAGCAGGCAAAAAGGAATACAAACGTCTTAAAGATGGGATCAACAGGAAGTGCAAAATGGCTAAGCAGGGATGGCTAGAGGACAAATGTAAGGATGTAGAGGCATATATCACTAGGGGTAAGATAGATACTGCCTATTTATCAAGGGACCAGGTGGAAACCCAGTTCTAAGCAAAGAAGAGAAAGCAGAAAGGTGGAAGGAGTATATAGAGGGTCTATATAAGGGTTATGTACTTAAGGACAATGTTATGGAAATGGAAGAGGATGTAGATGAAGATGAAATGGGAGATATGATACTGCGTGAAGAGTTTGACAGAGCACTGAAAGACCTGAGTCGAAACAAGGCCCCGGGAGTAGACAACATTCCATTAGAACTACTGACGGCCTTGGAAGAACCAGTCCTGACAAAACTCTACCATCTGGTGAGGAAGATGTATGAGACAGGCGAAATACCCTGAGACTTCAAGAAGAATATAATAATTCCAATCCCAAAGAAAGCAGGTGTTGACAGATGTGAAAATTACCGAACTATCAGTTTAATAAATCACGGATGTAAAATACTAACGCAAATTCTTTACAGACGAATGGAAAAACTGGTAGAAGCCGCCCTCCGGGAAGATTAGTTTGGATTCCATAGAAATCTTTGAACACGTGAGGCAATACTGTCCCTACGATTAACCTTAGAAGCTAGATTAAGAAAAGGCAAACCTACGTTTTTAGCATTTGTAGACTTAGAGAAAGCTTTTGACAATGTTGACTGAAATACTCTTTCAAATTCTGAAGGTGGCAGGTGTAAAATACAGGGAGCGAAAGGCTATTAACAATTTGTACAGAAATTAGATCGCAATGAGACAGGGTTGTAGCCTATCCACAATGTTATTCAATCTGTATATTGAGCAAATAGGGGGGGAGAGGGAGGTAGCGGGTGGGGGGGGAGGGAGGTAGCGGGGGGAGGGAGATAGTGGGGGGGAGAGGGAGGTAGCGGAGGGAGGGAGGTAGTGGGGGGAGAGGGAGGTAGCGGGGGGACAGAGGGAGGTAGCGGGGGGACAGAGGGAGGTAGCGGGGGGACAGAGGGAGGTAGCGGGGGGACAGAGGGAGGTAGCGGGGGGAGGGGGTTAGGGAGGAAGCGGGGGGAGGGGGTTAGGGAGGAAGCGGGGGGAGGGGGTTAGGGAGGAAGCGGGGGGAGGGGGTTAGGGAGGAAGCGGGGGGAGGGGGTTAGGGAGGAAGCGGGGGGAGGGGGTTAGGGAGGAAGCGGGGGGAGGGGGTTAGGGAGGAAGCGGGGGGAGGGGGTTAGGGAGGAAGCGAGGGGAGGGGGTTAGGGAGGAAGCGAGGGAAGGGGGTTAGGGGGGAAGCGGGAGGTGAAGGGGGGTAGCGGCGGGGAGAGGCGGGGTAGCGGCGGGGAGAGGGGGGTAGAGGGGGGTAGCGGGAGGAAAGGGGGGGTAGCGGGAGGAAAGGGGGGTAGCGGGAGGAAAGGGGGGGTAGCGGGAGGAAAGGGGGGTAGCGGGAGGAAAGGGGGGTAGCGGGAGGAAAGGGGGGTAGCAGAGGTGAGACGTAGGTATCGGGTGGAGAGGAGGGTAGCAGGGGGGAAAGGGGGGCTGCAGGGGGAGACGGGGGCAGTGTGGGGAGGGGGGCAGCGGGGGAGGGGGGGCTTGCGGTAGGAGGCAGGTAGCGGGGGGAGGGGGGTAGTGGGGGGAGGTGGGGAGAGGAGGTACATCTACATCTACATCTACATTGATACTCCGCAAGCCACCCAACGGTGTGTGGCGGAGGGCACTTTATGTGCCACTGTCATTACCTCCCTTTCCTGTTCCAGTCGCGTATGGTTCGCGGGAAGAACGACTGTCTGAAAGCCTCCGTGCGCGCTCTAATCTCTCTAATTTTACATTCGTGATCTCCTCGGGAAGTATAAGTAGGGGGAAGCAATATATTCGATACCTCATCCAGAAACGCACCCTCTCGAAACCTGGCGAGCAAGCTACACCGCGATGCAGAGCGCCTCTCTTGCAGAGTCTGCCACTTGAGTTTATTAAACATCTCCGTAACGCTATCACGGTTACCAAATAACCCAGTGACGAAACGCGCCGCTCTTCTTTGGATCTTCTCTATCTCCTCCGTCAACCCGACCTGGTACAGATCCCACACTGATGAGCAATACTCAAGTATAGGTCGAACGAGTGTTTTGTAAGCCACCTCCTTTGTTGATGGACTACATTTTCTAAGCACTCTCCCAATGAATCTCAACCTGGTACCCGCCTTACCAACAATTAGTTTTATATGATCATTCCACTTCAAATCGTTCCGTACGCATACTCCCAGATATTTTACAGAAGTAACTGCTACCAGTGTTTGTTCCGCTATCATATAATCATACAATAAAGGATCCTTCTTTCTATGTATTCGCAATACATTACATTTGTCTATGTTAAGGGTCAGTTGCCACTCCCTGCACCAAGTGCCTATCCGCTGCAGATCTTCCTGTATTTCGCTACAATTTTCTAATGCAGCAACTTCTCTGTATACTACAGCATCATCCGCGAAAAGCCGCATGGAACTTCCGACACTATCTACTAAGTCATTTATATATATTGTGAAAAGCAATGGTCCCATAACACTCCCCTGTGGCACGCCAGAGGTTACTTTAACGTCTGTAGACGTCTCTCCATTGATAACAACATGCTGTGTTCTGTTTGCTAAAAACTCTTCAATCCAGCCACACAGCTGGTCTGATATTCCGTAGGCTCTTACTTTGTTTATCAGGCGACAGTGCGGAACTGTATCGAACGCCTTCCGGAAGTCAAGAAAAATAGCATCTACCTGGGAGCCTGTATCTAATATTTTCTGGGTCTCATGAACAAATAAGGCGAGTTGGGTCTCACACGATCGCTGTTTCCGGAATCCATGTTGATTCCTACATAGTAGATTCTGGTTTCCAGAAATGACATGATACGCGAGCAAAAAACATGTTCTAAAATTCTACAAGAGATCGACGTAAGAGATATAGGTCTATAGTTTTGCGCATCTGCTCGACGACCCTTCTTGAAGACTGGAACTATCTGTGCTCTTTTCCAATCATTTGGAACCCTCCGTTCCTCTAGAGACTTGCGGTACACGGCTGTTAGAAGGGGGGCAAGTTCTTTCGCGTACTCTGTGTAGAATCGAATTGGTATCCTGTCAGGTCCAGTGGACTTTCCTCTATTGAGTGATTCCAGTTGCTTTTCTATTCCTTGGACACTTATTTCGATGTCAGCCATTTTTTCGTTTGTGCGAGGATTTAGAGAAGGAACTGCAGTGCGGTCTTCCTCTGTGAAACAGCTTTGGAAAAAGGTGTTTAGTATTTCAGCTTTACGCGTGTCATCCTCTGTTTCAATGCCATCATCATCCCGTAGTGTCTGGATATGCTGTTTCGAGCCACTTACTGATTTAACGTACGACCAGAACTTCCTAGGATTTTCTGTCAAGTCGGTACATAGAATTTTACTTTCAAATTCAATGAACGCTTCACGCATAGCCCTCCTTACGCTAACTTTGACATCGTTTAGCTTCTGTTTGTCAGAGAGGTTTTGGCTGCGTTTAAACTTGGAGTGGAGCTCTCTTTGCTTTCGCAGTAGTTTCCTAACATTGTTGTTGTACCACGGTGGGTTTTTCCCGTCCCTCACAGTTTTACTCGGCACGTACCTGTCTAAAACGCATTTTACGATTGCCTTGAACTTTTTCCATAAACACTCAACATTGTCAGTGTCGGAACAGAAATTTTCGTTTTGATCTGTTAGGTAGTCTGAAATCTGCCTTCTATTACTCTTGCTAAACAGATAAACCTTCCTCCCTTTTTTTATATTCCTATTAACTTCCATATTCAGGGATGCTGCAACGGCCTTATGATCACTGATTCCCTGTTCTGTACATACAGATTCGAAAAGTTCGGGTCTGTTTGTTATCAGTAGGTCCAATATGTTATCTCCACGAGTCGGTTCTCTGTTTAATTGCTCGAGGTAATTTTCGGATAGTGCACTCAGTATAATGTCACTCGATGCTCTGTCCCTACCACCCGTCCTAAACATCTGAGTGTCCCAGTCTATATCTGGTAAATTGAAATCTCCACCTAAGACTACAACATGCTGAGAAAATTTATGTGAAATGTATTCCAAATTTTCTCTCAGTTGTTCTGCCACTAATGCTGCTGAGTCGGGAGGTCGGTAAAAGGAGCCAATTATTAACCTAGTTCGGTTGTTTAGTGTAACCTCCACCCATAATAATTCACAGGAACTATCCACTTCTACTTCACTACAGGATAAACTACTACTAACAGCGACGAACACTCCACCACCGGTTGCATGCAATCTATCCTTTCTAAACACCGTCTGTACCTTTGTGAAAATTTTGGCAGAATTTATCTCTGGCTTAAGCCAGCTTTCTGTACCTATAACGATTTCAGCTTCGGTGCTTTCTATCAGCGCTTGAAGTTCCGGTACTTTACCAACGCAGCTTCGACAGTTGACAATTACAATACCGATTGCTGCTTGGTCCCCGCATGTCCTGACTTTGCCCCGCACCCGTTGAGGCTGTTGCCCTTTCTGTACTTGCCCAAGGCCATCTAACCTAAAAAACCGCCCAGCCCACGCCACACAACCCCTGCTACCCGTGTAGCCGCTTGTTGCGTGTAGTGGACTCCTGACCTATCCAGCGGAACCCGAAACCCCACCACCCTATGGCGCAAGTCGAGGAATCTGCAGCCCACACGGTCGCAGAACCGTCTCAGCCTCTGATTCAGACCCTCCACTCGGCTCTGTACCAAAGGTCCGCAGTCAGTCCTGTCGACGATGCTGCAGATGGTGAGCTCTGCTTTCATCCCGCTAGCGAGACTGGCAGTCTTCACCAAATCAGATAGCCGCCGGAAGCCAGAGAGGATTTCCTCCGATCCATAGCGACACACATCATTGGTGCCGACATGAGCGACCACCTGCAGATGGGTGCACCCTGTACCCTTCATGGCATCCGGAAGGACCCTTTCCACATCTGGAATGACTCCCCCCGGTATGCACACGGAGTGCACATTGGTTTTCTTCCCCTCTCTTGCTGCCATTTCCCTAAGGGGCCCCATTACGCGCCTGACGTTGGAGCTCCCAACTACCAGTAAGCCCACCCTCTGCGACTGCCCGGATCTTGCAGACTGAGGGGCAACCTCTGGAACAGGACAAGCAGCCATGTCAGGCCGAAGATCAGTATCAGCCTGAGACAGAGCCTGAAACCGGTTCGTCAGACAAACTGGAGAGGCTTTCCGTTCAGCCCTCCGGAATGTCTTTCGCCCCCTGCCACACCTTGAAACGACCTCCCACTCTACCACAGGTGAGGGATCAGCCTCAATGCGGGCAGTATCCCGGGCAACCACAGTCGTAGCCCGATCAGGGGATGCGTGGGACGAGCTGGCGGTGGGGGGAGGGGGTAGGTGGGGGGGGGGGGGGGTTAGAGAGAGGTAGCGGGGGGAGGCGTGGTGGAGAGGGCGTGGGGGGGGGGAGGTTGCGGAGGGGCGGAGAGGACGTGGCGGGGGGGGGAGGCGAGGGGGAGGTCACGGACGTGGCGGGGGGGGGTGGCGAGGGGGAGGTCACGGATGTGGCGGGGGGGGGGGGGTGGCGAGGGGGAGGTCACGGAGGTGGCGGGGGGGAGGCGAGGGGGAGGTCACGGAGGTGGCGGGGGGGCAGAGGCGGAGGTGGGCGCAGAGGCGGTGGTGGGGGGCAGAGGGGGAGGTGGCGGGGTGGGAGGTGGCGGGGGGAGAGTGGAGGTGGCGGGGGGAGAGTGGAGATGGCGGCGGGGGCGGGGGGGGGGGGGGGGGGGACGGGGAGGCGGCGGGGGAGGAGGCAGGGGGAGGAGGCGGGGGGGAGGTGGCGGTGTGGGGAGGTGACGTTGTGGGTGGGTGGTGGCGGGGGGGGAGGTGGCGGGGAATGGCGGAGGTGGCGGGGGGGAGGTGGCGGGGGGGGAGGTGGCGGGGAATGGCGGAGGTGGCGGGGGGGAGGTGGCGGGGGGGGGGGGGCGAGTGGCGTGGGGGAGGTGGCGTGGGTGGGGGTGGAGGTGGCGGGGGCGGGGGTGGAGGTGGCGGGGGCGGGGGTGGAGGTGGCGGGGGTGGAGGTGGCGGGGGCGGGGGTGGAGGTGGCGGGGGCGGGGGTGGCGGGGGGGACAGGTGGGGGGGCAGGGAGGTAGTGGGGGGAGGGGGAGAGGATGGTGGCGGGGGAGAGGATGGTGGCGGGGGAGATGGAGGCAGCGGGTGGAGATGGAGGCAGCGGGTGGAGATGGAGGCAGCGGGTGGAGATGGAGGCAGCGGGTGGAGATGGAGGCAGCGGGTGGAGATGGAGGCAGCGGGTGGAGATGGAGGCAGCGGGTGGAGATGGAGGCAGCGGGTGGAGATGGAGGCAGCGGGTGGAGATGGAGGCAGCGGGTGGAGATGGAGGCAGCGGGTGGAGATGGAGGCAGCGGGTGGAGATGGAGGCAGCGGGTGGAGATGGAGGCAGCGGGTGGAGATGGAGGCAGCGGGCGGAGATGGAGGCAGCGGGTGGAGATGGAGGCAGCGGGTGGAGATGGAGGCAGCGGGTGGAGATGGAGGCAGCGGGTGGAGATGGAGGTAGCGGGTGGAGATGGAGGTAGCGGGTGGAGATGGAGGTAGTGGGAGGGGGGAGAGGGAGAGGGAGGGGGGGGAGAGAGAGAGAGAGAGGGAGAGGGAGGGGGGGGGGGAGAGAGAGAGAGAGAGAGAGAGAGAGAGAGAGAGAGAGAGAGAGAGAGAAGCTTTTGTTACCAAGGTAAGTGGAGTACTAGCTCATATGCTGGGGCATTGTCAAGCAGTACAGGAGCCATAGCGCATGGCAGACTAACGGAAGGCAAATGATACCAGCACACTTTATGCCAACCAAACTGTGTGCAACTCATGGGGTACTCCTACATCAAGTTTGAGCAAGCACTATCACACACCATAATATTGAAGGGATACCATGATTATCTTTATTTGGAGATACCACTATCACCATATCTAAAGTGGTGAACTATACATTGATAACAGACCATTATCCACTATTATGGATTGTAACAGGGAATGGAAAGGTCACCATGCAACAAGCCAGTCAAGAATTTCATGCTGAGCAGTGAACACTGATGAGCAGCCATACTATTTACAACTACCTATTCTCTATTGGTTACTGAAGCCACTACTACAGACTTTTACCTCTGCTTGCTGAATATGTGCAAGGTACAAATATGTGCAGATGATGATGAATACCAAGGGCATCATTAAAGTAGGCAGCAGAGATGTGTGTGTGTGTGGGGGGGGGGGGGGATATTATTATATGAAATGAATGGGGTCTCTGGTATGTTCATTATTGCCTGTCACTGGCAACTGCTACATTAATTTTATGTCTCATCATGTGCAGCTCTTTATTTGCCGACATCATCTTGCAGGTGGTCTATACCTTCAGCCTTAGACACTGGAAGATCCCATTTTTCCCCAACTGTATCAAAAGAGATTTGAAGAGCACATTGCAAACATGGAGGTGCTCTAGGACCCTTTCACACCTCGATTCCTTCACCACCACCACCACAATTTGTGTCGGCATCTGGCTAACACCAACAGATTGGGATGGCTCTACAATGTATCACAGAGAGATGTTGCTGCAGTCATCATAATGAAAGAGGTTTCTACGCACTATGAAGTATAACTCTATAATTCAACTGATCAGAAATGTATTCACTAAAGCCAATTACAGACAGCTCAAAGATCAATATCTGTATTACAATAGAGGTCAATACATTACACAATGTGTACTAAACAACAAAGCACTCACCTCTTTCAGTTCATTAATCTGAGCAAGATACTGACTCTGCACAGTAGTAAGGTGGTGGATATACCACTGCTGGTCACGACATCTCTGGAAAAATGTTGGAGGACGGACTTGGAACCTACGCAAGAAAAAGTGAAAGTAACTATAGTGCCTCACTTTGTTAAATCAAGAATAACAAAATATTTTCAACTTTTACAGTTTTTCCAATAAACAAAAAACCCATTGATGATGGCACAGAGGTGTTGAAAAAGCAGTGTGTTTGCAGAGAGCTGGAACTCATGTCCTATAATAATTGTAGTGTCTTTTCTATTCTGAATCACACGAGGAAATGTAAATTATGAAAGTCCATTTTAATTCTTAGACACATGGAACAATACATGACTTTAAGAATTGTAGTATTCCTTGCAAATTTTGGGCAGCAAGTTCGGTATTTTACTGCCACGTGTTCACATCACAATTGGTGTAAAGCCTTTTCCTATTAACAGTGATATTATAGATAAAAGGATGTGTATGTCAACTATGAATACTGGAAAGAAACAAAGATGGGGAAGAAAGAGTTACTGGTGAATCAAGATCAAAAGAAGTTAAAAAAGAAAGAAAGGAAAAGACAGATTGCTACCTGTAAGAAGAAACATCAAGTTGCAGACAGGCACAATGAAAAGACACTCACACATAGCTTTTGGCCACAGCCTTTGTCAGTAAAAAACATGTGCGCATGCCCCCCCCCCCCCCCCCCCCCCCCCCACACACACACACACACACACACACACACACACACACACACACAAACACGACCACCAACTCCAGCATCTCGGGCTGCAATGCAACATCATGTGGAACGCAAGCAGCAATCTGTAGGGAGTGGGAAGGGGAAGGGACAGTAGTGTACAGGTGGGGAGAGAGATGAACGCTGTCTGGCAGAGGGTGCAAGGACTAGACTGCCCACAAGCGCTGCGTCAGGAGGTTGTGAGGCAGGGAGGTGGGGAAAAAGGAGCAAAAACGCAAGCGGAGTGGCGAAAGATGGGCAGATGCATTGGCAGAGGACTGTGTATAAACAGGGTGGGAAATGAAAATGGGAGAGGAGATGGTGGGAGGAGTGGGAGTGTGAGGGGAAATGGTGTGGGAGATCTGTTTGTGGACTAGGTATTGAGATTAGTGCCTGTCTGCGAAAGCCTTGCTGAGACCCTCAACATACTAAGCAAGGGAGTTTTTGTCACTGCAGATACGCTGGCCCCGGACAGACAGGCCATGTGGGAGGGATTTTTTGGTGTGAAAGGAATGACATGGATGAGCATTCCAGACAGCACCTCCATAAGTTATCTAACCTGCCTCGGGGCACCACTATCCAACCCCTATTGCACCCACAGTGTTCCTCCTCGTCCATCCCTCATAGCAGCTTTACCCTGTGTAGCTGACCTTCTCAACTTTCCACATCCCCCAAAACTCCCTACTAACTGTAACATCGAAAATGCAGAATGCATGGCGCCTGCTATCGATATATAACTTTTTTTTTCTGAATTGTATGTAAATATTTGTAATTTAAATGCTTTCTTTTAATAAGTAAGGGCATTGCTTCACTGTAAGTGTACACTTAGGTAGAAGTCTGTTGATGTTTCATTGTATTTATCTATGATTTACTGTGAAACTTGTAAGCTCCAGGAAAAAGCCAAAGGAATTGTTATTTGCATCGACTAGCAACGATAATAGCAGTGCTTGTCTGTTATAAAATCTTTTGGTAGGGAGTTGTTGCGTACAGCACACGGAGAGAGTGGGAGATGGGTTCCAGCACTTGTAGTGTTCGGAAGTGTGGTGTTAACGCTCCCACAGCAGAGTGTACTATTTCGGCGGCATCATGTATACGCACTGGCCAGATGTCTAGAGCAGGAGGACAGACAGTGGATGGACGGAAGAGGCTGTATTAATTACAACTGCCCATTCCTATAATTAAGTCATGGCTCCACAATATGCTACCGTCTTCAGCAAGAGCAGCAGTTCCATCAGCAGTTCCAGCAACACAGTTTCATCATCGGCTCCGAGTTTTGTCACATGCACAGCACTGAAGTAAGGCTGTTCATTGGTAGAAGGTACTAAATGGCCAACCCAGCAGCACAACTGAATGTGATTTGATTGGATTTATTTAAATAATAATCAGTTAAACTCAGGGCGATTGTGTCCTCATTGCCCCCAGACACTGTTACCAAGCAGGATCCTTGTTCCTTTTTTTCCCTAATATGCTAAGTGAGTGTCATAAGAAACAAATGAATAGTTACAGCCAGTTTATTAATGAATAATTTCTCTTTTAAGAATTTTAGCCTCAGCCTACTTCCAATTAACTGTTGTACAACAGAGGCTTCAGTATATGACTACAGTAAAGCAATTTCAGTTTTCAAGTTTGAGAATCAATCACTGGAAAAAATCCAAATCTAAAGAAATGCACAAATTAAGAGTGTGGAAGTTTTATTTATTTTACGTATAGCTTGGAGCACATGGCTGTTTGGTTTGGTATGTATTCTAGTATTTAATTCTGTTCAAATCAGTAAAAAAAGAAAAAAAAAGGCTCAGTTGTTCAGACAATAATATGAAATCCAATTTGCAAAATAAGAGTCGGCAAAGTAAAAAGTGCTTTTTTTGTCAAAATTTCTTTGATGACATTATGCTGAGGTCACTGAAAGTCATTGTTCACGTAATGAAGTTCAGTACTAGCATACTGTTTAATTGCATATTTTCAAATCATTACTCGACTGCCTTTTTCAAAATTTAATGCCTAACATAACGTAAGGGTGACTTCTCAGTTTTCTGTATCATTACATACTCACTTAAAATTAGAGTAAAAAAACACACAAAAACATGGCAACCGTTAGTAGCCACGTCAGTCTTTAATAATACATGTTTTTCTTTCCCATCGTCTTGTAGTACAAGATTTTGGATGTAAATTGCCCTAGTGGGTTGGCAACCATTAATTACTTCCTATGTGTAACTTTTGGATTCATGATCAGTGGTACCCCTTTCTGTCCAGTGTTGTTTGTGAGCGAAAGCACAAAATAACTTTCATTTTCCAAATTATAGTCCTGTTCGATTTAATTAATTTTATTTTTAGTGGACTTTCCATTAGAAGGGTCGGTCGTACACTTTCCTCCTAGTTATTGGTATCACTTCTTCAGGAAAGATAGCATTATACAATTAGAAGAAAAAAATCCATTAGGCATACACGCGATCCACGGTCATATTTTATATCGCAAGCACGATAGGCCGATTAGTAAGAAGGACGTTACACAACCCTCCATCAAATTCAAATCCAGAGCC